>NC_141147.1:120348452-120985952 GCF_053477565.2 Lygodium microphyllum
ACCTTGAAGGTCTGACATGTCAATGGAAGCTTGGGTGATGAGGCATGGACTGTTATGCAGGTATACAAGTCTGAAACTGAGTGTACACTGCTGAATATAGTGATTTACATCACTGTTTTGATCCTGAAGAGCACTTGAAGCTCCTTAATAGGCTGGGAAGATTGCATTGCAGACAACACAAGTCAAGAAGTCATATGTACTTGATGTGAAGTACTGGAGCTGAATTTTCTCAGTAAAATATTCAGATCTGAGAACTATTTCACTGCTGAAAACTTTCATGTATTGTCAGTGACAAGCATTGGATACTATTGATGCAATACAGGTCATTTTTAGAGCTCTATCACCTGTGAGAGCTGTCATATACATGCTGGATGTATGGAGGCTTGAAACATTCAATGATCATCATTGAAAACTGAAGTCTGGAGGTGAAGTAAATGCAGACATATTGTCTTGGTCAAGTACAAATGGTTCATGAGGTTTTATGCTTTGGTCGGTGAAAACAGGTTGTCTATGTATACCCAGATGCTCATGTATTGACCTTGTCATTACAAAGTAAATGTATGACATGCTTGGGAGACAATTTGGGGCTGATTGGAACTTGATATGCTGAACTTTGGTTGATTGTATGTGCTGGTTATGCACTGTTCTGTGACTCTATGCTCATGTCATGACTACCAAGTGTACTAGCAGCTATCTGGGAGTTTTTGGGACATGTGTGACATGATTACCACTTAGTTTTGGACTTGAAAGTGCTGCTGATTATTTACAGTTTACAGTTGTCAGACTGCATATATGTACCCTGGCAGTGAGGTTGCAGGAGTTCAAACCGAAGTGAATACATAAGTACTTGCATTGACTGATTCACTCATAGGTTAAGCCACTTGGTGTGAGCTGTTTTGGACTGTTAGTGGGCTGAAATACCCTAGTTTTTTACTGCAATTAATTGCAGAAAACTGTCATAAACAGTTCCGGGCTGAAGTTGAACTGTTAAGAAGATCTTGGTTTGCAGGTAGCCAGGCAAGGTCTGCAACATGGCAAATGCTGATAGAACTGATAATGTAACCCGGATTGTGGGAGAAAATCTTGATAGCAACAATTATGCAATATGGAAGTTCCGCATGGAGAACTTTCTGATAGGCAAAGGATACTGGGACATAGTGACAGGTGTTGAGACTGAACCTGAAGTTCGAGATAGGAATCCTACAATTGATCAAAGACGAGCGCATCGAGCCTGGACAGAAAGAGCTTGCAGAGTTTTACATTGGCTGTCATTATGTATCTCGGATGCTATGGTGATGCATATCATGAACTGTAAATCCCCAGCAGATGCATGGAATATATTGGTCAAATACTATGGCACAACTACAAGTGCAAGGAAGATACAACTGAAGCAGAAATTCAATAACATGGAGAGGAAGAATAGATCCATACAAGATTATGTCATAGAGGTTAAGACCATAGCAGATCAGTTGGCATATGTTGGCTCACAGGTAGAAGATGAGGATATGGTTGCAGTGACCTTAAATGGCTTGGGTCCGGAGTACAAGTCTTTTGACACTTCAGTATCTGTGCGGGCTGAGATGCCTGATTTTAATGAGGTGGTTGCATTATTGATTCATGAAGAGGTGAAGCTTGGCTTAGCTACAGGGTCAAGCAACTCAAAGAATAAGGATGCAGTTTTTTATTCGAATCAGCGTGGTCGTGGTAGCCGTGGTAGAGGCTATGGATCTGGCAGAGGAGGCCAGCAGAATGCATCCTATAGTAATAGCAATCAACAGTCATCAAATGCACAAGGTAGTGGCAACTTTCGAGGCAGGGGGAGATCTAACTCCCGTGGCAGAGGCTCTTGGCAGCAGCAGCGTCAGTCAGACAATCCAAATAAAGATAAGGATTGTCACTATTGCGGAAAGTATGGGCATATTGCAAAGGATTGCTGGAAGAAGCAGGGAAATCAGAAGGGCAAGCAGCATGGACATTATGCTACGTCCAGTTAGGCAGATGACTCTAGTGATAGACTGTTTGCCATGCAGTATGTCAAAGATAAGGCTGCTAAAAAATCATCTGATGATGAAGTGTGGTACATTAACTCGAGGGCTTCGAATCACATGACCCCTCATGGTGATTGGTTCACGGATATGGTGGCTGAAAAGCATGGTTATGTATGCACAGGTGATGATACGCAGCATAGCATAGAGCACAAGGGGAAAGTGCCTCTGGTTGTACATGATGGCAGGAAGAATAATCTTCATGATGTTTTGCATGTCCCTTCGATTATGAAGAACCTATTGTCTATGGGCCAGATGACAGAGCAAAACTTGCAGGTTCGCTTCAATAAGCATGGCTGCTTTATTGAAGAGTTTGGCAATGGATGCAAGTTGATCGCGAAAGGCCACAGAAATGGAAGAATGTTCACTCTTGATGCTACATTGCCAGAGCTGAACTCCGCTATGTTTGCCCAGGGTTCTGGCACTATCAGGGACTTAGAGATTTGGCACAAGAGAGTGGGGCATGTCAATTTGCAGAGGCTGCAGATCATGCAGAAGAAGTAGCTGGTAACAGGGTTACCTAGATTCCAATATTCAGATATTGGTCATGTATGCAAGGCTTGCTAGTTTGGTAAGCACTCACGATTGCCATTTGTCAGGCATGTAAGATAGAGTACACTACCACTGCAGTTAGTGCACTCTGATGTTTGGGGACCAGCTCATAATGCATCTATGGGGGGTTCCAGATACTATGTATCTTTCATTGATGACTACAGTCGATATACCTGGCTTTACATATTGAAAACAAAAGATAAGGTCTTTGCTGTTTTTCAGCAATTTAAAGCACAGGTTGAGAAGGAATTTGAGTGTTACATCTCTTGCTTGAGATCTGATAGCGGTGGGGAGTATGTCTCCAATGAATTTGCTGATTTTTTGGCTGAAAATGGCATTCGTAGGCAGCTAACCTGCAGCTACACTCCGCAGCAAAACAAAGTAGCTAAAAGGAAGAACAGGGTTCTGATGGAAGCTGCTAAGGCCATGATAAATGAGAAGCATATGCCGCTTTACTATTGGGCAAAGGCTGTTGTGACAGCCGCATATATTCTAAACAGGACTCCCACTACAAGCATTCAAAATATGACACCGTTAGAGAAGTTGTATGGCTATAAGCCAGATGTAAGTCACATGAAAGTCTTTGGCTGTCTCGCTTATGTGCATATTCCAGATGAGAAAAGGAAGAAGTTGGATCCCAAAGCACATAAGTGTGTTTTCATTGGATATTCGCAGGAGAAGAAGGCATACAAATGCTATGATCCCTCTACCAGGGAGACTTTGGTAAACAGGGATGTTATCTTTGATGAGATGGGTTCTTGGTATGTATCACCAGTTGGAGTGCCATCTGATATGCCTTCCACTCATGTCTCTACAGTTGATTTGCAACAGAGCACTGCTATGATAGGACCTATCAGTCAGACAGTATCCCCATGGAAAGGGAGATTGAGGAGCTCACTGTCCACTAACACGGGTATGTCAGTGAGGGGGAGACATGATGTCTTGGATAGCAAAGGAAAAGAGAAAGTTATTGAGGATGCATCTGGTATGATGAAACCTGGCAGAATGACTTCGGGCTATGAGTCTAGGGATAGCAAAGGATGAAAATTGGTGCATGGCTATGGACGAAGAGATGAAAGCCTTGGCTGAAAATCAGACTTGGGATTTGGTACCACTGCCTGAAGGGAAAAAGCTTGTTGGCTGCAAATGGGTTTATAAAATCAAATGTAAGTCTGATGGCAGTGTGGAAAGGTACAAAGCAAGGCTGGTCGCTAAAGGATATGCTCAGCAGTATGGCTTGGATTATGATGAAACATTCAGCCCGGTTGCAAAAATGGCAACCATACGAACTGTTATTGCCTTGTGGCTATTGCAAAAGGCTGGAAATTGCAACAGATGGATGTTAAGAATGCATTCCTCAACGGTGATTTAGCAGAGGATGTATACATGGTTCAGCCGGAAGGGTATAAGCACCCTGATTTTCAGCATTATGTATGCAGGCTGAAAAAGGCATTGTATGGGCTGAAGCAGGCTCCGAGAGCCTGGCATGCTAGGATCAGCAGTTACTTGCAGAGTCTTGGATTTGTTGTCGGCAGGGCTGATCACAGCCTGTTTACAAAGAAGACTGACAGTGGCTTGGTAGTGCTGGTCATATATGTTGATGACCTGATAATCACTGGAGATGATGACATGGGAATTCAGCATGCTATGAAGATGCTGAAATCTGAATTTGACATGAAAGATCTGGGAGATCTGAAGTATTTCTTGGGTATTGAGGTTGTACTAGATGAAAATGGCTTATGGCTGATGCAGAAGCACTATGCCATGGAAATGCTTAAGAAGTATGGCATGGCTGAATGCAAACCACTGGATACACCTCTGACGAGAATGTAAAGCTAAACATGAACACTGGGGCTGAAGTAGAAGATGTGACTATGTACAGGCAGATGGTCGGCAGTCTGATTTACTTGACCATCACTAGGCCTAACTTGAGCTATGTAGTAGAGTCAGATAAGCCAGTTTATGTAGAAGCCGAGAAAGCCGCACTTGGATGCAGTTAGACGCATCATGAGGCATGTTAAGTCCATTGTAGACTATGGGTTGTTCTATGTCAGAGATAAGCCCTTGACACTGATTGGATACACAGATGCAGATTGGGCAGGATGCTCAACTGACAGACGATCTACGAGTGGCTATGCCTTTGGCTTTGGTAGCGGCATGATCCGTTGGAGCAGCAAGAAGCAGCCTACGGTTGCTTTATCTAGTACTGAGGCAGAGTACAGGGGGGCTGCATTGGTAGCATGTGAGATTGCTTGGCTGCTCAAGCTTATGGCTGAGTTGGATATTCAGGTTGATGCTCCAGTGAAACTGTTATGTGATAATCTGAGTAGTGTACTCCTGGCCATGAATCCAGTTTACCATGCCAAGACAAAACACATAGAGGTACACTACCACTTTATTCGTGAGATGGTCCTTGCAGGAAAGGTTGATCTTATGCATGTGAGGACTGATGAGCAGGTAGCAGATATCTTTACCAAGTCTCTGGGTAAAGATAAGTTTTGTGGTTTTAGACAGCTACTTGGAGTACATATGTTGTCTTGAGCTTGAGGGGGAGTGTTAGAATATCAAGCTCGTACTTGTGTGTTGACCGACATGAGCTGGACACAGCTAGTCTGGCTAGATCAGTTAGGTGTATTAAATAAGTCAGTGTTACTTCTAGTGTGAATGGTCTTTATGACCTTAGGTTGTCTATGCACTATGGGTGTGTGCTAAATGAATAATAAGAAGAATAGAGAGTGTAAGCATGTTGCTTCACTCCGTGTTGCTCTCCTTCCTGCTTCCATGAAATCTAACAAGTTATCCAAACCAATCTTAGCTAGAAGTGAAAAAAAAGTGGACAATATCCAATTAGGCTATTTAAATTAGTTATAAAGTAGTGCAAGATGGAGCCATAGACCTCCAAATATTTGATATGATGTCATTTGCAATCACTTAGTGGTGAATTAACACTAGTAAGATAGCTTTATTCCCATGTCGATCCTATATTCACTATTTGTCAATGGAGTTGTTTTTCCAAATCATGAAACTAAATTTTTAATGATTGATGATAGTTGTCCTACCATTTTAGCTTGAATCTCCATCAAATAGTGTAGTCCCTCGTGACATATGAAACACAAACTGGGTACTTTGCATGAAAGGGAAAGCTATACCTTATCATATTTCATACATCAAATTTTTTTGAAGAAAATTTGAGCAGATTCAGATAGATTTGGAGAAATTTTCAAAGAAAATTTTGGTAGCAATTTGGGAAACAGCATCGCTATTAAGGTAGCCAAGATTTTTTTTAAATTTTACATTTCTAATACATTAGCACATTGTATGCTAGGTGATGAAATCTTACCCTACGTGGCGGGTGCTGGAGAATTTTGAGCTATGATGAAGTTGCCTTGTCCTAGTGTTTTGGAGCAAAAAAAGAGCTTAGTCTTTGAAAACACACTTTTGTGGTTCAAAAATTGGTTTTAAAATGACATTTCTTCACACCTATGGCTGTTATAATGCACAATTTATTTGATAGTTCAATGGGTAGACCGTTGTTGCCTCGAAACTTGTACCACATGTCAATGACATTTTCAAACATGATGGCACCTTTAAGGCACCACTTTTCAGGTTAATAGGAGAATTTTTAGCCTCTTCTTTTTCACTTTAAATACAACTCTTTTGAATCATTGTGTGGTACCTTTCTAAATAAACACATGGTGACCATTGACAAATATATTCACAACACTAATGTTTATGCAAATCCTTCCACAACCATATCCTTTGTGTATCGCAAGCCAAAAGTATGTGCAATCCTAACAAACCCATTTATTCTCAAGAAGAAATACATTTCTTGGGTAACAAACTCCTATTTGTCACTTTTTTCTATAGGCTTTGAAAAATAGTTAAATGAGCTTTTTTCAGGCATTGAAAACGATTAAATTTATTATTTTTCATTTGAAGAGATTCATTGTCTTATGAAACGTGATAGTATCAATCCACAAAGGCTTTTTGACCTCCATTATTATGTTTCATAAGTCTTCCAAGTAGAATTAAGTCTTCCCAATGAAACACAAAACTTCATGCTTGCTTTGTTGCCTAAAGACTCAATTCGCATTTCATAAGGCACTATTGTTTCATTTTGTCCAATTTTGAGTTGTAACAAAAAGTAATTTAAGCATGTATGATATGTTATAAAAATAATTACAAATGTGGAGTATGAAATATGGATCTAGACATGCGAGATGAATGGAATAAAGTGTCATTGTGGCCCATTGTTATGTATTTGTTAGTCCAAGAGGAGAAAGAGGACATTGAAGCCTTGCTCAAGTTTCCTTAATGAGCATGCCTTACATCAAAAGGGTAAACTTCAAAGCCAAGAGTGAGTGCCTCACAAAATATCAAAAAGCCAAAAATGGCATGAAGGGATTGACTAAATTTTTCTAGCAATCTTGCTTTGATCTTGTAGATATGTAAAATGATGTGGTTCTAATGTTCTATGTGCATTAGCTTAGACAAATTTAAATTGCTTTTTTGGATGTGAGCAAATGTCGATTGGTACTTTGTATTCCTAAACTTGTCTTGTTGTTTTTAGAATTTGGTTTTGTGAGAGTAATGAGGATGACTAAAAGGAAGCTTTCTTTAGAGGGAATGGAGGAAGAGGATCTAGAGGATACCTATGATGAGAAGCTCTTTGATTTTCTCCATGCAACTAGGAATTCATCTAGATTTGTTTACATCAAAGATATACTCATTGTTCCCTTTGATTTGCAAGAGCTCTTGAAGGATCTTGAAGACCAATTGAAGGATTATAGGGAGTTTTATGATAGATATGTGCAAGGCCTAAAGATTGAGAGATTTGTCCATTATAGTGATGTAGTGGAAGTTACCAATGCTAGTAGAATAACTTTGCACACAAGATTTAGCATTATTAATGAGGAATTCAAGAAGTCGAAAGCAAATTTCCCTTTTCATCAAAATTAGCATCAATGTCTTTTTGTACACAAGGATATTGGATTTCTTGTATATCTTCAGTATATGGATAGTTGTTCTTTAGATACAATACAAGAGAAGAAGATAGAGGATAATGCAAGAAAAGATAAAGAGGTTGAAGAGAATGGGGAAATGTTTCAGGAAGATGTTGAGAACCAACCAATGTAGGGATTTGATGTTGCTTTGTTTAAAAGTGAGAACATTACAAGAGTGGAAGAAAAGAAGATAGAGTCGAGTGCAGAGATTGAAACATGTCGTCTTGAATGTGTCCCAACATTTCCTAGTTACCTCATTTTTAAAAGAAGAGATATGTATTGCTAAAGAATATTCAACACAATTTTTATCTTGGAGAATATTACTGCTTAACAATCCTTGCAGCATGGGGCCAAAATGATAAGAATTTTATAGGTTATGAACATGAATTGCTGGAAAGTCTTGATGTTGAGGGAGAGAATTTTCAAGACAACTATGTAGCCTTGCATTCCTGTATTAATAAGATTGTGGAATATGAAAAGGAGGGGCTACTTATAGAGGAAGAGTTCTTACAAATTTAGCAGAGACTTGATATGGATGACATGGGGTATGAAGAGAAATTGAAGTCTCCATCAAAGGAGAAACCAAAAAGTTTAATAAATCTTTATGATGATAGTCTTCTTGAAGAAGATGAAAACCCTAAGATATGGAAGATTATTCCAAGCTTTCCATTGTAGTTTATATTATAGTATGTTATACATTATAGATTAATGTAATGTGCGTGTCCAAGCATGTTTTAAAGTGGTCCATCGAGACGAATCTAAGCGACACTGCCCGACAATCCCATGGAATGTTACAGGGTTTGTTGCCTAGGGTTTCCCGATTCCGCCTTGCAATGGAACGTTCGCGGTTCGAATCCACTAGGATCGACTTGAAATCTAGGTTCCTAGTGGTCAAGATCTCCTGACATCATTCTAGCATTGGTGGGTCCTGGACATCCTACTTTACACAGAGATACCCAAGCCAAAGTAGACCCATGCTACACTTGGTTCAAAGAGAATGGGAAACGAGAGGGATGCGCCGCTCAACCTCTCTGCCATAGGGCATGGTCCCATTCTGATCCCCTAAAATGGACATGAATTGGGTTCTAACCTAACAATACCTAAAGGTCGTACGACTATAGAACCTTGTGAGAAGTCTCTTAGTCCTTTGGGACCACCCTTTCGTAGGACGGACCCGTAGGGGATTTCGTCCACTCGCTTCCCTCAATAGGTGTTCTTTAGTTATCTAATTAGGTCCTATCACATTTATGTGTGATGTTTAAAATTAGCTTTCTTAATTAAGCCTTTTAGGGAACATGGTTCATTCGCGTAACTTATGGCACTGACACAAAAACAGTTAGGTTCCTTAGAAGTAAACTTTATATAAGCATTTTAACTGAGATGAAAGTCCTATCCAAAAATGACAATTTTCGCAATCTCTAAGGATGCGCCTTATTTCTTCCAATATGCTTCCCTTGCACTAGTAACAAGGCCTCAAGAATCCATCTCAAGTCACGTAGATCATTTGAGTAGGACCCGGAGGCAAGGAATTTACAGCCAAAGCTGCCCTGGCATCCAAGCATCCTCCTACATTCAAACTAACCCACGAAGAGACATCTAGTGGCAGGTTCGGTCCACATTCGTGTCATGGTGATTGGCAACCAACTGGGGTGGTTTGGCACGCCCTCCATGAATTCAACCTAATTCATTATTCCAATTTATTTTGTGATTTTGGGGTCATACAATCCTTTCACAGACGGTGTTCCTAAATTTACTAGCACAAACAATAATGAAGGTGAGTACTTGACCATCACTAGGCCGGATTTGAGTTATGCAGTTGGGCTCATAAGTCAGTTTATGTAGAAGCCCAGGAAGCCACATTTGGATGCTATTAGGCGGATTATGAGATATGTTAAGTCCACAGTAGATTATGGGTTGCTCTATATGAGAGATAAGCCCTTGAAACTAGTTGGATACACAGATACTGATTGGAGAGGATGCTCATATAATCGCAGATCTACTAGTGGTTATGCTTTTGGTCTTGGAAGTGGCATGATCAGCTGGAGCAGCAAGAAGCAACCAACAGTTGCATTGTCTAGTATTGAGGCAGAGTACAAGGGTGCTCCATTGGCAGCATGCGAGATTTCATGGCTACTCAAGCTTATGGCTGATTTGGATATTCAGGTGGATGCTCCAGTGACCTTAGTATGTGACAATCTCAGTAGTGTATTCCTGGCAACAAATCCAGTATACCATGCCAGGATTAAAAAAATAGAGGTACACTACTATTTTATCAGAGAGATGGTTCTTGGAGGGAGAGTAGATCTGATGCATATGAAGACTAATGAACAGGTTGCATATATCTTTACCAAGTCTTTGGGTAAAGATAAGTTTAGTAGTTTTAGATAGCTACTTGGAGTTCATAAGATGATTTGAACTTGAGGGGGAGTGTTAGAATAAAAAGCTCATATTATTCTCCTATTAGTATGTATGACCAACATTAGTCTTGTCCAGTTGTATTAGCAAGTGTGGGACATTAAATAAGTCGGTGGTCTTAGACTGAGTGTGAATGGTCTTATAGACCTTAGTACTATTGTATACACTTACTCTTTGTGTGTGGTTAAGAGAGAATGAATGAATAAAGAAGATGAGAGCATGTTTGCTCCTCACTCTGTCTATGCCTCTCTCAATCTCAACAAGTTTGGCAGGTATTGGTGTACAAATCTCAA
This sequence comes from Lygodium microphyllum, assembly GCF_053477565.2. Lineage (NCBI taxonomy): Eukaryota > Viridiplantae > Streptophyta > Polypodiopsida > Schizaeales > Lygodiaceae > Lygodium > Lygodium microphyllum. The sequence goes on from NC_141147.1 coordinate 120,358,761, forward strand.
ACCAAGCCACTAAGGCTGCATGGTGAGCAGCCTGAAACTATGACTGATGATGAATGGGATGAGCTTGATGAGTTATGCAAGTCCACCCTCATCTTGTCTCTCACTGAACAAGTGCATTACAATGTGGTTGAGGAAGCACAGAGTGGCAGCTTTGGGATAAAATTAAGAACCTCTATGATAAGAAAATTCCAGCAGTCAAATGTTGAAGCAACTTATGGACCTGGGCATGAAGGAGAATGTGACAATGTCTACTCATTTGAGCTAGTTCCATGCTATTTTTAAGAACTTGACTTCGCAAGGTATTACCTTTAATGATGAGATTACTCAATTTTTTTTGCTTGGGACTGTGAGTGAGTCATGGGATGTATTCTGCACTGCCTTATGTGCTCCTGCCACTACTCTAAACTTGCCTGATGTAGAGAGTGCTCTTCTGCAGGAAGAGATTAACCGTAAGAACTTGGATGTCTCTCGTGTGTCACATGCTTTCACTATTAGAGGCAGAGATGGTAATGGAAAGAATGACCATGGGTATGGACGTGGTAGATGTTAGAAATCAAGCTCACCGTCAGTGTGTCGTCATCTATGACCGACATCTATGACAGCTAGTGTGTACAGTTGTCTACATGTGACTACATTAAATAAGTCGGGTTAGTAGTCAGTCAGTGACCTAACTAGAGTTAGTTAGTCTAGTCTACATTTACACTAGGTCACTTTATCTTGTGAGTGTGTGTGTGCTTTTGAGTATAGTGTGTGGAAATGAAGGAATGAGCTTGAGAGCCTGAAGGCTAATGGATATGGAGTCTTTCCCTTTCTCTCTCTCTACTCTTTGAACATGGTATCAGAGCTTCATCCATGACGCTATGGGAGAATGGGCATGACAACCTGCAGTGCAAAGGAGATGGAAGTAAGGAATGAGGAAGAAGCTGGACACTTGCAAATGAAGCCATAGTCAAAGGAAGGAATCAGCGTGGACTGCCTTCTAAAAATCGTGGACTGCCTCCTACAAATCAACAACCTGTGTCTGAAAATTGTGGACTGTCTCCTGAAAAACAACAACTTGTATCTGAAAATCTGCACCTGCTGATCTGAATGGACAGCAACCTGTATCTGAAAATCTGCGCCTACTGATCTAAGTGGACAACAACCACTCAATCTTCAGTGGGGCACCTGTACAAGGTTCATAGAGCATGTATGCTCACTATTGAAGGTATTTGAAGTGTGCAAGGAGTAAGTGCTTGTGTGGGAGCTCTGTTATGAGCTGGAGTGACAGACACAAACCTGTAATCATTTCTGAACTGCTGTAAACATGAATGGACAGCATGCATTCAGTCATTACTGAACACACAGGAGCCTTGTACTACACACAAAAGGCATCTTTGGAGCACAAGAATGTGTCAAAGCATGTATACATTGGATCAAATGTCTTGAAGCTGAGATCTCTTGCTCAGAATACTCAGATCTGAAAATCAATGATAGGCTAAAAACTGTCATACACAGTCAATGACAGAATACTCAGATCTGAAAATCAATGACAGGTTGAAAACTGTCATACACAGTCAATGACAGAATACTCAGATCTGAAAATCCATGACAGGCTAAAAACTCTCATACACAGTCAATGACAAGTATTGTGCATTACTGAAGCAATACAGGTCATATTGGGGGTTCCATCATCTATATGAACTGACCTATACATGCTGAATGCATGGAGAATTGAAGCAAGCAATGAGCATAATTGAAAACTGAATTTTGAAGCTGAAGTAAATGCAGTTACACTGTCCTGGTTAATTACAAATAGCTAATGTATTGAACTTGCCACTACAAAGTAAATGTATGACATGGTCAAAAGATATTTTGGAGCTACTTGGAGCTTGGTATGCTAAATTTTGGTTGACTGCAACCTGAAACTGAATTTGTTGACACACTTAGTTTTGGACTTGAAATTGCTGCTGGTTACTCACACTTTACATTTTTCAGACTGCACGTATGTATCCTGGCAGTGAGGTTACATAAGCTTAAGCTGAAGCAAACACATAGCTTATGTATTGACAGTTATATCTACAGTTGAGACCACTTGTTTGTGGGTTGTTTTGGGGTGTTAGTGGGCTGAAATACCCTGGTTTTTTCTGCAATTTAGTGCAGAAAACTATCATAAACTATTACGGACTAAACTTAGTCAGTCATACTTATTGGACTGCATGGAGTCAGGCACTTGATAGACAGTCTATTGCATCATGGCTAATGCACATGGGACTGACAATGTCACTCAGATAGTTGGAGAGAAGTTGGATAATAAGAACTTTACATTATGGAAATTCAGAATGAAAAACTTTCTGGTTGGCAGAGGTTATTGGGATTTATGTACAGGAGATGAAGTTGCTCCTGAGTTGCCTGCACACAATCCAACAAATGAACAGAAAAGAGCCTACAAGCTATTGAATGAAAGAGCATGCAAGGTGCTGCATTGGTTTTCCTTATGTATATCTGATACTATGGTAATTCAAATCACTGGATGTGAGACTCCGAAGGGTGCTTGGGACATACTGATGAAAAATTATGGAACCATGACACATGCAAGAAAGATCGAGTTGAAACAATAGTTCAACAACATGTCTAGGAATGGAAAGAGCATCCAGATGTATACCACGGAGATTAAGACCATAGCTGATCAACTTGCTACTATTGGCTCAAGTGTATTAGAAGATGATATGATTGCTGTTGCTTTGAATGGTTTAGGCAAAGAGTATAAAGCTCTTGACACTTCCATTTCTGTCAGAGAAGAGCCCCCTAGTTGGGAAGAGCTAGTTGCTTTGTTGCCGCATGAGGAAGTCAAACTTGGTTTGAATACAGGTTCTAGTGCATCTCAGAGTAGAGACACTGTGTTGTACTCTAGCCAGTGTGGCAGAGGATCTAGAGGTCGTGGTTCATTTCAAGGTCGTGGTGACACTCGTAATACTTATGGACAACAGCAGCATCAGAGTAATTGGCATGGTGCAAATACACAAGGCCAGCATGGATCTGGTGGGTTTAGAGGCAGGGGGAGATCACCTCGAGGAAGAGGAGGTGGATCTGGATCTTGGCAGTCTACTGATCAGTCCAACAAGGACAAGGACTGTCATTATTGTGGCTGGTATGGGCATATTGCAAAGGATTGTTACAAGAAGCAAGGAGATATGAAGGCAAAGGGCAGAGAGCATGGGCACTATGCATCTTCCAGTGGTGCTCATGATGAGTCAGTTGATAGACTCTTTGCTATGCAGCATGTATCTAAAAATGCATCGAGACATGATAGAGATGACAGATGGTACATTGACTCTGGAGCGTCAAACCACATGACCCCGCATGGAGAGTGGTTTGATGAGATGGTTGCAGGTACACATGGTCATGTATGTAGTGGGGATGATACCCAACATGACATAAAGCATAAAGGGATTGTTCCATTGTTGATGCCTGATGGCAAGAAGAAAGGCCTGCATGATGCCTTACATGTACCGACCATAACAAAGAATTTGTTGTCCGTGGGTCAAATGGCAGAACAGAATCTGCAAGTGAGGTTTAACAAAGATGGATGTTTCATTGAGGAGTATGGAAATGGCTACAAGCTAATTGCCAAGGGTAGAAGGGATGGCAGGATGTTTACTTTGGAAGCGACCATTCCTGAACTTAAAGCAGCTATGTTTGCTCATGATGAGAGTGCCATCAGAGATGTAGAGATCTCGCACAAGAGAATCGGACATGTCAATGTACAAAAGCTGAAATCTATGCAGCAGAAAGAAGTAGTACTTGGATTACCTAAATTCAAGTATAATGATTTTGGTCATGTATGCCCTGCATGTCAGTTTGGGAAGCAGGCATGGTTTCCTTTCATGAGACATGTGAAAACCAACACTAGGCCTTTACAGTTGGTACACTCTGATGTCTGGGGTCCTTCACATAATGCTTCCTTTGGCGGTGCATGATATTATATCTCATTTATTGATGATTTCAGCAGGTACACTTGGCTTTATATCTTGAAACATAAGGATGATGTGTTTGATGCATTCAAAGACTTCAAGAAACATGCTGAAAATGAATTTGGCTGTTACATATCATGTTTGAGATCAGATGGAGGAGGTGAATATGTCTCAAAACACTTTGAGGTATCTTGCTAAACGTGGGATCAGAAGATAGCTCACATACAGTTATACACCGCAGCAAAACAGTGTTGCAGAGAGGAAAAACAAGGTTTTGATGGAGTCAGCTAGAGCTATGCTGAATGAAAAATGTCTGCCAAATGGTTATTGGGATGAAGCAGTGGTGACTGCTGTATATGTGCTGAATCGAACCCCTATAGCAAGGATTCATGAGGTCACTCCGTATGAACGGCTGTATGGTCATAAACCTGATATTTCACACTTGAAGGTATTTGGCAACATTGCATATGTGCATATACCGAATGAGAAGAGGAAGAAATTGGATCCTAAGGCAGTGAAAAGTGTGTTTATTGGATATGCACAGGAACGGAAAGCTTATAAGTGTTATGTACCTTCTATGCATGAGACACTCATAAGCAGAGATGTGGTATTTGATGAGTTAGCATCTTGGTATGGGAATCCTGTTGCATGCCTACTGATGGCTCACCCAGTATGAGTCATGCTGAAAATACTCCTGCAGAGAGTACTTCCATGACTGGTCAGACAGGTGATGTATCATCTACAGTGAGTCCTTGGACAAGACTATTACGGAGTCGCACTACTGCATCCACTGACACGGATATGTCAGTGAGGGGGAGAACAGATAAGGGAAAAGAAAAGGTTTTTGAAGATGTAACATGTCCACTCTGTAGGTTATGATTCATCTAGCAGTGACAGCTTAGATAGTGAATTGGGGATTCCGTCTGTTATGACGCCAGAGCCGTTATGTGCCGCCTCATGAGAGGCAAGCTCACAGTGAGCCACAGTTCAGGAGATTAGAGAGGGTCAGAGGACCTGTTGACAGGTATACTTACACTGGATATTCAGCTCATCATTATGCTTATATGACAAAAGTAACAGGTTTTAGAGAAGCAAGTAAGTTTGATGAGGCAGTTTCAGATGAGAATTGGTGTGCTGCTATGGATGAGGAATATTCAACTTTGGCTGAAAATTGTACATGGGATTTGGTACAGTTGCCTGAGGGCAAAACACCTATTGGATGCAAGTGGGTGTATAAGGTAAAATGTAAATCAGATGGATCATTGGAAAGATATAAGGCCAGGCTAGTTGCAAAAGGGTATGCGCAGCAGTATGGTCTTGATTATGAGGAGACTTTCAGCCCTGTAGCAAAGATGGCTACAGTTAGAACTGTGATTGCTTTGGCAGCAGCTAAGATGGCTACAGTTAGAACTGTGATTGCTTTGGCAGCAGCTAGAGGCTAGAAACTATGGCAGATGGATGTAAAGAATGCATTTCTCAATGGAGAATTACAGGAAGAGGTTTACATGGAACAGCCTGAAGGCTATGTACATCCTGAATTTCCAGCACATGTATGTCGGCTGAAAAAGGCATTATATGGGTTGAAACAGGCACCTAGAGCATGGAATGCTCGCATCAACAGTTATTTACAGCAACATGGTTTCCGATTGGGAGATGCTGATCATAGTCTGTTTGGGAAGAAGACAGATAGTGGCTATGTTTTTCTAGTTGTCTATGTTGATGACTTAATCATTACAGGAGATGATGAAAATGGGATTGCAGAAATAAATACATGTTTACAGGCTGAGTTTAAGGTCAAGGACCTTGGAGAGCTGAAATACTTTTTGGGGATTGAGGTTGTTTCTACACCTCAAGGCATATGGCTGCTACAGAAGCAGTATGCTCATGACATACTACAAAAATATGGTATGGCTGATTGCAAGCCTATGGATACGCCTTTGGAGCACAATGTCAAGCTGCAGATTGATGTTGGGACAAAGATTGAGAATGTTACTATGTACAGTCAGATGGTAGGTAGCTTGATCTATCTCACAATCACTAGACCTGACTTGAGTTATGCTGTGGGGCTGATCAATCAGTTCATGTAGAAGCCTCGCAAACCACACTTGGATGTAGTCAAAAGAATTCTGAGATATGTAAAGGGTACCACAGATCATGGGCTATTTTATGCATATGGGAAAACCCTTGACTTGATGGGGTACACTGATGCTGACTGGGCTGGTTGCACATATGACAGGAGGTCAATCAATGGCTATGCATTTGGATTGGGTAATAGCATGATCAGTTGGCAGAGTAAGAAACAGCCTATAGTTGCATTTTCTAGTACGGAAGCAAAGTATTGTGGTGCGGCCTTAGCGGCTTGTGAAGCTAAGTGGTTACAGAAGTTACTGAATGACTTGGGAGTACACTTGGACAGCAAAGTCAAGCTCTACTGTGACAATTTGAGCAGTGTTATGTTAGCAAGCAATCCTATTTAGCATGCAAGATCAAAACACATTGAGGTTCACTACCATTTCATCAAGGAAATGGTTTTAGCAGATTAGATTGACTTAGAGCATATGAAGACTGAAGACCAGGTAGCAGACATCTTTACCAAATCACTTGGTAAAGATAAGTTCATTCACTTTAGACAGCTACTTGGAGTGATGCAGATGATTTGAGTTTTGTTTTTGAGCTTGAGGGGGAGTGTTAGAAATCAAGCTCACTGTCAGTGTGTCTTCATCTATGACCGACATCTATGACAGCTAGTGTGTACAGTTGTCTACATGTGACTACATTAAATAAGTCGGGTTAGTAGTCAGTCAGTGACCTGACTAGAGTTAGTCAGTCTAGTCTACATTTACACTAGGTCACTTTATCTTGTGAGTGTGTGTGTGCTTTTGAGTATAGTGTGTGGAAATGAAGGAATGAGCTTGAGAGCCTGAAGGCTCATGGATATGGAGTCTTTCCCTTTCTCTCTCTCTACTCTTTGAATAGTAGAGACTCGCAGAAGTCTAGGTCCAAGTCACGTGGTAAGTCACACAACAAGTCTCATGGGAGAAATGCTAATGTGACATGTCATCATTGCGGCAAGAAGGGTCATATACACCCACAATCATGAGTTACGGAATGAGAAGCGCAAAGAGAAGGGAAAAGAAAAATTATAGGAAAAGTCCTCTAATCGCAGCATTATGCTTGCGAAATCTAGTGTGAAAATCAAGGAGATAAATGTCATGCAGACTGATGACTCCAATGCAGAGTACATACTTGTAGCTAGTTCTTGTGATGCTATGCTATTGACCAAGGTTCACTCTATGTACGCTCAATGCTAGCATTTGGATTCTGGTGCTTCATTTCATGTTACTCCATGCTGTGTGTGGTTCCATTCTTACTGCATTGTTGTCTTTGGTTCAGTTCACTTGGGTGATGAGATAGGTCACTTGCTATTGTTGGCATTGGGGATGCATAGCTATAGCTCTCTAATGGCAGTACTTTTCTGTTACAAGATGTACGTCATGTATCTACACTTACGCGCAGTCTTATTTCTGCACGACAGCTTGATGATGCTAGGTTTGATGTTTCATTTGGGGATTCTGCTTGGAAGATCTCACGTGGCAGACTTGTGCTTGCTAGAGGTACCAAGGCTGGCAGCCTCTATCCTCTTGTAGTTGATGGGTCCTCTGTTTGACCATGTTTTGTCAGTGGGTTCCATCCCACATGTATCTCTTTGGCATGCCCGTTTGGGCCATATATATTTGAAGGGAATGAAAATGCTTTCTGTTTTTTGCAGTACTTACCGCCCCTTGACTATGTATGTTTTGATTCATGTGAGCATTGTCTTTATGGCAGACAGACTAGGAATATGCATAAGAAGTCTGGTACGACACGCATGAGTGAGCCCCTAGCATTGGTACATTTGGATGTCTGTGGGCCCATGCCCTATCAATCTATGGGTGGCGCAAAGTATTTTGTAACATTCATTGACAATTTTTCGTGTAAAGTCTAGGCTTACCCCATTAAGCTTAAGTTAGATGTCTTGGTTGTGTTTCAGAGATGGCTTGCATTGGTTGACAACTAGATTGGCATAGGCTAAAATGCCTTAGAATTGACAATGGGGGAGAATATGTGTCACATGCCTTTGAGCAACAATGTGATGAGAGAAGTATTAAGCATCAGTTGACCGCCCCCTATACCCCACCCAGAATGGTTTGGCTAAGGGGATAAGTAGGACCATCAAGGACCGTGTATGCAGTATGCTTAGCCATGCAGGCGTACCACTGAGCTTTTGGGCTGAGGCAATCAGTACAGTTGTGCATGCCATCAATAAATCACCTTTGAGTGGTTTGGATTTCCAGGTTACAGAGGAGGTATGGACTCCATCTTATGTGCATCTACATGTCTTTGGATGTGAGGCATTCTACCATGTGCCCAAGGACAAGAGGACTAAGTTGGATCCTAAGAGTGTCAAATGTATTTTCCTTGGCTATGGAGATGCCTACAAGATAGGTTACCACCTCTGGGATCCGCAGGCGCGGAAAGTCATCCGCAGCCATGATGTAGTCTTCCATGAAGACGAGATGCATAGGCAACCTGAGAAGGTGGTAGAGATACACAGGGTTATATTCTAGGAGAAGCTCCATGCTCCTGCATAGCCAGTTAGACAACTTGTAGCAACAGTTGGTACACATGTCCAGGGTGTTGGATAGGTAGCAGAGCTTAGAATGAAATGGTCTACTAGAGCTAGATGTCCACTTGATAGATTTGAACCATTGATGCATTATGTCTTGGTTAGAGATGCAGGAGAGCCTCTCACCTATAATGAGACTATGCGCAAGGGTGACAATTACTCCTAGGAGAGGGCTATGTAGTCTAAGAAGGACTCCTTGTATAAGAATATGACTTGGGATTTGGTTGCACTGCCTCATGGCAAGAAGGCTTTGCCATGCAAATGGGTGTATAAGCTGAAAAGTACCTCTGGGCACCCCAAGCTAGCTTATAAGAAGGCAAGACTTGTTGCTAAGGGTAGTTGACTTTGATGAAGTCTTTTCTCCTGTGGTCAAGATGACCACCCTATGCTTAGTTTTGGCCTTAGTCATGCAACTTGACTTGGACATGTATCAGATGGATGTCAAGACTGCATTCTTTCATGGGTACTTTCATGATGAGATATACATGGAGCAGCCTAAGGGCTTTGCAAAAGTTGGCAAGGAGCACCTAGTGTGCAAGTTGAAGAAAAGTCTTTATGGCTTGAAGCAGGCACCTAGGGAGTGGTATCATAAGTTTGATGCCTTTATGCAGTCACAAGCCTATAGCAGGAGTGCTATGGATCCGTGTCTTTACAGAAGAAAGCCCATGATGGCTCATTGCTTATTTTGGTACTTTATGTGGATGATATGGTGATAGCAGGAAAAGCTCATGATGAGCTAGATGCTCTTAGATCTCAGCTAAAGAAGAGCTTTGAGATGAAAAATTTGGGACAAGCCTCCCACATTCCTGGTATGCACATTAAGTGCAACAGACATAAGGAAATATTCTATCTCTCATAGGGAAGTAATTCATAAAGTCCTTGAGTGTTTCTGCATGCAGGACATGAAGCCTATTGGTTGTCCATTACCTTCTTGTGTGAAGGTTTCACAGGCCAATTGTCCTCAAATAGATGAGTAGAAGGCTGAGATGGCCAAGATCCCTTATGCACCAGCTGTGGGCAGTTTGATGTATGTCATGATAGGCACTCATCAAGACATTGCCTTTGCCGTTGGTGTTATGGCACACTATATGGCTACAACTGGCAAGAAAGATTGGGATACTGTGAAGGGTATCATGAGATACCTAAAAGGCACATCATATATGCATATTTGCTATGGTAGCCATGATACAAGAGTTATGGGGTACACAGACTCCAATAATATAGAACATGCAGATAATAAGAAGTCCACTTTTGGCTATGTATTCACCTATGTTGGAGGTGCTGTCTCTTGGATGTCCAGGGTTGAAAAGTGTATGACTCTCTCTACCACTGAGACCAAGTATGTTGCAGCCACCACTGAGGCTTGCAAGGAGGCCATATAGTTGGGCCGCTTGGTTCATGACCTTGGGATTGATACTATATCTATGTTGCATTTGGATTCTGAGAGCAGAATTTTGATACCGAGAAGTGCTTAAAAATAACTAAAAATTACGAATATCAAGGGAAAAATATTCAATGTCAAAGGCGGCGGCTCGATCTAGGACGATTTTAAGCATCAAAGTGCTCTAAGGATGCCCGTGCAACACTTGCGGATTTTTAGTAATTTTTTCGTGTGTCTGTGCAAGTGTCAGAAGTTTTCGGTTAGTGCGTGGTCTCAAGACGGTCACGCAGGATTTTTATGGGCTCGAATCGGACGCCGGACACAAGAGATATGGCAAAACCCGGGAGGGTGCCCAACAAAAGGCCAAGAATGAAAAGGTGACCAAGTAGGGGGCCAAAAGGGGTGCCTCTTGGTACCCCCCCACCCCTCAAAAAAAAAAAACATGAAAGGAGGAGAGCGACGGCTGATCAGCCGCGCGAAACCCCCCCCCCCCCAATGGACGAGTTTTTTTGCTGCAAGCAAGCCATAACAATGGCAAGGCAAGGCTGGTCCACTCCTTCTCCGCTCCGTATCGCCTCCTCTCGTGCAAAGAATGGTGGACTGTAGAGAGAGAGAGAAAATCATTCTTTCTCTCTCCTCCCTCTCTTTTCTCTAAGGGCAGATTCATGTGGTGAAGAAGAAGAAGAATGGATGACGAATGCTTGTCCAATGAAGACCGGATTGCTCTATGGTTCAAGAGGAATGAAAATTGTTGATTGTGGACTATCACGAGCATTAATGGCTGCTGGAAATCAGTCCCGAGACATGGCAAATAAAAACCCGCAACCCGCAAAGAACAGTAAATTCATTTTTACAAAGGAAATTGATGTTTTATGCAATTTGCTTCATGAATACTTGTTCCCATGGGATGATTATGCATTATGTTATTGTTTGCTATGATTTTGATCAATTTATGCTCGGAAAATCAGAAAATCATAAGTGTTGTGAATGAAATTAATGGTGTAAAACCCGTAAAACACGCGAAATAGGGAAATTTTGGGTGTTTTTTATATATAAATGGAAAATATAATAAGACACACCAACTAAATTTGTGTTTTTGCTGCAAATGAAACTGAGGGCCACATCCCACAACTCATTTTGTATTTTTAGTTATTTAATATTGTGGAAAATACAAGAAAAATAGAAAAAAACCATTGAAAAATAGGGAAAAAATGGATTTTGAGTGCCGAAAATTAAGGAAAAATAAGATTCATGTTTGTGTATGTATGGGGAGTATGAAGTATGAGGTTTAGCCTTAGTTCAGCCCTACCTTTATGTTTTAGTGAGTTTTTATTGCTTTTCATACAATAAAAAACATGGAAATGAACCCTAAACCGATGAATAATGCACAACCTAAACGGGTGAGGGGATAGAGTGTATAAAAGGTGTTTAAATACTGAATGAAATGATGAAAAGCTTTCTGGTTTTTATTCATACCATTTAGGTTGGTCGATAATTAAAAATTAAGAACCTAGTAGCACGGTGTCTCCTCGGTGCTAGGTTCATGCAACGCCGCATACGACCGATAGTCAAAATCATTGAAAGAATACTTTTGCACTAAGCACAATGCTGATTTTTCTTTTGTTTGAGCACATGGACATTCACAATTTGCATGAAGCATAAAATGACAAAAGGTATCAGACAATACCTCCTGGATGCATAGCACTTGTATTCTCTAGGTCGTGACCAACATTGAGTGAGTGAGGTTGTCCAAGCTGTAGGCTAGGCGTTGCGTCTAGGGGAAAGAAAGTGAGAAAAATGGTACATCCTGGAACGAAATAATTGGTACCTTGAGAGAACTATGTGCGATATTGTGTTTTATGTGTTTAGCGATGCATCGAGGGGCCAATCCCCAAGATGTACGAGAGTCGTAGTGAGGTAGCGGCAGTCAGCCCGTTCTTGTCGCGTTAAGAGTTGAAGGTCTACCACCGGGCTTCTTGTGCAGAAAAAGAGTTTAGGATTCAAGATTCAGAAAGGAAAAATGGATTGGGTTTTAATAAGATTCGAGGTTTAGAAATGATTTAGGTACGGAAGAAGAATTCAAGCATTCTCACTTTGTACTTAGAATACATGAACAGAAGGAATAAGACTAACTTGATTACATCAAATGCTTCAGGATACATACATCATTTCGTAAAGGATATTTTTAGATTTTCAATTCATTTATGAATGCCAAATGCAAGCTCTAATGGCATTTATTTCATGTACATAGATGGATTTCAATCCTTTGGGTCAAGTATATTGTTGATAGATTCAAATGCATCCAAGATTTGGGCCAAAGATACATGAAATGAATGGAAAAAGTATAATTTTAGCTTCAGCCTTGTTTTAAAATAGAAAATTCCAGCCCATAATCAAGTTCAAAATGAGTGCATAAATTCAAGAAGAAGCACTTTTGATCATCTATGAACAAAGTCCTGAAGAAAAGAGGTCATTTCCCTCCACTACAACCATAAAAAACCCATGTTTGTTCATAAAAATGGATCATAAGATGACTGGTTATTTCAGCCCATAACAGTCCATAAGTCTTCAATATCCTCACCCTTTGCTTGCCCCAAATTCATTCAAGTACTTGGGTACAAGTCGGGCTTCATTGGACCAAGAATAAGGTAAATAAGATGAGAGAAGTCATGCATAAGAGCAGGCTGAATACTCTTCTCTCAGATTTCCCCTCTTTTATAGACAGTTTCAGCATGTATTTTCGTCAAACCAAAGAGGCAAAGAAGTGGAGCTCTCACCATGTTTACATCTTCAGTAGTTGGGCCTGTTAATCTTTAGTTTGCATGCTCCATTTCATGCATCTCAGCTCCAGCTTTCTTCCAGTTTTCCTCAGACAGTGCAGCCCGCATTTTGCGCCGAAAAAAGCGAGCTGCTCTCTACTCAATCCCTGGTCACTTTTTGACCAGCCTAGGTCACTTGCTGGTCACTTAGGTCAGTTACTTTTGGTCACATGTGGACCTAGTGGACTTTTGATAGTTTTTGGCATCATTTTTGGGTTCTTACCATATTTTTGTACTTGAATTAATGTGATTTATCGAGCAGACTGTCAATTACTTCCAGATGTCCAAGTTATATGTTCCCATAGACTTATTTTTCATAAATGTACATGGTATAACTGCAAATTATATGCTAAATACAAAAGAACTTATATAAATAAGGTGGTAATTGGATAACAATGCTTGAATTTTGTATGTAAATATCTCATATAACTTTCAATGAAACTCTTCTTGTGTTCATAAGAATCCCATGATTTATATCATGAACAGTTAACTCTTTGACACCATGGGAGGACCTCCTATGTTTGTACTTCGTGCTATTTGGCAATGTGTTGGGACTCCCTCTGAGGAGTGTTAATTGGGTTAGAGTTGGACTACGGGACGTGATACAAATGCAAGATGTTTAGGAAGGCAATGTATGATGTATGTGTCATCAACGCTTCTGGCCGCGAGGCCGTGGGGTTGTTGAGCGCATGATAGAGGTCCGACTAGTGCATGAGCCAGTGCCGGCACGTTTTAGGTCCCATCAGATTCTATGAGTGCTATTCAGCTAGCTAAGAATCTGGTCTTCCATGCAAAGATGAAACACATTGAGATGAGGTATCACTTCATACGTGGGGTCATGGAGGATAGGTTTGTTGTCCTTATCAAGATCTCCGCTAATGAAAATCCTATAGATTTGCTCATGAAAAGCCTCACTACTAAGCGCTTTGCCTTCTCAAGAGATTGATGGGCGTTGGATGAGATGATGTTTTTCCTTATCGTGTTGTACATGTGTACATTGTACTGTCTTTTTTTTTTCTTTTCACTCCTCACATGGGGAAGATTCACATTTAAGTGGGGTGTTGTTGAGGGTAAAGGTGCCTCCGCCTAGCTGCTTGTGTATTACTACACTAACAATACCCGCCACTACACACTGCAGTAGGTGGCAGGTGCCCATCACCGTCACTTTATTCTCTATTCTTTCAGTGACAATTTGAATAAAGGAAGGCATGATCACACATTGTGACTGTTGGAGTTCCCATTTGGTCTCTCTCTCTCTCTCTCTCTCTCTCTCTCTCTCTCTCTCTCTCTCTCTCTCTCTCTCTCTCTCTTACTCTTGCTCTCCCGCCATAGCTCTTCCAAGCAAGCTTCGATCCTTCTCACCTTTCATAAAGTAGGAGAGAATTATAGTGCAATGTAAAAAAAGCTCCTTGCAATTGTATGGGCCATAAGAAAACTCCATCCATATCTTCATGGCAAGAAGTTTTAATAGAAACGGATCACTTTCTTAAATTGTTTGAGAAGGGATTTCTTGTCTTGTAACTCAAAAAAATTAACGTATGTAAAGTCTCCACCCACCTACGGACGAGCCTATAGTATGTGAAGTCTAATATGTTATGCATGGGAATGAGGGAGTAGCTACCCTATGTCGGAGTGTTTCTCACCCTATGGTATTGCACCGGACCTCGCCACCTTTTTTCCTTTGTGTGCACCTTTAACAAAACCTCTCTCTCTCTCTCTCTCTCTCTCTCTTCTACTACTACTACTACTACTACTACTACTACTACTACTACTACTACTACTACTACTACTACTACTACTACTACTACTACTACTACTACTACTACTACTACTACTACTACTACTACTACTACTACTACTACTACTACTACTACTACTACTACTACTACTACTACTACTACTACTACTACTACTACTACTACTACTACTACTACTACTACTACTACTACTACTACTACTACTACTACTACTACTACTACTACTACTACTACTACTACTACTACTACTACTACTACGGACCTCGCCACCTTTTTTTCTTTGTGTGCACCTTTAACAAAATCTCTCTCTCTCTCTCTCTCTCTCTCTACCTCGCCACCTTTTTTTCTTTGTGTGCACCTTTAACAAAATCTCTCTCTCTCTCTCTCTCTCTCTCTACCTCGCCACCTTTTTTTCTTTGTGTGCACCTTTAACAAAATCTCTCTCTCTCTCTCTCTCTCTCTCTACTACTACTACTACTACTACTACTACTACTACTACTACTACTACTACTACTACTACTACTACTACTACTACTACTACTACTACTACTACTACTACTACTACTACTACTACTACTACTACTACTACTACTACTACTACTACTACTACTACTACTACTACTACTACTACTACTACTACTACTACTACTACTACTACTACTACTACTACTCACCTTCTCGAACACACCAAAGGTGCACCTTTAAGAAAACCTTTGTGTGTGTGTGTGTATACCACCACCACCACCACTACTACTATTACAAACAAGAAAAGAAGTTAAGGAACAAGATCTTACCCTCTCTTTGTTTTTTATCCATTCATTCTCCTCTCTTCCTCCATCTCGCTCTCTTTCTCTCTTTCTTTATTATGTTTCATGTTTATTCCCTCTCTCTCTCTCCTCCCTTCTTTCTTTTTTTCTCTTCCTCTCTGTCTCTCATTTCCTTTAACAAAACATCTCTCTCTCTCTCTCTCTCTCTCTCTCTCTCTCTCTCTCTACTACTACTACTGCTGCTGCTACTCCTACTGTTGTTGTTGTTGTTGCTGCTGCTACTACTACTACTATTACTACTACTAACAAGAAAAGAAGAAAAAACTACTACTACTGTTGCTGTTGTTGCTGCTGCTACTACTACCACTACCACTACCACTACCACTACCACTACCACTACCACTACCACTACCACTACCACTACCACTACTACTACCACTACCACTACCACTACTACCACTAACAAGAAAAGAAGAAAAAACAACAACTACTACTACTACTACTACTAAAAAGAAAAGAAGAAAAAACTACTACTACTGTTGTTGTTGCTGCTGCTGCTGCTGCTGCTGCTGCTGCTGCTGCTGCTACTGCTACTGCTACTGCTACTGCTACTGCTACTGCTACTGCTACTGCTACTCCTACTACTACTACTACTACTACTACTACTACTACTACTACTACTACTGTTAGATTTCATGGATGCAGGAAAGAGATCAACACGGAGTGAAGAAATATGCTTCCTCTCTCTATTCTTCTCATTATTCATTCAGCACACTCTTTGTGCATATACAACCTAAGGTCACAAAGACCATTCACACTAGAAGTAGAACCGACTTATTTAATGTACCTAACTGATCTAGCCAGACTAGCTGTGTCCAGCTCATGTCGGTCAAACACACATGAACGAGCTTGATATTCTAACACTCCCCCTCAATCTCAAGACAACATATGTACTCCGAGAAGCTATCTAAAACCAGAGAGCTTATCTTTACCCAAGGACTTGGTAAAGATATCTGCTACCTGTTCATCTATCTTTACATGCATACGATCAACCCATCCTGCAAGAACCATCTCTCTAATGAAATGGTAGTGTATCTCTATGTGTTTCGTCCTGGCATGATAGACTGGATTCATAGCCATGAGTACACTACTCAGATTATCACATAGTAACTTCACTGGAGCATCTACCTGTATGTCCAAATCAGCCATAAGCTTGAGCAGCCATGAAATCTCACATGGTGCCAATGCAGCACCCCTGTACTCTACCTCACTACTTAACAAAGCAACCGTAGGCTGCTTCAAACTGCTCCAGCTAATCATGCCGCTACCAAATCAAAATGCATATCCACTTGTAGATCTACGGTCATATGAGCAACCTGCCCAATCTGCATCCGTGTATCCAGTCAATATCAAGAGCTTATCTCTTACATAGAACAGCCCATACTCTACAGTGGACTTAACATATCTTATAATGCGTCTAACTGCATCCAAGTGTGGCTTTCTAGGCTTCTACATAAACTAGCTTATGAGCCCTACAGCATAGCTCAAGTCAGGCCTAGTGATGGTCAAGTAAATCAAGCTTCCAACCATCTGCCTGTACATAGTCACATCCTCTACTTCAGCCCCAGTGTTCATGTCCAACTTGACATTCTGATCAAGAGGTGTATCCAGTGGTTTGCATTCAGCCATGCCATACTTGTTTAGCATCTCTATGGCATAACCCATTGTAAGCTAGAACTACCTCAATGCCTAAGAAATACTTCAGTTCTCCCAGGTCTTTCATGTCAAATTCAGATTTCAACATCTTCATTACATGCTGTATGCCCAAGTCATCATCACCAGTGATTATCAATTCATCAACATATATGACCAACACTACTAAACCACTGTCAATCTTCTTTGTAAATAGGCTATGATCAGCCCTGCCAACAGCAAAACCCAATCTTTGCAAATAGTTACTGATCCTAGCATGCCAAGCTCTCGGAGCATGTTTCAGCCCGTACAATGCCTTTTTCAGCCTGCATACATAATGCTGAAAATCAGGGTGAACATACCCTTCTGGCTAAATCATATAGACATCCTCTGCTAGGTCACCATTAAGAAATGCATTCTTAACATCCATCTGCTGCAATTTCCAGCCTTTAGCAGCAGCCAAGGCAATCACAGTGCATATGGTTGCCATCTTGGCAACAGGGCTGAATTTTTCCTCATAATCAAGTCCATACTATTGGGCATATCCCTTTGTGACCAGCCTGGCTTTGTATCTCTCCACACTGCCATCTGACTTGCATTTGATTTTGTAAACCCATTTGCAGCCAATGGTCTTTTTCCCTTCATGCAGTGGTACTAAATCCCATGTTTTATTTTCAGCCAACGCATTCATTTCTTCATCCATGGCTACACACCAATTCTCATCTTTCACTGCTTCAGCATATGTACTTGGTTCTTTGACCTCCATCACTTTTTCCATGTAAGCATAATGCTTTGCAAAGTAGCCACTGTATGTCAACCTGTCAACAGGATATCTGACCCTCTGCGAGTGTCTAAGCTGTGGTGCACTACTCTATTCCCCTCTCTCATGAGGCGGAATATACTTGCTCTGCCTTGTGCCAGGCGTATAGAGAGTCGGAATACCAAGTTCACTGTCTAGAGTATCACCAGACTCATAGCCAGAAGTCATTCTACCAGGTGTCATCATACCAGATGCATCCTCAAAAACTTTCTATTTTCCTTTGTTGTCCAAGACATCATGTCTCCCCCTCACTAACATACTGGTGTCAGTGGACGGTGAGCTCCTCAATCTCCCTGTCCATGGGGATATTGTCTGACTACGAGGTCATGTCATAGCAGTGCTCTGCTGTAAATCAATTGTAGAGGCATGAGTGGAAGGCATATCCGTTGGCACTGCAACTGGTGATACATACCAAGAACCCATCTCATCAAAGATAACATCCTTGCTTACCAAAGTCTCCCTGGTAGAGGGATCATAGCATTTGTATGCCTTCTTGTCCTGCAAATATCCAATGAAAACACACTTATGTGCTTTGGGATCCAGCTTCTTCCTTTTTTCATCTGGAATATGCACATAAGCAAGACAGCCAAAGACTTTCATGTGACTTACATCCAGCTTATAGCCATACAACTTCTCAAACGGTGTCATCTCATGAATACCTGCAATGGGAGTCCTGTTCAAAATGTATACGGCTGTCATAACAGCCTCTACCCAATAGTAAAGCAGCATATGCTTTTCATTCATCATAGCCCTAGTAGCTTCCATCAGAACCCTATTCTTCCTTTCAGCTACTCCGTTTTGCTGTGGAGTGTAGCTGCAAGTGAGCTGCCTACGAATGCCATTTTCAGCCAAGAAATCATCAAATTCATTTGATACATACTCCCCACCATTATCAGATCTCAAGAAAGAGATGTAGCATTCAAACTCCTTCTCAACCTATGCTTTAAATTGCTGAAAAACAGCAAAGACCTCATCTTTTGTTTGCAATATGTAAAGCCAGGTATAGCGAATGTAGTCATCAATGAAGGATACATAATATCTGGAACCTCCCATAGATACATTATGAGCTGGCCCCCAAACATTAGAGTGCACTAACTGCAATGGACGTGTACTCTGTCGTACATGCCTGACAAATGGCAATCATGACTGCTTACAGAACTGGCAAGCCTCGCATACATGACCAATATCTGAATATTAAAACTTCGATAAACCTGCAACCAATTGTTTCTTTTGCATAATTTGCAGCCTTTGCAAATTGACATGCCCCACTCTCTTGTGCCATATTTCCAAATCCCTAATAGTGCCAGAACCATGGGCAAACATAGTTGAATTCAGCTCTGGCAAA
The DNA here is from genome assembly GCF_053477565.2 of Lygodium microphyllum. Lineage (NCBI taxonomy): Eukaryota > Viridiplantae > Streptophyta > Polypodiopsida > Schizaeales > Lygodiaceae > Lygodium > Lygodium microphyllum. The sequence goes on from NC_141147.1 coordinate 120,377,961, forward strand.
GAAGCATCAAGAGTAAACATTCTGCCATTCCTGTGACCACGAGCTATCAACTTGCAGCCATTGCCTGACTCTTCAATAAAGCAGCCATGCTTATTGAATTTAACCTGCAAGTTCTGCTCCGTCATCTGACCAACAGATAACAAGTTCTTCGTAATTGAAGGGACAAGCAATACATCATGCAAATTTTTCTTTCTACCATTATGGACCACAAGAGGCACTTTGCCTTTATGCTCAATGCTATGCTGTGTGTCATCACCTGTGCATACATAACCATGCTTTTTAGCCACCATATCCGTGAACCAATCACCGTGAGGGGTCATGCGATTCGACGTCCCTATGTCATTGTACCACACTGAATCATCAGATGATTTTTCATCAGCCTTATCTTTGACATACTGCATGGCAAATAGTCTATCACCAGAGTCATCTGACTGACTCGACATAGCATAATGTCCATGCTGCTTGCCCTTCTGGTTTCCCTGCTTCTTCCAACAGTCCTTTGCAATATGCCCATACTTTCCGCAGTAGTGACAATCCTTATCTTTATTTGGATTGTCTGACTGACGTTGCTGTTTCCATGAGCCTCTGCCGCGGGAGTTAGATCTCCCCCTACCTCAAAAGTTTCCACCACCTCTTGCATTTGATGACTGTTGATTGCTATTACTATAGGATGCATTCTACTGGCCTCCTCTGCCAGATCCATAGCCTCTACCACGGCTATCACGACCACGCTGATTGGAGTAAAAAATTGCATCCTTATTCTTTGAACTGCTTGACCCTATAGCTAAGCCAAGCTTCACCTCTTCATGAATTAATAATGCAACCAGCTCATTAAAGTCAGGCATCTTAGCCCGCACAGACACTGAAGTGTCAAAATACTTGTACTCCAGACCCAAGCCATTTAAGGTCACTGCAACCATATCCTCATATTCAACCTATGAACCAACAGATGCCAACTGATCTCCTATGGTCTTAATCTCTGTGACATAATCTTGTATGGATCTGTTCTTCCTCTCCATGTTATTGAATGTTTGCTTTAATTGTATCTTCCTTGCACTTGTGGTTGTGCCATAGTATTTGACCAATATATTCCATGCATCTACTGGGAATTTACAGTTCATGATTTGCATCACCATAGCATCCGAGATACATAATGACAACCAATGTAAAACCCTGCGAGCTCTTTCCGTCTAAGCTTGATGCGCTCATCTTTAATCAGCTGTAGGATTACTTTCTGGAACTTCAGGTTCAGCCTCAACACCTGTCACTAAGTCCCAATATCCTTTGCCTATCAGAAAGTTCTCCATGCAAAACTTCCATATTGCATAATTATTGCTATCAAGCTTTTCTCCCACAATTTGGGTTATATTATCAGGTCTATCAGCATTTTCCATGTTGTAGACCTTGCCTGACTACCTGCAAACCAAGATCTTCTTAACAGTTCAACTTTAGCCCAGAACTGTTTATGATAGTTTTCTGTAATTAATTGTAGTAAAAAACCAAGGTATTTCAGCCCACTGACAGTCCAAAATAGCTCACAACCAAGTGGCTTAACTTGTGAGTAAAGCAGTCAGTGCAAATACTATGTATTCACTTTGGTTTGAACTCATGCAACCTCACTGCCAGGGTACATATATGTAGTCTGAAAACTGTAATTCTATGAGTGACCAGCAGTGATTTCAAGCCCAAAACTGAGTGATATACATGTCATACATGTCCCAAACCTTCATAGACATCTGCTAGTACATGTAGCAATCCGAGCATAACCAATGGGGCACAAGTCAGTGCATAGATAGCAAGTATAAGTATCAAGCCTTCTGCTTACAAATTGCAATTAGCAACTTCTCAGTAAACCAAAGTCAATCCAGCTCCAAAATAGCCTCAAATCATGTCAGACATTCACTTTGAGGTGTTAGGTTCAATACATGAGCATTCGGGTAACTATAGGCATCCTGTCTTCATGAATCCAATTCATAGATTGCATTTACTGCTTGCAACCACTCAGACAATGTCACTACAGTAATCACCAGCCTTAGGCTTCAACTTCCATGATCCCTTGATGCTCAACCCAATCCATAAACCTCTAGTAGACATATCCCATGTCATACATATGATAAATGTCAACCAAATGTTATGTAATGCTTCAATGGAAGCTAATGCTTGCTGCTCACTATTTTGAGACAGGTTTCTAGCCTGTTTACACTTCCAGATTTGAGTACTTCCTTCAAGAAGTTTTAGCTCAAAGGCATGAGAACTGATACATATGTCTTCCAGAGTGTTCCTTGGCTCCAATGAGGTCCATAAATAATATCAGAGAGCTTCAAGCTCTACCCAAGTTCAGATACAAGCTGTCGTATCACTGTTTACAGCTGAACTGTTGTTATTTTAGATCTGTAGATCAGATCTGTAGCTCATAACTGAGCATACATCCAAGTGATAGCATGCCAAGACCTTCAACCACCTTCCAAGGTGTATAAGAAAGCTGTAGATTACCTGAGGAGCTCCAAATGCCTTGTATTGCAGTGGGATATGCCTTCAGCCACAGCAGGCACAAACACGCAGACTGGCCTGACCTCTGCTGCTGCACATTTTTCTTATTATTATAATGATAAGGCACTCACTGGTGCTCAACCAGTCCTTGGAAGACTCCTCAGCAAGCCACAGCTCCTGCTTCAAGCAATGAGACTCCAATGCTCCACAATACATACCTCTGTGAGACCATTGATGAAAAATGACTATCAGTCCTCTTCCTTTCCGAGCTCTTCAAGTCAATCTTCAAGTCTTCTTCTTGAGTGCATTCCACCAATGAGCCCATTCATGGCTCTGATACCATGTTAGATTTCATGGATGCAAGAAAGAGAGCAACACGGAGTGAAGCAACATGCTTTCTCTCTCTATTCTTCTCATTATTCATTCAGCACACTCTTTGTGCATATACAACCTAAGGTCATAAAGACCATTCACACTAGAAGTAGAACCGACTTATTTAATGTACCTAACTGATCTAGCCAGACTAGCTGTGTCCAGCTCATGTCGCGGTCAAACACACATGAACGAGCTTGATATTCTAACAACTACTACTACTACAAACAAGAAAAGAAGAAAAAACTACTACTACTAGTAGTCCTACCACCACCACCACCACCACCACTACTACTACTACCACTACAAAGAAGAAAAGAAGAAATTAAAGAACTACTACTACTACTATTACTACTACAAACAAAAAAAGAAGAAATTAAAGAACAAGATCTTATTGTCTCTTTGTTTTTTATCCATTCATTCTCCTCTCTCCCTACCTCTCTCTCTCTTTCTCTCTTTCTTTATTATGTTTCATGTTTTTTCCCTCTCTCTCTCTGTCGTTCCTTCTTTCTTTTTCTCTCTTCCTCTCACTCTCTCATTTTCTCTCCCTCTCTCATTTCCTCTCCCTCTCATTTCCCCTCTTTCTCTCTCAGTACACATCATTTTTAACAAAAACAAGCAAAATAAAAGGAGAAAAAACAAAAACAAACCAAGAGGGAACAATGCACTCACTGCAAAGGCTCGAGGATGGATTCGGTGACTCCTCTTCACTCTCCGTACACTTCCTCCTCTTCTTTTCAAATGGTGGCGGCGGTGGCGGCAGCGGTGAGAAGCTCTCATTCTCCCTCTTTCTCTCTTTCTCTCCCTCTCCCTCTTAAACATAAGATGCAGTTCACTCTCCCTTTTACTCTTTCGCGCAAAATGCCGCGCTAGGGTTTCAATCCACTTTTTTTCACCTGAGTATCGTCGATATTTGTGATGCAAATAGCGACGCCGCTAATTTGCATCGAAAATGGCCATCGCTATACTCCTATATCCTTGTAGTGCAAGTCTCTCCTTTCATTTTTTTTCCACTACTCTTCACTCTACCCTCCACCTTTCTATCCTTCATCATCACAACCATGGCACATTCCAAGCTTCCTATCAAAAAGCAAGATCTCAACACTATTCCGAATCTGGTGAGCGTACTGTGAGTGACATAGGTCCCCTAGTGGCCTACAACGGTGGCCCTACTACAACTAATAATGGTAGTGTTACAGTGGCCAACAATGGTGGCCCTAGTGTGGTCAATAATGATGGTTCACCATTGTCCAGAAATGGTGGTCCATATGCTCCAGTTGCTCCACCTCCCACTACTGCTCTAGCTAGTAATACATGTCCTCCAACACATAAGAAATGAAGATGGAGACTAGGCATAGCTACGCTACGTGAGATAAGGAAATTCTAAAATAGCACTAACGTAATTATTCCTAAGGCACCATTCTCTAGGTTAGTTCAAGAAGTACTGTAAGATTTGTAGTTAGGGCATCATCACAAGTTCTTTTCAAGGAACTAGGCAAGGAATGTGGGGCAATGGTCAAGCCAAGCCTTGCTTGCTCTCCAAGAAGCAGCTAAAAGTTACTTGATTGATCTAATGAGTGATTGATATTCATTCCTGACGTATCACTATTAAGCCCATAGATATGGTTCTTGTTCGTAGGATTCATAACAACAAGGATGCATTTCATCTTAATGTCAACAATATGCTTTGAGAAGCTACCTTGTAATTGGATCTATGTTTTTAGCTCAGGTTTGGTTGTATATTGTAAGGAGCTTAGTTTTGGGTTATCTTTCCAGTAGACCTTCAAGTATTTCATAGTAGTGACTTGCAAAATAGAGCTAAATTTTGCATGGCTTTAGTTGTATTTGGTGCGATGCACTATCAACCATGTATTTTATGGTTTCGTAGTGCCAAATTCAATATGCAATATTCTATTTTAACCATGATTTACATTGTGCATATTTTCAAGTTTCTAATTTTGAAAGTAGTTTCGTTGAGGTTAAATTCAATGCACAATCACGCATGCTTCAGTGACTAGTTGTACATACATGGGACAATGCACTATATCTTTACTATATTTAGCGGTTTGGCAACACTATATCAGATATGTGATATTTCATTTGACCCATGAATTATTTTTTGTGAATTTTTAAGTTTCCAATGCTTCACGTAGTTTGGTTGACAACACATTTAATATGCAGTTTCGCACACGTGAGTTTTTCTGTTATCAGTGAAGTATAATCCACTTAATGCATTTTCAAAAAATGATTGAACCATCAATTTTATAAATGGAAATCTGGTGAAACTGCAGGAGGATTGTCTCCTAACATCCATGTGGACATTTCACCACAAGTCAAGGTTTTTCTTCCTAATTTTGATTTACATCGTTATAACTCAATCATGCGTGGATCATTCTTGGAGATAGGATGTATCTTTCGATTTAAATAATTTAACTAATTTAAAGGAAAGAGCATCACGATGGAAGAATTCAATCATTAGTATTTTCAATAAAACGAATTAAAGAAAGCAAGCATAAGATTTCTATGCATGTCTAGCAAGTGGGTTTTTTGCATTAATTAGATTATTTAATGCCCATCTTTACAAAACGAAATTATGATAGTACACTTCAACATGGAAGGAATAAACCGCATATCACATTATTGAACATATTTTCTTTGAAATGATTCGTTATAGAAAGTTGCTAAGAAACCATAGGAAATTGCTAGGGCTACATGAAGAAAATTTAACGCTAGGCAAGTGGCCTAAAAACTCAAAATCAACGAAAGGTTGTGTAAGTTTTGCATACGACAAATTCATTCGAAAATGAAAGTAGAAAAAGGTTGCATGTTTTAGCATGAATCTTGTTTTCATGTTATAGGATGATCAATTGGAATTAGGCTATAACTTAACCTGTGCTTTGACTTTAAACCAAAAAGTTAGGGTTTGTAAATCAACTTACATGTAGATAATGAATTATGTGGTCATGGAAATGGTAGTGTAATTATCTTCAAGAATAGACAAATTAAATTGGTTTAAACCTAAACACCTAAAAACCACGAGAAAGTCGTTTAGGGAGGGTTAATTGAATGTAACATATCGCAAAGAGCTATCTAGGATTTAACACATTGAGAAAATTACCTAGTCGCTCATATTATCAAAGCTGAAACTCCTATATCCTAAAGACTTGCCCACATTCACAGAATGTAGGGACATTGGAACATACTTGTGAGAAGTGATCTAGGGTTTGTCCTAAGAATCTATCGCTAAAAAGATGAAACTCCGAACCCTAGGACCAACAATAATGCAATCACGAACGGATTGTTATATCTTATCATGATATCGTGATTAGAAGACACCTTTGATGGGTAGAATAGTCCCATAGTTTGATGCAACACTTGTGCAACAAGTTGCAGAGTTGCATGAACTTGTGATTTGATCACAAGGAGATGACCAATTCCTTGGAACGAATTGGCAGATTCTTACGCAAGTTTATCTTACAAGAGGATGAATAATTGTCCTGATATAGTACCTTTCTAGGGTAAAGTGGCTAAGATATGGGAATTAGATATTTGCTTAAGACCAATCAGTAAATTGAAATAACATATTTACTGCTAATAGCACTTAAGGTTTTGGTTAAGTTGGGTTAATAGGGTACGGCCCTATCCCAAGGATGCAAGGGTTAACAGTCAAACTCTTGAGGATCTTGCCAAGTTGCAATTGATCCCAGATCGAGTGCTCGATGCATTCGAAAAGAAGGATTCGCTCCTTAGTAGTTGGCCAAAAATAACAACCAATGGTAATGATTGTGCTTGTAACAGTTTTAAGAGCACTGTTTTGCTTTGTTTGCTCAAAAGAATTAAAGGATAAATGGATATCTAATGCTTCAGGTTAAAGGCCTAAAGGGAGAGGCAGCTTTAGTTACCCCCGACTGCCTGCCTAACCCTAACGAAGGGGATTGTTAACCACGCGGGGAAGGTGGACCGAACCCGCTGTGAGAGGTCTCTCCATTGAGCGCCACTTGGAGCAGGAGGATGCTTGGCCAGAGGGGCTCTGGCCGTAAATCCCTTGCCTTCCGGGCCCTGCACAAGAGGCCAACGTGACTCGGGATTGGATCTTGAGGCCCGCATACTGGTCTACGGGCAAAATCTTGGATCAGTAATCCCTGTGAATTGCTGGATAGCCTTCGGGTGGATTATGGATAAGCCTACGGGCTGGACTTTATATATTTCAAAGATAAAAATGATAACCTATTGAAAAGGAACTTGTTTGACATTGTTTTTCTATGTCAAGTGCTATGATTACGTGAAGGAACCAGTGCCTAACGGGCTAATTAAGGAAGCTGATTGATACATGTCCAACTAAATGTGATAGGTAATTAGATAACTAAAAAAACCTGAGGAAAGTGCACTGGATGTGGCCATGGGTTTGTCCTATGGATGGGTGGTCCCGGTTGGCTGGAAACGTTTCTCAATCATGATGGACAGCATGAAGATCGTTTCAAAGGGATACAAACAGAAAAAGGGTGCTGACCTAGATTCTAAGTCATAAATGATCCCGATTTATGTTGTTTTAGGGGAACGGAATGGGACTATGCCTTATGGCATAGAGGTTGAGCTTCACATCCCTCTCATTTCCCATTCTCCTTGAACCAAGTGCAGCATGAATTTGCTTTGGACCTGGCGTTTATGCGTAAAGTAGTTCGCTCGGGTTCGACGCTAGTTGCCATTAGGAAATGACCAATAGGGAAAACCCTAATTTAGGTCGGTCCTAAGTGGGAACGGCTGGAATACTTCCACTACGTCGCAGATGCGGAAAGTCCTAGATTGCAAACCCCATAACATTCCATGGGAGTGTCAGGTGGAGCTTTCTAGACATCCTTTCCGATGGACTGCTAAGACGTGTCCTAAAGATAAAAAGTGGACATGTTACAAAGTGGCCCAGACCTAGTACTAGAGAATAAGTAGAGGATCTTTGAATGTCGAAGCAATACTAGTTTCTCGAAGCTGGAGTTGATCGGGATGGTCTTGAAGGGCCCAACCTTCATTAGTGCCCTCAACTTTAGAAAGTTCTCAGCAAAAGCCAGAGAGCATGTCTTATGAAATACAATAATGTCACTCACAAGCTGGCCAATACACTTCTTCAATGTCGAGTCTTGTACCCTTCCTTGGCTACCAGATTGGCCACCTTGTCTAGATGAAAATCCATCTATATAAACAATGTCCTACATCACATAGTATAAGACTGTAATGTCTCTGATATTAAACATTAATTGTCACCCTGTTATAGTTCCACACGTCTTTACTAGTTGCAATTAGACTCAAACAAACATGAAGGTATATTATCTCTGCACTTATGATCAATTGTGTCTTTATCTTCCTCGCATACGTACCCCAAACTCAAGAGGAAAGTACTCTTTTTTCTTCCTACACATGAACCCACTCTATAGGCCATTTAACATTTTATGTTAAGATGGGGACAAAAAAATTTATGCTAATAAGTTCAATTTTAAAGAAGAAAATTTTTCTTTATCTCCTCCCCCCTGTCTCGCTGCCGAACAAGTGGCAGGGGAAGAAGAGAAGATAATGAAGATGATGATGATAAGGGGGGCAGACCACATGACCTACCACCCCTTTGTCATCTGACAAGGTCTATGGCACACCTTGGGGGTTGAGGACTCCCCCATCGCCATGAATACGCTAATAGGTGGTGGGTGGGTTGAGACACCACCACCACCACCACCCCATACCACCTCCCCCATTATAAAACCCCTCCCTTCCCCCCCATCGCAAAACAAAGGAGGATGCCACAGCACCCTGGTGACACAAAGAGAGAGAGAAGGTTCTAGAAGGTTCCCTTATTTTCCCTTCTTTAGAGGGAAACCACATGCACCTTCCCTTTTTTTCTACCCCATGACCTTACTCCCCCCATTTTCCCCCTATATTTGATCAAAAGGCTGTTGAAGTTCTTGTGAGGGTTGTACCTAAAAGAGAAGAAGATTGAAAATGGCCCCCAAGTGAAGAATGTCACGTGCAAGTGGCAATCCCACAACCAACAACGAATCTTCGGGCAAGGGTATCACTATTAATACAACTACGGTATTGGATATAAGTAACACATTTCCAAATTGTTAGATGCTTGCTTTGATTCCCACATGAGATACATTAGGTCCCATACTATGCTACATGAGAATAGGTCATTGGAAGGGATGAATTCCATCTTTATAATTTTAGGATGCATAATCAAGTGCAATATTTAAAACTATGAAAAGAAAATTACAGTCATCCATGTATGATAAACACATCTACACCTAAGTGTAATTACCAATGCAAAATTTATACTTGACTATGATTAATTAGAACCATGTGTACCCGATGGGATGGATAGGTTAATTTAAGTTAAAGGGGTTATTTCTGTTAAGATATTTGCAATCACACCTATTGTAGCCTCTTTGTATGTGAGGCAGTTCTGGGCTTAGGGCGCTATAGAAATCCCATATGCGCAGAGAGGGGAAACTGCTACCCATTCAACAGCTATAAAGCATTGTACTTGACTACCACTTTTACACACAAATGAATGAATACATGATGATTTTTTTCTTTATCAAGTAGTGTCAGTTTTGTACTTGTTAGTCCAATACAAAAGATTGTGTTTATGAGTCCAATCTGCCAGCTTGGAACCTAATTCACTTGTGTAACAGTTTGTCTCTACTTGTCTATGTCATCATGAGTTTGGTCTTCATCTTCCATCCACCATAGCTCCTTGCCATGTCCTAGGTCTTGCAAAATTTGACATGTTATCAGAGCTCAGTTGGGCATGGCATGACTCCCTTCTCTGCTCTCTTAGTCCCTCTTAACCTCAAGTCAAATCAATGAGCTTATCTCTCAACTCATCTCCACTTGCTCCACCTTGGCAGCCATAGCTAGGTTTGCACCTATCTCCCTTCAAGATTCTATAACTTTATCTATAGGTCACATCTCTCCAAGATCCCTTCTGAAGATTTATTCCTTGACTCCCAAGGCTTCCTTGTATCACATCAATCCATGATATTTGGCTATTTTGAGCTCAGCATTGTCACTTTTGTCAGTTGCTGCATTAGCCTTAGTCTGTTATCTATAGGACATACCCTTCATGGAGTGCTTGGATCTCTCTCTAGAGGCAATATATTTACAATAATCCTTCTAAGGATATCTCTGTGACCTTTAATGCATCTTCTTGGCACATCACGTCCAACATTGGTGCCGCTTCAGCCATGCAGATTGCACAAAAACGAGATCATTGTTAGAAAAAAAGGGGCAGTCTGATAATTTGCTTCTTGCTCTCTCCACACGATGTGATGCTTGTCACCATGATAGGGTTTTGGTAGCCTATCACCTAACCTTCCTTACCATATAAAAAATCTCTTGAAATGATTCAGTCTACAGTGCACATAGAAGAAAAAACTAGGTCTGGGTCAAAATTCTAATCCAAGAAGCCATAGCCAAACTTCACTAAAGCTTCAATTTTCATCATTTTCTCACTCCTCTTGGCACACTCAAGCTCCTACCACTCTAAACTGAGTAATATCTCAGTTTTTATTAGCAAATATTTTATCAATCAATCATCAAGCTTTGGAAGATCTGGAGAAATCAAAGACAACATCATTGCTACTACAAGTCTCAAGCTCTTCAATTTCTCACTCTTTTCAGTCAAGTAGAGTTCTTACCATTCAAGAGCCGCTACAACACTTAGTCTTCCAACAAATATTTAATTGATTTACCATCAAGGAGGAGTTTCAAGCTGAAGGGGTAACATCAAACACCAAGCAACAAGACTCATCATCTTCAAAACCATAGTATCTTTTGATACTATATAGTGGGATTTGACACTGCCCCATCACTTGTGCTTGTTAGCACATTCAAGAATCAACTCACTATTGATTTATCTCAAATTTGAAGCTAACACTCAATGACCAAAATGAAGTTTTTCATATGGACACATGCTATCAAGGGTAACAAAACTACTCTTGTTACTTGCTCGTAATACGTAGAAGATGTTTTTACTCTATCTGCAGGAGGAAATGGAGTTGCTCACACCACTCAAGTGCAATCACGGATTTCATCTGAAGATTTTGAAGATACTCCAGCTACCTTGGCCATTATGCAAACCTCAAAAGTGACAGTATCTTTTCTTGAGGGGGACATAAAGACTGATGCAATTGATGCAAGCAAAGTCAATAAAGAAGTAGAAGAAGAGGACCAAAAGATCAAAGAGAAAAAGAATAAGAAGAAGAAGCAGAAAAATCATGAAGACTTTGAAGCGGCAAGCAAAGTGAAGAACAAGTACATGATCAAAAAGAGCAAGCTTGACTACATCGACATCTACAATGAATTGAATATCTATGTCAAAATAAATGTTGAAAACTGCAAGGGCTTGACGGTCCCACACTTAGCCTTTTTTGGGACAGCTTCTGGTGTTTTTGCCATGTTTATGGTGTGCCCACACTTTGTAGGTGTTTCTCTCACTAAAGCCTCTACACACTTTATTTTCTAGTTGTCATTGAGGAGGGATGTTGAGATATTTGCAATCACACCTATTTTAGCCTCTTTGCATGATGCAGGCTGCAAGAATTCCATATGCACATAGAGGGAAAACTGGTACCCATTCAAAAACTATAAAGCATTGTACTTGACTACCACTTTTACACACAAATGAATGAATACATGATTATGCTTTTCTTTATCAGTTAGTGCCAGTCTTGTACTTGTTAGTCCAATACACAAGATTGTGTTTATGAGTCCAAGCTGCCATCTTGGTACCTAATTCGCTTGTGTAATAGTTTGTCTCTACTTGTCTATGTCATCATGAGTTCAATCTTCATCTTCCATCCGCCATAGCTCCTTGCCATGTCCTCGATCTCACACAATTTGACAATTTCACCTAGGTTATCATAAGCATCCTCAAGTGGCACGATGAACCCTAGATGATAGTTGTAAAATCACTATCAATATAATAAAAATATTATCTATGATCAATTTCCATAAGAACATTAGTTTCTACCTTCATGATAAATTAGAAAAGTTACTGAGATGACGACCTCCAAAATCGCTTCATAAGAAAACATGCAATTATCTATAGGAAATGGATGTCCACTATTGCTCAAGTCAAGATTGTTCACATTTATATAATCTACGATAGAGTTACTCGTGTTGGGGGCAAGAGGATAACAGAACAATATCCATTGTGAAATCAAGAGACAAGAAATTCTAGAAAGTTACTTAGAGACTTGATAGATTTGGATCAAGATATGATTGGCCAATTAGAAACTTAGATTGACTTACCTAAGCTTCATACAAAACTTTAACCTGGGAGACTAGGTAAACTTTTGGTAGATGTTGAATTTTGAACCTAAGTTCAATAGTTTGGATGCTCAATCAAAAAGTAAGGATAAATTTCCTCTAGTACTAGCTTGATCATATCTTACAAGGTAATGCTTGTATGAAGCCTTGACATGAACCCTAGGCAAAAGAAGGGATAATTATCCTCTAGTACTAGCTTGATCGTATCTTACAAGGTAATGCTTATATGGAGCCTTGACAATCACCCTAGGCAAAAGAAAGGATAAGTATCCTTTAGTATTGGCTTGATTGTATCTTATAAGGTAATGCTTGTGTAAAATATTACACGGCGCAGCGAACAGAATCTGAGAAAAAGATAGAGAGTACACCACAGATAAGAGGAGAATCAGTAAATTCTAATTTAACTCCAAACAACTGATACAAAGATGGCTCTGTCCACCCGTGCGCTTCCACTGTGTGAAGCTTAGATGGCGATCTAGACAGAAGATAGGTGAAGAGCTTAAGGCTAGCTGGAACAACAACTCTGACTGGGTGAAAGATGAGTGAGAGATGGCTGCGAAGAGGTTTAGCTTTTATAGCCCGCGAAGGTCGTTAGGTCGGCGTGTTGACCGACCTACCATATGAGCCTCCACTAGTCGGCCAGGGAATATTCCAGGGAATATTCCCTTTACCAAACCAGGGGCCGCTTCCGTGGCCCCCGGACCCCACAATAGGGGCCCCTTTTAACTCCCTTACACCGCAACTCGATGCAATGCGCCTCGAGTTGCTACCAGCTTAACCACTCTGTCTAACCCAAAGATTAGACCCACAACAGTCACCTTTTTGCCATCCGGTCACATAGACCTCATCTGATATACAAGTCAGGACTCAACCAATGTCCGGGCTCACATTTGGCTTCTCCTCATAATGGGGGCCTTACAACTTTGAGCACCATGGATCATTGGTAGCACCTAATGAGGGTGGGGCATTGATCATATCTAACAGCTTGTATGAAGCCTTGACATGCACCCTAGGCAAAAGAAGTAAGCAAAACTCACTCTTAGATCCCAAGGGGGAAGCGAACATGCAGATGAAAATGTTATCGCATCTATCCTTGCATTGTTTGGAAAAATGCAATTGGTTTCTTTGGCTGATCAAACAACATCCTAAATGCTTTTACATTCAACTGATTGTTCGATTGTCATTTGGATGATTATTCCAAGTACTTGTGATTGATGGTAAATTCATGGTGGGGGTCTGTGACGACAAATTTTCCATGGGGATAAAAGGATGCTTTTTCTGAAATAAGATATTAGGGCTGAATACCTTGATTGTGCTTGATTCTTAACTCGATTAATTAAGGAAGGATATTTTTCATGGGTGGATCACCTCCATGATGGCACTACGGATCAATCCGAAAAGGGCACTCCTCGATTCACATGCCGAAGATTGAGTGGTGAAGAGGCCAATCACGGGAATGATATTTCACTCCTAGGCAACTTGCGGGTAACGGAGGCTCTAGACATCCCCTAGGTAGACCGAAATGGAGTTGAAGACCTCTATGGCCCAATGTTTGTACACCTTGGAAGATCCTATTCTAGATAAAGGATGGAATTTGTGGTGCCATGTGATTTGGACTAGTTACTTCTGCATGGCAGAAGGGACATATAATTTCTCTTGTATGGGCAGGAGACAAATATTAACTTGAAGATAAGTTAAGGAACTTGTTTGAACTTGTTTATCAAAAGGACTACTTGCTCTACATTCATGTCTGTGCTATCAATTATGTGAATAAACCCTGTTTCCTAAACGGCTTATTTAAAAGAGCTAATTTTAGATATCACACATAATTGTGGTAGGACCTAGTTAAATAACTAAAGAACACATATTGAGGGAAACGAGTGGGTGGAACCCTCAACGGGACTGCCTTACATCAGGGTGCTCCTAGAGAATTGGGAGTCTTTTCACAAGGTTTTCGACCCTTAGAAATTGTTAGGTTAGAACCCCAATTCATGTTATTTTAGAGGATCCGAATGGGACTATGCCTTACAGCTAGAGAGGTTGAGTGACACAGCTCTAATCGTTTCCCATTATCTTTGAACCAAGTGTGGCATGAATCTGCTTCGGCTTGGGTATCTCTGTGTAAAGTAGTATATCCAAGACCCGACACTGGAATGCTAACAGGAGACCTTGACCACTAGAGACCCAAATTTCAGGTCAATCCTAGTGGGTTTGGCCACAAATGTTCCATTTCAAGGCAAAATCGAGAAACCCTAGGTGACAAACCTCGTAACATTCCATGGGAGTGTCGGGAAGTGTCACTTAGATTCATCTCCGACCGCTAAAAACATGTCTGGATGGTCGATAGGCAGGCACGCTATAGTTGGTATCAGAGTGAAACTTCATAATGATATGTGATTGATTAATGTATGATTCATAGATATATCCTAAACAGAATAACCCAAGTGGTATGACTTGATTGTCAAGGCACCTTCTACACCCACGAACATTGACATGCAAGAGAAAAAATTCCTTCTCAAGCAGATTAAGGCACTCAAGTTTGGTGGAAAAGGAATAGACGTCGTAGTGGAGGCGAAGATATGGATTGAGTTAGAGAATACATATAGCTTGCACAAGTTTTGTCCAAACAAGATAAAACTTTACCATAGAACATCCATGGAAGAGAACAATATACTTGTAAAGTTTTGTGAAGAAAATCTTAGGGCTTTGGTAGAACAAACTTTGCTATCATAAAACATGTGAAACTCACTCTGTGTTTATGTAGAGAAAATGAAATTTCACAGGGTTATAGATAGGAAAAGCAACAACGAGGCTGTAAGATTTTATCAGGAAAGAAGAAGCAAGGAAAGAGATATGATACATTTGAGTCCCCCACCTAAGAAAGAGGGAAAATTTGAAAATGGGAGAAATGAAAAGTAAAACATAGAAAATAAGAAAATAAAAATTTGAGTCACAAACTTTCAAGAAGTGTCAACATTGTTTTCTCCACATTTCCCCTTATTTTATTCTTGAGGGAAGATTTGGGCCAAGATATGGCTAGAAGATTCATATTACATGAATCTCAAATCCAACAAACATCGATTTTCATTACTTCAAGAGAAGATTACAAAGTGCATTACGTTGATGATGAGATATCATTTGGCAATAAGTACATATACTCTCTCCTAGGCTTCTTTGAGCTACACTCCCCATGGTAAGAGCTATTCTTGATCATAGGCATCAACACATTTTTCCCTAGTAATTCTTACCTAATGACATTGGGGTCTTGAACACCAGCAACCATGCCACACGCCACCATGGAAAAAAGCAGCTCAGACCTAGTACTAAGAGAATAAGTAGAGGAACTTCGAACCTCGAAGCAACACTACTTTCTCCAAGCTGGAGTTTGTCAGGATAGTCTTGAAGGGCCAAGCCTTTGTTATGCCCTCAACTTCAGGAAGTTCTCAGACAAGCGAGGGGTGTGGCTCATCTCTTGTCGCTGTCTCATCATCAAGATAGGGAGGTGGGTGCACAATGGCTAAGCTTTATGTTGCCTCTACGCTCAGATCGAGTGCAATATCCTCAAGCTCCCTCTCGAAACACTCTAGCTGTGGCCAAGAGGGTGTGTCCATGTCTTCGTCTTGCTGTCCTCTTGAACCTTAGTGCACAAAACATATATGGCAAATGCTGCATTGTGCTCGATGAGATTCATCATGGCATAGTCCTGGGATGAGGTGGGCACTACTCTGGCAACATGGAGATGCTCTCCCACATGCACCAGGGATCGATTTATAACATTTTCATGGCTCCATTTGGCACATAAACTTTACAAGAAATCTATGGGGACCCACCTGAGAGAACACTCTGGAATAGAGCAAGTGAGAGGGTTTGTCGCATCACAAAACGATGCCACTATACTAGAGCTAGGGTCTATGAGGGTGGAAAGAGAGCTCCTAGTTTAAAGGTTTTTTCGCAATCATTTGTCCAAATAAATTGTGCATCTTTTCTCAGGATCTTATGCAAGGGTAGCGCCTTGGTTATAAAATGAGTGTGGAGCCCCAAGAGAAAAACCAAAGAAAAGGGGATTCTACTACAAGAAAATCTATCTTGTAACATCAACAAGATATTATTTCATTTTTTTGATGACCAAAACAAAGAAAACAACAATTCTTCACGGAGCATCATAGTAGATATCTCCCACGGATTTGATAGAATCAACCATAATCTTCAACATCTTCATAAAATCCTTCAGTATAACAAGGAACATAAAAGAATACACCATTTTTTAATGCAAATCAATCACATAGTTTCATCTTCAATGTCTTCATAGTTTTCTCTCTAAATCTCTCATATACAGTTACACTGTTTTGATAGAATTGACTATCTCTGACTCTCTCTCTCTCTCTCTCTCTCTCTCTCTCTCTCTCTCTCTCTCTCTCTCTCTCTCTCTCTCTCTCTCTCTCTCTCTCTCTCTCTCTCAATGGTACATCATCTCCTCACTACAATACTCAATAATGAATCTCAATAATCTTCTTAGGTCGTGGATACACCTCCCAAGAGGTTCCACGACCTCCCAAGAGGTATGTCTAATGTGAAGAGGCACTAGAGCCACTACAGTGTCTCTTCATAGCTCACTACTATCACTCTCACTCCAGTCTTCTCTTCAGTCTTCAATAGCTGCTTCTTCCATTTGTTTTAGCTCTTTTGAACTTAGATTCATCCTTTCCAAAAGTTATAAAACTTTTCCAAATTCACACATACTTTCTATAGAATACTTACAAAAGATCTATAGAATAGAACAGAACAGGAATGGAGCAGATACAGAACAGATACAGAGCAGAGAGAGAGGCTCTATAGAAGGTTTACAGAGGGTTACAGAAGGTCATCAGAGAAAATAAAATCCTCATAATTCATTCTAAAACCATTTCAAACTATCAAAAACTATTCAATAAGCTTTTAAAATATTTCAACCTTCATCAATCAACAATCCATCCTTCATATAAAAGAAAATCAGAACAAAACAGAAGCTATACAAAAGGTATCAGAACCTATCAGAACATCACAGAGCTTCATATCTCCACTAAAAATCATCACGAGCTTCCAAAAAATAATCAATATCATCCAAAACACTCTCAAACACTTCCATTAACAAACATACATCACTCTAAATCCATCAAAAATCAATCATTCAGACCTCAAAAACAACAAAAATCAGTCAAAAATTCAGTCTTTTTCCACTCTCAACATATCCCCACACTTAGAAAGGAAGCATCCTTGCAACCTAAGGAAAAGAAGAATATAATTTCACTAAAGAGCTCAATTTAAGCTTCTGTAGTATCTTCAACAATCACTCCACCACAATCCCAATTTATCACATGTATCTAAGAAATAATACAAGTAAAGGAAAACTTCATTATTCATTAACACATCTGATAATCAATAAAAAGTCATAACAACTTTGTAAAGGATATAAGAGGTTCTTCTTCAGGGTTCCATCATAGGCTTTCCATCCACCATCACTATCAATAGTAGTTGAAAAGAACCCTCAAACAAATTATTCAACTAGCACGAACTCATCACATACAATTAACCCACAACACAAACACTAAACACAGCCATCTAAATGACACCTCCAAAAAGAGATATATATAATTAAAAATCATCCAAAATACATTGCAAAGGCATCAATGAAGGTGATCCCTTTTGAAGGCTTGATGGTTTCGAAAATGATCCATGGAGAAGGATTCATCCACAAATGTCTTTGGAGGATTTTGAAAGAACTGAGGGTAGCACATCCTTTCTAGCAAAACAAGGTATCTGTAGGTAGACATAGGGCATGAAAATATAGGACATCCAACTGTTGGGAATCAATGTTCACATTGACATTCATATAAAGCTTTGGAATGTCCTTTTGATTGTTATGGGAATGCCTATGCATATATGCTAGATACCAAGCAAAATGAGCTATCAATCTCAGTGAAGGATCTAGAGATTGTGAATATTGGTGAGAAAAATGGAGGTTATTCTTGTATGCTTGACTAGTAGTTGTCTAGTTCCCTGGAATTAATAGCCAATTAATATGTGGTCCTGTGAGAGTATTAGTTGAGCTCCATCCTCTTCTTCTCACAATCTGCTAATCAAATCCTTTGTACCCACTAACCAACTGAGGGGGTTAAGAAATAGAAGTGGTAGGAGATGGAAGTGGAATAAGTAAAAGAGGATGAAGAGATGGGTAGGAAAAATCATAAAAGGAGGAATAATCTAAAGGAGTGGCTGAAAATTTAAGTGAGTGAGATGCAGTCTGGGTATCGCAGTCCCGGTTTTGTTTAAGCACCGCTTCACTCTAATAAATTGTAATTAAAATTTTAAGAATGAACCACCATTTTCTTATTAAGGTTTATAACCTGATAAAATTTCACCCATTATTAATAATTTCTTAAAATGAACCCTTCATTAAAACCATTTCCCCTCACTGCACTTTTTTCCCCTTTTAATAAACACACTCTGTGGGATGGGCACGTAAAGTTCTTTCAGCTCAAATTTTTGGTCAAAGTTATGGTTAGGTCCTGACTAGTAGGTTTTTAGGGTATAATGGTTTGCTTGTGTGCTACGATTACAGGTGCGGTTTGTAGTCTTCTTTTTTGCTTGATGCAGGGTCTTGGGTGCTTGCTTATTGCATCGCATGAAGTTTTCAATTGCATATGTGTAGAGGTCATGCTGAATTTTTTCTAGGATGTGGGTTGTTTGGGGTGGTCAATTGGTTAGTTATGTCTGTGTGTGTACTTCTTTTGATCGATTTCTTTTTTATAACTACTTGGTTGTTTTGCAGGTATTCTTTGTGATTGTATGTGTTGGTGGTGTGTGTGTATTTCATTTGAATGGCGCCTCATGCTCCTCCTCCTATCTAGTATGTCCCATTGATCAGTAGGGATTATTCTTCCCTACTGCCTTTTGAACCTATAGCGAAAGCAGGCCTTGCAACTTTCGTGGCTGCTTCACTTCCACTGATTCCAGACGATCCAGCTCAGCGTGATGAATTTCTTACATCATACAGTAACAAATCGGGCCTAGTTCATGGTGCTTCCATGGTATTGACACCCCGAGGGTTAGGGAAGGCTTTGTCTCTTCCCTACAAAGGAAAACCCTTTGTTACAGCCAGACAATTATTCTCCAATGATGAGATTCTCAAGCTATTACAGAAGCAGATCAAAGAGGTTGTGGATGTCAAGAAGGTGATTAACACTTCAGGAGTGTCTTTTTCCATGAACACTGATCCTCTTTGGAAGTTAGTCTGCCAATTCCTCCAAGACAGGTTTATGCCAGCTAAAACACCATCTCATTATTTGTCCAAAGAACTCTTCACAGCTTCCAGGATGGTGTTAAAAGGGGTTGCTATTGGTTGGAGTACTTACCTACTTATGAAGATGGACCAACATTTTGTCGAAGTAACCAGAGGGAATGTCACAAATGTCACCTATGGTTCATATTTATATGCTTTCTTGACATATTCCAGCCTTAAGAAGGATGTGCTACCACCTCCTCCATTTGATTCAGTTCCTTCCCCTCCACCTTGAGAGGATTCAAAACCTATTGACATAGAGGATCTTGATTCCCCTCCATTGGTCATTCATCAAAAGCACTTGAAGTGTGTGGTAGATAAAACTCCCCCAGTCATTCCTTCAGTACAAGTTCCTGCTACTTTTGGCAGTGACCTCCTTGCCTACCTCACATGCAACAATTTATTCAGGGCACATAGAGAGGGTTCTTTGGAAATATCAATTCCTTCACTAAACAGTTTAGTGTCAGGAGATGTCATTCCATTCCTTTGCAATGACATCTAGAGTTCTATTGAAATCTCAGTGTGATAGCTTGTGTTCAACAGTTATATGCTTCTTTTTATGAAGAATTGATGCAATCCAAAGATTGGTTGCATAAGAAAACCATAGAGTTAGCCTTTGCTAAAGACACTCTTGCTGATCTATCTAAGCAGATGGAGTAGCAGACCCAAATGGTTGAGGCCCAAAGAGAAGAAATATCTTCTTTGAAGATTCAGTTAGCAGAAGCTCAGTCAGAGGTCACTAGAGTCTCAGAGGAGAAAGAGAGAATGTCCAAAGAAGCTCAAGAGTTTCAGACTCTTTTAGATACAAAATTGTCAGCTTTACAGACTGCTCATAATACAGTGGAATCACAAGCTTCCCAAACTAAGCAGTTGCAGGACCAACTGACGCAGTCACGGTCCATTCCTCCAAGCCCCAATGTTCCTATGATTCCTTCTATATCTCAACAGGACTTGGCAGTTCTCTAGAGATAGACCACATTATGTCTGTTGTTTCAAGAAAAAGTGGAACGATTGCATTCCAAGATAGATTTGTTATGGTCTACATTTGAGCACTTTCAGGAGTATGTTCCTCCGGACCATTCCTTCTTTGTCCACTATCAGTTACAAAAGTTGGCCTTCTATATCAAGTGTAATATTTCTGTAACAAAATATTAACGACTCTTGATCCCGCACATAAGCAATTTCGAGTGACCTCTCGCTATAGAAAAACCTTGGGCTAAGTGCTCCACCCTCGCGCATCAACAAACACCAGCCCTGCGTCGCGTATAGAGAGCCGTGACTCAAAAGCCGTAGTTCATCGCAAGAATACACCTCTAGGGAAAAAGGGATAATTTTTGCAAATTTTTTTATGTATTAGCTCCCTCCCCTTCAGCCCTTACATGGCGGGGAGAGGGAGTATGTGTGGACCTTGAGTGGTGGAGGGCATGGGGAGGAGGCATGCAGCCCGCCACTTGTGTGGCTACACCCCCCCCCCCCCTTCAAGCTATATGAACCCCCCCTCCCACGCTTGAGGGGAGGAGGAAGGAAGGAGTCGTGGTGCTGCTGCCCGCCGCCCTATGGAAGCTGCCCACTATCTTCCCCCAGTTGCTGCCATGCTGCCACCTCTGCCCCCATCATCATCATCATCATCATCATCACCTCTCTCATCGTCATCTCCTCAATCATCATTCTCTCTCCACATCATCTGCATGTGTACAGAAGCTTGGAAGCTTCTATTGAAGCTTCTAGGCCTTGTTCACCCATGCCTCCTAGATTTTTAATTTGTGTTTCCCAAGGCCCACTTCCAATGCCGCGAGGGAGATCCCAGTCTGAAGGAAACTTCAGAAATCGAAAAAGGGGACCAAGGGAGAGTTGCTGAGATGAAATCCACTGCGTCAATGGCTCCTAAGCAAAAGTCAAGAGGAGCGCATGCGGGAGCTTCCACCCAAAGTACGAGAGTGGACAACGCCCCGACTTTGAATACCCAGGTTTCGAAAATTAATTCCGCATGGAAAGGATGCATTAAGCATGCTTTTAATTCGCACAGGGAAATTTAAATGCATTGGGAAATTTATATACTCATTCGATCTACAAAATTTAGTTGCATGTCAAGTATTTGCAATTGCTTGCACTTCCATGGTTAAGGGTAGTTGAAATTCTGAACGTATGATGCATAAGTTAAAAAGATGGAATTTGTGCGAAGGCATCCTTGTTGCATCTCGCAAAGGATAAGGCTTATGTCGCATAATGCACTTACGAAATAAATTCTTGGTTGTGGCTCATATAGAAGATAATCGTCGACGCCCATTAAATGAATTCCAAATAGTTGCAAAGCATGAAAACGATTTATGTACTTTGCAAATTGCATGCGATGGTAGTTACGATCTAGGTTTGGTTAAGTGATAAAAGAAGGGTTAAGTCAATTATGGGCTCATGGCATTCACTCATGCATGGAGTTCTTTCATCAAAGTTTGAATTTGGGAAAGGATGCATCTTCATATTAAATCTTGAATTCAATGCAGAAAACGTTGGGTTTATAAGAAAAGCTCTGTATGTCATTCAACATCGCATAAGGAAAGGAAAAGAAGGATCACCGTAGATCCTATAGTTGCATAAAGGCAAAAGGTCTATGGTCTTGAATTTGCATATTCTCATGGAA
Organism: Lygodium microphyllum; assembly: GCF_053477565.2. Classification (NCBI taxonomy): domain Eukaryota; kingdom Viridiplantae; phylum Streptophyta; class Polypodiopsida; order Schizaeales; family Lygodiaceae; genus Lygodium; species Lygodium microphyllum. The sequence goes on from NC_141147.1 coordinate 120,400,094, forward strand.
TGATGCATCTCACCTATCTTGCAATTACTTACATCTTTTAGGGGAAAGTACTTGCAAATTTAGAATAAAGTATTTGCATCTTTAAAAGGGAAGATCATCGTTAATCATAGGTTGGTTAGATCAACTAAGTAATTCACATATAATTGAGTAGCTTACATGAGCATCATAAAGGTATAATTAGTTAGCATATGACGATCACCTCAATGTGCTAGGTAGGGTTAAGCTATGATAAAATTCTGCCTAGTATCGCACTTAGGATGGCGATCTAATAATTCCGATCTCAAAGGTCCTACCCACGTTCTCAAAATGTTAGGATTGTCTAATCGGCCATGCAAGAATGATCTAGGGTTTTCACCCTAAGGATTAGATGACCAAAATGCTAGACTCCCGCAAGGAATCTAGGAACCCTAGGGCCAAAATGTTCATCGGCCTAGTAGGGTTAGGGTTTGGAATGGGTCAAGAGGACTCCCAAGCCCTTATCTTGATCAAAGGTATTCTTGATCAAGAAAGACCGTAAGAAGAAAGATATAACCCCACAAGTTAGGTGCTGGAACCCATCTTGTGCAACAAGATGCAATGTCATATGCGCTTGTGTCTAAATCACTAAATAGAACCCCTACACCTTAGACCAATTTTGGCGAGTTCTAATTGCAAGTTAAATTTCCTACGAATTGAGTAGTCATCCTACTACAACACTCTTCCTTGGGACTGATTTGCCAAGCCAAGGTAGTAATGAATTGCCATAAAAGCAATTGACTAACCAAGTTAGGGCGACGAGGTTGCCGAGGGTTTATTGTTTATAGTTTAAGGAAACCTAAGGTATTGACAATTTGGGTCAAGAGGGTATAAACCCTAACCCAAGGAAAGAGGAAAAACAACCAACTCAGCTTACGAAACCCTTGGGATCTTGCCAAGTCGCGATTGATCCAGGATCAAATGTTGCAAGCATTGGAGGAGAAAGAATTATACCTTAGCACTTGGCTGTACAAACGACCACTGGAATGTTGCTGATTGTACACTTAGGTGCACTATTTTTACTTCTTTACTCAAGGAACTAATTCAGGAAAAATAACCAATGCTTCAGGTTGAAAGCTTGGAGGGAGAAGCAGTACTAATTACCTCTGACTGTTTGCCTGACCCTATCTAAGGGGGTTGTTAGCCAAGCCAGGTACGTGGACCGAACCCATCGCGAGAGGTCTCTTTGTGGGTTCTACTTGGAGCAGGAGGACGCCTGGGTACTAGGGGAGGCTCTGGCTGTAAATCCATTGCCTTCGGATCCTACACAAGAGGCCGACGTGACTCGAGATAGGATCTCACGGCCCGCATACTAGTCCGGAACTTGAAATAGCGACCTTGTGGATTGCTAGAATAACCTTCGAGCAGGTTTATTTGATGTATTCCAAAGACTGATAAATAAAGATCAAATGTTGAAAAAGGAACTTGCTTAACATTGTTTTTCTGTGTTAGTGCCTAAGTTATGTGAAGGAACCAATGATTAATTGGTTAATTAAGGAAGTTATTTTTGCTTGTCAAACTAAATGTGGTAGGTAATTAGATAACTAAAGCAACCTAAGGAAAGTGCGGCGGATGTGACCCTGGGTCCATCCTATGGAAGAGTGGTCCCGGTTGGCTTGAAACTTTTCTCAAAGGAATTGAACAACAAGGTAATAATGACCTAGAATCAATAGAGCTAGAGACCCAATTTGTGTTGTTTTAGGGGAATGGAATGGGACTATGCCTTACAGGCAGAGAGGTCAAGCTTCGCATCCCTCTCGTTTTCCATTCTCCTTGAACCAAGTTCAGCATAAATCTGCTTCAACCCTTATGTTTCTGCGCAAAGTAATTCATCTGGGGTTCGATACTAGCTACCTTCTAGGAACTTGACCATTAGGAAAACCTTTCCTAAGTGGGAACAGTCGGAATGCTTTTGCTTCGTGGCAAACTCAAGAAGACCTAGATCGCAAACCCCGTGACATTCCTTGGGAGTGCCAGGCGGCGCTTTCTAGACTCCATTCCTGATGGGCTGCTAAGACGTGTCCTACAAGTGGATAGGGGGACATGTTACTGTTGGTATCAGAGCAAACCAACGAAATCTAATATTTACAAGGAAACTTAATGAGGGAAAATAGAGCAATGTTGCCGTTAAGAACATTTCCTTACTTATGGATGCTGGCTTGCAGAGTCGCAATGCATGGAACAAATTCTTGGTGTTCCAGGTTATGTTTATTACTGAAATGCATGCTTTGGATTATCGATGGAGGCTAGGCATGATGAATATTCTAGACCGTATCTACAATCCTTCACCCTTGTACATGGAACGGAGATGGACATGTGAATTAGGAATTTATTACATAGCGGCCCACCGACTTGCGTACCTTCGGACCAACTTGAAGAGAATCAAGTGGATGGAGGATTTAAAGATCGTGAACCTGTACATCTTTGTTGAGGCTCAGGAAAACGCAATCCTACATGTTGGCGGTTGAAAAGTCAAACAAAACAAGTATGTGTATGAGGAAGTGACTCGAATAATCCCTGCCGACAGAATTAAGGTGCTGGGACGTTATGAGAGAAATGAGTATCAAAGGAATGGATACCCCAAGCTTTCTATGATCTATCAATTCCTAAAAATTCATGACCCCACTCCATATTATTACTCAGTCCCCATAGCTGAATGTAACACAATCCAATTTTCCCCAAATTAATGTATCAGCTTGTTCTACCTTCCCAAAATAAATGTACTTGAAAGGGCTATGTCCACATGAATGAATAAGATTTTTTCTATCACTGTCTGTCATGGCTGTAAGTGTTGGTAAAGGAGTTAAGTGATTAGGTCACTTAGCTAAAAGCTGAACCGGTCATATCAATGTAATGTGAGAAACGTTTAGCAAGTTTTAACGTAAAGAATCTTATTGCCGAGGCACAACCTCAAGTGTAGATTCCTAGTCCGACCCCTGCACTAAATACGGTTGTAATTCAAGAGAAGAAGTTCCTTCTCAAACAAATCAAGCCACTTCAATTCGATGGAAAGGGTCCAAACTGACACCGAGGTCTGAATCAAATCCATGGAGGATTGCTTCGAGGCAATAGGAACTACGCCCGCTAACCAAGCAATGCTTTCCAAACTGAAGCTTATCAGTGAAACAAGACTTTGGTGGAAACAATGGTGCAGAGACCAAGGGATCTCGAAAGGGTCAGTTACTTGGGAGAATCTTAAAAGAGCTGTGCAAGGGAGATATCTGCCACTTGCTTATTGCACACAAAAGATGAATGAATTCTATGAACTAAAGCAGCTTGGACTATCCCTGGATGCGTATTATTTAAAGTTCGTCTCTCTCTTAAAGTACGTTCCACAAATGGATATGACACAACATGTGTTAAAGTTTTGTGCTGGTTTTAATCCACCCATAAACACCCGCTTGGAATCAATGTGTCCAACGGATCTACAAGATGCGCTCATTCAAGCTGCACCAATAATACAGGAGGTGCACACCAAGACAAGGAATAACAAAACTTGGTTTTACAAGGATCAGAACAAGGGAATGCTTAGATCTCGGACCAAGAGAGCGCAGGGCCAAAACCAGGGACAAAGGAAGAAAGCTAAGGCAAACTCTGTCAACAATTTCGTTCCTACACAAGGTAATGACCGCAATCTTTGTTGCTTCCATTGCAACGAGCCTAGTCACTTTAAAAGGCAGTGTCCCAAGCTTAGCAGAGGACAACGTCAAGGGCCATTTCAAGGAGCCGCCCATGGCCAAGGAGCCACCGTCAAGGCCAGAGGGAGAACCTCTAGTGTTGCCAACAAGGAGCTGAGTGATGAAGAAGATCCATCCATGAAAGTAGACATTGAGAGGGCAATGGTTCATGCCACTCTTCACAAGAAAGGCCCAAATCGCCAATTCTCGGTGATTCAAACTCCTTCAGATTATCAAGGTAAAAGCTTCAAAACCTTGATTGATTGTGGCAGTACACATCCCTTCATTTCACCAATCTGTGCAAAGAGATTAGGAATATCCATAAAAGATGCACCTATCTTACTTGTGGAATTAGCAAATGGTCATGAGGTCTCTTGTACTAGGTAAACTGCTAAGGTGAAAAGTTGACTTCGATCAGATTTAGGGTAATGAACCTAGGTGTCCACAAATGTTTGCTCAGTATGGATTGGCTAATACCCAATGATGCCCACATTCACTGTGGAAAGGGCCAAGTCTCCTTTTGAAATTATGAAAGGGAACTAGTTACAACTCACGGAGAGGCTGGTAAGCCAAAAATTCAGTTGGAAAAAGCAACACGGATAATAAAAGGAGTTAGGAAGGGGCTACTTGTCCATTTGATTAAGCTAAATAAGCTAGATCAAGAATCTAGGGAAGAACCTTCATGGTTAAAGGAATATGCAGACATATTTCCTGAAGAGCTGACTGAACTTCCTCCTCAATGGGAAGTCGATCACGAAATCAAGCTAGCTCCAGGAGCTGCACCGATCGCAAAGAGACCATATAGGATGTCCATCTCGGAAGCAATTGAGCTGAAGGAGAAACTCAAGTAACTGTTAGACCAAGGCTACATCCATCCTAGCAGTTCACCATGGGGAGCTCCAGTGCTATTCCAAAAGAAGAAAGATGGAACACTTCAACTATGCATTGACTATAGAGGATTGAATCAATCGACCATTAAAAACAAATACCCCATTCCAAGAATAGATGAACTTCTTGATTGTCTTCAAGGTACAAAGATCTTCTCTAAGATTGATCTTAGGTCTGGATATTATCAGATAAGGATCAATGAAAAAGATATCCCAAAGACGGCATTCAGCACAAGGTATGGACACTTTGAATTCCTTGTCATGTCATTCCGGCTAACAAATGTTCATGCTACCTTCAACAGGCTAATGTAGGATATCTTTAGGCCCTATCTTGATGACTTCATACTCGTCTTCTTTGACGATACCCTAGTCTACTCCAAGCAGGAAAAAGATCATGAACCCGAGCTTTGCACTGTCCTTGAAACAATGAGGGCACACAAGCTTTATGATAAAAAGAAGAAGTGTGCATTTTTCAAGCGACAGATTGAATATCTAGGATTCATAGTATTCAATAGATCCGGCTGTCAGAATGAGCTGGATCTAGGACATGGCAGTGAGTTATGGTGGATGAAAGGAGAAGAGTAAACTCATGATGTAGGAGACAAAGACAATGTTTGTTACACAAGTGAATTAGGTTCCAAGATTGATACTTGGACTCATAAACACAATCTTGTGTATGTGGACAATGAAACTGACACTTACTGATAAGAAAAGAGTACTATCATTGCATTAAGAAAAGGAAGCAAGTACAATGCTTTATAGGAAAGTAGGAAACTACAGTAGGCACCACTGTGCATATGGGATAGGCAGTCCTGCATGTCCTTGGCCCTAAAGCTCCATACAAAGAGGCTGTTAGTGAGTGTGATTACTGAATCTCAACACCCCTCCTCAATCACAACTAGAAAGGCACGAAGTGTATAGAGGCTGTAATGAGAACCACCTGCAAAGTGTGGGCACACCACAAACATGGTAGACACCAGAGGCTGTCGTAGAAAGGGCTAAGTGTGGGTACCAAAACATGATGGACATCCAGAGGTTGTAACAGGGGCCTCACAAAGTGTACAGGGACTGTAGTGCCAAGTTACATGAGGAGTTTACAAAGCTTATGGCAAGAAGCATTAGGGCTAGGAAATACAAGGCTTTTAAAACAGTCTATCAGAGTAATGAGAGTAGAAGGATTGATGAGGCTTGTCCTTCCGTTCCTGGTGGTCTTGATCTTCATCTTCATCTTCATCTTTTGGTCCATGGTCTTCTTCTTCTTTCACAGCAAGATAGGCCTTTTGGGACCTCTTCCTAGCATGACAGAACTTCTTAGTGTGTCCGGTCCTTTTGCAGAAGTCACAGAAGAGCGGTTCCTTTTTACCTTTGTATCTGTTGTTTACATATAACATTTGTTTATCCTTTGAAGTGCTAGGCTCTTCTTTGCTTTTAAGTTTCTTTTCTTCCTCTAGCACAGAGGCTTTAATATCAACAAGTTGAGGATCAGGCATATTGGTTAGAGTGGTTGATACATTATCATAGGCAGGAGGCAGACTTTTTAACAAGACACCAATACAAACATCTTCATCCATTTTTAGCTTTATCCCTGCAAGTTGAGTAAGCAGGCTTTCCATGTAGTTCAGATGGGATGCTAGGGATGTATGAGGCTTTATATCAAGTCAAAAAAATTCAAATAATAGACCATACTTAGATGACTATGACTATGTACCAAATAAGGTATCCAACTTGTCCCAAGTGTCATGGAACGTGTCACAGGCATCCACATGATGGATGTAGCTATCATCCAATTCCAGCTTAATGATGGCTTGTGCCTTGTCATCATTCTTCTGCCAAGTAACTGAAAGGTCCGCATCTCGAGGTTTCTTTTCTTTGCCATTTGTGATGGCCCAAAGACCCTTGTTCATCAGGATGAGCTTGATGCGGGTTTGCCAGGCGTGAAACCCGACTCCTTTGAATCAAGCATTTGGAGAGTCTTTTCCCATGTTGAGGTTGCAAGATCAGCAGCAAATCAGCTCCAAAATTTTGAGTTTGCAGCAGCAAAAGAGTTGGTTGTGTCACAAGACACAAGTGCTAAGAGCACTAGATGAGTGTCAATGGACACTATGTTTGTATCTTCTTCCTTGAGTCTTCAAATCTTCAATGGGTCTTCAAGTGCCAATGGATCTTCAAGTGCTTCATATATCTTCCCTCCTTGATTTGATACTTGTCTTGTTGAGAATTTTAGTAGCTTAGTGAGATCTCCCCTCCTTGATTTAAGTGGAAGGAGAGAGAAAGTGAAGTGAGAGATGAGCTTGAGCTCAAAAAGCTATGGTGGTCTTCTTTTAGGGTTTCTGTACGGCTGGTTTTTCTGAGATTCCAACTCATAGCCTAAACCATATGTCTCAAGATTCAAGCTGGAGATAGCCTAAGTGATAGGCTTCAAAATCCCTAAAGAGCTAGGATGAATCACACTGCGCAGATGGATGTCGGGATGTACGAATAGAAGGCGTTGTTTTTGGACTACGACTGACAAATCACGTAATGCTAGAGCTATAGGACACCAATGTCGGTGTTTGAAGTGATAGGAGGTAGCACCCTGAGCCAAAGAACATATCTCCAGAAGAAAACGTGTTGAAATATTGACTGTGGAGGGAGATCAAGAAGCTTCAAGGAGGCAGGGTGCAGGTTTGGCTATGGCTGCCACAGGTCAAGTGGAGATAGAGTTTAGAAATGAGCTCATTAGCTGGGAGTGAGCTGTTGGACTTGAGCTGACCTGAGTGAAGAGGAGCTAAGAGAGGAGTGAAATGAGCTAGTCCATGCCCGATTGCGCTCTCATACCATGTCGGAATGAGCTGGATCTAGGACATGGCAATGAGTTATGGTGGATGAAAGGAGAAGAGTAAACTCATGATGTAGGAGACAAAGACACTATTTGTTACACAAGTGAATTAGGTTCCAATATTGATACTTGGACTCATAAACACAATCTTGTGTATGTGGACAATGACACTGACACTTACTGATAAGAAAAGAGTACTATCATTGCATTAAGAAAAGGAAGCAAGTACAATGCTTTATAGGAAAGTAGGAAACTATAGTAGGCACCACTGTGCATATAGGATAGGCAGTCTCTCAAAAAAATACGTAGTTTTATTGGATTGACAGGATGGTACATGGTCTTTATCAAAAACTATGCTTTGATTGCAGCACCTTTGGACTGATCTACTAAAGAAGCAAGTATCAATTGTCTGGTCACCTCTGCTGAACAGTCCAGCTTTGACAAACTAAAGCAAAGCTTGGTATCAGCACCCATCGTGAAACTTCCTGATCTTAGTAAGAAGTTTGAAGTGATATCTGATGCTAGTGCACTTGCCTTAGGATGTGTGCACATGCAAGAAGGTCATCCTGTAGCATACTCTTCACGGAAGCTAAAGAGCCATGAAATGAACTATGCTTCCCACGATCTAGAGGTGTTGGCTGTCATCCATGCTCTCAAACTTTGGAGACACTACTTGTTGGGTAACAAATTTACCTTAGTGATGGAACAGAAGAGTCTTAAATGGATTTTCACCCAGAATGAGCTCAATATGAGGCAACGTCGATGGATTGAAGTGCTGGAAGAATATGATTTTGAAATCAAATACCGGCCTGGAAAGGAGAATGTAGTTGCTGATGCACTTAGCGCAAGGCATTTCTGAATTCTCTAATTTCGCAAGATCCATCAATAGCAAGATCTCTAGCTACAAAGGTATCCATGCCAAACGACCCAATTCTTGAGCTAGCTAGAGAAGAGGCATGCCATGACCCAACCTATCAATAATTGCTAAGGGAGATCCCCATCAAAGATCAAAACCCGAAGCTACAAACAAAGTACCAAGAATTTTCTATCAATAGTGGACTTGTCTACTATAGGACAAGATTATGTATTCCGACAAGCCAATCACTCAAGCAGAAGATACTTTGGGAAGCCCATCACTCCCCTTTCTCAAGACATCCTCACTATGCCAAGACCCTTAATGCGGTCAGGAAGAGCTATTATTGGGATAAACTCAAAGGTGACGTTCTCAAATATATCACAGAATGTTTGTCTTGTCAACGCATTAAGGCAGAACATGTCAAAATGCCAGGGAAATTGCAACCACTTGACATTCCCCAAGTGAAATGGGAGTTCATTAGTATGAACTTTGTTGTTGGCCTGCCCCAAGTTTAGGAAGGATACAACTCCATTATGGTCATGGTAGATATGCTCACCAAGGTTGCACATATTATCCCTATGAAGACAAACTATAAAGCCTCAGACATCGCAAGGTTATTCATCAAGGAAATATTCAAACTACATGGGTTACCCAGAAGAATCATCAGTGATCGTGACTCTCTCTTCACATCACACTTCTGGAGGGCTATCTTCGAGGCCATTGGGACTCAACTCTATTTCAGTACAACTTACCATCCCCAAAATGATGGTCAAACAGAACAAGTCAACCAAGTCATTGAAGATATGCTTAGGGCACACTGCTGTCGCGAACCCAAAAAGTGGATTCAATATTTGCCACTGGTTGAGTTTTCCTACAATGCTTCCTACCAATAAAGTATTCAGATGACCCCTTTTCAAGCATTGTATGGGCATGATTGTCATAGTCCTTTGAGCTTTTTGGATCCAAACTTGAGGGTTGAAGCTTCAAAGCAGATGCTGGAAGACATGGATGAGCAAATCAAATCAATAAGACAGGACATCCAAGCCGCCAAGGACAAGTAGAAAGCTTACGCGGACCTGAAACGTCAAGACAGATCCTTCGTTGAAGGTGATATGGTCTTCATTTGCGTACATCCAAAGAAGAGTTCCCTATCCTTGGGTAAATGCAAAAAGCTAAGTCCAAGGTATTGTGGACCCTACAAGATTCTCAAGTGCCTAGGCCCTAATACTTACAAATTGCAACTCCCTCAAAACCTAAAAGTTCATAATGTATTCCATATCAGTCTATTGAAAAGGTATGTGTCTAACCCTAGTCATGTGCTTAATGATCAACAAGTTGTAATGCCGAGCCCAAGAGTCCTTAAGCTACGACCAGACAGGATCTTAGATGTTAAGGAGAGGCATTTGAGATCCATGACCTTGAGAGAATACCTCATCCAGTGGAAAGATTACCCTGAAGAGGATGCCACTTGGATGGATGAAAGTACTCTCAACCAACAATACCCCTAGATCTTCTCGAGATGAGGACATCTCAATTCCTCTAAGGGGGAGAGAATATAATAACGAAATATTAACGACTCTTGATCCTGCGCATAAGCAATTTTGAGTGACTTCCCGCTACAGAAAAACGTTGGGTTAAGTGCTCCACCCTCGCGCATCAACAAACACCAGCCCCGCATTGCGTATAGGGACCCGTGGCTCAAAATCCATAGTTCACCACGGGAACACACCTCTAGGGAAAAAGGGATAATTTATGCAAATTTTTTTATGTATTAACTCCCTCCCCTTCAGTCATTGCATGGCGGGGTGAGGGAGTATGTGTGGACCTTGAGTGGTGGAGGGCATGGGGAGGAGGCATGCAGCCTGCCACTTGTGTGGCTACACACCCCCCCTTCAAGCTATATGAACCCCCCCTCCCAAACTTAAGGGGAGGAGGAAGGAAGGAGTCGTGGTGCTGCTGCCTGCCGCCTTGTGGAAGCTGTCCGCCGTCTTCCCCCAGTTGCTTCCGTGCCGCCAAGCTGCTGCCGCCTCTGCCTCCATCATCATCATCATCATCACCACCTCCCTCATCGTCATCACCTCAATTATCATTCTCTCTCCACATCATCTGCCTGTGTACAGAAGCTTGGAAGCTTCTATTGGAAGCTTCTATTGAAGCTTCTAGGCCTTGTTCACCATGCCTCCTGGAATTTTAATCCGTGTTTCCCAAGGCCCACTTTCTGTGCTGCGAGGGAGATCCCGATCTGAAGGCAACTTCAAAAGTTGAAAAAGGGGACCAAGGGAGAGTTGCCGAGATGAAATCCACCGTGTCAATGGCTCCTAAGCAAAAGTCGACAGCAGCGCACGCGGGAGATTCCACCCAAAATATGAGAGTGGACAATGCCCCGACTTTGAATACCCAGGTTTTGAAAATTATTTCCGCATGGAAAGGATGCATTAAGCATGTTTTTAATTCGCGTAGGGAAATTTAAATGCGTTGGGAAATTTATATACTCATTCAATCTACAAAATTTAGTTGCATGTCAAGTATTTGCAATTGCTTGCACTTCCATGGTTAAGGGTAGTTGAAATTCTGAACGTATGATGCATAAGTTAAAAAGATGGAATTTGTGCAAAGGCATCCTTGTTGCATCTAGCAAAGGATAAGGCTTATGTTGCATAATGCACTTATGAAATAAATTCTTGGTTGTGGCTCATATAGAAGATAATCGTAGACGCCCATTAAATGATGTCCGAATAGTTGAGCATGGAAAGGATTTATGTACTTTGCAAATTGCATGCGATGGTAGTTACAATCTAGGTTGGGTTAAGTGATAAAAGAAGGGTTAAGTCAATTATGGACTCATGGCATTCACTCATGCATGGAGTTCTTTCATCAAAGTTTGAATTTGGGAAAGGATGCATCTTCGTATTAAATCTTGAATTCAATGCATAAAACGTTGGGTTTATAAGAAAAACTCTGTATCTCATTCAACATCGCATAAGGCAAGGAAAAGAAGGATCACTGTAGATCCTATAGTTGCATAAAGGCAAAAGGTCTATGGTCTTGAATATGCGTATTCGCATGGAATGATACATCTCACCTATCTTGCAGTTACTTACATCTTTTAGGGGAAATTACTTGCAAATTTAGAATAAAGTATTTGCATCTTTAAAAGGGAAGATTATCGTTAATCATAGGTTGGTTAGATCAACTAAGTAATTCGTGTATAATTGAGTAGCTTACATGAGCATCATAAAGGTATAATTAGTTAGCATATGACGGTCACCTCAATATGCTAGGTAGGGTTAAGCTATGATAGAATTTTTCCTAGTATCGCACTGTGTCTAATCAGCCATGCAAGAATGATCTAGGGTTTTCACCCTAAGGATCAAATGACCAAAATACTAGACTCCCACAAGGAATCTAGGAACCCTAGGGCCAAAACGTTCATCGGTCTAGTAGGGTTAGGGTTTGGAATGGGTCAAGAGGACTCCCAAGCCCTTATCTTGATCAAAGGTATTCTTGATCAAGAAAGACCGTAAGAAGAAAGATATAACCCCACAAGTTAGGTGTTGGCACCCATCTTGTGAAACAAAGTGCAATGTCATATGCGCTTGTGTCTAAATCACTAAATAGAACCCCTACACCTTAGACCAAGTTTGGCAAGTTCTAATTGCAAGTTAAATTTCCTACGAATTGAGTAGTCATCCTGCTACAACACTCTCCCTTGGGACCAATTTGCCAAGCCAGGGTAGTAATGAATTGCCAAGAAAGCAATTGACCAACCAAGTTAGGGCGACGAGGCTGCCTAGGATTTATTCTTTATAGTTTAAGGAAACCTAAGGTATTGACAATTTGGGTCAATAGGGTATAAACCTTAACCCAAGGAAAGAGGGAAAACAAGCAACTCAGCTTAAGAAACCCTTGGGATCTTGCCAAGTCGCGATTGATCCAGGATCGAATGCTACAAGCATTCGAGGAGAAGGAATTATACCTTAGCAGTTGGCCATACAAATGACCACTGGAATATTTTTGATTGTACACTTAGGTGCAGTGTTTGTACTTATTTGCTCAAGGAACTAATTCAGGAAAAATAACTGATGCTTCAAGTTGAAAGCCTAGAGGGAGAGGCAGTACCAGTTACCTCGAACTGTCTACCTGACCCTATCCATGGGGGTTGTTAGCCACGCGAGGTACATGGACTGAACCCGTCGCGAGAGGTCTCTCCGTGGGTTCTACTTGGAGCAAGAGGACGCCTGGGTGCTAGGGGAGGCTCTGGCCGTAAATCCCTTGCCTCCGGATCCTGCACAAGAGGCCGACATGACTCGAGATGGGATCTCAAGGCCCGCATACTAGTCAAGGGGCGGAACTTGGAATAGCGATCCATGTGGATTGCTGGAATAGCCTTCGGGCAGGTTTATTTGATATATCCCAAAGATTGATAAATAAAGATAAAATGTTGAAAAAGGAACTTGCTTGACATTGTTTTTTTGTGTCAGTGCCTAAGTTACGTGAAGGAGCCAGTGATTAATTGCTTCACTAAGGAAGTTATTTTTGCTTGTCAAACGAAATGTGTTAGGTAATTAGATAACTAAAGCAACTCGAGGAAAGTGCGGTGGATGTGACCCTGGGTCTGTCCTACAGAAGGGTGGTCCTAGTTGGCCAGGAACTTTTCTCAAAGGAATTGAATAGCAAGGTAATAATGACCTAGAATCAATAGAGCTATAAACCCGATTTATGCTATTTTAGGGGAATGGAATGGGACTCTGCCTTACGGGCAAAGTGGTGGAGCTTCACATCCCTCTCATTTCCCATTCTCCTTGAACCAAGTGCAGCATAAATCCGCTTTGACCTTGATGTTTCTGCGCAAAGTAGTTTGTCTGGGGTTCAACGCTAGCTACCTTCTAGGAACTTGACCATTAGGAAAACCCTGACTCAGGTCGGTCCTAAGTGGGAATGGTTGGAATGCTTTTTCTTCATGGCAGACTCAAGAAGACCCAGATCGCAAACCCCGTGACATTCCTTGGGAGTGCCGGGTGGCGCTTTCTAGACTCCCTTCCCAATGGGCTTCTAAGACATGTCCTACAAGTGGATAGGGGGACACATTACATGAAGCTTTCAACGATGGAGCTCCCTGTTCCAGAGGATGGTTGGGGTGGGGCTTGGTCTTCTGATTTGCTGACAAAAGTTTTCCGTATGGTCTTTGAAGATTCTGTGACAACAGATACCATGTTGCTGTCTTACATGTATCTACGAGGTGATCTATTGATTCAAGATGATGTAGATCTGGCTTGGTATGTGGGGGATGTGGTTTTGCAAGCTATCTTATATGTCAATTATTTGGAGTTGAGGATAGATGACATGTTCCAGTGTTATTCTTCTAAAGTGGCTACTTGGCCTGACACTTTATGGCATTCAATGATTGATTTTGTGGTCTCGAATCAACATTAGAATACAAATTCTACTTATGTACAGAGCACTAACTGATTGAGGGTGGATCTCCTAGCTTATTTTTACAAGAACCCTCCATTTGATTCATCCTTCTTTGATGCCTACCATAGACGATTTGTTTTAGGTCCCTCTGTTCCTAGCCTATTGTACTATCAACAAATGGCCCATCGTTATGATACTTATCTTTCCCTTTATCAATCCAACTCAGCACAGCTATCTTACCTCTCCCTTTCCAACCTCACGATTTTCCACGAATTCCCATCTTTACCTATTTTTCTTTCATTGAAGATCGAGTCTTTTCCCCTTCTCCACCATGTCCTTCTCCATCTATCCATATACCTTCCACTTTTCCTGCTTACCAATTGACACCTTTTCTAACTGGTTCACTTAAATTTTCAGCCACTCCTTCTTTAGCTTATTCCTCCTTTTATGATTTTTCCTACCCATCTATTCATCCTCTTTTACTTATTCCACTTCCATCTCTTGCCACTTCTATTTCTCAACCCCCTCAGTTGGTTAATGGGTACGAAAGATTCGATCAGCAGATTCTGAGAAGAAGAGGATGGAGCTCAACTAATACTCTCACAGGACCACAGATTAATTGGCAATTAATTCCAAGGGACTGGACAACTGCTAGTCAAGCATACTAGAATTACCTCCATTTTTCTCACCAATATTCACAATCTCTAGATCCTTCAATGAGATTGACATCTCATTTTGCTTGGTATCTAGCATATATGCATAGGCATTCCTATAACAATCAAAAGGCCATTCCAAAGCTTTGTATGAATGTCAATGTGAACATTGATTCCCAACAATTGTATGTCCTATATTTTCATGCCCTATGTCTACCTAGCAGATATCTTGTTTTGTTTGAAAGGATGTGTTGCCTTCAGTTCTTTCAAAATCCTCTAAAGACATTTGTAGATGAGTCCTTCTCCATGGATCATTTATGAAACCATCAAGCCTTCAAAAGAGATCACCTTCATTGACGCCTTTGCAATGTATTTTGGATGATTCTTAATGATATATATCTCTTTTTGGAGGTGTCATTTAGATGGTTGTGTTTAGTGTTTGTGTTGTGGGTTAATTGTATGTGATGAGTTTGTGTTGGTTGAATAATTTATTCAAGGGCTCTTTTCAACTATTGATGGTGATGGTGGATGGAAAGCCTATGATGGAATGCTGAAGAAGAACCTCTTATATCCTTTACAAATTTGTTATGACTTTTTATTGATTATGAGATGTGTTAATGAATAACGAAGTTTTCCTTTGGTTGTATTATTTATTCGATACAGGTGATAAGTTGGGGTCATGGTGGAGTGATTGTTGAAGATACTACAGAAGCTTAAATTGAGCTCTTTACTGAACTGATATTCTTCTTTTCCTTAGATCACGAGGAAGCTTCCTTTCTAAGTGTGGAGATATGTTGAGAGTGGAAAAATACTGAATTTTTGACTGATTTTTGTTGTTTTTGAGGTTTGAATGATTGATTTTTTATGGATTTAGAGTGATGTATGGTTGTTAATGCAAGTGTTTGAGAGTGTTTTGGATGATATTGATTATGTTTTGGAAGCTCATGATGAATTTTAGTGGAGATATGAAGGTCTGTGATGTTCTAATAGACGGCTTATGTACCATACACTAGCTGGAAAGGGGTATATCCTGTAGCTACCTTATGGGAGGTTCTGTATGCCTAGAGGGTCTCTATAAGTCAATCGTCCCAATCGCAATGATGTGCAATAATTGTTCTTGTCAGGATCGAGTAGAGGATTCGATTAGTGACTTCAACTTGTCCCTTGAGTGGACTTACGATGGCGGATCTTATACAGTTCTGTCAGCTCCTCCATGATTTTGTTAAGGAAATGAGTACCTCTGTCACTTACCACCTCAAGGGGACTGCCAAATAAGGTGATAATATTCTTGTACATGAATAGGGCTACGCTGTTACCATCTATTCATAAATACATCTATTCTGCTTTTGTCTAGTAGGTGGATCAATGGGTCCCACAAAATCAATCCCCCACTTCTCGAACGGCTTTAGGGGAAGAATAGGTTGCAGTGGCATGGCACTTGTTTTGGTGGGTTTTCCCATGCGTTGACAAGCATCACATCTCTTGTAGTAGTCATATGCATCCTTATGGAGGGTCGGCCACCAGTATCCTACTAACAGAGCCTTCCTGGTTGTCTCTTCTCCTACAAAGTGCCCACCACATACTTCGTCATGGCATGCTTTCAATACTATGCCAATTTTATCCCTTGCAACACATCTTTACAGCACTTCATCTTTGCCTATCTTGTATAGTGCACTGCCTAGCAAGGTGTAGGGGAATGATTCTAATAGAAGCTTCTTCTTCTCACAGCTTAAGATGCCAAGAGGATACTATTGAGTTTCCAGGAAGGTGGCTATGTCTACATACCAGGGAGTAACTATTTCAACTAGAAACAAGGAAGCATCAGGAAGGTTTGGATCATCCTGTTCCTCTTCTTTTGTTTGAGGGATCCGTGATAGATGATCAGCTAGGACATGGAAATAGCCAGGCTTAGTGACCACTTCAAAGTCAAACCCTTGGAATAGGAGCAACCATCTAATCAGTCATCCTTTAACATCTTCTTTTTTCATCAGGAAGGACAGGGCTTCATGATCCACATAGAACTTAAAATGTGTTGACAATAGATAGTGTCAAAACTTCTCTAGTGCAAACACCATTGCCAAGCACTCAAGCTCTGTCACTGTGTAATTACATTCCCTATCAATGACCTTTTTTGGCTTGCATAATATATTGGTTGATCTAATTTAGAGGGGCCATTTTGACATAGGACAACACCTAGCCCTTCAACTAATGCATCTGTGTGCACATGGAACTCCTTCGTCCAGTCAGGAGGTTATAAGATAGGTGCTTGGATAAGGCACTGTTTCAGGGTATTAAAGTCTTCTTCACAGTCATCAATCCAAAGGAAATCCACATCTTTCCTTAGGAGTTTATGTAGAGAGGTTGCCTTGGTTGCAAAATGTGCAATAAATCTTCTGTATAGTAGCCCACATGACCAAGAAATCCTCTCAATTGCTTGAGGTTTATTGGTGCTGCCAAGGTGGCAATCTTCTCAGTCTGTGCAGGGTTTGTTGCAATTCCTTGTGCAGAGACAATATGACCCATAAGAACTCCTGATGAGACGCCAAAGACACATTTGTCGGGGTTGAGAGAAATCCCATACTCTCAGCATCTGTCAAAACATTGCTCTAGGTGTCCCTAGTACTCACGGATCAAACTATAGACACAAAAGTCATTAAGATAAACCTCAATGAAATCATGCAAATGATTCTGGAAGGCAGCCATCATTACTCATTGGAAGGTGGCAAGAGAATTACAGAGCCCAAATGGCATCACTCTGTAGGCATAGGTCCCCCATTCTGTGGTAAAGGTTGTTTTGGATTGGTCCTCTTCTGCGATTTAGACTTGGTTATATCCACTAAATCCATCTAAGAGGGAATATAGCTCATGGCTTGCCACTATGTCCAACATTTGGTCTGTAAAAGGGATAGGGAAATGATCCTTCTTCATCTTCAAATTCAACTTTCAAAAGTCGAAGTTTCCTATTCTTCTTGGGTACTACCACAATGGGCGAAACCCATTCACTATTAGCCACAGGATAAATTAACTCAGCTTCAAGAAGTTTCAATAATTCAGCCTTCACCAGAGCAGAATAATTAGGATTCATACGCCTTTGTCTTTGCCTTATAGGTTTGTCATTAGGCTCTAGGTCAATGTGATGCTGGCATACTATGGGATCAATCCCCTTTAGATCTTTATACGACCAAGAAAACACATCTAAGTTCTCATTTAGTAAATCTTGTAGGACTACTAGTTCTTCTTTTGGAAGATTGAGACCCACTTTCAGGTGACGTTCAGTATCGTCAGTATCCATGAACGTCACTTGTTTTTCACCTTCCACTTCACGGATAAATGTCCCCCATGGATTACTTCTAGATAGAGGTCTGACTCTTTCAAGGGAGTAGTATCATCATCTAATGTTCCACTAGATTCAGTGTCCTCCTTCTAAACAGATGGTGTTTGTTTAGATTGCTAGAAGGGTATCAGAGCTTTGTTTGCTTCTGTGTGAGTGGTGATTTCTTCTGGACTTAGGGATTCATCTTCAGAGGATGTGTCTAGGAATGTCACATAGCGCATACCTTCTAGAAGCCAAGGCTTTGATAGCTCTGGCTTCTGCAGGGGGCATCATCATCATCTTTTCTCTGGATTGAACGGTCAGGGCGACAGGAGCCACTGGTGAACTTAATTCTTATGCCTTTAATCCATTGCTTATACAGATTCTTCATACTTTGTGGTCCATTGATCAACCCAAATGGAACCATGGTCATTCCATCCAACACCCTAAGATCTTTGGCCTCTGAGGTCTCTATAGGGGCATCAACAAGATCATCCGTTATCAGAGGAAATTCTTCATCTGCACTCTCATAACCTGCTTCGTTTTCTTCCTCGTCATTTTCATCCTCTTCCTCAGGAGGCTCTGACTCTGCTTCTGTAGAGGCTCTGTAGGAGAATATTAGATCTTCTGCCTCTGCTTCTGCTTCTGCTTTGGCTTCTGTCTCTGTTTCTGCTCTATCTCTGTTCTGTATCTTCTTTGTCTTTGTGTATGTTACTGTCTCTGTTACTGCTTCTGTGATTGTCTCTGTATCTGTTCTATCTTTGCGACTATCATGTAACATGGAGAACAGTACATCCATGCTTCTATTTCACTGTCAGAGGTGATTTCAGAAGTCATTTCGATTTTGAGGCAGGAGGTATTCTCCCATGGACAAGGGCTTTGCTTCCCTTGGCAGTTGGCTTATAGTGCCCACTGTTTAGGGACTGTGCCTTTGTTTTTTTGGGAAAAATCTGTTTAACAGTCTCTTCGTCTCCTGATGTACCATGTGTTATCTCATTGGAGTCAGTTATGACTTCAATGGATGTGGATCCATTGCCTTTTTGCGATCCATACAACTTTAACACCACTTTGTTGGGTCCTCTGCCTAGGGTTAGGGTTCCTTTGAACCACTCCGTCCTAGCTTTTGCTTCAAAAAGCCAAGGTCTTCCCAACAGCAGAGGGTATGAGGTCCCATAAGAATTTGGTTTGACCACCAAATATGTCAACCAATAATCTCTTCCTGCAAGGGTTTTTTTTATGTATGGGAGGATGCCCAATGGTTTAATTCTACTTTGGTCTGCCAATCTAATAAATCACTGTGTAGATTGAATTCCTTGCAACCCTAAGTCCTTCATTGTCACATCCATCATTATGTTTACTAATGAGCCTCCATCAATCAATGCATCTGAAATAAAGCATCCTTCTATCCATACACTAATCTCTGGGATTCGAGGATCTAGGAAGGCATTAGCCACATCTACTTCCTTTACAGGCTCCGAGGCCTTATTAGTATTGGTCGTTGTTGAAGGAGCAATCCTTAGTCCACGTCTTCTTGTCAAGATGCTTTTGCATTTCTTTCGGCAGTTGGGAGACAGCATCATCAATTGCCAAAATGTTAAGTTTGGTTTAAAAGTGTCTAGGTCTTTAACCAAGTCATAATCTTTGATAGGATCCACATGCTTCTTCAAATGGCTGGATTTTCATTTTTCATTTTTCTTCTAATAATGGTAGCATTGGCCTTCTTCTGTTTCTGGAGGTGCTTCTGTATCTTCTCCTAGACCTTTGGTCCTGTCTCTGGGACTGTCTCTATGACGCTCTGTGGCACTACAGTGCTCTGTGCTGCACTGTTCTGTTCTGTATTGCTCTGTCCCTCTATTGATAGGTTGAACTTCACAGTCTTGGAAGTAAAGTTGTTTTCATTCTGAACAACTGGTTCCTTCTTCTGGGTGCACATGACAGTGGCAACTTCCAACTCTACCAAATTGGAGGTAGGCTCTTGTGCCTTCTATTGGCTATCAGTAGCATTGGCCTTGACAAGGGCTGGACTTGGACAGTCCTTTGCAGTGTGACCTTTTCCTTTGCATCGGCTGCATAAGGGCTTGTAATCCACAGATTGTCTAGAGTTTGGACTATTCAGAGAGATATGACCCTTTTCTCCACACTTGTAACATTCCACTTCTGATCTCTGACCACCACCAGATTGTCGGCCTCAGTAACTTTGAGAGGGAAACCTCCTTGGACCAAAATTAGGATCAAATTCCCTAGGTTTTGATCCAATATCTTGTGTTGTCATTTTGGATTCTAGCAAGTTGAATCGTGCATTTTTATCCTTCTGTCTTCATTCGTGCATCTCTTTCAGAGAGCAAATATCCTCTGTATGGTTCTTTCGCAAACAGTAGGAACAGAAGGCTCTAGGAATGGTTGGTTTCTAGGTACATTCAGTGGCTAAATGTCCCGCTTGATGACACTTTCCGCACCATGTATTAGAGCGCATCACATCTCTTCCAGCCCCCGAAGGAGTGGATATATTGGCGGTATTAACCTTCAGCGTCTGTAGCTGCTCTGTAATCGCATCCATAAGCTCTTTCTTGATACTTGCAACTGAGTTGGTGAAACATGTCCACTCCTCAAATCGTGGGACATGTCTTAGCAATCCATCAAGAGATATATCTAGAAGGCGTCGCTCGGCACTCCCAAGGAATGACACTGGGTTTGCCAACTAGGGTCTCTCAAGTCTGCCCCGCAATGGAACTTATCCGACCGTTCCCACTAGGATTGACCTGATATCCGGGTTCCTTGTAATTGGGTCTTCCTAACAGCCTTCTAGCATCGGCCTACAACTGCTCCACTCTACGCAGATGCAACTGGGCCAAATCAGACTCACATCGCACTTGGATCAAAGAGAATGGGAAACGAGAGGGAGTCATCGCTCGACCTCTTTGCCCGTAGGGTATAGTCCCATTCCAGTCCCCTAAAATGGTATGAATCAGGGTTCTAACCAACATTGTCTAGGGTCATCATTTGACTTTTCCTAATATTCCTCGTTAACATTTCCTTTGAGAAAAGCTCTCCACTAACCGAGACCACCCTTCCATAGGATAGACCCATTGGTCGCATCCACCATGCTTTCCTCGGGGGTTGTTTTAGTTATCTAATTACCTATCACCTTATGTTCGACACATAAAAGCAGCTTCCTTAATTAACCCGTTAATCATAGGTTCCTTTATGTAATTTAGGCCACTGACACGAAGACAAGATAAAACAAGATCAAACACTTCTTAAACTTATCTTCAGATTAATATTTGTCTCCCACCCATACAGGAGAATTAAGTGTTCCTTTCTGCCTCCACCGAAAAATTCTTCCGTCTCTTGGCAACCAAACCCAAGGGTTTATCCTATCAAGATTCCGCCTTGTAATTAGTATCAAGGCCTCGAGATCCCATCTGAGTCACGTAGAACACTTGTGTAGGTCTCGGAGGCATTGGGATTTATGGCCAGAGCCCCCATTAGCACCCAAGCATCCTCCTATGCCAAGTAATTTCCACGGAGAGACCTCTCGCAGCAGCGGGTTCGGTCCACATTCTTGGCGCGGATTCATAACCCCCTTGGTTAGGGTTTGGCGGTTCGCGGTGTTGAGATATCGAGCTCCACTCGTGATACGCCAGGGTGACCGTTGTGTATTTATGTCACCGACTTATCAGTTGCAGACGCGGTTGGTACACCGCCCATGAATAATAGCTACATGATAGCTATCCTTATCTACTCTAGTTCGTGGCTCAGTTAGTATGCCACCTTAGTTAGTTGAGTTTGGTTTGAGACCCATATATAGGGTTCTTCTATTTCTTTGTACTTGAGTTCTTTTGGCTTACACAACTAAGAAGAGGAAAACTGTTTTCAGCCTCCACCCTTGTGTGTCTTCCCCCATTGTGCAAGCAAGAAAGCTTCAAGCGAGACTCCTTCCTTCTCTCCCACAATCTTGACATGGTATCAGAGCCTTGTTTGTGGTAAGGAGCTCAAGAAAGCAAGCCAAGCTCGCAGTGTTCTGGTAAGAGGAGCAGTGTTGCTTTCATTTTCTATTTTGGGAGCAGATCTCTACAGGTAGCACAGCCGAAAAGTGCAGGAGTGCATTGTCTCAGGTTGAGACGCCCTTCGCGGTGAAGCAAGAGGGCAGTATATGCTGCGGGAAAGGGCGTTAGCCCTTGGCGACCTCGTTTTTTTTATTTGAGGCCATTTCGGGGCCTGTTTTGGAGGCGGAAGTTTTCTGCACGCACTCAGGAAAAGGTCCAGTTTTATGCTGTGAAGCCACTGTTCTACAGGTTGGTGAATAGTTACTGTAAAAATTGCATTGTATGCTTGTGCGCAGAGACATTGGGAGTTACAGAATCATCCCTGTTGCCTGTTGATGCAAAATCATCACTAGGAAGTGACTGTGTAGTCAAATACCACTTTCGCCAGTTTTGCAGATTTTCCCTTGTGAGGGTGAAGCTGTGGTTTTTGCAGTGACAGAATTTTTTGCAGTCTTCTGTAATGGCATCTGATTCTCTTTCACAGATTGTCACTGAAAAGCTTGACAAGAACAACTTCCAAGCATGGAAGTTTAGAATGACGAATTTCCTTATGGGAAAAGGATATTGGGAATTTGTTGCAGGAAATGAGGAAGAACCAGTTCTTCCTGATGTTCCCAATCAACAGCAAATGCAGGCATTCAAAACATGGCATGAGAGAGCCAGGAAAGTTATGTATTGGCTGTCTATCAGTATTTCAGACTCTATGATTGTGCATATTCAGGATGCAAGTACGCCAAAGGAGGCATGGGATACTTTGTCAAAAATGTATAGCACAAATATGCAAGCCAGGAAAATGCAGCTCAAGCAAGAGTTGCATAATGTGCAAAGAGAATGTATGAGCATCAACGACTACCACATGAAGGTGAAGAAGATTGCAGATGCACTTGCTTCCATTGGGTCGCCAGTGGAAGATGATGATTTAGTTTCCGTGACCTTGAATGGTCTAGGAAAGGAATATGCACAGTTTCGGACATCCATTTCAGTTCGTGAAAGATTTCCTGATTTTGAGGAGTTGATTGCTCTTCCAATTTCTGAGGAACAGAGAAATGGTGGTGCATCTTCTTCAGGAGGAACTTCAAAAGAAGCTGTCTTCTACTCAAATGCTGGAAGAGGTAGAGGCAGAGGTAGAGGAGGCCGATTTGGAGGCCGTGGCAGAAATCAGAATATGCAGCAAACTCAAGAAAACTAGTCCTATGGAGGAGGACGTGGTAACTCTAGAGGCAGGGGGAGCCAAAGAGGTCGTGGTGGATGGCAAAGAGGCCAAAATGCAAACAGTAATGTTGAATGCTACTACTGTGGTAAAATGGGTCATATGGCTAAAGACTGCTATAAAAAGCAGAATGACATCATGAATGGAAAACTGCAACAAGGGAATTATGCATCTTCTAGTAGACAGGGTGATGACAGAAATGAGCATTTGTTCATGGTGCAGCACATGAACAATTCTATGACAAGTGCAGAAGAAAGCAATGATGTATGGTATGTTGACTCAGGTGCATCAAACCACATGACAGGTCATGCAGAATGGATGGAGGATGCAAGGAAAATGGAAAAACCAGGATTTGTGGAGACTGGTGATGATACTGCACATCCTATTGTGCAGATTGGAAAAATTCCCTTGTCTATGCAAGGTGGGAAAAAGAAATACATGTCCGATGTATTTCATGTCCCGAATATCACCAAGAATATGGTTTCAGTTGGTCAAATGGTTGAACAGGGCTTGCAGGTCAAATTTAATCCTCATGGATGCTTTGTTGAGGATATGAAAAATAAAGGTCGCTTGATAGCAAAAGGAAAGAAGAAGGGCAGAATGTTTACATTGGATGCAGACATGTCTGAATTGAGTGCAGCAATGTTTGCACATGGGACCGGTGTAGTTGCAGATATTGATATCTGGCATAAACGCATTGGTCATGTTAATGTATAGCGACTTAAATCAATGCAGGCCCAAAATATTGTTGCAGGATTGCCCAAATTCAAGGTTGCAGAAATGCATAAGGTATGTGAAGCCTGTCAATTTGGAAAACAGGCAAGGAAACCATTTCCTAGACATGTTCAAGAGAGTGAGAAGCCATTGGAATTAATCCACTCTGATGTGTGGACAACTAAAGCTGCATCTCTTGGAGGCTGTCATTATTTTGTCAGTTTTATTGATGACTATAGCAGAAAAGTTTGGGTGTATTTTATGAAAAAGAAAAGTGAAGTTTTTGGGCATTTCAAAACTCTTAAAGCTATGGTTGAAAAAGAAACAGGCCTGCAAATAAAATGCCTAAGGTCAGATGGAGGGGGAGAGTACCTCTCAAATGAGTTTGCAAGGTTCCTGCAGGAGCATGGCATAAAGCAGCAATATTCATGCAGTTATACCCCACAACAGAATGGAATTGCAGAAAGGAAAAACAGGCATATTGGAGAGGTATCTCGTGCCATGCTCAATGAAAAAGACTTGCCAGATTTTTATTGGGCTGAAGCAATTGCTACAGCAGTCTACATAATGAACAGGACTCCCACTGCAGCAATACATGGAATGACTCCAGAGGAGAGGTATACTAGTAGGAAACCAGATATTTCTCATTTGAAAATTTTTGGTTGCATTGCCTATGTACATGTGCCAGATGAGTTGAGATCCAAGTTGGATCCAAAAGCTGAGAAGTGCATCTTTATTGGTTACTCTCTGCAGCAAAAAGGGTATAGATGCTATAACCCTTCTACTCATAAGTTTACAGTGAGCAGAGATGTTGTTTTTTATGAGATGAGTAGCTGGTATAAACCAGTAAATGTGATTGATGATGTAGATGCACAAAATGGTAATGCTGCACAAAATTCACAGCAGCAGTCACAAAATATTAGTGGACCTGGAGCGTCCTCTAGTAGTGGTTCACATTCTTCACCATGGACAGGCAGATTGAGATCAGGAGAATCTTCTCAAAGTAATGCAGATAGTGGTATGCAGGTATCACGAAAAGGAAAAGAGAAGGTTGATCAGTCCATGTTTGATGTGAATGCAGGTCACTCTTATGTGGATGGTGAATCCAGTGGCTCAGAACAGAGCATTGATGATGAGTTGGGTATTCCTTCTATTGTTACACCTGGAGTAAGGAAGACCAGGGATGTTTTGAGAGCACCTGGGAGTGAACCTACTTTGCGCAGGTCTACGAGAGCTAGGTATCCTGTGGATAGGCTGAAATATGATGGATTTACAGCCATTCACTATGCATATATGGTCAAAGTGATACAGGAACCAAAACCCACATCTTTTGAGCAAGCCATGGGAAAAGAAAAATGGGAGAAAGCCATGGATGAAGAAATGGATGCCTTGGAAGCAAATGCTACATGGGAGTTAGTACCTTTGCCTAAAGGTAAGAATGCAATTGGCTGTAAGTGGGTTTATAAGGTGAAGCACAATGCTGATGGTTCTGTGAACAGATACAAGGCAAGATTAGTAGTCAAGGGGTATGCACAAACATATGGCATTGACTATGAAGAAACATTTAGTCCGGTTGCAAGGATGGCAACCGTAAGAGCAGTCATTGCTATGGCTGCATCAAAGGGATGGTCTTTACATCAGATGGATGTAAAGAATGCCTTCTTGCATGGTGATTTGCAAGAAGAGGTATATATGGAGCAGCCACCAGGTTATGTGCATGTTGTTCATCCTGAGTTTGTTTGCAGGTTGAAGAAAGCCTTGTATGGCTTGAAGCAAGCACCTAGAGCATGGTCTGACAAGATAGGACAGTATCTTGTCACTATTGGCTTTCAGATTTCCAAGGCAGATTTCTCACTTTATGTGAGAAAAACAGAGAAAGGTATTATGCTACTTGTCATTTATGTTGATGATTTGATTATGACAGGTGACAGTGATGAAGATATCCTTCATGTGAAAATGCTATTGAAGCAGAAGTTTGAGATGAAGGATTTGGGAGAGCTGCGTTATTTCTTGGGCATTGAGGTGATTAGATCACCAAGTGGGATACAGCTCTTGCAGAGGCAATATGGATTGGACATGCTGTCCAAATATGGGATGACAAGCTGTAAGCCTATTTCAGTTCCTTTGGAGCAGAATGTGAAGCTGAGCACAGATGCAGGTGAGCTTCTAGAAGACCCTACTATGTACAGACGCATAGTAGGAAGTTTGATTTATATGACTATTACCAGGCCAGATTTGAGCTATGTTGTTGGATTGGTAAGTCAGTTTATGCAGGCTCCAAGGAAACCACATTTGGATGCGGCTAGACGCATACTCAGGTATGTGAAGTCCACATTGCAGTATGGACTATTTTATGAGACTGGGGTTCAGATACAATTGCATGGATACACTGATGCTGATTGGGCTGGTAGTATTTCTGATAGACGATCTACCAGTGGATATGTGTTCTCTTTTGGGAGTGCTGCAGTCACTTGGAGCAGCAAGAAACAACCTACAGTTGCCTTGTCGAGCACAGAGGCTGAGTACAGGGGTGCAGCAATGGCTGCATGTGAGGTAGCTTGGTTGCATAAGCTACTTTATGATATGCATCAGTCTACAGATGGACCAGTTGTCATTTATTGTGACAACATGAGTAGTATACACTTGGCAAATAACCCAGTCTATCATGCTAGAACAAAGCACATTGAGGTGCATTATCACTATGTGCGAGAGAGGGTTTTACTAGGTCTTATTGATCTAGTTTATGTCAGCACAGAGGATCAGGTAGCTGACATATTCACGAAGGCATTGGGCGCAGAGAAGCTGCGCAAGTTCAGAGACCTGCTTGGTGTGCAGGAATTGGGATTGAGCTCGAGGGGGAGTGTTGAGATATCGAGCTCCACTCGTGATACGCCAGGGTGACCGTTGTGTATTTATGTCACCGACTTGTCAGTTGCAGACGCGGTTGGTACACCGCCCATGAATAATAGCTACATGATAGCTATCCTTATCTACTCTAGTTCGTGGCTCAGTTAGTATGCCACCTTAGTTAGTTGAGTTTGGTTTGAGACCCATATATAGGGTTCTTCTATTTCTTTGTACTTGAGTTCTTTTGGCTTACACAACTAAGAAGAGGAAAACTGTTTTCAGCCTCCACCCTTGTGTGTCTTCCCCCATTGTGCAAGCAAGAAAGCTTCAAGCGAGACTCCTTCCTTCTCTCCCACAATCTTGACACGCGGGGGATAGCTAGCGCCATCCTTCCTTAATTATCCCTTTAGGAAATCAACCACAATTGAAGCAACTAGCTTAATAATATTTACTAGGGAAAACATCCCTTTTGTTCCCATGGCAATCAATCATCATCACAGACTCGGCCATGAAATCATCAACCACACCCCACATGGGTTAACATCCAAAACCACATTAACAAACAATTAAATGCATAACCTCTTGCTTCAAGGCATCGCAATCCCATTGCATGCACAACCAAAATTTAACTTGGATGTATCAAAACACTTTTACAACCCTTTCAAACAACTAAGCATAACTTGGGTCAACAATCCATCTTTAACAAGATCTCAACCTTCGTTAAAACCATTTCAACAGTTCCAAGCGACATGCTTAGCATGAATCAACTACCCTAAAGTTCACTCTCCCCCTTGGGTTAGGGCTTCACAAGGTCGATTGAATAAGTTCCTTCTAGATCCTTTAAATGAACTAAGTGATTTCATCTTGACCTTTATTAATCATGGCTACCTATTTAGGGTAGAAGATCAACCCGATTCCTAGAGTAGCTATCTAATATCACAGGTCACCAAGTGCTAACCCATATTGCTAGTACATCACCAAGAGTACATTAACAAGATTCCAACCTGATTAGCCATAGGTTATCCAATCTTCATCTATCGGCCAGAGTTCGAACAAGGATCTCTAAACAGAATTTCTTTTAGAACTACTATTCTAACAATGTTTATCGTGCAATCCCATTGTGTGTGCAAGTTAACACATATCGATATTGCATGATCTAACTGTTACTTTAATGTACTCTATCATCCTTGCGCATGAAAAATTGGTTTACAATCTTAGGATGCTATTGCATTTTTTTTTATAAGGGAGTATATGAAAGTCTAGGTTTCTTTCCAATGGTGCAAATGTATCTTACAAATGGAAACTAACATTTCATGTGTTTCTTTTAATCATGATTGTGAAACATGAATTCTAAATGACTATTCATGCACTGAACTGGTTTAAAAGCTATTATTTTATGTGAAATAGTACAAAAACCTTATCATTTTATGTGTGTAAAAGCTATTATTTCATGCATATAAACTTATGCAAACTCCATACTCTACCATTTCATGCATGCGACCTAGTGCTTAGAGTAAACAAAAATCCTATGACTCGTCCTTGTTCCATGCAATAGCTAACCCCTTCATTTCTACCATGAGAAATAATACATAATTAATTATAAAGCTTAAAGAACGTGGGTTTGATTCGTGATCGTAGGGGCATTTGTTACATTGATCGCTCCGCTTGCCTCTCCCGCATTACCAGTACCAACTGTAGCTTTGGCACCTACGCTTCGCACGACATTCTTCTTGAGAGCCATTTGCCACGCAGAGATTGGACAATCCGAACCTTAACGGCTTTGAGGACGATAGGCTCGAGTAGGAAAGGTCATTAGATGGGGGTCTTTCGCCGAGGGGGTGGTTTGAGTGTGGCTCTTCAAACCTTCATCTCTCACCAACTCTCTCCCTCTCTCTCTCCCTCCCTCTCTCTCTCTCTCTCTCTCTCTCTCCTTCTTCTTCTTCCTATCTTCTCCTTCTCTCTCTCTCCCTCTTTTTCTTTTTTTCTTCTTTCCTTCTCCTACTCTCTCTCTCCTATTCTTTTTATTCTTCTTCTCTTCCTCTTCTCCCACTCTCTCCCCCTCTCCTTCTCTTTTTCCTCTTCTCTCTCTCCTTCTCTTCTTCTCTCCCTCTCCTCTTTCTCTTCTCTCTCTCCTTCTCTTCTTCCCTCTCCTCTTCCTCTTCTACCTCTTTTTCTCCTCTTGTCCTTCTTATCTTCTTCTTCTCCTTCTCCCTTCTCTCTCTCCTTCCCTTCTTCTCTCCCTCTCCTCTTCCTCTTCAGCATAACGGCCTGATCATCTCCCCTTTTGGGGAGGGGGATCATTGCCTTATATAGGCTTTTGAGGGGTAATCCCCTCACTCTCTCTCTTTGCGTCATCTTGTCGCAAGTTTGCTAGGTGGTCGGCCTGCAACCACATGATGGCCAAGTGTTTGGTGAGTGGACTGTGATGACAGGATGCGCATGATGATGATGACGATGATGGTCATGTTGGTGCTCGTGACGTCCATGATGATGGGAGGAAGCATGTCGAGTTGTCACTACGGTTGGTGGCGAGGCGATGACCAGGTAAGTTTTATCTTTTTCTTTTCTTTGGTTTTTTTTATTTTTTTAAAATATTTACTAACCTATCCATTCTACCTTACTAACCACTATATTACTAATCTATCACTAACCTTACATTTTTAACTCATTTATTAACTTATAAAGGAATTACTAACATAACTGACTTACTAATGTATAACTTTAGAGTACTATCCGATGTAGTTATAAAAAAAAAAGGTCATGCCGTATACATGGTGTGGGACATTATAGTTGGATAAGTAGTCCTTCAGATTTTCACCTCCTAAAGTGCTTGTAGTAGGGTTTTGGGAAGCTTCTGTAATTACTGCATACACTAGTTGGGTTGATCCAGAAGGTACTCTATTTTGGTTTTGATTCAAAGCTCCTGCTGAGACTTGGGATTGTTGATTTCAGTTGGTAGGGTTCCACTGTTGTTGAGTCACCATTGGAGGAACTGTTTGAGGCCACTGTTGTTGTGGTTGAACCATCATTTGAGACATTGTCGTCAGTGGCGACCACAGTGGATTAGATGCATTATACTACGGCACTATTTGCATCTAGGGATAGGGGTAGGGAACTGTCCCTGGAACTGCATTTGATGGGTATACCATTCATGGCATGGGAGGAGGTAAGGCTCCTCTTCCTGGAGTCATGGACAACCTTGCTTCAACTTCATTGTAACGTGTCCACCTGTTATCTTCATGACACGCCTTGGCAATCCATTGGAAAGGATGTCTAGAAAGCTCCGCCCGGCACTCCCATGGAATGTTACGGGGTTTGTGATCTAGGGCTTTCCACGTCTACCATGTAGCGAAAGTATTCTGGCTGTTCCCACTTAGGACCAACCTAAATTAGGGTTTTTCTTATTTGGTCATTTCCTAATGGCAACTAGCGTCAAACCCAAGTGAACTACTTTACGTAGAAACACTAGGTCTAAAGTGGATTCACGTTGCACTTGGTTCAAGGAGAATGGGAAACGAGAGGGATGCGAAGCTCAACCTCTCTGCCATAAGGCATAGTCCCATTCCATTCCCCTAAAATAGCGTAAATCGGGATCAATTATAACTCTAGGTCAACACTTTTGTTGATCGTGTTCTTTGACGATCTCCTGACTGTCCATCGTGATTTGAGAAAAGTTCCCAGCCAACCGGGATCGCCCATCCATAGGACGGACCTATGGCCCATCCACTGCACTTTCCTTGGGTTGTTTTAGTTATTTAATTACCTAACACATTTAGTTGGACATGTATCAATCACCTTCCTTAATTAACCTGTTAGGCACTGATTCCTTCACGTAATCATATCACTTGACATAGGAAAACAATGTCAAATAAGTTCCTTATTAACAGGTTATCATATTTATCTTTCAAATACATAAAGTCCAGCCCGTAGGCTTATCCATAATCTGCCCGAAGGCTATCTAGCAATCCACAGGGATCACTAGTCCAAGTTTCCGCCTGTAGACTAGTATGCGGGCCTCCAGTTCCAATCCCGAGTCACGTTAGCCTCTTGTGCAAGGCCCGGAAGGCGAGGGATTTACGGCCAAATCCCCCCTGGCACCCAAGTGTCCTCCTGCTCCAAGTAGCACTCAACAGGGAGACCTCTCACGGCGGGTTCGGTCCACTATTCCCAGCGCGGTTAACAACCCCCTTGGTTAGGGTCAGGCAGGCACTCGAGGGTAACTAAAGCTGCCTCTCCCTTCAAGCCTTCAACCTGAACTATTAGATATCCATTTACCCTTAATTCATTTATCAAACAAAGCAAAACAATGCTCTTAAATCTGTAACAAGCACAAACATTTCCATTGGTCGTTTATCGTTTGCCAACTGCTAAGGAGTGAATCCTTCTTTTCGAATGCATCCAGCACTCGATTCGGAATGACTTGAGACTTGGCAAGATCCCCTATATCCTGGGTTAGAGCGTACCCCACTTCTTTTTTAAATTCCACCGTAGCTCCCTTCGTGAAAACTTGCACCCTTCGTCGGAAACGGTTTTAGAAGGCTTCCTCCTTGAAGTAGGGATTTCACAAAAAAGAGGTGCTTAAACCTCAAAAGGGTTTTAAACGGTCTTAGTGGATCAGAAAAGGAAGGAAGGAGAATGCATAAGCCGCTAGTGAGGGGTTAAATCAAGAGTAGCTGGTTTTTCAATCCACTTGAAAGATATTATGAATGGGCACGAGAAGGGGCTTCGAATCCCAGGGGGGGAAAGGGAAAATAACTCTTGGTTGAAAGGAAAAAGGGGGGAAGCAAAGGTATAAAAGGGCTAAGAAGAAATCTTTTTCATGGGGGGAAAAGGGCTTAAGGATCCCACATGAAGTCTCTTCAAGTCAATTGTTGGGGGGGGAAAAGGAGGCTTATGGAGCCCTAATGAGGGAATCTCATGTATGGGGGCATTATATGGGAGCACATGAAAGGGCTTTGGATTTCTAGGGGCAGGGGGTGATTTAACAAGCCCACATGAACGGGGGCTTGGTGGGAGACCACAAGAGGAATGGGTGTAGTGTGGAAGAGGGCTTAGGAAGCCCCCTGGGAAGCTTCCAGAAGCTTCCAAGAGCTTCTGCACGTGGAGGCTTTACGTGGAGGAGAGGAACAAGATAACGGTTCCTGGGCGGCAGTTGGCGAGCTTCCAAGTGGTGGCGGCAGCAGTCCCACTCCTCCTCTCCCTCTTACGGCGGCACTTTTCACTCCTCCCCTCCACTCCAGCAGACTGGCGCCCAACACCTTGTCTCCTCCCTCCCGACAGCCTAGTAGGATGGTGTTTTCCCTCTCGGGTGTTGTTGCTCAAGCCTAAGGGTAGTCTTCTCCCTCTCACGACCACCCTCTCCCTCATAGCTTAGCGGCAATAGAATGGTGGCACCCCTTTAGGCTTTCGTGGCAGCGCCTTCGTCCCTTCTCTCTGCCTACACCCCCCCCAATTTATATTGGCAAGTGGAGGGGGATCCTCCCTCCCCTGCGTGGCAACGGCCATGGCCATTTATCCCCTGTGAGCTCCACCGAGAAGCTTAGTCACTCCTTCTATTCCCCTCCCCCTCCAGCTCGACACTCGACTGGGGGGGAATAAGGGGAAATAATTAAAAAAAAAATCATTATCCTATTGTTAGAGGCCATTCATATGCAAAAGATGTAATTAGATTGAGAATATTACATTCTCTCCCCCTTGGAGGAATCGAGATGTCCTCATCTCGAGACAAACTGGGGATATTGATGGTTGAGAGTGCTTTCATGTATCCAAGTGGCATCCTCTTCAGGATAATCTTTCCACTGGACAAGGCATTCTCTCAAGGTTCTAGATCTCAGTTGTCTCTCCCTAACATCCAAGATCTTGTTAGGCCTTAGTTCAAGGACTCCTTGACTAGGCATTACAACTTGTTGGTCATCAAGTACATGGTTAGGATTAGGTACATACTTCTTCAATAGGTTGATATGGAATACATTATGAACTTTTAGGTTCTTAGGGATTTGCATTCTATAAGTATTAGATCCTAGGCAGTTGAGGATCTTGTATGGTCCACAATACCTTGGACTTAGCTTCTTTCAATCTCCTAAGGATAGGGAACTCTTCTTAGGGCATACGCGAATGAAGACCATATCTCCTTCCTCAAAGATTCTATCTTGACGCTTCAAATCTATGTATGACTTCTGTCTATCCTTGGCGGCTTGGATGTCTTGTCTTATTGACTTTATTTGGTCATCCATCTCTTCCAACATCTACCTTGAAGCTTCAACCCTCAAGGTTGGATCTAAGAAGTTTAGGGGACTTCGACAGTCATGACCATACAATGCTTGGAAAGGGGTCATCTGAATGCTTTGTTGGTTAGAAGCATTGTAGGCAAATTCAACCAAAGGCAAGTATTGAATCCACTTTTCGGCTCACGACAACAGTATGTCCTAAGAATATCCTCAATGACTTGATTTACTCACTCTGTTTAGCCATCCGTTTGGGGATGGTAAGCTGTACTAAAATAGAGTTGAGTTCCAATGGCTTCAAAGATGGCTCTCTAGAAGTGTGATGTGAAGAGAGAATCATGATCACTAATGATTCTTCTTGGTAGCCCATGTAGCTTGAATATCTCCTTGATAAACAATCTTGCAATGTCCGAGGCTTTATAGTTTCTCTTTACTAGAATAAGGTGTGCAACCTTAGTCAGCATGTCAATCACAACCATGATGGAGTTGTATCCTCCCTGGACTTGGGGTAGGCCAACAACAAAATCCATACTGATGAATTTCCATTTCATTTGGGGAATGTCAAGCGGTTGCAGCTTCCCTAGCATCTTGACATGTTCGGCTTTGATACGTTGACAAGACAAACACTTGGTGACATATTTGAGAACGTCACCTTTAAGCCTCTCCCAATGGTAGCTCTTTCTAACTACATTGAGAGTCTTGGCATAGCCAGGATGACCTGAGAAAGTTAGGAAAGCCTTGTGACTGAGTGCATCGGCAACTACATTCTCTTTTCCTGGTCGGTACTTGATCTCAAAGTCATACTCCTCCAGCACTTCAATCCACCGACGTTGCCTCATGTTGAGCTCGTTTTGGGTAAAGATCCATTTGAGACTCTTATGATCAATCACTAGAGTAAACTTGTTACCCAGCAGGTAGTGTCTCCAAAGCTTTAGAGCATGGATGACAGCTAATAATTCTAGATCATGGGTAGCATAATTCTTCTCATGACTCTTTAGTTTCCTTGAAGAGTATGCTACAGGATGACCTTCCTGCATGAGCACACATCCTAAGGCAAGTGTGCTAGCATCAGTTACTACCTCAAACTCCTTTCTGAGGTCTGGAAGCTTTAGGATAGGTGTTGATACCAAACTTTGCTTTAATCTATCGAAGCTAGTTTGGTCGGGAGTTAACCATGCAATGGATGTTTGCTTCTTCAGTAAGTCTATCAGAGGTGTGGCAATTAGATCATAGTTTTTTATGAAGACCCTATACCATCCTGTCAATCCAAGAAAGTTGCGTATTTCTTTGACAGATGTTGGTATTGGCCATTCTAGCACATCTCTGCTGACCTTGGCTGGGTCCACTGAGATTCCTTTTGCTGATACGATGAATCCCAGATATTTTATCTAACGCTTGAAGAATGCACACTTTTTCACCTTAGCATACAGCTTATGTGACCTCATTGTCTCAAGGACAATCAGAAGTTGGGGTTCATGATCTTCTTCGTGTTTAGAATAGATTAAAGTGTCATCAAAGAAGACGAGCAAGAAGTCATCAAGATATGGCCTAAAAATATCCTGCATTAACCTGTTGAAGGTGGCCGGTGCATTTGTAAGCCCAAATGACATAACTAGGAACTCAAAGTGCCCATATCTTGTGTTGAAGGCCATCTTTGGGATATCTTCTTCCTTGAACCTTATTTGATGGTAACCCGACCTGAGATCAATCTTAGAGAAGATCTTTGCACCTTGAAGACGATCAAGAAGCTCATCTATTCTAGGAATAGGGTACTTGTTCTTGATAGTTGATTGATTCAGCCCTCTGTAATCAATACATAGTCGAAGCGTTCCATTTTTATTTTTCTGGAACAATACTGGAGCTCCCCATGGTGAACTGCTAGGACGGATGTATCCCTCATCTAGCAATTGCTTGAGTTGTTCCTTCAGCTCAATTGCTTCTAGTATGGACATTCTATAAGGTCTCTTTGCCATTGGCGCAACTCCTGGTACCAGCTTAATCTCATGATCCACTTCTCTTTGAGGCGAGAGTTCTGTCAACTCTTCAGGAAATACATCCACGTATTCCTTTAGCCATGAAGGTCCTTCACTAGACTCTTGCTTCTGATCTAACTTATTGAGCTTAATCAAGTAGACAGGTAGTCCCTTCCTAACTCCTTTTATAATCCGAGATGCTTTGGCCAATTGAATTTTTGGCTTCCCTGCTTCTCCTTGAGTTGTGACCAATTCCCCCTCAAAGTTTCGAATGGAAATTTGGCCCTTTCCACAATGAATGTGGGTGTCATTAGGCTTAAGACAATCCATTCCGAGTAGACACATGACTCTGAATTTGATCAAAGTCGTCTTTCCTCCCAGAAAGAATTCCACCTTAGCAATTTGCCTGGTACAAGTAACTTCACAACCATTTTCCAATCTTTTTGCACAAGCTGGTGAGATAAATGAGTGTGTACTGCCACAATCAATCAAGGTCTTGAAACTTTTACCTTGATAGTCCGATGGTGTCTGAATCACCGAGAACTGGCGATTTGGGTCTTTCTTGTGAAGAGCGGCATGGACTGTCACCCTTTCAAATTCTGCTTCCATAGTCGGATCTTCTTCTTCTTCGCACAATTGCCTATTGGCAACGTAGGCGGTTCTTCCTCTACCTCAGGTAGTGGCTCCTTGACCACGGCCCGTTCCTTGGAAAGACGTTTGGCGATGTCCTCCTCCAAGTTTGGGACATTGCCTCTTGAAGTGACTGCGCTCGTTGCAGTGGAAACAACTAAGGTTTTGGCCATTGCTTTGAGTAGGAACAAAGTTGTTGATGATATTAGTCCTTGCTTTCTTTCTTTGTCCCTGATTATGACCTTGAACTCTCTTCATTTGAGGCCTAAATGCTCCTCTGTTCGGGTCATTGTAAGACCAAGTTTTGTTGCCTCTTGGTCTATCCTACACCTCCTGAATTATAGGGGCAGCTCGAATGAGTGTGTCCTATAGATCCAATGGGCGCATAGATTCGAGATGGGTATTCACTGGTGGATTTAAACTAGCACAAAATTTTGATGCATGCTGTGTCATGTCCATATGTGGCGCATACTTTAAAAGTGAGACAAATTTAGAATAGTATGTGTCAAGAGTGAGTCCCAGCTGTTTTAGCTCATAGAACTCATTCATTTTCTACGTGCGATATGCAGGTGGTAAATATCTTCCCTGCACGGCTTTCTTCAGCTTCTCCTAGGTAACGGATCCTTCCGCGATCCCTTGATCCCTGCACCATTGCTTCCACCAAAGCCTGGCTTCACTGGTGAGCTTTAGCTTGGTGAGCATAGCCTGATTGGCGAGTGCAGTACCAGCTGCTTCAAGGTAATCCTCCATGGATTCAATCCAAATTTCAATATCTACTTGGACGGACCTGCCTCTCCCGTCAAATTCGGGCGGCTTAATTTGCTTGAGAAGAAACTTCTTCTCCTAGATTACAACAGTACTTGATGTAGGAGGCGAACTAGGAACCTATACCTGGGGTTGTGCCTGGATAAAGTTTCTCAACATTATTACATGATAATCGTTATTGATTTATATTACATCTTCAATTCCGCTATCACCCAAGCAATCTAACCACTTAATCTTTATCAACTCTCATGCACAATCAAACATTGATAAAAAGAAGTCTTATTTGTTTTTATATGGGCATAGCCCTTTCGGAATATAGCATTTCTTGCGATGATAAGCCAACTATTACATTTAGTTTGGGGAGAATAATGTTGTATTACATTTATCTACAGGAACTGTATAATAGTATGGTTTCGGGTCATGGATCTTCAGGAATCGGTAAGTCATTGGAAGTTTAGGGTATCCTTTCCTTTGGAACCCATTCTTCTCATGGTGCCCCAACACTTTAATCCTGTCGGCGGGGATTACACGGGTTACTTCCTCATATACATATGAGTTCATCTCAACCCTCTGACCTCGAATATATAAAGTTGAGTTTACGTGAGCTTCCACAAAAATAATAGCTTCACAACTTTCAGGTCTTCCAACCACTTGATCCTCTTTAGGTTGGTCTGTAGTAGGTAAGCAAACCGGTGGGCAGCTATATAGTACATTCCTAAGGCACCCGTCCATCTTTGTTCCATGTACAAAGGCGATGGATTATAGATTCGCTCTAGGATGTTCATCATCTCAACCCTTTGTCGATAATCCAGGGAATGCATTGCAGTCTCATAAACATGACTCGGAACACTAAGAACTTGTTCCACGCTTCGTAATTCTACAAGACAGCATTGAAAGTAAGGAAATGTTTGGAATAGCAACATTTTCTTTACTTCATCTTATTAAAATTTCATTAAAAATTTTTCGTTGTTGGTTGCTCTGATACCAACTGTAACCTGTCCAAGTGTTATCTTCATGACACGTCTTGGCAGTCCATCGGAAAGGATGTCTAGAGAGCTCCGCCCGGCACTCCCATGGAATGTGATGGGGTTTGCGATCTAGGGCTTTCCATGTCTTCCACATAACGAAAGTATTCTGGCCGTTCCCACTTAGGACCGCCTGAATTAGGGTTTTTCTTATTTGGTCATTTCCTAACAGCAACTAGCGTCGAACCCAAGCGAACTACTTTACGCAGAAACACCAGGTCCGAAGCGGATTCACACTACACTTGGTTCAAGGAGAATGGGAAATGAGAGGGATGCCAAGCTCAATCTCTCTGCCATAAGGCATAGTCCCATTCCGTTTCCCTAAAACAACATAAATCGGGATCAATTATAACTCTAGGTCAACGCTTTTGTTGATTGTGTTCTTTGACCATCTCCTGACTGTCCATCGTGATTTGAGAAAAGTTCTCGGCCAACCGGGACCACCCATCCGTAGGACGGACCTATGGCCCATCCACCACACTTTCCTCAGGTTGTTTTAGTTATTTAATTACCTAACACATTTAGTTGGACATGTATCAATCACCTTCCTTAATTAACCTGTTAGGCACTGGTTCCTTCACGTAATCATATCACTTGACATAGGAAAACAATGTCAAACAAGTTCCTTGTTAACAGGTTATCATATTTATCTTTCAAATACATAAATTCCAGCCCGTAGGCTTACCCATAATCCATCTAAAGGCTACCCAGCAATCCACAGGGATCACTAATCCAAGTTTCCACTTGTAGATTAGTATGCGGGCCTCAAGATCCAATCTTGAGTCACGTTAGCCTCTTGTGCAAGGCCCGGAAGGTGAGGGATTTGGGGCCAGAGCCCCCTCGCACCCAAGCATCCTCCTGCTCCAACTAGCGCTCAACAGAGAGACCTCTCGCGGGGGGTTCGGTCCACCTTCCCGGCACGGTTAACAACCCCCTTGGTTAGGGTCAGGCAGGCAGTCGGGGGTAACTGAAGCTGCCTCTCCCTTCAGGCCTTCAACATGAAGTATTAGATATCCATTTACCTTTAATTCATTGATCAAACAAAGTGAAACAGTGCTCTTAAATCTGTAATAACCACAAATATTTCCATTGGTCATTTATCATTGGCCAACTGCTAAGGAGTGAGTCCTTGTTTTCAAATGCATCCAGCACTCGATCCGGGATGACTTGTGACTTGGCAAGATCCCCTATATCCTGGGTTAGGGCGTACCCTATTAACCCGACTTGGTCAAAACCTTAAGTTCATAGATTATTCCAATTTATCAATTGGTCTTTTGCTTCCAAACAATTATCTTTACTCACGAAAGATACTATATTAGGATGATTATTCATCCTCTTGCAAGATAACTTGCATAAGGATCTACCAACCTTATTCTGAGAATTGGCCATTCCCTTGTGATCCAATCACAAGAACATACGACTCTTGACTTGTTGCACAAGTGTCGCATAGAACTACGGGACTATTCTACCCATCAAATGGAGTCACGAAATAATCTGTCCCTGATTACACTAGGCTGATGTTGTCAGTCCTAGGATTCCAAGTTCCATCTTTTTAGCGAAAGATTCTTAGGGACAAACCCTGGATCACTTCTCAAGTATGTTCCCTAGATTCTTAGGGACAAACCCTAGATCACTTCTCAAGTATGTTCCCTGTCCCTACAGTCGGTGAATGGGGCAAGTATTTAGGGTATAGGAGTTTCGATTTTAGCAATACATGCGACTAGGTCACGTATTAAATTCTAGTGAGTTCTTTGGAATTGAAGTAAATCTTTCTAAAAGGATTACTCCGCGGGTTTAGGTGTTTAGGTTTATGCCAATTTGTTTAATTCTTGAAGATAATTACGCTATCATTTCCATAGCACATGACTCATTGTCTACGCATAAATTAATTTTCAGCCCTAACTTATCGATTTGGGATCAAGCATAGGTTAGGTTATAACCTGATTCCAATTTATCATCGAAACTAAAATATTTGATAATTTCCTTTTGGAGAGCTTGTGAACAAGATTCATGCTAAAACAACCAACCTTTTACTAATGATTATGCAGTTGAAAAATGATAATTGACTAGAGTTATGCAACGTAAGAATCATTTCATGCTTTGCAATTTCCTATGGGTTATTAGCACTTTCCATAATGACTCATTTCGAGGAAGATATGTCCTAATAATGCGACATGCAATTTATACTTCCATGCCTAAACAGAGTGCACAATCTTAATTCCATTTTGTAAATATGGACGTTAATCTAAGTTCAGTTCATTGAAATGCACAAAAACTAAATGCATATCAATTTTCTACTCACTTTATTTTTGTTTGTTTTATTGAAAATACTAGTCACCGAACTTGTCATTCTTTTAAATTAATCAAAGTATTCAAGACAGAAATTGCATCCTATCTCCAAAAATCATCTACCCATGTAAAATTATAACAATGTAAAATAAAAATTAGGAAGGAAAACCTGGACTTGGGGTGAGATGTCGACGTGGATGCTAGGAGACGATCCTCCTGCAGCTGCGCCTTGGGCTTTCTTAGGAGCCATCGTGAATGTAGCCCTTCTGTCTTGGACGCGGCTTTGCGAACTCCTTTTTGAAATTCCACCGTAACTCCCTTCCTGAAAACTTGCACCCTCCGTCGGAAACGGTTTTAGAAGGCTTCCTCCTTGAAGTAGGGATTTCACGAAAAAGGGGTGCTTAAACCTCGGAAGGGTTTTAAACGGTCTTAGTGGATCGGAAAAGGAAGGAAAGAGAATGCATAACCCGCTAGTGAGGGGTTAAATCACGGAGTAGGAAGCAAAGGTATAAAAGGGCTAAGAAGGAATCTTTTCATGGGGGGGAAAGGCCTTAAGGATCCCACATGAAGGCTCTTCAAGTCAGTTGTCGGGGGGGGGGGGGGGGGAAGGAGGCTTATGGAGCCCTAATGAGGGAATCTCGTGTATGGGGGCATTATATGGGAGCACATGAAAGGGCTTTGGATTTCCGGGGGTAGGGGGGTGATTTAACAAGCCCACATGAACTGCGGCTTAGTGGGAGACCACAAGAGGAATGGGTGTAATGTGGAAGGGGGCTTAGGAAGCCCCCTTGGAAGCTTCCGAGAGCTTCCGCACGTGGAGGCCTTACGTGGAGGAGAGGAACAAGTTAACGGTTCCTGAGCGGTAGCTAGCGGGCTTCTAAGTGGTGGTGGCAACGGTTCCACTCCTCCTCTCCCTCTCACGGTGGCACGTTCCACTCCTCCCCTCCACTCCAATAGACTGGTGGCGACCTCCTCTGGCTATACGGTGGCCAGCACCTTGTCTCCTCCCTCCTGATAGCCTAGTAGGATGGTATTTTCTCCCTCTCAGCTGTTGTCGCTCAGGCCTAAGGGCAGTCTTCTCCCTCTCACGACCACCCTCTCCCTCATAGCTTAGCGGCAATAGAATGGCGGCACCCCTTTAGGCTTTCATGGCAGCGCCTTTGTCCCTTCTCTCTGCCTGCAACCCCCCCCCAATTTATATAGGTAAGGGTAGGGGGATCCTCCCTCCCCTATGTGGCAGCGGCCATGGCCATTTATCCCCTGCGAGCTCCACCGAGGAGCTTAGTCACTCCTTCTATTCCCCTCCCCCTCCAACTCGACAGTCGACTAGGGGGAATAAGGGAAAATAATTAAAAAAATTGTCATTATCCTATCCTTAGAGGCCATTCATATGCGAAAGGTGTAATTAGATTGAGAATATTACATTCATCATACAATCTTGCACCTTCCACTGCAGCTTGCAGATTGACAGGTCTTCTCAATTCCATAAACTTTGCAAAATTTTGGTTGTAGGCCTTTGAGAAACACTCCTTTCTGAATGCCTTCGTCCAAATGATGGTTAGTCCATCTCTTCAGGATGGATTCCATTCGCGAGACATAAGCTTGTACTCTTTCTCCAGAGGACTGACTTAGGTTCATGAACTCCTCTCACATCCGCTCTTCAAAACCTTCACGCCTAAATTTAGTGAGGAAGGCCAACTTCATGTCATCCCAAGTGCCAAAAGTTCTTGCTACTTGTCTCTCATACCACTAAAACGTTGTGCCCTTGAAAGTGGTTGGGAATATTTCTAACCAATGCTCAGGGGTTCTGGCATTGCTAGCCACACATGCTACCTTAAATTCTTCTACATGAAGATCAGGGTCTTCATTGTACTTTCCCTTGAAAATTGGCAATGGGACTATATTTGTTGGCCTATCATCAATATTTCCAGGACAAATCTGACTAGGAAGGGGACCTTAAGTCGCCATGGGAACTTCTGTAAAGAGTGCTTTTAGGTCGTCAAAGGAAGCTTCTACTACGAGATCGTTCTTAGCTTTGATTTTTGCCTTCTCTCTTCTCACGTACCTCTGGACTTGTTCTAACACTTGCCTCTTGATTGCGTCATTCATCAAGGGGTTGGCTCTTGGACTCAACAGAATAGAATTAGAGAGGGGCTTCAGTATCTGGGGGATTCTCTGGCCAACATCTCTTCTACTTCCTTCTTTTCAACATCTCTGAATTCGGCTTTCAAACCACTACAGAGGGGGAGATATTCCATTGTGAAAGTATCAATACTCATTCTTCTTAGGATCGTTGTTGTGTCATTATAATAATGCCAGCTTCTAAGGGTTTCAACAGTGTATGTTGTGAAAAACACTCTATCTACCAACTTCTAGTGGGTTGCTAATTGGACAAACAGAAGATTGTGAGTGCACCAAGCATCCCATGTATCTTGCTGTTGAGTATCCACAAACAAATTCCAACTCTTTTCCTTCTTTTTTTCGTGAACCTCTACAGACCACGACTCCTGAAGGTTCTTCACAATTGTAATATCCCCGTGCCCCATAGGAACCCCCCCTTTTTCTTTTTTTTCAAAATTTTTTTCCCTCTCCCTCCCCCTCAAGAGTACGTCAGGGAGAGAGAGAGGGAGTGAAGTGGGAGAAGGGGGGCATGCAGTCCAAGTGGCGGCAGACCACTGCGCCCCCTCTATAAAGACCACCCCCCCCCCCCCCGCTCGTCAAGCACAAGCCCCCCCCGTTTGCTACAGGCACCACCCCCCTGCGCGTCACCCTATCTAGCGGCCCCCCCTCCAACGATCATTGTGAAAGAGAGAGAGTTCGAAGGAAAAGAAGAAGAAGAGGTAGAAGGAGAGGGAGAGAAGAAGAGAAGGAGAAGAAGAAGAAAAGACGAAGGAGAAGAAGAAGAAGAGGAGAAGGAGAAGAAGGAGAGAAGGAGAAAAAGAAGAGAGAGAAGAGGGAAGAGAGAGAGTGAGAGAAGGAGGAGAAAAGGGAAGAGAGAGAAGAGGGAGAAGAGAAGAGAGAGAAGGAGAAGAAGAAGGAGGAGGAGGAGGAGGAGGAAGAGGAGAGGGAGAGAAGAAGAGAAGAAGAGAGAGGAGAGAAGAAGAAGGAGGAGAAGAGGGAGAGACAAGAGAAGTAGAAGGAGAAGAAGAGAGAAGAGAAGTAGAAGGAGAACAAGAGGGAGAGAGAGAAGGAGAAGGAGAAGAAGAAGAAGAATAGGAAGAGAGAAAGAGGAGAGGGAGAGAAGAAGGGAAGGAGAGAGAAGAGAAGTAGAAGGAGAAGAAGAGGGAGAGAGAGAAGGAGAAGGAGAAGAAGAAGAAGAGTAGGAAGAGAGAAAGAGGAGAGGGAGAGAAGAAGGGAAGGAGAGAAAAGAGAAGTAAAAGGAGAAGAAGAGGGAGAGAGAGAAGGAGAAGGAGAAGAAGAAGAAGAATAGGAAGAGAGGAAGAGGAGAGGTAGAGAAGAAGAGAAGGAGAGTGAGAAGAAGAAGAGAAGAAGGAGAAGAAGAGAGAAAGGAGTAGAGGAGGAAGAGGAGAGAGAGAGAAAAGAAGAGGAAAAGAAGGAGAAGAGAGAGAGAGAGAGAGAAAGAAAGAGAGGGAGTGAGGGTTGGTGTGTAGCCTCAGGGAGTCGCATTCGTGAAGCTAGCCTCTTGGCGAAGGAACCCCATCTAACGACCCTTCCTGCCCGGGCCTATTGTCCTGAAATCCGGACTGTTCAATCTCCGCA
Organism: Lygodium microphyllum; assembly: GCF_053477565.2. Lineage (NCBI taxonomy): Eukaryota > Viridiplantae > Streptophyta > Polypodiopsida > Schizaeales > Lygodiaceae > Lygodium > Lygodium microphyllum. The sequence continues at coordinate 120,443,171 of NC_141147.1, forward strand.
GGAAAAATGGCTCCCAAGAAGAAAGTCGCGAGAAGCGTAGGTGCCAAAGTGAGAGCAGAATTTTGGTGCCGGAAATTGCTTAAAAATAGCTAAAAATTATGAATATCAAGAGAAAAATATTCAACGTCAAAGGCGGCGGCTCGATCTAGGACGATCTAGGATGATTTTAAGCACCAAAGTGCTTTAAAGGTGCCTGAGTGACAGTTATTGATTTTTCATAATTTTTCAAACAGTTGTGCGGGTTGACACGAGTTATCGGTCAATGCGGGATGCCAAGCCAGATGCCCAGGATTTTTCAGAGCTCGATTCCGAGTCCGGACGGGGAAATGGCCAAGAAACCGGTCAAGATTTGAAGAGGTGGACATTGGAGTGGCCAAAGTGGGCATGACCCTTGGGAGCCCAAATTGAAGATGTAACATGAATTTTTTGACAAAAAACGTGGGATGAGGGCATGAGATATGGCGACGTGAGTAGGGCGCATTTTTCGCTCCATCATGATAATTGATGATTATCAGGCTGCAAACACCCCCCCCCCATGATCATGGGCATTCATTTCCCTTTGGATGCTGACTCTATCGCCGCCCTTCGCTCGGGCAATGATGGTCTCTTTGAATATCTCTGATTTCAGTCTTTCTCTCTCCTCCCTCTCTCTCCTCTAAGAGGGAGTTCATGTGGGAAGAAGAAGGAAGAAGAAAGAATGGTGGAGGCTTGTCCGGCATGGATCGGATTGCTCCACGAGCTAGAAATGGTGATTTGTGATCGTGCTGAGCATGAAGTGCTGCTGATTTTCAGATTTGCAGCCATGGACACGAAACCTGGAACATGCAAATAAGCAGTAATTCAATTTTTTCAAAGGAAATTTGAGATTTCATGGCTTTTGGTTGATAAAATGTTGTGTATGTGGGCTAAAAATTGTTTATGTTGTTGTTTTCCATGAGTACTTTCTGTTCATAATTAGAAAATCAGAAAAACATGCATCTTGTGGCTCAAAATAATACACTAAAACACGTAAAATATGAAAAATAAAGGGAAAATGATATTTTTGGGTATAAAATGGAAGAATAAATAAGAACACCAACTAAATTTTCATTTTTGTTGTAAGAAGGAACTAAGGGCCATAGTCCATAACCTATCTTGAATTTTTAGTAATAAAATAATTCTGAAAATAAGGGAAAATACAAGGAAAATAGAGAAAAATCACTAAAAATAGGGAAAAAATGCATTTTGGGTGCGGAAAATTAATGAAAATTAAGAACAATGTTTGTGAATGTTTGTGGGGACTGAAGCATGAGGATTTGCCTCAGTTCAACCCCACCTTCTTGTTCTAGTGTGTTTCTCCCACTTTTTACACATAAAATGATGGCAAAATACCCTATAAATCTATACAACAATGCAACATTTGATTGATGGGAGGGTAGAGTGGTTAGAATGTGTCTAAATGTGGAGTAAGATGGTGAAAAGATTGCTATTTTTTTTTTTGCATACCATATAGGTCAGTGAATAATTATAAAATAAGGGCCTAGTAGCACGAGGGTTTCCTTGGTGCTAGGTTCGTGCAACGTCGCATAAGAACAGTAGTTGAAAATCATTGAAAGGATGTTTGGCACATGTGCACAATATTGATTTCATAACTATTTGAGCACTTAGCATCCACAATATGCATAAATCATGGAAATATTAAAAGGTATCAGAAATCCTGGATGCACAGCAATTGCTTTCATTAGGACCTTGACCCACGTTGAGTGAGAGACAGGACACCCTAAGCCATAGGCTAGTTGTGGGGTCCAGGGAAAAGAGAAGTAAGGACAATGGTACATTCATGTATACGAGGAAGTGGTACCTTGAGTGGATTTTGTGCGAAATCCCCAAGGTGTAGGAGAGTCGCAGAGGGGTGTCGGCATTCAGCCGTTGGAGGACCCCCTATGTCTGTGCTTCGTGCCATTAGGTAATGTGTAAGGGACTCCCTCTGAGGAGTAGTGGGTGAGAGAAGAGTGGACTACAAACAACGTAATACAAACACAAGACATTTAGGAAGGCAATGTATGTGTCATCAACGCTCCTGGCCGTGAGGTCGTGGGGTTGTTGAGCGCGTGAGATAGAGGTCCGGCTAGTGCACAAGCTAGTGCTGGCCCGTTTTAGGTTCCATCAGTGGTGCATCTGCCGGGAGCCACTTAAAAGTGGCGGTCCTTGAATCCTGGTTGTCTAGGAACCAACTAGCACTTTATGCCAAAGGATACTGAGATTGATCCGTCATTTATTAATAAGCATCGTCTAGCAGAAATCCAAAAGCAAGAGAGAGACGAGAGAGCTAGGCGACATGCTGAAATTTTTAGGAGATATTCCCCTAACCATAACGGTGCTGAACCTTTACGAGGGAGTGGATCTAGTGGTCTTGGGGCCACAAGTAGTAAGTTAGGAGAAGGTGGAAACTCTAGTGCTCCCCTTTCTGCCATAAGCCAGTCTATATCAAGTGCGGGAGGTGTAACCCCACCGTCCCCTATTCCTAGTGCAAATCCAATCCTCGTGATAGCGCAGCCTATTGCAATTCCAGCAAGAATGACGGATTTGCCGGCTCTAGGTTACCTGCTACCCATTTTTAATGGGTTAGTTGAGGAAGATGCGGAACTCCATATTAGGGAGTTTCAAAAGCTGATGTTTAACTGTTGCATCCAAGAAGAAGGACATTTAATGATGTTCTTCAATATGACTCTCAAAGGAAGAGCTGCCATATGGTATTATGGTTTAGAAGCCGGAACCATATTGAATATTGATTCATTTTATGGAGCTTTTCGAAGGGAGTTTGCCCCTGAAAGGGGTGGGCAATATGGTCGCGTGTACTCAACGTGACCCGCCAAGAACCACACGAGGATATTCATGCTTATGCGAAGAAAATAAAAGAGGTTTTTTGTAAGTTGGACACCTCTATTCCTATCCCCACAGCTGCCCAATTGCAATATTTCCTACATGGTTTGGACTTTAACATCCAATTGCAGTTGAGTAGTGTCCCCTTGGGGGATATAGATACTGCCATTACACGAGCATAAGAGGTGGAATCCCAACTATAAGCAGCCTATGCTTCTCGAGGTAATTCGAATATGGGTTTAGTATTGGGAAACAATGTGGCGATGGCCAATGGCAGTAATGGCCAAGGGATAGCGATGGCTAACCCTAATGGGAGAGGGAACATGATGCAGAATGTCCCTTTATTACCAGCTCCCCCTAGAATATCGATGCCTACGGGTAGTCAAATGGCTCCAAATGGTGGGGGCCAGGCGCTCAATTCTAATACCATGCATGTGGCTCAACAACCAGTGCCTAATCAAATTGTTAGGCCGATGGAACGACATGGTAATGACCAAGGCTATGAGTCGAGTGCTTCCAATGTTCTTGGCGAGGTTAAGGACATGATGAAGCATTATACCGACATGATTATGGAGCAGTATCGGCAAATAGCCGTTGATGTCAACTTCCTTTAAAAAAAATAAAATCTGATAGGAAGTAGATACCCAGATGAGGGTGCACCTTCGAGGTTTAGTTGCAAATGGTGTGGTGGGCAGCACTATCCAAGAAATTGCCCAAATGTGAAGTGCAATATCTGTGGAAAATCCGGCCATTTAGCAGCTACTTGCTAGAGTAAGATCAGTTCCCTCCAGCGAGGTAGTCGGCAACCAAGGTCTGTTAATCATCGTGTGTAAGGAAATGATTCCCAACGAGAAGATGGGCCTAAACAAATACTTCAATGACCAAAGACTACAGTGGAGGAGATACCTAGTGGTAGTGGGGTTAGTTGGATTGAGGCTGTACGCGTTAATGATGCTGAAACCTCTAATTTGCGAGCTGTCCTTACAAGAGGTCAAAAGGGTAGAGAAGCCAACAAGGATAAGCCTGTCGATGGAAACCCTAAACAAGGCGACAAAGGAACGCAAGTTTTGGATCCTGCCATGGAAGGGGGACCTTGAAGCCCGTAGAGAGTAAAGTCAATAAGGAACCACCAAAGAAGAAGGTGAAAGTTAAGAAAGAGGCAATAAAGCCAGTTCAGTGACCTAAAGAGCGGATGGTTTGGCGTGAAAAGCGATCTCTATCAAACTATCATGAATTCGATTTGGCGAGCTCTCTTTGTGAAGTCAAGCCGGATGTGAAATTTTTACAGCTTATTAAGCTTTCCCCAAGAGTACGCAAGGAATTTAGAAAGATCCTACATACCGGGTATATCGTAGAACCTTTGGGTATTGCGCGAGTTGGTGATGACTGGTTCGAGCATGCTGAGAAGCATTGCCCGAGGGTTGCAACCTATGTCGATGGGATATTAGTAGATTATGCCATTGTCGACAGGGGATCATTTGTTAACATTATGAGTTCTAAACTGATGGAAAGGTTGGGTCTTGCGATCCAGAAAGATACCTCCACAATTCTCAAAATGGTAGATGATAGTTTGAGACAGCTGGAAGGCTGCATTACTAAGGTCCATGTCACTGTTGCAAATGTAGAATGCCTGTTGGACTTTAGGGTGATTCGTTTTGCAGGCCGTCCAAGTTACCAAGTATTACTCGGACGACCTTGGATCTTGCAAGCCGACTGCCAAGTAGATATACCCGTCGGTCGACTAATATTCGGTAGAGGTGCCCAACGTGTGGTGGTTGATGCTTATCCTGAGTCCCCGCAGAGTGAGAGAGCTCCTCTATCTTCTACAGAATTGGAGACATTAGAAGATTTATCTGCCAGTGAGACATCATCGAGTGATGAGTCCAAAGAGGGATCCACCATGGAAGACATCTATCAAATCACTTTGAACGAGCTGATAGTGGGCCTAGATCGTATAAGAGATGCAGATGTTATCGAGCTAGACCTTGGTACTCCTGATGATTCACGACCAATCAAATTAGGTTCTATGCTCAGCACAGCAGAAAGGGAGGACTATGTGGCCTTGATTCAGGAATTCCGTGATATCTTTGCCTGGAGTTATGATGAGCTGAGAGGCATTCCTCCTAGTCTTGCTGTTCATACAATTCCGTTGAAAGAGGGAAGTCGTCCTGTACGACAGAAGGTAAGGCGTATGCCTTTTGAACTGAGGGATGGGCTGTTTGAAGAGTTACAGAAGCTTCGAAAAGCAGGTTTGATTTTTTCTGTGCAACACATGAAATGGTGTTCGCTAGTTGTGATCAGAAAGAAGAAAAATAATCAAATTTGATTATGTGTAGACTTTAGGGAGCTGAATAAGCAGACAGTTAAGGACTACTACCCGTTGCCATTTATTGACCAGATTTTGGATCAATTAGCGGGTAGGGAGATATATTCGTTCATGGATTGCTTTACAGGATATAACCAGATGGCAATTGCAGAAGAGGACAAGTTGAAAACAACTTTTATTACTGTATTTGGTACTTTTGTGTACCACGTGATGGCCTTTGGTTTATGCAATGTGCTTGGTTCGTGGCAACGAACAGCAGATAAGACATTTGGTGACATATCCCCTGAAGAGTTGAAGGTGTTTATTGATGACTTAGGGGCTGCCACCGTGAGAGAAAGGCAGTTGATCATTTTAAGAAAATGCTTTGAGCGCTGTTGACAATTTTGTATCACTCTAAACCCACGGAAGTGTGTTTTTGGAGTACTTTATGGGCTATTGCTGGGTCATGTAGTCAGTTCGGTAGGAATTGCGACAGATCTCGAGAAGGTCAAAGTTATAGTTGCCATGGGTCCACCACGCACTCCGAAGGAAGTTCATAGCTTTCTGTCTTCGATTGCTTATTACTGTAGATTCATAAACATTTTGGCAGAAAGAACGTTGCCGCTTACAAATTTATTGTCCTTTAGCTGTTTGTTTGTATGGGGTGACCCTTGTACGGTAGCATTCGAGGATGTGAAACAAGAGCTAGCAAGAGCTCCCGCTTTAAAAGCACATAAAAGAGGTGAGGTGTTCTATATATTCTCAGCAGCCACCATGTATAGTATCAGCTACAGTTTAGCCCAAATTTGGGAAGAGAAGTGGTACCACCCGATTGCTTTTGCTAGCCGGAAGCTGGGGGTATCCGAAATCAATTATACCTACATGGAGAAGTTGTGTCTAGCGATTGTCTTTGGGACCAAGAAATTTAGGCATTATATTCTCTATGAGAAAGTCGTGCTTTATACGAAGGTGGAGGGACTTCGATTATTGATGAATAAGCTACAACCGCCTGATCGTCTAGCAAAGTGGTTGATCACTTTGCAGGAATTTGATTATGAAATCAGGAGTAAGCCACCAAGGTTGCAAGGCATTGTGGAATGTCTAATGGACTTTGGGGAGCCGAAAGAATCTGTGTGGCTGAAGGCAGTGACATGGAGTTGTTATTTAAAATAGATACAGCATCTATTCCCTCCTGGTACGCTGCAATAATGCATTATTTATCGACGGGAGAGGCGGGATCCGAATTATCTAAAGCTGAGAGAAGGAAAATTAAGCAACAAGCGTTAAAGTTTGCCTTGATTGCAGGTACATTATATCGGCAAGGGGTTGATGACATCTATCGCCGATGTATGATGCTTGATGAGGTGCCATTCATTTTGGAAGAGTGCCATGATTCTGCTTGCGGCGGCCATTTTGCTGAACGGCTTACAGCACAAAAGGCTTTAAGAGCAGGTCATTGGTGGCCTGCCATCTTCCAGGATGCGTTTGTGTATGTTAAGAGATGCGATATTTGTCAACGACATGATAGTCAAGAGAATGGGAAACGACCACTCACCCCTATTATGGCAATACTTCCATTCGAGAAGTGGGGAATAGACTTTGTGGGTCCTATTACTCCGTCGTCGACTACGCAAAAGAGGTATATCATTGTAGCAACTGACTACTTTACAAAGTGGTCAGAAGCACGTGCAACAAGGAAAGATGATACTAAAGAAATGGCTAGTTTCCTTCTAGAGCAGATAATATGCCGTTTTGGTCCGCCGAAAGAATTAGTGTCGGACCGCAGAACCCATTTCCTGAATAAGGTTTGACAGAGATTTGGCAAATCAAGCATAACAAGACAACCCCATATAACCCACAAGCCAGTGGGCAAGTTGAAAGCACCAACAAGCAACTTGTGGGCATCCTGTCTAAAATTGTATCAGAAAAGAAACGGGATTGGGATAAAAAGTTATACGTGGCAGTGTGGGCCTATAATACGACTTTCAAACGAGCCACTGGCCATACCCCGTTCAAATTAGTATATGGGGAGGAGTGTGTCTTGCCTTTAGAGATTGAGCTACCGACTATTCGGTTCACCATCAATCATTCTTTGAGTGATGAAGATGCACTTTTTGAGCGCTTGACAACACTGACACATTTAGATGAGCTTAAGCTGTAGAGCTTATTGCACCAAGAAGTGGCGAAGCGCCGAATGAAGCAGTTACACGACCTCAAAGCCAAGAAATACACCTTCAAGAAAGGACAGCTTGTTCTGTATTATGATACACGACGTGAATTATTTCCAGGCAAGCTGGAGCCCAAATGGGATGGGCCCTATAGGATCGTTAGAATAGGAAAGAATAAATCCACAGTTTTGTTAGCTGACCTTGAGGGGATAGAATTTAAAAATAAGGTTAATCTTAATAAGATTAAACCTTATTATTTCTGATTGCACTAATGCTATGACTGCCTTGCAGGACTAGGAGAGATCGATCAAATATCTGCAAGGAAATCGTGATACAGGTTGATGGGTCGTCTAATCCCTTATTTAGAACACCCATATTTAGAACAGAGGTATCATCAGGGAAAGCTCATTTGGTGGAGCAAAGGATATAAGGTGACTGAGCAAGAAGGCGGGACATTTATTTGGGAGATCAAGGTTTTCTGCCATCACTGCCTACAAGTTTTGACGAGCATCCCTGTTGAATTCAATAATGATGGAGGGATGGAGCCTACAGTCCACCCGTTGAATATGCTGAATTTCGATTACCATAATTACGAGTAGAGTTCAGGATGGCGGGATATGTAAACCCTTTATGGACATACACCTTGTACTTTGATGGGGCGTCAAGGGGTGTATAAAAAAAAGGAAGTGTAGGAGTTGTCATCTGAGACCCCCGACGACGCATTGTTATGAAGTTAGCTGCTTATCTCGGGGTGAATTTTACCAATAATGTGGCAGAATACAAAGCCCTGATTATGGGTTTGAATATTGCAAAGAAGGGTGGTATCCGCTAGTTATTGGTGAAAGGGGACTCTCAGTTGGTTTTAAATCAACTCAATGGGACGTACATGGTGCGAAACCCCATCCTTTGCATGTACCATCATACTACCATAGCCCTGCTAAACGAATTTGATAGAGTGTCTTTTCAGCTGATTCCACAAAATTGGAATCAGTTTGCCGATTCATTGGCTAATTTTGCGTATGAAGAAGACCTCTTCTTTAATTGTGGCCCTTGTCCCGATATATCTATTGACGATGAGACAGGACCTGGTCGGTTGTGGGGTATGCTTTCTGGACATGCCCTCTTTGGCAGACGATGGTTGATCTGGGTGATGCAGAGGGTAGGTGAGACTCATCTGACTTTATTAACTTGGACCCACAGACTGATTAGACGACATGTGATGTGAACACCTCTTGCGATATACGCAGGAGGGATGGGTCATAATTTAATGCACCTAGTTTAGGGCTACGAGCCTCTGTTCCCCTGGGAATGGTATGCTTTGATGTCTATCATAGTTGTTTCCAGGAGGATGTTATGCGTAGTCATGTTTTATTTCATTAGGCCAAGAGGGCCGATTCAGTTTTGTGGTGAAGTGTTTGATTTCATTAGGCCAAGAGGGCCATTCCCCTGTCTAGTGCGGGTGCATTTAATCGGGGTTTTGTTTTAAGTATTGTGTTGGACAGGTTTCGTGATTCGTGGAATTTGGTGGAGCCTAGAGGAGCCTTTGCTGCGATGGAAGCTTCTTGTGCCCAATCCAAGTGATATCTCTCCTTTACGAGTACCTTTCTTTCATGTTATATGTGTCTTTGTACTTGTCGAGGGGATACCTTTTTGTTGGGGACCGGCAAATCAAGGCATGAAGTCCCAAGTTTAGCCTAAGTATGTTTGAGGGAGGCCGGAGTAGTCATTGCCTCCTGTAAAGACATTGTCAGGCATCGCAAAACCTGTTTTAGAAGGAAGTCCTAGTGGCCCTGTTCTGCTAGCCTACTAGGTAGCCGTTCTAGGAGTTCTTGTTAGTAGTGAGGCAGTTAGAGAAGCCTGCCAGAAGCTAATAATGATGATGCTATGAAACCCTGAACATCCGACAAGATGAATACGAAGGTGTGTAAAAAGGGGTTCTAACCCCTATCAAAGAAAAGAAAGGAATGAAAATATATAAGTAGTTGATCATTGCCTTGCGAAGGCCTGGTAGGTTCCTGGGGACGAGTCAGACCCAGGGCCGATACCTTGTCTTCCTAGGGGTGGCTTCTTGCTAGAAAAATAATACCAAAACAAGGAAGGTTGGAGCGAAAATAAAAGTGAGCGTTAGAAAAGGATTAAGTGTCGCCTTGCGAGGGCTTGGTAGGTTCTTGGGTGCCGAGACAGGTCCTGAGACCGATGCCCTATTCTCCTTGGGTCACTACGCTCAGCTCCCTCCTTTTTACATGCCCAAGTATGTTAATAAAATAAAAACCCTAAAAGAAGAAATGTACTGAAAGAAAATACTCCTTGATCAGGCTATAGGAGTCCTCGCCTTGTAGGAGCTCCTAGTTGTGTTGTCTTTAGTTAGTAAGTAGTTCAGACTACCACTTAGGGCAACCTCTTTGATAGGTTTTTTTAGTTTGGTTGTGTTGGAGCAGTTGGTTAGTGACTCGCTTCGGATCTTCTACTAGATGATGCTAGGCCTACTCCTTGTGGATGTCATGCCTTGGCTCTGTCCAGGGGTAGGGTGAGCATTGTGTTGAGTTTATTATATATTTGTTTTGTATCAGCTTGATGCTTCTTTGGTTGTTTATGTGCAGATATGTTCCTGGATTCGACAAGCTGAGTCGCCCTATCCTGTGGTCGCCAATGAGAGCGGAATTTTGGTGCCGAAAATTGCTTAAAAATAGCTAAAAATTATGAATATCAAGAGAAAAATATTCAACGTCAAAGGTGGCGGCTCAATCTAGGACAATTTTAAGCACCAAAGTGCTTTAAAGGTGCCTGAGTGACAGTTATTGATTTTTCATAATTTTTCAGACAGTCGTGCGGGTTGACACGAGTTACCGGTCAATGCGGGATGCCAAGCCAAATGTCCAGGATTTTTCAAAGCTCGATTCCGAGTTCGGAAGGGGAAATGGCCAAGAAACTGGTCAAGATTTGAAGAGGTGGACATTGGAGTGGCCAAAGTGAGCATGACCCTTGGGAGCCCAAATTGAAGATATAACATGAATTTTTTGACAAAAAATGTGGGATGAGGGCGTGAGATATGGCGACGTGAGCAGGGCGCATTTTTCGCTCCATCATGATGATTGATGATTATCAGGCTGCAAACAACCCCTCCCAATGATCATGGGCATTCATTTCCCTCTGGATGCTGACTCTATCGCCGCCCTTCGCTCGCGCAATGATGGTCTCTTTGAAGATCTCTGATTTCAGGATTTCTCTCTCCTCCCTCTCTCTCCTCTAAGAGGGAGTTCATGTGGGAAGAAGAAGGAAGAAGAAAGAATGGTGGAGGCTTGTCCGACATGGATCGGATTGCTCCACGGGCTGGAAATGGTGATTTGTGATCGTGTTGAGCATGAAGTGCTACTGATTTTCAGATTTGCAGCCATGGACACGAAACCCGAAACACGTAAATAAGTGGTAATTTAATTTTTTCAAAGGAAATTTGAGATTTCATGGCTTTTGGTTGATAAAATGTTGTTCATGTGGGCTAAAAATTGTTTATGTTGTTGTTTTCCATGAGTACTTTCTGTTCATAATCAGAAAATCAGAAAAACATGCATCTTGTGGCTCGAAATAATACACTAAAACACGTAAAATATGAAAAATCAAGGGAAAATGATGTTTTTGGGCATAAAAATGGAAGAATAAATAGAAACATCAACTAAATTTTCATTTTTGTTGCAAGAAGGAACTAAGGGCCACAGCCCATAACCTATCTTGAATTTTTAGTAATAAAATAATGCAAAAAACAAGGAAAATAGAGAAATATCACTAAAAATAGGGGAAAAATGCATTTTGGGTGCGGAAAATTAATGAAAATTAAGAACAATATTTGTGAATGTTTGTGGGGACTGAAGCATGAGGATTTGCCTCAATTCAACCCCACCTTCTTATTCTAGTGTGTTTCTCCCGCTTTTTACACATAAAATGATGGCAAAATATCCTATAAATCTATACAACAATGCAACATTTGATTGATGGGAGGGTAAAGTGGTTAGAATGTGTCTAAATGTGGAGTAAGATGATTAATAGATTGTTGTTTTTGTTTGCATGCCATATAGGTCGATGAATAATTATAAAATAAGGGCCTAGTAGCACGAGGGTTTCCTCGGTGCTAGGTTCGTGCAACGCCGCATAAGAACGGTAGTTGAAAATCATTGAAAGGATGTTTGGCACATGTGCGCAATATTGATTTCATAACTGTTTGAGCACTTAGCATCCACAATATGCATAAATCATGGAAATATTAAAAGGTATCAAAAATCCTGGATGCACAGCAATTGCTTTCATTAGGACCTTGACCCATGTTGAGTGAGAGACAGGACACCCTAAGCCATAGGCTAGTTGTGGGGTCCAGGGAAAAGAGAAGTAAGGACAATGGTACATTCCTGTATACGAGGAAGTGGTACCTTGAGTGGATTTTTTGTGAAATGTTTATATGTTGAGCGATGCATCGAGGGGCCAATCCCAAGGTGTAGGAGAGTCGCAGAGGGGTGGCGGCATTCAGCCGTTGGAGGACCCCCTATGTCTGTGCTTTGTGCCATTAGGCAATGTGTAAGGGACTCCCTCTGAGGAGTAGTGGGTGAGAGAAGAGTGGACTACAAATGACGTAATACAAACGCAAGATATTTAGGAAGGCAATGTATGTGTCATCAACGCTCTTGGCCGCGAGGCCGTGGGGTTGTTGAGCACATGAGATAGAGGTCCAGCTAGTCACGAGGCCCGTTTTAGGTTCCATCACAAAGCTACTGTTGGTGTCGGTAATGCGAGAGAGGCAAGCAGAGCGACCAACATGACAAATGCCTCTAGGATCACAGATCAAACCCATGTTCTTTAAGCTTTGTAATTAATTATGTTTTATTTCTCGTGAAAGAAACAAAGGGGTTAGCTACGGGCATGGAACACGGATGAGCCTTAGGCATTAGTTTGCATGTGCAAAATGATAGAGTATGGAGTTCGCATAAGTTTATATGCATGAAATGATAGCTTTTACACACATAAATGATAGAGTATGGAGCGACGCATCGAGGGGCCAATCCCAAGGTGTAGGAGAAATGACTGTCATATTTAGAAATCATGCTTTGCGATCATGACTAAAAGAAACATATGAAATAATAGTTCCCGATGGATAGAAACCTAGACCTTCATGAGATTCGGTGCATTAGGAATAAGTATGATTGCTTGTGAATTGTTTTTTCGATCATGCTGTGAACTATCGCAAATGAATATGCTCCTAGCTTAATTGAAGCTGGTGACCTAACCCTAAATGGATTGTTGACCCAAGTTATGCTTGGTTGTTTGAAAAGGTTGTAAATCCCTTGAGCAAGTGTTTTCCCAAGTTAAATTTTGATTGTGCATGCAATGGGATTGCGATGCCTTGAAGCAAGAGGTTGTGCATTCAACTGTTTGTTAATGTGGTTTTGGATGTTAATCCAAGTGGGGTGTGTTTGATGATTGCATGGTCGGGCATGTTGAGATATCGAGCTCCACTCGTGATACGCCAGGGTGACCGTTGTGTATTTATGTCACCGACTTGTCAGTTGCAGACGCGGTTGGTACACCGCCCATGAATAATAGCTACATGATAGCTATCCTTATCTACTCTAGTTTGTGGCTCAGTTAGTATGCCACCTTAGTTAGTTGAGTTTGGTTTGAGACCCATATATAGGGTTCTTCTATTTCTTTGTACGAGAGTTCTTTTGGCTTCCACAACTAAGAAGAGAAAAACAGTTTTCAGCCTCCACCCTTGTGTCTTCCCCCATTGTACAAGCAAGAAAGCTTCAAGCGAGACTCCTTCCTTCTCTCCCACAATCTTGACATGGTATCAGAGCCTTGTTCGTGGTAAGGAGCTCAAGAAAGCAAGCCAAGCTCGCGGTGGTCTGGTAAGAGGAGTAGTGTTGCTTTCATTTTCTGTTTTGGGAGCAGATCTCTGCAGGTAGCACAGCTGGAAAGTGCAGGAGTGCATTGTCTCAGGTTGAGACGCCCTTCGCGGTGAAGCAAGAGGGCAGTATATGCTGCGGGATAGGGCTTTAGCCCTTGGCGACCTTGTTTTTTTGATTTGAGGCCATTTTGGGGCCTGTTTTGCAGACGGAAGTTTTCTGCACGCACTCAAGAAAAGGCTCAGTTTTATACTGTGCAGCCACTGTTCTACAGGTCGGTGAAAAGTTACTGTAGAAATTGCATTGTATGCTTGTGCGCAGAGACATTGGGAGTTTCAGAATCATCCTTGGTTCCTGTTTATGCAAAATCGTCACTAGGAAGTGACTGTGTGGTCAAATACCACTTTCGCCAGTTTTGCAAATTTGCCCTTGTGAGGGTGAAGCTGTGTTTTTTGCAGTGACAGAATTTTTTGCAGTATTCTGTAATGGCGTCTGATTCTCTTTCACAGATTGTCACTGAAAAGCTTGACAAGAACAACTTCCAGGCATGGAAGTTTAGAATGACGAATTTCCTTATGGGAAAAGGATATTGGGAATTTGTTGCAGGAAATGAAGAAGAACCAGTACTTCCTGATGTTCCCAATCAACAACAAATGCAAGCATTCAAAACATGGCATGAGAGAGCCAGGAAAGTTATGTATTGGTTGTCTATCAGTATTTCAGACTCTATGATTGTGCATATTCAGGATGCAAGTACGCCAAAGGAGGCATGGGATACTTTGTCAAAAATGTATAGCACAAATACGCAAGCCAGGAAAATGCAGCTCAAGCAAGAGTTGCATAATGTGCAAAGAGAAAGTATGAGCATCAACGACTACCACATGAAGGTGAAAAAGATTGCAGATGCACTTGCTTCCATTGGGTCACCAGTGGAAGATGATGATTTAGTTTCTGTGACCTTGAATGGTCTAGGAAAGGATTATGCACAGTTTCGGACATCCATTTCAGTTCGTGAAAGATTTCCTGATTTTGAGGAGCTGATTGCTCTTCTAATTTCTGAGGAGCAAAGAAATGGTGGTGCATCTTCTTCAGGAGGAACTTCAAAAGAAGCTGTCTTCTACTCAAATGCTGGAAGAGGTAGAGGCAGAGGTAGAGGAGGCCGATTTGGAGGCCGTGGCAGAAATCAGAATATGCAGCAAACTCAAGAAAACCAGTCCTATGGAGGAGGACATGGTAACTCTAGAGGCAGGGGGAGCCAAAGAGGTCGTGGTGGATGGCAAAGAGGTCAAAATGCAAACAGTAATGTTGAATGCTACTACTGTGGTAAAATGGGTCATATGGCTAAAGACTGCTATAAAAAGCAGAATGACATCATGAATGGAAAACTGCAACAAGGGAATTATGCATCTTCTAGCAGACAAGGTGATGACAGAAATGAGCATTTGTTCATGGTGCAGCACATGAACAATTCTGTGACAAGTGCAGAACAAAGCAATGATGTATGGTATGTTGACTCAGGTGCATCAAACCACATGACAGGTCATGCAGAATGGATGGAGGATGCAAGAAAAATGGAAAAACCAGGATTTGTGGAAACTGGTGATGATACTGCACATCCTATTGTGCAGATTGGAAAATTTCCCTTGTCTATGCAGGATGGGAAAAAGAAATACCTGTCCGATGTATTTCATGTCCCGAATATCACCAAGAATCTGGTTTTTGTTGGTCAAATGGTTGAACAGGGCTTGCAGGTCAGATTTAATCCTCATGGATGCTTTGTTGAGGATATGAAAAATAAAGGTCGCTTGATAGCAAAAGGAAAGAAGAAGGGCAGAATGTTTACATTGGATGCAGACATGTCTGAATTGAGTGCAGCAATGTTTGCACATGGGACCGGTGTAGTTGCAGATATTGATATCTGGCATAAACGCATTGGTCATGTTAATGTACAGCGACTTAAATCAATGCAGGCCCAAAATATTGTTGCAGGTTTGCCGAAATTCAAGGTTGCAGAAATGCATAAGGTATGTGAAGCCTGTCAGTTTGGAAAACAGGCAAGGAAACCATTTCCTAGACATGTTCAAGAGAGTGAAAAGCCATTGGAATTAATCCACTCTGATGTGTGGACTACTAAAGCTGCATCTCTTGGAGGCTGTCATTATTTTGTCACTTTTATTGATTACTATAGCAGAAAAGTTTGGGTGTATTTTATGAAAAAGAAAAGTGAAGTTTTTGGGCATTTCAAAACCCTTAAAGCTATGGCTGAAAAAGAAACAGGTCTGCAAATAAAATGCCTAAGGTCAGATGGAGGGGGAGAGTACCTCTCAAATGAGTTTGCAAAGTTCTTGCAGGAGCATGGCATAAAGCAGCAATATTCATGCAGTTATACCCCACAACAAAATGGAATTGCAGAAAGGAAAAACAGGCATATTGGAGAGGTATCTCGTGCCATGCTCAATGAAAAAGACTTGCCAGATTTTTATTGGGCTGAAGCAGTTGCTACAGCAGTCTACATAATGAACAGGACTCCCACTGCAGCAATACATGGGATGACTCCAGAGGAGAGGTATACTGGTAGGAAACCAGATATTTCTCATTTGAAAATCTTTGGTTGCATTGCCTATGTACATGTGCCAGATGAGCTGAGATCCAAGTTGGATCCAAAAGCTGAGAAGTGCATCTTTATTGGTTATTCTCTGCAGCAAAAAGGGTATAGATGCTATAACCCTTCTACTCGTAAGTTTACAGTGAGCAGAGATGTTGTTTTTGATGAGATGAGTAGCTGGTATAAACCAGTAAATGTGATTGATGATGTAGATGCACAAAATGGTAATGCTGCACAAAATTCACAGCAGCAGTCACAAAATATTAGTGGACCTGGAGCGTCCTCTAGCAGTGGTTCACATTCTTCGCCATGGACAGGCAGATTGAGATCAGGAGAATCTTCTCAAAGTAATGCAGATAGTGGTATGCAGGTATCACGAAAAGGAAAAGAGAAGGTTGATCAGCCCATGTTTGATGTGAATGCAGGTCACTCTTATGTGGATGGTGAATCCAGTGGCTCAGAACAGAGCATTGATGATGAGTTGGGTATTCCTTCTATTGTTACACCTGGAGTAAGGAAGACCAGGGATGTTTTGAGAGCACCTGGGAGTGAACCTACTTTGCGCAGGTCTACGAGAGCTAGGTATCCTGTGGATAGGCTGAAATATGATGGATTTACAGCCATTCACTATGCATATATGGTCAAAGTGATACAGGAACCAGAACCCACTTCTTTTGAGCAAGCCATGGGAAAAGAAAAATGGGAGAAAGCCATGGATGAAGAAATGGATGCCTTGGAAGCAAATGCTACATGGGAATTGGTACCTTTGCCTAAAGGTAAAAATGCAATTGGCTGTAAGTGGGTTTATAAGGTGAAGCACAATGCTGATGGTTCTGTGAATAGATACAAGGCAAGATTAGTAGTCAAGGGGTATGCACAAACATATGGCATTGACTATGAAGAAACATTCAGTCCGGTTGCAAGGATGGCAACCGTAAGAGCAGTCATTGCTATGGCTGCATCAAAGGGATGGTCTTTACATCAGATGGATGTAAAGAATGCCTTCTTGCATGGTGATTTGCAAGAAGAGGTCTATATGGAGCAGCCACCAGGTTATGTGCATGCTGTTCATCCTGAGTTTGTTTGCAGGTTGAAGAAAGCCTTGTATGGCTTGAAGCAAGCACCTAGAGCATGGTCTGACAAGATAGGACAGTATCTTGTCACTATTGGCTTTCAGATTTCCAAGGCAGATTTCTCACTTTATGTGAGAAAAACAGAGAAAGGTATTATGCTACTTGTCATTTATGTTGATGATTTGATTATGACAGGTGACAGTGATGAAGATATCCTTCATGTGAAAATGCTATTGAAGCAGAAGTTTGAGATGAAGGATTTGGGAGAGCTGCGTTATTTCTTGGGCATTGAGGTGATTAGATCACCAAGTGGGATACAGCTCTTGCAGAGGCAGTATGGATTGGACATGCTGTCCAAATATGGGATGACAGGCTGTAAGCCTATTTCAGTTCCTTTGGAGCAGAATGTGAAGCTGAGCACAGATACAGGTGAGCTTCTAGAAGACCCTACTATGTACAGACGCATAGTAGGAAGTTTGATTTATATGACTATTACCATGCCAGATTTGAGCTATGCTGTTGGATTGGTAAGTCAGTTTATGCAGGCTCCAAGGAAACCACATTTGGATGCGGCTAGACGCATACTCAGGTATGTGAAGTCCACATTGCAGTATGGACTATTTTATGAGACTGGGGTTCAGATACAGTTGCATGGATACACTGATGCTGATTGGGCTGGTAGTATTTCTGATAGACGATCTACCAGTGGATATGTGTTCTCTTTTGGGAGTGCTGCAGTCACTTGGAGAAGCAAGAAACAGCCTACAGTTGCCTTGTCGAGCACAGAGGCTGAGTACAGGGGTGCAGCAATGGCTGCATGTGAGGTAGCTTGGTTGCATAAGCTACTTTATGATATGCATCAGTCTAGAGATGGGCCAGTTGTCATTTATTGTGACAACATGAGTAGTATACACTTGGCAAATAACCCAGTCTATCATGCTAGAACAAAGCACATTGAGGTGCATTATCACTATGTGCGAGAGAGGGTTTTACTAGGTCTTATTGATCTAGTTTATGTCAGCACAGAGGATCAGGTAGCTGACATATTCACGAAGGCATTGGGCGCAGAGAAGCTGCGCAAGTTCAGAGACCTGCTTGGTGTGCAGGAATTGGGATTGAGCTCGAGGGGGAGTGTTGAGATATCGAGCTCCACTCGTGATACGCCAGGGTGACCGTTGTGTATTTATGTCACCGACTTGTCAGTTGCAGACGCGGTTGGTACACCGCCCATGAATAATAGCTACATGATAGCTATCCTTATCTACTCTAGTTTGTGGCTCAGTTAGTATGCCACCTTAGTTAGTTGAGTTTGGTTTGAGACCCATATATAGGGTTCTTCTATTTCTTTGTACGAGAGTTCTTTTGGCTTCCACAACTAAGAAGAGAAAAACAGTTTTCAGCCTCCACCCTTGTGTCTTCCCCCATTGTGCAAGCAAGAAAGCTTCAAGCGAGACTCCTTCCTTCTCTCCCACAATCTTGACAGGGCATGAGATGATTGATTGCCATGGAAGCAAAAGGGATGTTTTCCCTAGTGATTGTTTTTAAGTTGGGTGCTTCAACTCTGGTTGATTTCCTAAAGGGATAATTAAGGAAGGATGGCACTAGCTACCCTGAACCGCCAAAGCCTAACCAAGGGGGTTATGAATCCGCACCGGGAATGTGGACTGAACCAGCCGCCGCGAGAGGTCTCTCCGTGGAATTTACTTGGCGTAGGAGGACGCTTGGGTGCCAGTGGGGGCTCTGGCCATAAATCCCAATGCCTCCGGGCCCTACACAAGTATTCTATGTGACTTGAGATGGGATCTCAAGGCCTTGATACTAGTTACAAGGCAGAATCTTGGTATGATAAACCTTTAGGTTTTATTGCCGGGAGACGGAAGGATTTTTTTGCGGAGGAAGAAAGGAACACTTAATTCTCCCGTATGGGCGAGAGACAAACATTAATCTAAAGATAAGTTAAGGAAGTGTTTGATCTTGTTTTATCTTGTCTTCGTGTCAGTGGCCTAAATTACGTAAAGGAACCTGTGACTAACGGGTTAATTAAGAAAGCTAATTTTATGTGTCAAACATAGCATGGTAGATAATTAGATAACTAAAACAACCCTCGAGGGAAGCGTGGTGGATGTGACCAATGGGTCTATCCTACCGAAGGGTGGTCTCGGTTAGCCGAGAGCTTTCCTCAAAGGAAATGTTAATTGAAAAATGTTAGGAAAAAGTCAATTTATGACTTAGACAATGTTGATTAGGAACCTGGACTTTATGTCGATCCTAGTGGGAATGGCCGGATAAGTTCCGTTGCGGGGCAGGCTCAAGAGACCCTAGTTTGGTAAACCCTGTGTCATTCCTTGGGAGTGCTGGGCGGCATCTTCTAGCTAGATGGACTGCTAAGACGTGTCCCGCGATTTGAGGAGCGGGCACATTACAACAATCTTCCACTTGATGATGTCTGGAAAATTCTCAATGAATACTAAATCTTCCATGGATGGTCATTCTCTTTGTTTCTGCTCTTCAGTTTATTCCCTAACAATTTTCCATCAAGATGCAAGTTTATGCTGCTTCAACAGGAAGAGGAAATAGTCCACCACATAGAGCATACATCATGATGGTAATATGTTTCCGCCATTGTGGGATGAACTTCTTGTGGAAAGTGGCTTTGGCAATGAGAATCTCCGAAGGAACTTTTCAAACATCCATTGAATTCTTCTCTTCTTGGCAATGCCATTTCCTTCATTTTCAGCCTCTTTTGATGCTTGTTGATGGCAAGTTTTCCCCGATTGCGCACAAAAAACAGAGCATACAATAAAATCTATCTTGTAACATCAACAAGATTTTATTTCATTCTTTTGATGACCAAAACAAAGAAAATAGCAATTCTTCACGCAACATCATAGTAGATATCTCCCACCGATTTGATAGAATCAACCATAATCTTCAACATCTTCATAAAATCCTTCAGTAGAACAAGGAACATAAAAGAATACACCATTTTTTAATGGAAATCAATCACATAGTTTTCATCTTCAATGTCTTCATAGTTTTCTCTCTCAATCTCTCATATATAGTTACACTATTTTGATAGAATTGACTATGTCTGACTCTCTCTCTCTCTCTCTCTCTCTCTCTCTCTCTCTCTCTCTCTCTCTCTCTCTCTCTCTCTCTCTCAATAGTACATCATCTCCTCATTACAATACTCAATAATGACTCTCAATAATCCTTCTTAGGTCATGGATAAACCTCCCAAGAGGTATGTCTAATGTGAAGAGGCACCAGAGCCACTACAATATCTCTTCATAGCTCACTACTGTCACTGTCACTCCAGTCTTCTCTTCAGTCCAGCCAGCTACTTCTTCCATTTGTTTTATCTCTTTTGAACTTATATTCATCCTTTCCAAAAGTTAGAAAACTTTTTCAAAGTCACACATACTTTCTACATAACACTTATAGACGATCTATAGAACAGAACAGAACATGAATAAAGCGAATACAGAACAGATACAGAGCAGAGAGAGAGGCTCTATAGAAGGTTTACACAGGGTTATAGAAGGTCATCAGAGAACATCAAATCCTCATAATTCATACTAAAACCATTTCAAAATATCAAAAACTATTCAATAAGCTTTCAAAATATTTCAACCTTCATCAATCATCAATCCATGCTTCATACATAACAAAACAGAAGCTATACAAAAGGTATCAGAACCTATCAGAACATCACAGAGCTTCATATCTCCACTAAAAATCATCATGAGCTTCCAAAACATAATCAATATCATCCAAAAAACTCTCAAACACTTTCATTAACAACCATACATCACTCTAAATCCATCAAAAATCAATCATTAAAACCTCAAAAATAACAAAAATCAGTCAAAAATTCACCCTATAGTAGCCCACATGACCAAGAAATCCCCTTAACTATTTGAGGTTGGTTGGTGTGGTTAAAGCTGCAATCTTCTCAATCTTAGCAAGGTCTATTGCTATCCCTTATGTGGACACAGTGTGACCCAACAAAACTCATAAAGAGACTCTGAAGACACATTTGTTGAGGTTGAGGGCGATCCCATACTCCCGGAGCAAGGCACTCCTAGCATCGTTCAAATCACTACTTCAAGTATTCTCAATGCTTATGGATTAGACTATAGACATAGAAGTCATCCAAGTACAACTCAATGAAATCATGCACATGATTTTTGAATACAACCATCATCACTCTTTGAAAGGTAGCAGAGGGACATTACAAATCCCAAATGTCACTCACTCTACAAGCATAGGTTCCCCATTCTATTATGAAGGTTATTTTAGATTGGTCCTCTTTTGCTATCTAGACTTAGTTATATCCATTGAATCTATCCTATAGAAGAGAGCTCATGTCCGGCCATCGTGTCTAAAGATTGGTTTGTAGTAAAAGGAATAGAAAAATAGTCCTTCTTTGTCTTAGAGTTCAACTTGCAAAAGTCCACACATATTCATAACTTTCCATTCTTCTTAGGTACTACCATGATGGATAAACACATTTACTATTGGCCACTAGATAAATGAACTTTGCTTCTAATAGCTTCAACAACTCTACTTTCACTAGGGCTGAGTAATTTGGATTCATACGCCTTTATCTTTGCCTTATAGGCTTGACATTAGGCTCGAGGTCAAGGTAATGTTGACACATTGTGGGATCAATCCCCTTCAAATCTTCATATGACCATGCAAACATGTCCAAATTCTCCTTTAGCTGGTCACGCACAACTAAGAGCTCCTCTTTGGGGAGACTACTACCCATCTTCAAGTGATGCTCAATGCCATTTGCATCCATAAAATTTATTTTCTTTTCACCTTTCACTTCACAGATGAAGGTCTTGCAGACTGTTTCAAGGTATAGATTTGACTCCTTCAAGGGAGTGGCCTCCTCATCTGATGATCCACAGGACCTAACTTTGACCTTCCATAGGGGCTCGAATGGCTCTTTAGGATGTTGAAATGGTATGATGGTTTTTTCTAAATTTGTTTGACAGTTAGTCACCTCTTGACTCGAGAAATCATCTTTTGAGGATGTATCTAAGAATATTACACCCGAGTATTTCACTATATGTATACCCTCTATATCACATGCATTCAAGATCTATTTATAAATGTCCTTATTTATAACATTTTCCTTGATAAAACATTACCCCTTTCTATTCAATCTATAAGTAATGCCTTTATATGGGACCCTTTTGTATGTAAACAATGTGTAAAAATTGTATTTTAAAAATCCCTTATGTTGAACCCATGTGATACATATGTAAAATATTACACGGCGCAGCGAACAGAATCTGAGAAAGAGATAGAGAGTACACAACAGATAAGAGGAGAATCAGTAAAATTCTTTAACTCCAAACAACTGATACAAAGATGGCTCTGTCCACCCGTGCGCTTCCACTGTGTGAAGCTTAGATGGCGATCTAGACAGAAGATAGGTGAAGAGCTTAAGGCTAGCTGGAACAACAACTCTGACTGGGTGAAAGATGAGTGTGAGATGGCTGCGAAGGGGTTTAGCTTTTATAGCCCGCGAAGGTCGTTAGGTCGGCCTGCTGACCGACCTACCATATGAGCCTCCACTAGTCGGCCAGGGAATATGAGCTTCCGCGGCCCCCGGACCCCACAATAGGGGCCCCTTTTAACTCCCTTACCACGCAACTCAATGCAATGTGCCTCGAGTTGCTACCAGCTTAACCACTCCGTCTAACCCAAAGATTAGACCCACAACAGTCACCTTTTTGCCATCCGGTCACATAGACCTCATCTGATATACAAGTCAGGACTCAACCAATGTCCGGGCTCACATTTGGCTTCTCCTCATAATGGGGGCCTTACAACTTTGAGCACCATGGATCATTGGTAGCACCTAATGAGGGTGGGGCATTGATCATATCTAACACCCCCCCTCAATGTCCACCCATAGGTGAACTATCTCCTCGGCCCAATGCCGAGTCTCTGAAGATGAACTTGAAGCAGATCCTTCGTAAGTGCTTTGGTGAAGATATCTGCTCCATTCTCCTCTGTTGGACAGTAGACCAATTCCACTATCCCATCCTCCATCAAATCACGCACATAGTGATACTGGATCTCTATATGTTTGGTGCGTGCATGAAACACTGGATTTTTGGCAATGGCGATGCAACTCTGATTGTCACATCTCAGCACAGTTGGTTCTTCATCCTGCACTCCCATATGCCATAGAATCCTTCTCAACCATACGGCCTCACATGCAGCAAAACAAGCTGCCTTGTACTCTGCTTCGGTAGAAGACAATGCCACTGTTGGTTGCTTCTTACTAATCCAAGAGAAAATTCCTGAACCCAGAGAGAAACAGTAACCAGAAACTGACTTCCTGGAATCAATGTCTCCTGCCCAATCTGAGTCACAGTTCCCCACAAGAGAAGTTCCGAAACTGTATGTGATACCATAGTCAAGAGTTTTCTTCAAGTATCTGAGCACCCGCATCCCAGCCTTCCAATGACTCTCATGAGGTTTGTTTGAGAACCTGCTCAAAACACCAACAGCAAAACTGATATCTGGTCTGGTGTTACACAAGTAGATTAGACTGCCGACCAACCTCCTATACCTCCCAATGTCTGCTAGTGCTGATGTATCCTCAACGGATAACTTTACATTCACCTCCATAGGTGTAGCTATCTCCTTGCACTCGGTCATGCCAAATGCCTTCAAGATCTCCCATGCATACTTCTTCTGAGAGATGAAGATCTTTCCTGGCTCTTGCCAGACTTCAATCCCCAAACAATAGTGCAGCAAGCCCAAGTCTGTCATTTCAAACTCAAAACTCAAAGCCTTTCGAGTTTGGTTGATCATATCTTCATAGTCACCTGTAATAAGAAGGTCGTCCACATATAGGACAATCACTGCAGACTTTTTACCATCCCTGTAAACATACAAGTTAGCATCTGAGGCACATCTTTTGAAGTTTAGGTTTAAAAAGAACCTATCTATCCGTTGGTACCATGCTCTGGGGGCTTGTTTCAGCCCATACAATGCCTTCTTCAGTTTACACACTTTGTTCTCAGAATGGGGGGCCTCAAACCCTGGTGGCTGAGCCACGTACACCTCCTCCTTGAGGTCACCATTTAAGAACGCTGACTTAACATCCATTTGGTACACTGGCCACTTCTTGTGGGCAGCCACTGCAAGTACCGTGCGAATAGTGGTCATTCTGGCAGTTGGGGCAAATGACTCTTGAAAATCAAACCCTTCAACTTGTGAAAATCCTTGGGCAACCAGTCTAGCTTTGTACTTTTCTAAGGTACCATCAGCCTTGTACTTTACCTTCCAGATCCACTTGGTGCCAATAATCTTCCGCTTTGCTGGCCGATCCACTAGCTCCCAAGTGTCATTCTTCATTATGCTGTCATACTCCGCCTGCATAGCAGCCTTCCATGATGGATCTGCAAGTGCTTCTTCTAAGTCAGTTGGCTCCTTTACTTCTCTCATAATCTCAACCATCAAGGCCATGTTGACTATGTGAGCAGAAGCCCTCCTTTGCTCCTCTATTCTCTGAGACCTCCTTGGTCCGTCTGCCTTCTCCTCAACAGATGCAGGCATAGGATTATTGTGGTCATAGAGCTGCTTCACCCAGCGCGGCAATGGCTTTTCCGGTGGGGTGATGTCAGGTTGGTGAACTTTTTCCTCATCATCTGAAGATGATGCTTCCTCCTCCTTAAGGATAGGGATAGCTCTCGGGACAGGTTCATAGTGGACTACTTCTTCGCTTGATGATAAAGTGGAAGACCTTGCCTTCTCCTCCTCCACTGTATGCGGCTCCTCCTTGAACACCACATCACGGCTCGCGATGATCTTCTTTGCCTCTTGGTCATATAACTTGTAAGCCTTCTGCTCATCACTATAACCCAAGAAGATACATTTTCTGCTTTTTGGTTGTAACTTGTTTCTCTTCTCATCTGGACATGTGCATAACATTCACATCCAAAAATTCTGAAATGTGAAACAGATGGTTTCTTACCAGTGTAAGCCTCATGAGGTGTTTTTCCCTTGAGAGCCTTTGTGTAGCTCCGATTTAGAATGTAGACTGCAGTATTAACAGCTTCAGCCCAAAAATGGTTAGGCAATCCCTTGCCCTTTAGCATGCATCTTGCCATCTCCACAATGGTACGATTCCTGCGTTCCACAACACCATTCTGCTGAGGTGTGTGAGGCGTCGTCAATTGACGCTTGATCCCTTTGCTCTTGCAAAAGCCTTCAAACTCCTTTGAGTTGAACTCACCACCACCATCTGTTCTAAATTTCTTCACACTTTTCCCTGTTTCATTCTCAACAAGTATTAGCCATTCTTTAAACTTACCAAAAGCTTGAGCCTTATCACGAAGGAAGTACACCCACATCTTCCTACTGTAGTCATCGACAATCAACATAAAATAAGAAGATCCCCCCAAGGCCTGTGTAGGCATCTTACCACACAAGTCAGCATGCACCAACTCTAGAGGAGCATGTGCTCTATTCTTGCTTTCTTGTGGAAATGCCTTTCTATGTTGCTTGCCCATCATACAAGCTTCACATGGTTCCTTCAATTCAGCTATTGTAGGTAGGTGAGCAACCATACCTTGCTTTTGCATCTCCTTCAATACTGCAAATCCGATGTGTCCAAACCTTTCATGCCAAAGCTTACTTGTGCCCACTCCAGCGGTGGCTGTAAGAGCACTTAGCTCATACAGGTTGTTCCTCCTTTCTCCTTTGCCAACAATTGTGCCAGCACTATCAATAATTTCTGCACCTGTCTTCTTGAACCTTACTTCATGACCAAGATCAGTTATGGCAGCAACTGATAAGAGATTTCTTCTGATTTCGGGAACATACAACACATTTGAAAGCTTTTTGACTTCACCATTTGCAGCAACAAAAGAAATAGTACCTGTGCCCGCAGCAGGGCATTTAGCATCATTTCCAACCGTCACAGTGATGGATTCTTGTAGAGGCTGCATAGAACTGTATAGACCTTTCTTGTTGGTCATGTGACGGGAGGCCCCACTATCCAACACCCAAGAGTCAGTGGTAGATTCTTCTTGCGCCGAGGAGCACACTTCCTCAATGGTCGCCATGAATAATTCCAACTCTGCTTCAGCCGTATTGGCTGTCTCTTTCCCTTTACTTTTAAGGGTACCATTCTTTTCATCTGCCTTCTTGACACGACAATCTGCAATTGCATGTCCTTTCTTCTTACAGTAGAAGCACTCTCCTTGAAACTTCTTCTTGCCGCCCTTCTTCTTTTTGTCACCATCATTTTTGGTGGAGGAAACACCTTTGCCTTTTGCATTGGCAGAGAATGCAGCATCTCCATTGTTGCTTCCTTCTCGGGCTTTCAGCCTCAACTCCTCCTCCATTAATAATGCACAAAACTCCTCAAAAGTCAAAGCTTGAGGTCTCACCTGAGTATTAAGGGCAGTTACTAGTCCATCAAACTTTTGTGGACAAATCCGAAGACACCTCCGAGCTAGCTCTTCGCTAGTCTTTTGTATCCCAGCGCCAGCCATCTGGTCGCGCAGATTCTTAATCCGAGTGATGAATGCTTCAACCGTCTCTCCTTCAGCAAACTTCTCCGCTGCTAGTTGATTCTCCAAGTTTTGAATCCTTGTTTGGTTTCGTGTTTCATACTGACTCCTTAGTACATTCCAAGCCTCTGACGCTTTGGTTGTATGCTGAATCAGAGTCAAAACACTGTCAGAACAGCTTGTAACTAAGGCACACAATGCATCTGCATTCCTTCGTTTCCAAGCTCGTAGAAGATCTGCATTCGGAGGAATCATCACACTAGGATTTGATGGGTCGGGGGTAGGCTGTGGTTCTGCGTCAGTCCCCAGCACAGTCTCCAGAAGCTCATAAGAATCAAGGATAGTAGTAATTTTGAACTTCCACAAGGTGTAGTTTGTACCATCTAACTTGCCTTCGCTGAAGGTTGGTGGACGAATCCTCAGTGTTTGAATAGCCGGTACAGCAGCACCACCTCCTGCACCGCTTCCTGATGCGCCAGAACTGCTTCCCGGAGTCGACATCGTTTCTCTTTGCTGTTGAAGCCTTTGCCTCTTGCACTCTCTCCGATCTCTAGAGCCCCCTGGGCTCTGATACCATGTAAAATATTACACGGCGCAGCGAACAGAATCTGAGAAAGAGATAGAGAGTACACAACAGATAAGAGGAGAATCAGTAAAATTCTTTAACTCCAAACAACTGATACAAAGATGGCTCTGTCCACCCGTGCGCTTCCACTGTGTGAAGCTTAGATGGCGATCTAGACAGAAGATAGGTGAAGAGCTTAAGGCTAGCTGGAACAACAACTCTGACTGGGTGAAAGATGAGTGTGAGATGGCTGCGAAGGGGTTTAGCTTTTATAGCCCGCGAAGGTCGTTAGGTCGGCCTGCTGACCGACCTACCATATGAGCCTCCACTAGTCGGCCAGGGAATATTCCAGGGAATATTCCCTTTACCATCGGGCCGGGGGCGCTGCCCCCGGACCCCCGCCAGGGGGGCCGCTGGCCCCCCTGGGACCCCCCAGCCAGGGGCCGCTTCCGCGGCCCCCGGACCCCACAATAGGGGCCCCTTTTAACTCCCTTACCACGCAACTCAATGCAATGTGCCTCGAGTTGCTACCAGCTTAACCACTCCGTCTAACCCAAAGATTAGACCCACAACAGTCACCTTTTTGCCATCCGGTCACATAGACCTCATCTGATATACAAGTCAGGACTCAACCAATGTCCGGGCTCACATTTGGCTTCTCCTCATAATGGGGGCCTTACAACTTTGAGCACCATGGATCATTGGTAGCACCTAATGAGGGTGGGGCATTGATCATATCTAACAACATACATATATTTATAAGTGACCTCCTCAAGACGTCACATAATAGTGACCATCTATATTCTGTTTGGGTTGCGGAACTAGTGCTTGTTGGCAAGGTGTATCATCATCATCCTTTCTTGTGAGTGATAAATTAGGACAATAAGAGCCACTGCTAAAGGAAGGCTTATTTTTCTTACTCCATTGCTTATAAACCTTTTACATACAATGAGATCCATTTACCTATCCAAAGGGTACCACAGTCATTCCATCCAACAACGTGGGATCTTCAGCTTCTTTTGAAGCCTCTGAGACTTCCACTTCATTTCTATCCTATGTTGGTTGGATGGATCTTGAATCTACCTCTATAGGAGCTTTGTAGGAGACTTCCACTTCTTTTCAAGAATAGGTTCTCTCCTTGAATCTACCTCTATAGGGGCTTTGTAGGAGAAGAATAGGTTCTCTCCTTTCTCTTCTACTTTTGATTTTGTTTCTTGCCATGGCTCTCCTGTGGTCATGTAACAGGTAGAGTAGTGTATCCATGCCTCTATCTCACTATCAAAGGTAATTTTGGAAGTCATTTTTGAATTTGAAAAAATACATTCACTCATTGACAAGGACTTTTCTTATTTTGGGAGTTGGCTCATAGCGCCCATTATTAGGAACTACACCTTTATCTTCTTGGGAAAGATCTGTTTGACACTTTGTTCATCTATTACTGATGTACCTATAACTTCATTGGGATATTTTGATAACACATCAATAGAAGTAGATCCATTACATTTTTGTGAGCCATACAACTTTACTACCACCTTATTAGGTCCTTTGCCTAGGGTCAGGGTTCCCTTGAACCAATCCGTCCATGCTCTTGCTTCAAAGAGCTATGGTCTTTCCAGCGGCAAAGGATATGAGGTCCCATAGGAATTTGATTTCACTACCAAATAGGTCATTCAATAGTCTCTTTCTACTAGGGTTATCTTCACATATTTCCGAAAGAATGCCCAAAGGCTTAATTTTGCTCTGGTCTACTAGTCGAATCCAATAAACCATTGTGTAGATTGCATACCTTATAGACCTAGATCCTTCATTGTCACATCCATCATTATGTTCACTGATGAGCCTCCATAAATCAATGCATCTACAATAAAATATCCTTCAATCCAAATGCCAATCTTTGGGGTGTTTGGATCCATGAAGGCATTAGCCATATCCACTTCTTTTACTAGCTTTGGAGCCTTATTGGACTTGGTGGCAGTTGTAGAAGCAATCCTTAGGCCACATCTTCTCATTAGTATGCAGCTAGCTAGGGGATAGGATCAACACAAGAATCAAAATGTTAGGTTTGGTTTGAAGGTGTCTACATCTTTGACTAAGTCATACTCTTTGATATGATCCATGGGCTTCTCCAACTAACTAGAGAATGGGAAAATGTGAAGATTGTGGGAGAGAAGGAAGGAGTCTCACTTGTAGCTTTCTCACTTACACAATGGGGGAATACACACAAAGGTGGAGGCTGAAAACAGTTTTCCTCTTCTTAGTTGTGTAAGCCAAAAAGAACTCTAGTATATAGAAATAGAAGAACCCTATATATGAGTCTCAAACCAACTCAACTAACTAAGGTGGCATACTAACTGAGCCACGAACTAGAGTAGATAAGGATAGCTGTCATCTAGCTATTATTCATGGGCGGTGTACCAACCGCATCTACAGCTAACAAGTCGGTGACATAAATGCACAACGGTCACCCTGGCATATCACGAGTGGAGCTCGATATCTCAACACTCCCCCTCGAGCTCAATCCCAATTCTTGCACACCAAGCACGTCTCTAAACTTGCGCAGCTTCTCTACGCCCAATGCCTTCGTAAATATGTCAACTACCTGATCCTCTGTGCTGACATAAACTAGATCAATAAGACCTAGTAAAACCCTCTCCCGCACATAGTGATAATGCACCTCAATGTGCTTTATTCTAGCATGATAGACTAGGTTATTTGCCAAGTGTATGCTACTCATGTTGTCACAATAAATGACAATTGGCCCATCTATAGGAGGCTGATGCATATCATAAAGTAGCTTATGCAACCAAGCTACCTCACATGCAGCCATTGCTGCACCCCTGTACTCAGCCTCTGTGCTCGATAAGGCAACTTTAGGCTATTTGTTGGTGCTCCAAGTGACTGTAGCACTCCCAAAAGAGAATCCATATCCACTGGTAGATCGTCTATTAGAAATACTACTAGCCCAATCAGCATCAGTGTATCCATGCAGCTGTATCTGAACCCCAGTCTCATAAAATAGTCCACACTGCAATGTGGACTTCACATACCTGAGTATGCGTCTAGCCACATCTAAATGCGGTTTCCTTGGAGCCTGCATAAACTAACTTACCAATCCAACAGTATAGCTCAAATCTGGCCTGGTAATAGTCATATAAATCAAACTTCCTACTATGCGTCTGTACATAGTAGGGTCTTCGAGAAACTCACCTGCATCTGTGCTCAACTTCACATTCTGTTCCAAAGGAATTGAAATAGGCTTATATCCTGTCATCCCATATTTGGACAACATGTCCAATCCATACTGCCTCTGCAAGAGCCATATCCCACTTGGTGATCTAATCACCTCAATGCCCAAGAAATAACGCAGCTCTCCCAAATCCTTCATCTCAAACTTCTGCTTCAATAGCATTTTCACATGAAGGATATTTTCATCACTATCACCTATGATAATCAAATCATCAACATAAATGACAAGCAGCATAATACCTTTCTCTGTTTTTCTCACATAAAGTGAGAAATCTGCCTTGGAAATTTGAAAGCCAATAGTGACAAGATACTGTCATATCTTGTCGGACCATGCTCTAGGTGCTTGCTTCAAGCCACACAAGGCTTTCTTCAACCTGCAAACAAACTCAGGATGAATAGCATGCACGTAACCTAGTGGCTACTCCATATAGACCTATTCTTGCAAATCACCATGCAAGAAGGCATTGTTTATATCCATCTGATGTAAAGACCATCCCTTTGATGCAGCCATAGCAATGACTGCTCTTACGGTTGCCATCCTTGCAACTAGACTGAATGTTTTTTCATAATCAATGCCATATGTTTGTGCATACCCCTTGACTACTAATCTTGCCTTGTATCTGTTCATAGAACCATTTGCATTGTGCTTCACCTTATAAACCCACTTACAACCAATTGCATTCTTATCTTTAGGCAAAGGTACCAATTCCCATGTAGCATTTGATTCCAAAGCATCCATTTTTTCATCCATGGCTTTCTCCCATTTTTCTTTTCCCATGGCTTGCTCAAAAGAAGTGGGTTCTAGTTCCTGTATCACTTTAACTATAAAGGCATAGTGAATGGCTATAAATCCATCATATTTCAGCCTATCCACAGGATACCTAGCTCTAGTAGACCTACGCAAAGTAGGCTCTCTTCCAGGTTCTCTCAAATCATCCCTGGTTTTCCTTACTCCAGATGTAACAATAGAAGGAATACCCAACTCATCATCAATGCTCTGTTCTGAGCCACTGGATTCACCATCCACATAAGAGTGACCTGCATTCACATCAAACATGGGCTGATCTACCTTCTCTTTTCCTTTTTGTGAAACCTGCATACCACTATCTGCATTGTTTTGAGGAGATTCTCCTGATCTCAATCTGCCTGTCCATGGTGAAGAATGTGAACCACTGCTAGAGGACACTCCAGGTCCACTAATATTTTGTGACTACTGCTGTGGAATCTGTGCAGCATTACCATTTTGTGCATCTACATCATCAATCACATTTAGTGGTTTACAGGCATGTTTCTTTTTCAACCATAGCTTTAAGGGTTTTGAAATGCCCAAACACTTCACTTTTCTTTTTCATAAAATACACCCAAACTTTTCTGCTATAGTCATCAATAAAAGTGACAAAATAATGATAGCCTCTAATAGATGCAGCTTTAGTAGTCCACACATTAGAGTGGATTAATTCCAATGGCTTCTTACTCTCTTGAACATGTCTAGGAAATGGTTTCCTTGCCTGTTTTCCAAATTGACAGGCTTCACATGCCTTATGCATTTTTGCAATCTTGAATTTAGGCAATCCTGCAACGATATTTTGGGCCTGCATTGATTTAAGTCACTATGCATTAACATGACCAATTCGTTTATGCCAGATATTAATATCTGCAACTACACCGGTCCCATGTGCAAACATTGTTGCACTCAATTCAGGCATGTCTGTATCCAACGTAAACATTTTGCCCTTCTTCTTTCCTTTTGATATCAAGCAACCTTTATTTTTCATATCCTCAACAAAGCATCCATGAGGATTAAATCTGACCTGCAAGCCCTGCTCAACCATTTGACCAATAGATACTAGGTTCTTGGTGATATTCGGGACATGAAATACATCCGATAGGTATTTCTTTTTCCCATCCTGCATAGACAAAGGAAATTTTCCAATCTGCACAATAGAATGTGCAGTATCATCACCAGTCTCCACAAATCCTGGTTTTTCCATTTTCCTTACATCCTGCATCCATTCTGTATAACCTGTCATGTGGTTTGTGATGCACGTGAGTCAACATACCACACATCGTTGCTTTCTTCTGCACTTGTCACAGAATTGGTCATGTGCTGCACCATAAATAAATGCTCATTTCTGTCATCACCCTGTCCACTAGAAGATGCATAATTCCCTTGTTGCAATTTTCCATTCATGATGTCATTTTGCTTTTTATAGCAATCTTTAGCCATATGACCCATTTTACCACAGTAGTAGCATTCAACATTGCTGTTTGCATTTTGGTCTCTTTGCCATCCACCACGACCACTTTGGCTCCCCCTGCCTCTAGAGTTACCACGTCCTCCTCCATAGGACTGGTTTTCTTGAGTTTGCTGCATATTTTGATTTCTACCATGGCCTCCAAATCGGCCTCCTCTACCTCTGCCTCTACCTCTTCCAGCATTTGAGTAGAAGACAACTTCTTTTGAAGTTCCTCCTGAAGAAGATGCACCACCATTTCTCTGCTCCTCAGAAATTAGAAGAGCAATCAGCTCCTCAAAATTAGGAAATCTTTCACGGATGGAAATGGATGTTCAAAACTGTGCATAATCCTTTCCTAGACCATTCAAGGTCACAAAAACTAAATCATCATCTTCCACTGGCGACCCAATGGAAGCAAGTGCATCTGCAATCTTCTTCACCTTCATGTGGTAGTCATTGATGCTCATACTTTCTCTTTGCACATTGTGCAACTCTTGCTTGAGCTGCATTTTCCTGGCTTGCGATTTGTGCTATATATTTTTGACAAAGTATCCCATGCCTCCTTTGGCGTACTTGCATCCTGAATATGCACAATCATAAAGTCTGAAATACTGATAGACAGCCAATACATAACTTTTCTGGCTCTCTCATGCCATCCTTTAAATGCCTGCATTTGCTGTTGATTGGGAACATCAGGAAGAACAGGTTCTTCTTCATTTCCTGCAACGAATTCCCAATATCCTTTTCCCATAAGGAAATTTGTCATTCTAAACTTCCATGCTTGGAAGTTGTTCTTGTCAAGCTTTTCAGTGACAATCTATGAAAGAGAATCAGACGCCATTACAGAACACTGCAAAAAATTCTGTCACTGTAAAAAACACAACTTCAGCCTCACAAGGGCAAATCTACAAAACTGACGAAAGTGGTATTTGACCACACAGTCACTTCCTAGTGACGATTTTGCATCAATAGGCAACAAGGATGATTTTATAACTCCCAATGTCTCTGCGCACAGGCATACGATGCAAGTTCTACGGTAAATTTTCACTGACCTGTAGAACAATGGTCGCACAGCAAAAAACAGGGCCTTTTCTTGAGTGTGTGCAGAAAACTTCCGCCTCCAAAACAGATCCAGAAATGGCCTCGAATCAAAAAAACAGGGCAACCTAGGGCTAAAGCCCTATCCCACAGCATATACTGCCCTCTTGCTACACCACGAAGGGCATCTCAATCTGAGACAATGTACTCTTGCACTTTCCAGCTGTGCTACTACAGAGACTTGCTCCCAAAACATAAAAATGAAAGCAACACTGGTCCTCTTACCAGAACACCGTGAACTTGGTTTGCTTTCTTGAGCTCCTTACCACAAACAAGGCTCTGATACCATGTCAAGATTGTGGGAGAGAAGGAAGGAGTCTCACTTGTAGCTTTCTCACTTACACAATGGGGGAATACATGCAAAGGTGGAGACTGAAAACAGTTTTCCTCTTCTTAGTTGTGTAAGCCAAAAAGAACTCTAGTATATAGAAATAGAAGAACCCTATATATGAGTCTCAAACCAAACTCAACTAACTAAGGTGGCATACTAAGTGAGCCACGAACTAGAGTAGATAAGGATAGCTATCATCTAGCTATTATTCATGGGCGGTGTACCAACCGCATCTACAGCTAACAAGTCGGTGATATAAATGCACAACGGTCACCCTTGCATATCATGAGTGGAGCTTGATATCTCAACAGGCAATACCCACTTTCATTTTTCCTATTCCCTCATGCAAGGGTCACATCACCACTTATTCTATCACGGAAGGTATATCCACCTCTTTTATCTCCTAGACCTCTGGTCCTAATTCTTGGATTGTCTCTATATCTCTTTGCGGCATTGGACTACTTTGTATTACATTTTTTTATTCTATAATATCCTATTTCTCTGTTGGAAAATTGAACTTCATAATTTTGGTAGAGGAAAATATCCTGCCATGAGACTTCCCCCCCTTTAATAAATAAATTCAAACAAATTTTTTTCTAAGCCCCCCTGGCAACCCCGCCAGCTCTAGCAGAGGGAGGGGGAGCCATAATATTACGTAACGAAGATGACAATAATTGGAGCTAAACATGTAGTTGAGGTAGGTGAAGAGGATGATGATGATGGCAAGGCTGCAGTAGGCATCGACACCAAGAGATGGAGAGTAGACGTGACGATGGATCTGATGGGGGGGAGGGGCACACGTCTGCCACCTCCAACCCCCCATTATCTCTTTTTCTCCCTAGGGAGACATAGACTGGATGGTGGGAGGGCCATTCTAGCCACCTAGGTGAAGGCAAAGTGAGGGGAACCCATGTCAATACCCCCATAATATCCTTCTTTCTCTCCCCTATAAACCCCCCTTAAGGAAGACACGATAATTCTCTTCTTTTTTTCCCCTGTTGTTGGTTTGAGAGAGAGAGAGAGAGAGAGAGAGAAAGTGAGAGAGAGAGAGAGAAAGAGAGAGAGAGAGAGAAGGGAAAACTTAGAGTAAGAGATAAAGGGAGAGAGAGAGAGAGAGAAGAGGCTCAAGGGAAATTCCTTTCTTGGGCGGCGAAGCCTCGAGTACCCTCTCTTCCCATCGCCATTTCCTGAGGTCTCTCCATCAACAAGTCTAGTTGACAAAAAGATTGTGAAAGTCAAGGTAAGGCATAGGGAAATTCGACACAAAGGAGTCCTTTGAGAGAAGTAAAGAGTGTATTCCAAGCTCCAAAATGGCCCTGAAGTGCAAACTCTCCCAAGTAACCAAAAAGGCTGCAACCACAGAAGGAGGATCAGGCAAGGATGTCATCGCTAACACAAATGGGTTTGCGGGTTTAAACACTAATGTGACACTCCAAAACCAGGTACAATTATGATGTCTAATGAATGGAACAGTAAAGCATAATCATCATAAAAAGAAATCATACTTTTGCATTCTGTAAGTTACTTAACTAGGACCATGATTTGCCACGAATCGATTAAGCATCTACGTGTTGTTGTGGTACTAAGCCAAGTGTTAGGTTCAAATTTCTGCAAATGCATCTTACATTGGCAATGTATATAAATATTCCATGTAGGCCGATTGCATCGTGTAGACCATTAGAGTGAATTAACTCACATTTACGTTAGGCATGATGCTCATGTACACTCACACTTAAATACTTAGGTCACACTTTATGATTTGCGTAAATGCACTAGAAGGAATTTTCATGAATGGGAATCCTGCATCATATCATCAACTTAGAAAAGACTTGCATCTAGATTTGCATGGCATTGTGGACAGTTTCAATTGCACTATATAATAGGGACTCATCTTAAGAGATAGATTTAAGATACGCAAGGGAATTGTTAAACTTATTTGAAAGAGACAGTCGGGTAAATGAAATCCTATATGATAAGTAAGGCTAGGGTTTAATTTGACTCGGTTAGAATTTAGTTGCAAATAAGTCAAATTATGGTTACGATCATATGTTGACTTAGAATCAAGTAAACACGCTATTTGGTCTCTATCCTAACAACTAGTTGCAATGAGTCCAAAACACCCTTGGAGATATCATTCTTAAAATATGATACATCTTGAAGCTAATACAAGAAAACTCAAATGTCATATCCACAAGAAAGAATGACCATTCGCAAGAGGAAATAAACAAAAGTTCTTGTTATCTTGAGGGAAGGAAACCCTAAGGAAAATTTAGAAACCCTGATAAAGTTCCAAGGTGGGAAAATGATTACCAACTGACCAATTGAAATCCTAGTTTAAGTCATCTAAAACATGTGACCCTAAGATAAGAACCTTGGACTAAAGGTTAGCAAATTAGAAGAACTACCATCTGAAAACTATCAAATATAGATCCAATAGCGTAATTTCTTGCTCGTATCACATAGGATCAAGGTTGGAATGAGGGTATTCTCTATCTCTCAGAGGGTTATGGAAGTTGATATCAAGGCAAGAAAAAAACCCAAAAAGGGGTGAACGCTAAGCATTCAAAAATAGAAACTCCACCACCAATCATCTGCCTGTACATAGTCACATCCTGAATTTCAGCTCCAGTGCTAATGTCTCGCTTGACATTCTGATCAAGGGGTGTATCCAATGGTTTGCATTCAGCCATGCTATACTTCTTCAGCATTTCCATGGCATAATGTTTCTGAATCAGCCATAAACCATTTTCAGCCTTGATTACCTCAATACCCAAAAAGTACTTCAATTCACCTAAATTTTTCATGTCAAATTCAGATTTCAACATCTTCATTACATGCTGTATGCCCAAGTCATCATCACCAGTGATTATCAAATCATCAACATATATGACCAGCACTACTAAGCCACTGTCAGCCTTCTTTGTAAATAGGCTATGATCAGCCCCACCAACAATAAATCCCAACCTCTGCAAGTAGTTACTGATCCTAGCATGTCAAGCTCTCGGAGCCTGCTTCAGCCCATACAGTGCCTTTTTCAGCTTGCATACATAATGTTGAAAATCAGGGTGAATATACCCTTCTGGTTGAACCATATAGGCATCCTCTACTAAGTCACTGTTAAGAAATGCATTCTTAACGTCCATCTGTTGTAATTTCCAGCCTCTAGCAGCATCCAAGGCAATCACAGTGTGTATGGTTGCCATCTTGGCAACAGGGCTAAATGTTTCCTCATAATCAAGTCCATACTGTTGGGCGTACCCCTTAGCAACCAGCCTGGCTTTGTACCTTTCCACACTGCCATCCGACTTGCATTTGATTTTGTAGACCCATTTACAGCCAATGGTCTTTTTTCCTTCAGGCAGTGGCACCAGATCCCATGTCTTATTTTCAGCCAAGGCATTCATTTCTTCATCCATGGTTGCACACCAGTTCTCATTTTCCACTGCTTCAGCATATGTACCTGGTTCTTTGATCTCCATCACTTTTTTCATGTAAGCATAATGCTTTGCGGTGTAGCCACTATATGTCAACCTGTCAACAGGGTATTTGACCCTCTGTGAGCATCTAAGCTATGGTGCGCTGCTCGATTCCCCTCTCTCATGAGGCAAAATGTACCTACTGTGCCTTGTGCCAGGTGTATAGACAGTCGGAATACCAAGTTCATTGTCTAAAGTGTCAGTAGACTCATATCCAGAAGTCATCCTGTCAGGTGTCATCATCCGAGATACATCCTCAATAACTTTCTCTTTTCCTTTATCTGTGACATCATATCTCCCCCTCACTGACATACTGGTGTCAATGGATGGTGAGCTCCTCAATCTCCCTGTCCATGGGGATGTTGTTTGACTACTAGGTCCTGTCATATCAATGCTTTGTTGCATATCATCTGTGGATACATGAGTAGAAGGCATATTTGATGGCACTGTAGCTAGTGATACATACCAAGAACCCATCTCATCAAAAATAACATCCCTGCTCACCAAGGTCTCCCTGGTAGAGGGATCATAGCATTTGTATGCCTTCTTCTCCTGTGAATATCCAATGAAAATACACTTATGCGCTTTTGGATCCAGCTTCTTCCTTTTTTCATCTAGAATATGCACATAAGCAAGACAGCCAAAGACTTTCATGTGACTTACATCTGGCTTATAGCCATACAACTTCTCAAACGGTGTCATCTCATGAATACCTACAGTGGGAGTCTGATTCAAGATATACATGGCTGTCATAACAGCCTTAGCCCAATAATAGAGTGGCATCTTCTTCTCATTCATCATGGCATGAGCAGCTTCCATCAAGACCCTGTTCTTTCTTTCAGCTACCCCATTCTGCTGAGGAGTGTAGCTGCAGGTAAGCTGCCTGTGTATGCCATTTTGAGCCAAAAAGTTGTCAAACTCATTTGATACATACTCCCCACCGCTATCTGATCTCAAGCAAGAGATATAACAGTCAAATTCCTTTTCAACCTGCTTTTTAAACTGCTGAAAAACAGCAAACACCTCATCCTTTGTCTTCAGAATGTAAACCCAAGTATAGCGACTGTAATCATCAATGAATGTAACATAATACTTTGAGCCTCCCATGGATGCATTATGGGCTGGCCCCCAAACATTAGATTGCACTAACTGCAATGGACGTGTACTCTGCCTTACATGCCTGACAAATGGCAATCTTGACTGCTTACCAAACTGGCAAGCATCACATACATGACCAATATCTGAATATTGGAACTTGGGTAAACTTGTAACAAGCTGCTTTTTCTGCATAATTTTCAGCCTTTGCAAATTTACATGCCCCACTCTCTTGTGCCAAATTTCCAAGTCTTTGATAGTGCCAGAACCATGGGCAAACATAGCTGAATTCAGCTCTGGCAAGGTAGCATCAAGAGTAAACATTCTGCCATTCCTATGACCGCAAGCTATCAACTTGCATCCATTTCCAAACTCTTCAATAAAGCAACCATGCTTGTTGAATCTAACCTGCAAATTTTGCTCCGTCATCTGACCAACAGACAGTAGGTTCTTTATAATCGAAGGAACATGCAATACATCATGCAAATTTTTCTTTCTGCCATCATGAACCACAAGAGGCACTTTGCCTTTATGCTCAATGCTATGCTGCGTGTCATCACCTGTACAGACATAACCATTTTTTTTAGCCACCATATCAGTGAACCAATCACCGTGAGGAGTCATGTGGTTCGATGCCCCTGAATCAATGTACCAAACTGCATCATCAGTGCATTTTTCAGCAACTCTGTCTTTTACATACTGCATGGCAAACAATCTATCTCCTGAAGTATCATCTGCCTGACTAGTTGTAGCAAAATGTCCATGTTGTTTGCCTTTCTGATTGCCCTGCTTCTTCCAGCAGTCCTTGGAAATATGCCCATACTTCCCGCACTAATGACAATCCTTATCCTTGTTCGGATTGTCACATGGATGCTACTGTTGCCAGGAGCCTCTACCTCTAGGGCTAGATCTCCCCCTGCCTCTAAAGTTTCCACCACTTCTTGCATTCAATACCTGCTAGTTGTTATTTCCATAGGATGCATTTTGATGGCCTCCTCTGCCAAACCCATAGCCTCTACCACGGTTTCCATAGCCGCGTTGATTGGAATAGAAAACTGCATCCTTGTTTTTAGAACTACTAGATCCTACAGCCAAACCAAGCTTAACCTCTTCATGGATAAGCAATGCAACCAACTCATTGAAATCAGGCATTTCAGCCCACATAGACACAGAAGTGTCAAAAGACTTATACTCAAGCCCCAAACCATTCAAAGTCACAGCAACCATGTCTTCGTCTTCAACCTATGAACCAATAGATGCCAACTGATCCGCAATGGTCTTAACCTCCGTGACATAATCCTGTATAGATCTGCTCTTCCTCTCCATGTTGTTGAACTTCTACTTCAACTGTATCTTCCTGGCACTTGTGGTTGTGCCATAATACTTGACCAAAATGTCCCATGCATCCTTAGGAGAGCTGCAGTTCATTATCTGCATTACCATGGCATCTGAGATACATAAAGAGAGCCAGTGCAAGACTCTACGAGCTCTTTCTGTCCAAGCTCGTTGTAATCGTCTCTGATCAGCCGTAGGTCGATTCGGGAGCTCAGATTCAGCTTCTGCTCCAGCCACACCAACTCCCAATAGCCTTTCCCTATTAAGAAGTTCTCCATACGGAACTTCCATATGGCATAATTGTTACTATCAAGCTTTTCGCCCACTATCTGGGTTATGTTGTCTGTCCTTTTTGCATTTGCCATGTTCTAGACTTTGCATGACTACCTGCAAACCAACAAGTATGACTGACCAAGTTCAATCCTCAACTATTTAAGACAGTTTTCTGCAATTAATTGTAGTAAAAAACCAGGGTATTTCAGCCCAATGACAGCGCAAAATAGTCCACAACCAGTGGTCTAACTCATAAGTATAACGGTCAAGACTTATGCTTTCAGCTTAAACTCCTACAACCTCACTACCAGAATAAATACATACAGTTTGAAAATTGTAAATTGTTAGTGACCAGCAGCTTATTCAAAGCCAAAACTAAGTCATATACATGTCATACATGTCCCAAACCTTCATAGACAGCTACTAGTACATGTAGCAATCCAAGCATAACCATACGAGCACAAAACAATGCATATCTAGCAAGTATAGGTGTCAAACTTCCTGCTCATAGATTGCATTTAGCAAATGCTCAGTGAGGTCAAGTCTTTTTAGCTCCAAACTAGCTCAAAAAACATGCCAAAAATCCACTTTAAAGTGTCAAGGTCACTACATGACCATATGGGCACCCATAAACATGTCTTCAATAGCCACTTGCATACATTGCAATTACAGTTTGTACCCAGCCAAGACACTGTAAATGCATTCAATTTTAGCTTCAGATTTCAGTTTTTAATCGTGCTTAATGCCCGATACAATGCTCCAAGCATACCCAAATATATTCACAATAGCACACAGTTGTTAGAGATCAACAGTGTCATAGCATGCTTCAGTAGAAGATGGTGCTTGCTGCCCACATTCAATGATAGTTTTCAGCCTGTCAATGACTTCCCAGAACTAAGCATTTCAGTCAATAACTTTAGTCCATAACCATATCAGTCAATGCATATGTCTTCACAAATATGTATATGCTCAATAGACCCTTTTGAGCATGCCCGGAAGCCTCAATCTTTAACTTATGGTCAAGTACTTGCTGAATATTCACTGTACCCAGCAGTGAACTGTCTTTTTCAGACCTGCAGTCTGTCTGTACAGCTCATAGATGAGCTCATATGCAATCATTTGTTTACCATTGATGTAGACCACCTTCCATTTAGTGTAGACATGGTTTATATCACCTCAGAAACCATCAATAGCCTGAGTCTCTGTGTGCAGGAGCAGCCCTTGAATCTAGGGCAATCATACAGCTTGTAGATCTGGTTCTAGCAGCTACTGTTGATGATAATGATGATGATGAGCACTCAAATGTGCTCAAGGATGCTCCCAAAGACTCCCAAACAAGTCTTCATTGCTGCCATGAAGCATAAAGTCTCACATGAACAAATGCCTACCTTGTGTTAGAGCAATGGAGGAAAATGACAGTCAGTCCTTTGTTCTCTTCAACCCTAACAATTTAATCTTCAGGTCTTCTTCTTCCCATATGCACTCCACAAAGCCCATTCATGGGTGCTCTGATACCATGTTGAGATTGAGAGAGGCAGAGACAGAGTGAGGAGCAAGCATGCTCTCATCTTCTTCATTCATTCATTCATTCTCGCTTAACCACACACAAAGAGTAAGTGTATACAATAGTACTAAGGTCTGTAGGACCATTCACACTGGGTCTAAGACCACTAACTTATTTAATGTCCCACACTTGCTGATACAGCTGGACAAGACTAATGTTGGTCATACATACTAACAGGAGAATAATATGAGCTTGATATTCTAACAAAACTTGGCTCCTCCAATAGGCATAATTCGTACCATCAAGCTTAGTGATGTTGACGATAGCACTGTCAATGGAAGAAGATGCCATATTGCAATCCAAAATGGTGCAAACAGTTCAAAACTGCTTGCTAGTTTCTATTGTAAACAACCAAAATACCACCAAAACCAAGGTCAAATGACCACAAACTGATAGCTAATGATGATGCCCACCAAGTACCATCAAAAGTACATAATATCAAGATGATTCAATATGAAAATTCCACGTTA
The DNA here is from genome assembly GCF_053477565.2 of Lygodium microphyllum. Lineage (NCBI taxonomy): Eukaryota > Viridiplantae > Streptophyta > Polypodiopsida > Schizaeales > Lygodiaceae > Lygodium > Lygodium microphyllum. The sequence continues at coordinate 120,485,313 of NC_141147.1, forward strand.
GTCCATGCATAACTGCTTGCTATAATAAATTACAGCCAGGTACAATGAGAGTAAACTGCAGGCAAAATGAATGCACCAAGTCAACTACTGACTGTCAAAGCATAAACAGCATCAAGGGGGCATAAATTAGCATGTGACAGTCATATGAACATCGAGCAAACACCCAAGCATGTCAAATGAATCCGTCAATAAGCTGACACACCCCTTGTGTAATAGGGCAAAGTGTTCACAACACTGGCAAGACCTAACACAAATAGGTGTATGCTTAGGAAGTGCAAAGCCCAAATCAACCCAAATACATCTGTGAGGACCATGGCATATCAACCATGCAACATCCATGTGAAGATTCGAGTCTCAAGTATCTGAATGCTCAAGTAGCATAAACCACCTGCTTAATGTCTCTCAAGCATATCAAGATGCTCCCATTGGCACAAAAGTTGTAAATATCAAGCAAAGGAGCTCAACAAGGGCATATGATAGTACTAGTGCCAGAAGATCCAAGATCAAGCATCAATAAGACCTCATGAGCATATAGGCCATGTAGCATCCGTACATAGCATCCATAGACATTAAGTACATCCAAACTATAACTCTGGCAAGACAAGAAATAGCCAAAGTAAGCTTCGGGCAATCAAAATCCAAAGCAAGGCTTAGTAGCATCCAACTCTAAACAATGTAATGGGCATGTAGTAATGGCATAGGCCAAGCATGTCAAGATCAGCCATAAGTACATCAGAGATGAATATGCAAATGCTATGCAAAGCGAGCTCAAGCTCAAACAATGATTTGAGAGCAAATCCAAGCTCTATGTCGATCCTCGGAGTCACAACATCAATGTATACATCCAATACATAGCCCAAATCCAATAGGCATATCCAAACATAAGCAAAAGAGCTTCAATCACCCTGAATATTCTAGTAGCAAAATAAACATCCAAAACTGAGCAAACAGTGGCTCAATCCAAGCTCAAAACCATTGACAAACCATAGGCATACTTTTCCATATGTATAGGCACCAACCGAGCATAATCGGGCATCAAATGACTATCACATGTACCTGTAAAGATCAATGACAAGGCAAATGAGCTTCAGCTTTGAATATTCCAACTGCAAATAACCTATGTAAATTGAGCAAATCAGTGCTCAAACCAAGCTCAAATCGATAGGCAAACCATAGGCATACATTTTCTGACATATAGGCATCATCCAGGGATAACCGGGCTTGACCATCACATGTACTTGTAAAGTTCAATGACAGGGTGATGCCCTATTTATGATAGGCTTGGGACTATTCTAATAGTCCATGGTTGAGCTAGAGTCATCTCCAAGCTCAATGCCAACCATAAATATCAGTGCTCAAACCCAAAGCCAAGTGTCGGGAAGCTTCAACAAGCCATAACCAAGTGCCAGATAAAGTAAATGAACTAGGGGCTAGTGTAAATGTCTGGATTAGGTTGAAATCAGACTTGTTATTGTTTACATAGCCAAGAGGAGCTCAAGATCAAAGCTCAAGTCATGTGGAAGTGCCCAAACTCAATACCAACTGCTGGTGGGTCTCAATAGACCATAAAAAAGTGCCAAGTGGGTGAGGAGCTCTTGTAGATCTCTGCCATGCTGGAAAAAGCATCTATCAACATGTGGTGATTGCATCAGCTGTAGATATGGGGCTAGGGGGCTACTATGAAGGTTGCAAGAGGTTGAGGGGTCCCCAAGGGGCCAAGGAAGGCCACAAATCAAGCTAAGTAAGCAACCAAGCTCTCCAATGGCTGCCACAAGCTCAAACCCTGTTGTGAACTTGTGAGATGAAAATTGAGTGAGAGAAGAACTCCCATATCTCATGTTGATGTCAGGAAGTGCTCATGAAGGACCAGCTCTAATACCAGTTGAAAGGTGAGAAGGATCAAAGCTTTCTTGGAAGAGCTATGTTGGGAGAGCAAGAGCAAAAGAGAGAGAGAGAGACCAAATGGGAACTCCAACAGTCACAATGTGTGACTGGGCCTTCCTTTATTCAAACTATCACTGAAAGAATAAAGAATAAAGTGATGGTGACGTGAGCCCACCACCCGCAGTGTGTAGTGGTGGGTCCCGTCAATGTAGTAATACACGGGCGACTAGACGGAGGCACATTTGCCCCCAACACTTTAGTTAGTGATCTGCTGATGTATGAAATTGGATACCACATATTGTCTTCATTTTTCTATAGTAATATTGCACCAAGGCCTTCATTTGATGCATCAGTTTTTTCCAACTTAAAACATTTGTCAAAGTCTAGATATTTTAAGTGGGTTGTGTTTTGCATTTCTTTCTTTAGTTGTTGGAAACTCTGTTCACAACTAGTTGTTCGTTCATACTTCTACCCTTTTTTCAAGAAATTTCTAAGTGGTTGGGATTTGGATGTTAAGTTTGCAATGAACCTTGTAAAGAACATTACTAATCCCAAAAAACTTGGAAGTTTTTTAGTTTTTGTGGGGCATAACAATGCTGAACTACATGAATCTTTGCATGATCTATGTGGATACCCATTGTGGAGATGATAAATCCAAGAAATTTTAAAGATGTTGCATCCCACTTACATTTGCACAACTAGAGTTGTAAATTGTAAACTTGCAGATCCTTATCAAGACTTCCTTGATCATTGTTTTATGTTCCTCCCATGTTCTGGTATGTATGAGTACGCCATCCAGATATATGGCAACCATTTTCCTTTCTATTAGATCCTTGAATATCTTATTGCCCATGCATTGGAAGGTACTTCTAGCATCACTTAAACTGAAGGGCATCCTTGTGAATTGATACAACCTTGTTGTTGTCCTAAAAGTTGCCTTATGTGCATCCTTTTGGGCTAGTGGAACTTGCCAATATCCAAAAGCCAGGTCCAAGGATGTGAAGTATCTAGATCTACCTAATGTGTCCAAGAGGTCATCTAACCTTGGAAGAGGATATATATCATCTTGTGTGACCTTGTTGAGTGGTCTAAAATCAATGTAGAAGTGATATGTGTCATCATCTTTTTTCACCAAGTTTGGTTCTGATGTCCAATCACTTGAGGATGGTTTTGCCACTCCTTTTTCAAGAATGCCCTTTTGATAGCTTCTACTATGTATTGATTTTCTTTTGGTGACCTCTTGCACATTGCCATTTTGATTGGTTGCACTATACCTATCGTTATTTCATGGTAGATAGGAAGTTTTACTGTATTAGTGATCTTTTTTATTTGAAACAAGTATTTGTATTGTTGTAGCCTATTATAGTAATATTTGGGAACAACATCACAACACCTGACACAATTGTTTGATTTGAAACAAGTCCTTATTGGGATGATGGTCACTCATTTGCAATCTATCACAATTCATACACGTAAAGCACTCTATCAAGTGTTGCAATATTGGTCTAGATGTGTTCAGCATCAACAAGAAGACTTGGACAACAATAAATACATGGTTGATAGAGTGTTTAAAAATGTGGGTATCATGCCCATCATCTCCACCAATGTGATGGGTCAAAGGAATGAATGCATTAACTCACTATAGCATAGGAATAAGAGAAAAAGGCAAATCAAAACTCAAGCTCCTTGTTTAAGCTCTCCAAGATTGCCCTTCTCCTCTCTCTAGCCTTTCCCTCTATCCCTTTACATTTTCTCTTCAAGAAGCTCTCTACAATGTCTTGACTATTTGGCAATATACATGCCATCCTGCCTTGTTTAGCACTGTTTGGCAATATACATGCCATCCTGCCTTGTTGGCAAGTGGGCCATGACACTATCATGGGTTTGAATAAGTAAAAGCATATAAATTATAGGGGGTGATCTCCTAAAAAGTACCAAGTTACTTTTACTATAGCCCTGATTGCACAATTATTTGCTACTAGAAAGGCATGATTAAGATCTTAAAATTTTTCGTGAACCCATTCAAATAGCTAAGGAAGTTCAATCACTTCAATAAGTTAATATTTGGTGGATCGGCACAATTACAATTGAACCACATCTATTGCAATAAGCATGGAAGGGAGAATAGGGTTCATGGAAGAATATTAGCATAGAAGTCACTTTATCATAAATCCAATTATTAGGGCTACTCCTATAGTATTGATGAAATCTTACACTTGAAAGGTTAAATTTGTTACGTGCCAAATATGGTTACATCTACAATGTAATTTATTTGCTCTTCTTTGAGTAAGATGTCATCTTCATTTTTTTTCCATCAAGATCTATCTAATCTTGAAAATTAATAATTAATTTCATTACAATTAGGTTTTTGTGAATTTTAATATTTCTTTTATTATTTTCATAATTTTTTATGCATTATTTTAAATGTTATGAATTACTGACAAGTGTGGCCACTTTTTATCATTGTAACCAAAAGCAAATAGAAAGTATGACACAATGTTCATTGAAGACAATTCCAAAACTTATCAAAATTTCCATTTTAATAGATGTGTAACATAGAAATAGACAGCCATGCAAATGCCTTAATTTGTATAGTAACACTAATTATGGTTTTCTTCATTAGGTGTTTTCCTTATTTCAAGTTTCATTAATTTTATTCATCATGATATGGTGGGGCCAATGAGTTTTAGCTAGAATCAATTGAGAACCAAGCAAAGGTTGACAAATAGCAAGAAATTTATTTCATTTTATGTGATCCATACAATAGCGGGTGGTGGAGTCGAACTTGCATTAGTAGCTTGGAAGGCTAAGGTTTATAGTTGTTGCTATTTCATGTTTTTAACATCTCTAATTCAAAGCTAAACATGAGAGTTCAATACCATGGAACAAGAAGAATAGGAAACTCCTAAGAAGCTATGCACTCCCGAGAAGCTATGCACATGCCTTAGTGTACTTAGTAAAACTAGCATACTTTCACTTTCAACATTGTAGGAACATGAATAGAAAATATTCAGTTCCTCCTCAATGAATGGTGAGAAGACTTCACGTACAATTCAACCAAAACTATTTCCTCAAGATTGAAATGTCTCATGAATATAACCAATCTAGTAGTTCACAATAACAATACCATTTATCTTGAAGCAAAGCATAATCATGATTGTTTTTATCATTAGAGACATTTTGGTCATAGGGACTCTAATTGCTAGGTTGTATATACAATTTTCAATATCCACATGCTACCTCAAGTAAATGTATGTTTTGCAACACAAACATTAATAATTTTGCATTGACTATGAAAGGTACATTTTTAATGAAGGTTGGAAATAGAGAATCTGTAGCTAGGTCATAGAGATCCAAACTTATGCTTGTATTTAACATTCTTATTAAATGTGAAGAGAAAAAAACATGAGCATTTATTTTTTCAAAGTAGCAATCATTAGTTCATAGTGTAACTATGAAATGGTCACACTTGATTAAAGAGTCAACTCTTAATAGTGGGAGTTGGTGTAGTGAGGGCTTGCATGAAGCTACTAGCTCTTCTCTTACTAAGAGGAAACTTCATGGGTGAAACATTTGGAGTAGACAGCACAAAATCAGGTTGCCCAGTAGATGTCACACAACGATGCCACATGTTACTATTTGGATCAACCTTGCGCGGTTGTTTAATAACTTCAGGAATAGGCAAGTAACAATAGTGAGTGTTTACAAGTCCCACTGTGATATTTGAGTATCCAGCAAAAGCTCCATGTACCTAAAGAAAAATTAATTTAGTAAATTAATTATGAGAAAATTATTGAACATTGGTCCCAAGCAAAATGCTGCATGTCTTAATCCTTAACATAACATGTTGTTAGAAAGTTCATATTCCAAGAAAGGTGCTTGACGATGAGTACATTCTAGGTCTTCAAAACTAACCGCATTTTGGCCTAGTACACTACAAAAGATATGATCTGAAGCATTGCATGGTCTTGCACGAATCATGTAAGTAGGATCAATATACTTCACGTCGGCGGGCATTCCAATCTTCTTAAAGTAATCTTTCACCTTTATTCAAATAAACAACCAGCAAGATTAGAAAAAAAAAATACAACACACTACAAGTTTAGGAGGGAAGGGTTAATGTATAGACAAAGAGAATAAGTGAGAGATACTTGTGAGACAAACCACTTGCCAACATCACTAAGAATTGGGTTTCCTGATGCATCTGTACCACTTGATTTTTCAAGAAAGGCCTACAGTTGAATAATTTAGTAATGTTGTTAGTATCAATAGATTTTTTTTCTTAGTAAATAATAATACATGATATGTAGAATACATTTATGATATTTCTAGATGCATTATGAAAATACGTAAATCAATGAAGCATTTTAGTTTTGATACAAAAAATACAAAAAGAAAGCACCTGCCCAGCACCCTCAGCAATAACCACCACACAAGAACCATTCTTTTCAATTCTCTTTCTCATGTATTGCAACACTCCATGATTCCCTTCCATCTCAAAAGAAATCTAAAAGAGAACTTTTCTATTAAGAGATGAGACTTGAAATTGGAGAGAGAACACATAAGGTGTTCTTGTTATGGTGAGACCATTATGAGAAGGACAACTTGCATATGTGTGACTATGACACTATTAAAAGATGAATGTTGTATGCATATATATGAGATGTGTGTGTGTGTGTGTGTGTGTGTGTGCGCGCGCGCGCATGCGCGCGCACATGCGTGTGCGTGTGCATGTGCGCCTGTGCATAAAGTGATGTATAAGACATACCTCAGGTATAAGCACTGCATCAACTTGACCACTTGCTAATGTTGCATGCATTGTAATAAATCCACTTTGACGACCCATTAGCTTCACAATACCAATGCCATTGAACGCACTACTAGCCTACTAGTCTCATAAACCAAAGGTAGTTGATCCATAAGTTATGATAGGACAATTCTTATGAGCATTAATCTAATCTAGTTTAACAAGAAACAATGTTGTGTGCAACCATAAGCTCCTTGCCTTCACTAATTTTAATATCTCCAACCTGCAAACTAGTGATTCACCTTTTGAAATTTCAACAAATTTAGATGCTTCAAAATTCAAGCTAAAAGAAAATAACATGTGAAGGTTGGATAGCACATAGAGAACCTACTATGACCCACATTCTGAATTTTCAAAATATAGATGCTTCAAGATTCAAGATAAAAGAAAATTAGATGTGAAGGCTACATACCTCCACATAGGCAGCATCAATGGCCCTTTGAGCCTCCTCTACAGCTGTGTCAAATCCAAATGTCTTCTCAACTAGGAGAATGTCATTATCTATTGTCTTTGGCACACCCACAACCACAATCCGCAATGCCCGCTTATGGCACTAAAAATAATTAACATAGGGTTTCTCACCCATGAAGCATTGTTAAGGATATGGTAAGACTTCACAATGCTTAAATCCTATTTGTTGGCATAATTTTTTTCAAAAACTTATCGTACCACTTGGTGTATGGCATTTGTGGCTGCATGTGAACCATTTCCACCAATAACAAAGAGCATGTTGATATCCCATTCCTTATGACAATGTAAAATAAGTATCCCATCAATTTGAATCAAATTTTGATTTCATTTTAACCTTCAATTGAGTAGAAAGACTTTATACAGCTCGTGAAATCCATTTAATGCCAAGTCACATCTTCAAATGGAAGATATGAAATGCCTAAGACAAATCTATGCATAAGAGATAGAAACCTCCAATTTGTCCACAATGTCCGTAATGTTGGGGATCCCACGTGACACACCCAAAAAGCTACCTCCTCTCATGTTTATTCCCTGGACAAGCTTTCTATTCAACTGCTCTATCAACACAACTATTACACTTTGTGAGAACATGTATATTGTTATGAATATGAAAAGGATTTTTAGATTGTGAATGCAAGATATACTAAAATATTTAGAAACATTAAGGAAAGGATACATGGAATTGACTTACTTGAATAGGAGGAAGTTCTTTGTCAACAAAACCACGAAATCCATATTGAATACCCAACACATCCCTCACACCATAGATTTCAAGTGTGAAGACTATCTAGGAGATAAATTATAATGTTAGCTATATAAATGTGCATAGGAATGTGAAGCATATGGTTGTGGTACTCTTGGTATTTAAAAAGGTATGCATATACAAAATATCATGGATGGCCTTAAGGTCATACTATTTTACCTGCCTAATGACATCATTTAGCCCTGGACAAAGCCCTCCACAAGTCACAATTGCTGCTCTAACCTAGTTGTTCCAAAGTGTAAGGGTGTGGTTAGTTTGAGGTGATAAAACAACTAACAAGATGAGATAAAGGTGGTTTAGTTGTAATTACAGTGGATGGATGAAAGTAGATCCAAGCTCGAGGACCTGCACGACGGGTCCTGCATCATCTAGCATTGAACTTATTATGTTGTTAAGGTTGTTAGCTCAACCCTATACGATTTGCAAATGATTATATGGTTCCAAAAGGAAAAGACAATAAATGTTTACCAAACTGGTTTGAACTGCCATTCTGCATTTTCATCAAATTCCACTCCAACTGAAGTAGGATGTCCATAATGTACTACCTATATGTCATAACATTTGTGAAGTCATCATAACATCTATATATCAAGTCAAGGTTAGTTTTTATATCACATTATTAAGTTCCCATCTTGTAATTTCTCAAAAGAAACAAAAAAGGTTACCTTAAGAAGAACACGATCATCATCATGAACAAATAGTCGATGCATGTCTTGCCTATCAAGTGTATTGTGGAAACTAGAATATCCTTCAGGCAAGGGGCCACTGAAAGCCTTGAGCAAACATACACCATCATGATGAGTATAACCTACCAAACTTGGCACTCTCTATTATGTTTCAACCTCAAATTTAAGTTAGTAAGGCAACACATTTCGTAATACCCACTTGTCAAAGTAGCTTCAGCGCACCACAATAAACAAGAGTCCATGATGTTTCTTGGAATGAAATTTGAAATGTTTTTTAAATCAAGAAAAAGAGAGATGGTTTGAGTGTGTTGTGAAGGATATTGCTGCTTATTGTAGGCTTTTGTACAATGTGGTAATAATGTCTTAAGCACTAAAAATATGACATGAGTTGGTCATATACAAACCCCCCACACAATGAGGCTCTTTTTGGTTTATCTCTAGGAGGATCCCATCGCATTTTTTAAAAACTTCAAGTGGATTATTTCAAGGTCTACTTTAGTTTGAATCTTAGCACATGTGGGGGGTAGTAACTACTAAAAGTGGACCTTATTAAAGGATATTTAGATCCCTATTTGAGCTTCTTGAGATGTCCGAAGGAAATATCCAACCTAACATAAGAAAGCATTATATTTTGTACTAGTGCCCTAGAAAATTTAGTAGTAATTTTTAAAGAGAATGTATTATGCATGACTTTATTGTCATGTAGCTTAGTCATAGGATACTTTTAACCATACTTTTTTAGTAGGCTTGATAGCTCTCCTCTTATATATGTTGAGAGGACTCTTATTCCACCTCATTTTGTCTTTAGATCCTTTTTTGTGGCATAATGCTCAATCTCATTGAAGCTAAGAGTTATTCCACAATTAAGTTCAATCCAACTTGTAGAGTTAATGGAGTTACAGAGGGTCACTATGTGAATGAATGACATGATATTCAACTTTGCTTGTCATGGAAGTTGGAACTCAAGCAAGTAAATAAAGTACCTTCAATTGAAGGGTTACTTTGTTTACTAGCATAATGTGATGTAACAAAAAATGACTATTTATTGACATGTTCTCTCTCCTCCAATATGCTTCGTCAATCCCCTACCAACTCAACAATCTAGCACTCTAGCTTTAATTTGACTTGCATGTTGGTGCTCCCAAGATAATTTCCCATGGTAAACACATGCAAGCTAATGGACTTGCATGGTGATTAACTCTTAAGAGTCCCACCCCACTCAGTGTGATTGACTCGTAGTAGAGCATTGACTTGTAAAGGAGGATTAAATGCACTAAGAGCAAGATCATGCAATAACATAGTAGACTTTGTGAAAGTCAAATAATTTGAAATCTAGATGGCATGCCACGGTCTCTTGCCTCTTTGCTTATTAAAAAATGTAATTACCCAAGACCTTTGCTTTGAAAGTCTAGATAAATAGCTAGGTGTGGCATTGTTGTAATATTGGACTTTGAACCTCTTGATCACTTTGGTGGCATCACATTAGGATTTCACTTCCTCCTTTCTTTTGGGCTACTCGTCTTTGGTGTACACAAAGAACTATCCTTTAGTGTATTTTTCCCCAGGTGGATTTTCAATTGTGTGATTAAAGGTCAAGTTTCTCAAAAATGTGATTGAAATTTAAATTTGACTATTTTACGACATTTTAGTTATAAAATTCATTAATGTCATATATATTTTCCCCCATAATCAATCACATTTCAACCTCTCTTTTTTTAATGAATGGATGGGAAAAAAGTGTTTTGTCAACATGGGTAGCAACTCTTCTTCCTTTGTCTCCTCTTGTCCCAAGATGAAAGGATATGAGGTTAGGAGCATAGCTTAGCAAGTTAAGGGCTAGGTTATACCTGGTGCTAGTGGGGGGAAGGGAAACCCAAAGCCGCACCCTGTCCTTATTGTGCTTTTGGGTTTTCATAATTCTAGGAGCCCCCACAAACCCTCACATGAAAGTAAGTTCCTATGCAATATTAATAGGGCTAGCAACTTCCATTGGTTACCCGCTTTTGGTGTGTTTACCCGCTTTTGGTGCGATAAGTGGACTCGATGGGAACGATGGGAAGGAAGTCGCCAATGTGCTCGAGCTCGAAGGGATCACAGGAGAGGGCCGAGGCAGGCGAGGCCAAGCTGCTGGCGATGGAGGGGTCGCGAGCCGCGGCTGCTGCTGCTTCTGCCCCTGACGCCGCCGCCGTGGCCGCCGAGGGCGAGGACGAAGGAGGAGGAGCCGCAAAGGAAGCACGGGCCGGAGGAGGAGGAGGAGAGCCTCTATCAGCATCTGTGCTAGGGTTAGCGTTTTGGATGGGAAGCGGATCTGAGCTTGCGGTGGTGGTGGTGGTCTTCTTCTGGTGCAACGCCGACGAAGCCATGGCAGGAGCATTCGGTGGAGACGCAGGTGTCCCTGCCATAGCCTCTCTCTCTCTCTCTCTCTTTCTATCTCGATGGATGGACGCATCGATTCATCGCCGTTTCCGGCTCGCGTTGCCCGTAATATTGTCATATCTACAAACACGTCTTCTTACCATTTTCTACCCCTTCGTCAAATAGATCTGCGGGTAGTCCTAAGATGGACATGCTAAAAAATGACCTAAGAGGGGTTGGTGATTCCCTACATCCTCCATAATTTGCTAGTAGATCTTCACTAGCCTATAAAAATCTAATAGCATTCACTATTATATATCTAGGAATATCTCTTGATCGATCTAATGAGAGTGGTTCTTCATTTATGGAAGACCATACTACTTAAGAAAACATTGCATGGATGTTCCACAATAGTAGAGATAGATATGAAAGAACAAATTGTACTCTTGTGAAATATGAGAATAGTAATGAGCCAAGCTACATGAGAAGAGAACAGGTGAGGTAGCACCTTGGATTTGAACATTGGGCGAAAACGGCTTGATATTGAGCATAGGGTATTTTTTTGCTTGCATGATCAGGATCAAAGGGTGCTTAAGAAATGGAGAAGAAGGGAAGCCAAAGAGGAGAGTAAACATGGAGAATTGGAAAGGGAGTGGGGATGGGTGTAGCAAGGTTGGGGAAGTAGAAGACCAAGGCACTACTCTAGGGAAGATAATAGTATATGCATATATCTGCCATGAAGCTTGATAGGGGGCACCATCTTCTTTCGCCCTCCCCAACTGTTGGTTCGTGATTCAGATCAAATTATGTCAATTTCTTGTCTCCTTCTTATGTGTGTCTTTTCACATCTTGAGAAACATGGTCACAATCTTCCATATTTATGAAACAACTAATGCTCTTGATTTTCTTCTCCTTTTCATTAAAATAAAATCTTGAAGCTTTCTCTTCTCAATTCAACCTTTGGTTCTTTCACATCTATTGTGTCTGCTTCTTTTTATTCTTATATTTCTTCCTCAATAGAACTCGCTAAATCTCTCTGCCCCTCCTTTGATCAAACAAGAAACTGTGAAATCTATTGAAGAGAGGTAAGGTAGGCATTAGATTGATAGTTGAGGGGTGCTAGATGTCTTTATTGCTTTTCTCTTTGAAAATTCCTCTCTCATCAAGAGATATGCCACCACAAGTGCTTCCTCATTGATGCACACCATTCTCAGCAATTGAATTTGTATTCATGTCCTCTAAGTTTCTTAACAAGATTTGAGATTAGCTTGTTCCCCAACTACACACAAAATGAAAGTAGCCCTCCCATGAACAAAAACAACCATAAAATCGAGGACAAAGCACACAAAATCTATGTGTATGGCTCTGCCATTGATCTCAAAACTAAAAAGAAACCATAAATTTCTCTCTTAATAATGAACAAATTCATCATCTTCATCCATAGATTCAACCATTATGCACAAAAGAAAGAACAAAAGGGAAAAGAGGAATTCCTGCACAAAAGATAGAGAAGAGAGAAAGATTGGCACCATCCAAAAGGAGAATGTGTGAGTCTTGGAAGAAAGGAGAGAAAGAGGCACATAATCAGCTATGCACTCCACCCCACCTTTTCCCCAAAAGACACACAACCCTTCATATTTTTATTATTTCTTTGATTTTTTGATACATTTTTATTCGTAAGGCTTTAGCCTTTATATTTCAATTCTTTCTAACCTTTTGCAAATGCATGCACGTACACTTTTGTGTATACTATATATTTATGAAGGATGTGGATGTGGCCCCCTTATGTGTAAGGGTGTATTTTAGTGCTTTTGCAACAACATGAATATTATTTCCTTTACAAAAGATGAAATTATGATATATGCATGGACATTTTTGTGCCTTGTTTTTTTGCTTCTTTCAATATCATCAATATTGGGTATATGGTTGAGTCCTTAAGAATAGCTTGGGTGGAAAATGATTGGTTTGAACATGTTGAAAAGCATTGCCCAAGGGTAGCAACATATGTTGATGGCACATTAGTAAAATGTGCCATTGTGGATACGGGATCCTACGTCAATATTATGAGCTTAGAATTGATGAAAAGATTAGGATTGGAATTTTAAAAGGATGCCTCCACAATTCTTCAAATGGCAGATGACAATTTAAGGCAACTTGAAGGTTGCATTACCAAAGTCCATGTGACTGTTGCTAATGTGGAATGCATTGTGGACTTAAGGGTTATCAAGTTTACAGGGCACCCAAGTTATCAAGTATTGCTAGGAAGGCCATGGATATTGCAATTCGATTGTCAAGTTGATATACTCATTGGTCATCTCATTTTCGGGAGAGGTGCCCAACGTGTGATAATGGATGCATAGCATGAATCTCCTCAAAGTGAGAGAGTACCTTTATCTTCATTAGAATTAGATGCATTAGATGATCCATCTGGTAGTAGTGGGACTTCCTCAAGTGATAAATCAAAATAGGAATCCACTATAGAGGATGTCTACCATGCGACTTTAAATGAGCTGATAGAAGCTCAAGATAGAATAAGATACAAAAATGTAATCGAGCACTGGACCTTGGTACATTGAGTGATCCACGACCAATTAAATTAGGGTCTATGCTCAGTCTAGAAGAAAGGAAGGACTATGTGTCCTTGATTCAAGAATTTTGTGACATCTTCATATGGAGTTATGATTAGCTTAGGAGTATTCCTCCCAGTTTAGCTATGCATACCATTCCTTCGAAGGAAGGCAGCCGCCTTGTGTGATAAAAAGTGAGGCATATGCCTTTTGAACTAAGGGATAGACTATTTGAGGAGCTGCAAAAATTGCATAAGGCTAACCTAATATTTCGTGTACAACACATGGAGTGGTGTTCACCAATAGTTATCAAGAAAAAGAATAATAATCAAATTCGACTTTGCACAGATTTTAGGAAGCTCAATAAACAAATAGTCAAAGACTATTATCCACTATCCTTTATTGACTAGATTTTGGATTAGTTAGCAAGTAGAGATATTTATTCATTCATGGACTGCTTTGTTGGATATAACCAAATGGCTATTGCCAGAGGAATATAAGTTGAAAACAACATTTATTACTGTATTTGGATCCTTTGAATATCATGTTATGGCATTTGGTTTATGCAATGTGCTAGGTTCTTGGCAACATACAACCGATAAGACTCTTGGTGATATTTCCCTAGAGGAGTTGAATTTTTTTTTTGATCTGGGGGTAGCCACCACAAGGACAAGAGAGAGGTTATTTTAAGAAATTGTTTTAAGCATTGCAGGTAATTTTGCGTTGCTCTTAATCCAAGAAACTGTGTCTTTGGAGTGCCCTATGGATTGCTATTGGGCCATGTGGTTAGCTTGGCTAGTATTGCGGCTGATCTTGAAAATATAGAGTTATTATCGCTATGAGTCCGCTACGTACTCCTAATAAGTCCATAGATTTTTGTCATTGATGGGATATTGTCAAAGATTTATTAATGCACTGCCAGAGAGAATGTTGCCATTGATGAATCTACTATCTTTTAATTATTGGTTTGTTTGGAGTGACCCATGTCGAGTACCCTTTGAAAATGCAAAGTAGGAATTGGTGAAAGTGCATGTCTTGAAAGCACCCAAAAGAGGTGAGGTCTTTTATATATTTTTAGTAGCCACAATGCATAGCATCAGCTGCTCTTTAGCCCATATTTGGAAGGAGAAATGGTATCATCTAATTGCATTTGCTAGCCATAAACTAGGAATATCCGAGATTAATTACACTTGCATGGAGAAGTTGTGCCTTGGGATGGCATTTGCAACAAAGAAATTCAAGCATTACATTCTCTATGAAAAGGTGGTATTTTATATAAAGGCGGAGGTGTTGAGGCTATTGACAAACAAGTTGCAGTTGCTTGATTGCCTAGCAAAGTGGTTAATCACTTTTAGGAGTTTGATTATAAAATCAAGAGTAAGCCACCAAAGCTGCAGAGCATTGTTAAATGTCTTGTGGATTTTGGGGAGCCAAAGGAGATCCTGGTGGCTGAAGGCAGTGACCTTGAGGGTTTATTCAAAATTGATACAGCTTCCATTCCATCTTGGTATGTTGCCATAACGCACTATCTATCTACAGGAGAGACTGGAGCTACTTTGTCAAAGGCTAAGAAGAGAAAAATTAAACAGCAAGCTTTGAAAATTTCCTTGATTGTATGAACATTATACTAGTAGGGGGTCGATGATGTTTATCACCGATGTGTAATGTCTGATGAGGTTTTGTTTACCTTAGAAGAGTGTCATGACTCCGCTTGTGGAGGACTTTGCTGACGATTGATTGTACAAAAAGCTTTAAGAGCCGGATAATGGTGGCCATCCATTTTCCAGGTTGTATTTGTATATGTTAAGAGATGTGATGTATATCAAAGACATGATAGTAGGGAGAATAGGAAGCACCCCTTGACTCCTATTATGGCTATAGGGAATGGATTTTGTGGATCCTATTACTATGCCGTCCTCTATGCAGAAGAGGTATATCATAATGGCAACTAATTATTTTACAAAGTGGTCAGAAGCATGAGCGACAAGGAAGGACGATACAAAGAAGTCTGCTAGCTTCCTACTTGAGCACATCATCTGTCGATTTGCTCCACCAAAGGAGTTACTGTCGGAACGTGAAATCCATTTTGAATAAGGTGATTAAGAGCCTGACTAAAGCATGGAATATTAAACACAATAAAATGACACCTTATAATCCATAGGCAAATGGGCAGGTTGAAAGTACCAATAAACAATTGGTGGGTATTCTATCGAAGATAGTATTAGAGAAGAAATAATATTGGGATAGAAGCTATATGTGGCCATGTAGGCATATAATATAACTTTTAAGCGAGCTACTGGTCACACCCCATTTAAGTTAGTTTAGGGCAGAGTGCGTACTACCCCTAGAGATTGAATTACCAACTATAAGATTTGCAATAAACCATTTTTTGGGGAATGAAGATGCATACTTTGAGCACTTTATGAATTTAGCACACCTCGATAAGCTCAAATTGCAAAGTCTATTACATCAGAAGGTAGGCAAGTGTTGGATGAAGCAACTTCATGATTTAAAAGCAAAGAAGTATAGCTTTAAGAAAGGATAGTTAGTTTTATACTATGATGCACATAGGAAGTTGTTTCATGGGAAACTAGAGCCTTAATGGGATGGTCCCTACAAAATAGTTAGAATCATGAAAAATAAGCCAATAGCATTACTAGCAAATTTGCAAGAAATGGAGTTTAAAAACAAGGTTAATCTAAATAAGATTAAACCTTATTATATTTAGGCATACTGATGAGATAATTGTCTTGCACGTCAAGGAGGCTAAATTGATTTGAAACCTACAAGAGAGGCTAAAAACTGGTTGATGGGAAAGCTACTTCCCTACTTAGAACACCCATACTTGGAACAAAGATACCATCAGGGAAGACTTGTTTGGTGGAGCAAAGATTATAAAGTGATTGAGAAAGAGGGTGGGAAATTTGTTTGGAAGATCAAAGTCTTCTCTATCACTACTTAAGGATTTTGACAAGTATCCTAGTTGGATTCAATGAAGAAGGTGGGTAGAGCCTTTTGTTCATCCTCCAAATATGGTGAATTTTGACTATCATAGTTACGAATAAAGGAGTCAACAATGGCTGGATGTGTGAGCCCTTTATGGACGTATGCATTATATTTTGATCGATCATCCAGGGGTCCCAATAAGAAAAGGAGTATTGGGGTAGTCATTAGAGATCCTCGACATAGAATCACGATGAAGTTAGCTATCTACCTTGGGGTAGGATTTACTAAAAATATGGTAGAATATAAAGCCCTGATCATGGGACTAAATATTGCTAAGAAGGGTGGTATTCACCAGTTACTAGTAAAAGGGGATTCCCCATTGGTTTTGAATCAATTGAATAGGTTATACACAATACAAAATCCCATCCTTTTTCTATGTATTACCATGCTACTATGAACCTGATTGACGAGATTGAGAAAGTGTCTCTTCAACTAATTCCATGATATTGGAATCAATTTCTTGATTCATTAGCAAATTATGCTTATGAAGAAGACATTTTTTTCAATTGTGATCCTTGATTTCTCCATTGATGATGAGAAATGACCCAGTCGATTATGGGGACTTTTATCAGAACATGCTTTATATGGTAGACGATCGTTAGTATGGGTAATGCAAAGAGTAGTCGAGACCCATTTGATGTTGTTATCCTAGACCCATAGGGTGGTCAAATGACATTTTATACATACACCTCTTATTGAAGTACGGGTCATAATCTAATGCATCTAGTTTAGGGCTAGAAGCCCTGTTTTCTCCTTGGAATGGAGTGTCTTGTTGTATGTCAATACTACTCCAAGGAGGGATGTGTATAAGATGTATTGGTTTTTGTTACTTTAGGCCAAGAGGGCTGATTGTTTCCAATACACAATGATATATTTCGTCAGGCCAAGAGGGCCATGTATTTTTTTGGTGCGGATGTAGTTAATGTTTCTTCTTTTAGTGCTGCACTAAATAGATTTGATGGAGTTCTTGGAGGAAGCCTTTGCTATGTCAACGCTTCTTGTGGCCAAGTCCATGGGATATCCTTCCTAGTTATTTCCCTTTATGCTAAATGGTTATGTGCATTTGTGGGGACTTTTCTTTCTTTTTTTGGGGATTTGTGATCAAGGCATAAAGTCCTAGAGTTTAGGTTATATGTGTTTGGTGGGAGGTTTAAGCAGCAGTCTACCTCCTATGAAGACATTGTCAGGCACTCTAAGAATTGTTTTAGAAGGTAGTCCTAGTACCCTTGTTCTACTAGCCTGCCAAGCAGCTATTTCCAGGAGTTTCTGTTGTGAGGCAACTAGAGAAGCGTGTCACATGTAAGAGAAGAAATAATCCATATATTTGAAGACTATATTATATGGAGGTGTGTAAAAAGGGGTTCTAACCCCTAAACAAAAGAAAAAGAAATGGAACGAAAGAAAAATCAAAGGGCAGATAGTCATTGCCTTGTGAAGGCTTTGGTAGATTCCTAGGGATGAGCCTAACCAAGAGGCTGATGCCTTGTCTTCATGGGGGTGATGTCTAGCTAGAAATCTGGAGCCCCAAGAGGAACACCAAGGAAGAGGGGATTCTACTGCAAGAAAATCTATCTTGTAACATCAACAAGCTTTTATTTCATTCTTTTGATGACTGAAACCAAAGAAAACAACAAATCTTCACGTAGCATCATAGTAGATATCTCCCACGAATTTGATAGAATCAACCATAATCTTCAACTTCTTCATAGAATCCTTCAATAGAACAACGAACACAAAGGAATACACCATTTTTAAATGGAAATCAATCACATAGTTTTCATCTTCAACGTCTTCATAGTTTTCTCTCTCAATCTCTCATATACAGTTACACTGTTTTGATAGAATTGGCTATCTCTAGCTCTCTCTCTCTCTCTCTCTCTCTCTCTCTCTCTCTCTCTCTCTCTCTCTCTCTCTCTCTCAATAGTACATCATCTCCTCACTACAATACTCTCATAATGACTCTCAATAATCTTTCTTAGGTCGTGGATGCACCTCCCAAGAGGTATGTCCGATGTGAAGAGGCACCAGAGTCACTACAGTGTCTCTTCATAGCTCACTACTATCATTGTCACTTCAGTCTTCTCTTAAATCTTCAGCAGTTGCTTCTTCCATTTGTTTTAGCTCTTTTGAACTTAGATTCATCCTTTCCAAAAGTTAAAAAACTTTCCCAAAGTCATATATACATTCTACAAAACACTTACAAAAGATCTACAGAACAGTACTGTACAGGACCAGAGCAGATACAGAACAGTTACAGAGCAGAGACAGAGGCTCTACAGAAGGTTTACAGAGGGTTACAGAAGGTCATCAGAACCTCATAACTCATACTAAAACTATTCCAAACTATAAAAAAACTATTCAATAAACCTTCAAAAGATTTCAATCTTTATCAATCATCAATTCATGCTTTATACAGAAGAAAATCAAAACAAAATAGAAGCTATACATAAGGTATATAGAACCAATCAGAACCTCAACAGAACCTATCAGAACATCACAAAGCTTCGTATTTCTACTAAGAATCATCACGAGCTTCCAAAACATAATCAATATCATCCAAAACACTCTCAAACACTTCTATTAACAACCATACATCACTCTAAACCCATCAAAAATCAATAATTTAGTCCTCAAAAATAACAAAAATCAGTCAAAAATTCAGTCTTTTTCCACTCTCAACATATCCCCACACTTAGAAAGGAAGCGTCCTCGTGACCTAAGGAAAAGAAGAATATAAGTACAGTAAAGAGCTCAATTTTGATATTCTTCATCAGTATCTTCAATAAGCTCTCCAAACCACGACCCCAACTTATCACTTGTATCTCTAAAAAAAATACTACTAAAGAAAAACTTTGTTATTCATTAACTCATCTGATAATCATTTAAAAGTTATAACAAATTTGTAAAGGATATAAGAGGTTCTTCTTCAGTTTGCCACCATAGGCTTTTTATCCACCATCAATAGTTTGAAAAGAGCTCTCGAACAAATTATTCTCAATCAGCACGAACTTATCACATACAAATTATTACAACACAACCATCTGAATGACACCTCCAAAAAGAGATATATATAATTAAGAATCATCCAAAATAGATTGCAAAGGCATCAATGAATGTGATCCCTTCTGAAGGCTTGGTGGTTTTGAAAATGATCCATGGAGAAGGACTCATCCACAAATGTCGTTGGAGGATTTTGAAAGAACTGCAAGCAACACATCCTTTCTAGCAAAACAACGTATCTACTAGGTAGACATAGGGCATGAAAATATAGGACATCCAACTGTTGGGAATCAATGTTCACATTGACATTCATACAAAGCTTTGGAATGGCCTTTTGATCGTTATGGGAATGCCTATGCATGTATGCTAGATACCAAGCAAAATGAGCTGTCAATCTCACTGAAGGATCTAGAGATTGTGAATATTGGTGAGCAAAATGGAGGTAATTCTGGTATGCTTGGCTAGCAGTTGTCCAGTCCCCTGGAATTAATGGCTAGTTAATCTATGGTCCTGTGAGAGAGTCAGTTGAGATCCATCCTCTTCTTCTTGGAATCTGTTGATCAAATCCTTTGTATCCACTAACCAACTGAGGGGGTTGAGAAATAGAAGTGGCAAGAGATGGAAGTGGAATAAGTAAAAGAGGATGAAGAGATGGGTAGGCAAAATCATAAAAGGAGGAATAAGCTAAAGGAGTGGCTGAAAATTTAAGAGAATCAATTAGGAAAGGTGACAATTGATATAAACAGGAAAAGTAGAAGGTATATGGATGGAGAATGACATGGTGAAGAAGGGGAAAAAACTCGATCTTCAATGAAAGAACAATAGGTAAATATAGGAATTTGAGGAAAACCCTGAGGTTGGAAAAGAAAAGGTAAGATAGCTGCTGAGTTGGTTTGATAAAGGAAAAGATAAGTATCATAGCGATTAGCCATTTGTTGGTAGTACAATAGACTAGGAATAGAGGGACCTAAAACAGATCGTCTCTGATAGGCATAAAAAAAAGATGAATCAAATGGATGGTTCTTGGAAAGATAAGCTAGGAGATCCACCCTCAGTTGGTTGGTGCTCTGCATATAAGTAGAAGTTGTATTTTGACGTTGATTCAGGACCACAGAATCAATCATTGAATGCCATGAATTGTCAGGGCAAGGAGCCACTTTTGAAGAATAACACCGGAACATGTCTTCTATCCTCAACTCCAAATAGGTGACATATAAGACAGCTTGCAAAACCACATCCCCCACATACCACGTCAAATCTACATCATCTGAAATCAACAGATCACCTCGTAGATACACGTAAGACAACAATATGGTAGTCGTCACAGAATCTTCAAAGACCATATAGACCACTTCTGTCAACAAATCAAAAGACCAAGCCCCACTCCAACCATTCTCTAGAAGAGGAAGATCCATCGTTGAAAGCTTCATATAGTGAAGGGGATGCAATGGCAGTGGAGAAGGAGAAGAGGAAGATACGAGAGACAAGAGCACACACAATGTAGGTGCTGTCCAACTGAACTGACAGCCTTATTACACTATCATATTATATATGAATAAAGAATGGGCGGTCACAGTATACACGGGTAGGCCCAAAGGCCTTTTACCCCAACAACCTCCCACTAAAAGGCCAATGTGGCCAGGGAGTGAAAACAAAGAAAAGAAAAGAAAAAGACAAGGCGAGGAATCATAACATCTCACCCAACACCCAATCAGAAAGCGAGCTGTGCAAGAAGTGTCGCGAACCTCTGCAAAAGAAGAGTCAAGCATCCCTGAGTCCATGGCATCCAGGAGATAAGCGATCCCACAGCTCTATACAATGGAGCAATCTAAGAATGCTTCTCATGAAGCAAGCACAACTCCATTAGGAGAAATATGGACTCTCTTTTTTGCCCCTTAAGGAGTGAATAAACAAATATAGGCCTAACCAATGAGAGAGCTGGGATTCCAGATTCATGTAACATGAATCTTCTAGCCATATCTTGGACCAAATCTTCCCTCAGCAATAAAATAAGGGAAAAGGGGAGTACAAAGCTGTCACTTCTTGGAAGTTTGTGCCTCGAATTTTCATTTTCTTATTTTTTATGTTTGACTTTTCTTTTCTCCCCTTTTCAGTTTCCCCCTCTTTTTTAGGCAGAACTCAAATTTGTCATATCTCTTTCCCCGCTTCTTTTTTCCTGACGAAATTTTACAGCCTCACTGTTTCTTGCCATGTCTGTAACCCTGTAAAATTTCATTTGCTTTGCACAAGCACAGAGAGAGATTCATGTGTTTCATGAAAGCAGAGCTTGTTTTACCAAAGCCCTAAGATTCTCTTCACAAAACTCTACAGGTATATTTTTCTCTTCCATAGATGTTCTATGGTAAAGTTTTATCTCGTTTGGAGAAAACCTGTGCAAGTTATGTGCATTCTCTGACATGTAATTTCTTTTGTTTTGATGCTCTAAGAGTCTCTTACAGTCAATAATAGTGACATTTTGAATACTCAACTTCTTCTTCAACATCTTAGGGTTTCTCTGTAAACAAAGTTACAGGTATATTGTCTTGTTTTTTTGTTGCTCCACTGTTAAATTTTATCTCGTTTAGACAAAATGTATACAAGTTACATGCATACTGAGATTTCCTTTGTTTTTTTACTCCAAGAATCTCCGAGGGTGAAGAACAATGATTTATTAAGAACTCAACTTCTACAACATCTTTGGGATTTTGAACACTCAACTTCTTCTTCAACATCTTAGGGTTTCTCTGTAAACAAAGTTACAGGTATATTGTCTTGTTTTTTTGTTGCTCCACTATTAAATTTTATCTCGTTTAGACAAAATGTATACAAGTTACATGCATACTGAGCTTTCCTTTGTTTTTTTACTCCAAGAATCTCCGAGGGTGAAGAACAATGATTTATTAAGAACTCAACTTCTACAACATCTTTGGGATTTTGAACACTCAACTTCTTCTTCAACATCTTAGGGTTTCTCTGTAAACAAAGTTACAGGTATATTGTCTTGTTTTTTTGTTGCTCCACTGTTAAATTTTATCTCGTTTAGACAAAATGTATACAAGTTACATGCATACTGAGCTTTCCTTTGTTTTTTTACTCCAAGAATCTCCGAGGGTGAAGAACAATGATTTATTAAGAACTCAACTTCTACAATATCTTTGGGATTTTTTGCAGAGAAAGCCACAGGTATATTGCCATTTTTTACTACTGTTCCATGGTTAAATTTCAACACATTTGGACAAAGCCTATATAAGTTATATGTATGTGTTGACCCAATATTTCTTTTGTTTTTGTACTACAGGAATCTGTCAGTGAAGGAACAATGGTCTTGCTATAAGTCAACTTCTTGTTCAACATATCTAGGGATCTTTGTGAAAGAAATTACAGGTACAATGTTTCTTTTTTAAATTGATCCATTTAAATTTAATTTCATTTGGAGATAACATTTGCAAATTATACACATGTTGATAGGTAACTTTTGTATTTGGTTGTTACAGATGTCTTCACGGAGGAAAAATATCAGTAGCATACTTGCAGTGGAGGTCTTCAACAGGAAAGATAATGGCGGTAATTGGATTTGTGATAAGTATTATAAGTTGGATTGGATTTTGATGCACCCAAGTACTCGAGGGAGTTTCAAGGTCAAGTGCAAGGATGTTGCAAACCCTAGCAAACATTGGAAAGGTAGAATTCTAGAGTTCAAAAAAGTGTTTAATGGCACAAGTGCAGTAACAGAAGTGTTGATTCAACATGTTTATACGCATAAACAAATCTCTGTACACGACGAGAACAACATTGCAAATTATAAACAAAACAGTAAGTTGTTAAATTTTATCATTGATTATTCTTTTGTATCAGAGTTGTTTTTAAAAGTCTTTGCAGTATTCTAATTCAGTCTTGTTTGATTGACAGCTCTATATCCATCGACTTTGCATGAATGGCAGAATGTGGAATGTTTAAGCGGCAAGATACATGTTTGGCATGAAGAAATAGGTTCTTTGATCTATGATAATACCTCTACAAGTCAACTTGCCACTCAAAATATCTTTTTTTATAATTCATTGTATGTGGTAGAAAGCCAGAGATTGCAGCATGTCCCATTGCCGCCATTGTCTAGTGGTGAATGGTTCATTGGTAGCTTGGAGTTGTCAGGAGCTTGCAAGTCGAAGATAAAATCTGACATCAATAGTGCTATGAAACCCACCACAGGCTCCAAAGATGTGCATCTTAATTGGTTTATTCCATTCTCATTGTTTGCACATTTGTTTGGTTCATGTGATGTTTTGAAGAAAACAAAGATTACTTATCAATGCAAGTGTCCCTCCGAGGAATGGATGAGTCAGCTATTGGGTGAGTCTTGGGAAGTCAAAAGAACACATTTTGATGAGACGATTGAGTGCAGGGTCAACCAATTTGATATTACATTCAGGTAAAATTTTTTTACTACTTTGCATACCTTGATTTAATTGATATAGGTCTCGCTTAGATGAATTGTTATGTTAGTCGCATTGATCACTTACCATTATTTTTGTTTTTATTACAGGTATTTCATTGCTAGACAAACTCTGTGCGTTCGCTTTCGATATAGAAGATGGCGACTTTTGCGAGGGGAGTGGATCAGCTTGGATCAAGATATCCGAGATGACACACATACAGCGCTTGTAGATGTGGTAATCTTGTGGAGTGGTCATAATCCTTTCGTAGTCAGTGCAGAGAGTCATTGGCCCATTTATTTTCTGAGACAAGAAATCCAATTAATGTCTAGTGAGCCCCTCTACAACTTCTATTTCAAGTTAGATAATAGAAAAGTCAGGACTCGTAGTGAGCAATCCATGACATGTAAACAATGTGCTTCTCCACATATCCTTGAGATAGTGGAATCCTTGTAAAAAAACTTTATAAAGAGCGAATACATACCTTTTTTGAACTTCTGAGTACTTTAAATTTTAGTTTACTGTGATCCAAGCGTGCGATAATACATACTGTAATTACTCAATCGTGCAGTTAAAAATCATAATTAAATTGCAGGTTAGAGGTCTTTAATCTAGAGAATATTGTCTTTGCACAATGATATATTGTAGCGCATCTCTGCTGCTCGTTTATTACATTTTAATATTAAATTGGATCCAAAGGGAATTTCAAGGCCTTTTAGATTTATTTTCTTTAAAAAATTATATATTTTCTCTCGTTAGACTTGAATATACTCAGCGACCCAAACATATTCGAGGATATAATAATGTAGAACGAAGCGTTTGTCTGTATGAGTAATTTTAACAGTGACTTTAAAGTACTGAAATAAAGAAACTAAGGTAAGAGTTTTAATTTGAAACTTTAGAATTAATAACTTTATAAAGAACCTTTATTTAAAACCCTAGACACATAAAAGCTATAACTCCAAACTCATTTTCGCTTTCATTCTCCACTTCCCTACACTTGTGCTCTCATTCCTTCTCTCTTTGTGTGCCATGGCTACCACTCCCGCCTTCGCCGCATGGATCAGTTCCACATGCTACGCGCACATAGGGGACCAGATATACCCTAGGTTTTGCGTGACCTTGAGTCTAGAGAGCTCGCTTTCCGCTGTAGACCCTGACTCTAGTATACTAGCATCGTTTTGTGATGCAGTGAACCCTCTCACTTGCTCTATTCCCGACTCCACTCTCAGGTGGGTTCCCATGGATTTTTTGTATAGTTTGTGTGCCGGATCCAGCCATGCAAAGGTGATAAGTCGAGCCCTAGTGCATGTGGGGCAACATCTCCGCGCTAGAGCAGTGCCCACCTCGTCACAGGACCACGTCACGATGGATCTCATTGAGAGGGATGCCGCCTTTGCCATATATGTTATGTGCACTGAGGTGCAAGAGGACAGTGACGAGGACATCGACGCACCCTCTCGGCCACTATTAGAGTACTTTGAGAGGGAGCCTGAGGAGATCACTCTCGATCTGAGTGTTGAGGCAGCACAGAGCTTGGCCATTGTGCACCCACCTCCCTGCCCTGATGAGATGCCCACGAGCGAAGAGCCACCCCTCTCTTCTCTCCATGCTATCACCATCGAGGGGGTGGAATATCTACTCATGCAGGATGTGCTAGAGTTGTTGGAGCTTAGGGAAGAAGAACTATACTGTATCATGGTGCGTGATGCACCTAGTGATTTCATAGATTTTGATTTACAAGATGCCCCACCACATGTTGATGAGGTGGCTCGTTATGATGGCACGAGCATCGATGACATCTCTGCCATTGTGAGCATCCAGGAGCAGATTGAGGATGCGGCGCCACAGTATCAGATCTCTGATGAGGAGTTCGAGCGGTTGCAGGAAAGCCTTTTTGGTCCTCGACCCGACTATACAGTGCCTACCCAGGAGAGAGACGAGGGCAACCCAGTGGCAGGAGCAGACCTGGATGCTCCATTACAGCGGCAGATAGATGATGCAGAGAAGGTAATGTTCTCGGTTTCATATGAAACTTAACCAGTAGGGCCTCTAGGGCATCGGGAGCACACACATGTGTTTTTGTCGGGATCGGGCCCCCAGAAGTGCCCTGGCCGGAGGCTCGCGTCTGGGGGTCCGATCCCGACAAAAACACATGTGTGTGCTCCCAATGCCCTAGAGGCCCAGATTCAGGCCCCCAGATGCGAGCCTTCGGCCAGGGCACTTCTGGGGGCCCGATCCCGACAAAAACACATGTGTGTGCTCCCGATGCCCTAGAGGCCCTACTGGTTAAGTTTCATATGAATATGATTTATATATCTTCAGCACACTCCATGCATAGTGAGTCTGATACTGAACTTGTGTGTTGCAGGAGGTTGTCTATATAGATGAGTTTTCATCTAGGCAGGGTGGCCGATCTGGTAGCCAAGGAAGGGTGAAAGACTCGGCATTGAAGGAGTATGTTGGGCAGCTTGTCAACGACATTATTGTATTTCATAAGACATGCTCCCCTACTTTTGCAGAGAACTTCTTGAAGTTGAGGGCACTAACAAAGGCTGGGCCCTTCAAGACCATCCCGACCAACTCCAGCCTGGAGAAAGTAGTGTTGCTTCGACGTTCGAAGCTTCTCTACTTATTCACGAGTACTAGGTCTGGCCCACTTTTCTCCATGGTGGCCCGTGGCATGGTTGCCGGTGTTGAAGACCCCACTGTCATTAGACAGGAACTATTGGGGCAAAATGTATTGTTGCCTATGATCAAGAATAGCTCTGACCATGGGGAGCCTAGCTCCAAGAAGCCTAGGAGAGAATAGATACTTATTGCCTACTGATATCGCATCACTGATGTACTGCACTTTGTAATCTTCTCTTCAAGTAATGAAAACTGATGTTTGTTGGATTCGCGTGCAATGTAGTTTGTGATACGTGTCATTTACTGTTTTTTTTTACTTGAATGTTACATTTATTTATCGAATTTATACGTAACACGATTCGTACCCTAAATTTAATACACAGTGCTTTATCGAATTCGTGCGCAACATGTATTTGTTCGAACGCATGTAACGATAACTCAACGACGTAAATAAAATAAATATCAAGTGACTAAACAAAAATAAGACGCGCCAAAAACTTTGTATTTGTATTAATAATAATTTTACATGGGGTCCATTACGACCAAGGCTTTACAAAATGTCTTCAGAAGCTACATTCCATGTGCTTTTGAGTTTGTACACCTCTATCCTTGCTGACCTCCGCGAGGACTATCTTTCCATCGCCGAAAGAACCTGACTATCCGCAGATCCCTCTCGGTGATAGTGACCCTCCTTGCATGCACCGCTGCATAGACTGAGTCTCCAAATAAGTCGATGAGGTAGGCTTCAGCAGCTTCTTGTAGTGTGAGGAGGGCCTGGGCAGTCCAGCGATCCGGTTGTTTCGCGCGTGATGTGTTTGGAAACTGGTTCCTGTTGTTCATGATCAGTATGCCCTCCATGATCTCCCGCACCAACTTTTGGAATGGAGCCTTCGGTATCAGGAGGTGAGTGGTCTTCTGGTAGTGGCGGATCTCGCGAAGAGCCACTGTGCCTGGCTTCCATCGATGCTTGCGATGCTGGCGTGGTGGTGGTGGTGGTGGAGCTGGAGGACGTGGCTGCCGTATGGAATTTCCAGGGGGGTATCTCCGGGCCGCTTGCTTGGTGCGTACCATGTCTTCTAGGAGAGAGAACTCAGAACTCAAAAGTGAAATGTGTAAAATGAGGTGAAACTTTAAACTTATAGCCAAACTTTTCAAAAACCCTAAAATTTCAATTAATGAATCCACGCTTAGGAAAAATATCACCAGTGCTCCGATTCACATGAAATTTTACCTGTAGGCTCCTCAAGGACACATCAACCATCCAAAATTTTTTTGGCCCCAACAGAAGCCTCTGGATCACCTGTCCGGAGGCTCGCGTCTGGGGCCCTGAATCCCCAGATTCAGGGCCCCAGACGCGAGCCTCCGGACAGGTGACCCAGAGGCTTCTGATGGGGCCAAATTTTTAATATAAATGAGTTTTTCTAATGCCCAGCATGAGGGTGAAGTTTCACCAGATTCCGATTTATAAATTTGACGGTTCAATCTTTTTTTGAAAATGCGTTAACTGCATTATACTACACTGATAATGTATTGTCAACCTCGCAACTGTAGATTAAATGTATTGATAATGAGTGTGTGCAACTGCAGATTAAATGTATTGTCAACCTCGCAATGCGAAACATTGGAAACTTAAAAATTGACAAAAAATAAATCATGGGTAAAATGGAATATCGCATCAGATATACTGTTGCCAAACCACTAAATATAGTAAGGATATAGTGCATCGGCCCATGTACAACTGATCACCGACGTGTACGTGGTTGCACATTGAATTTATCCTCAACAAAACTACTTACAAAATTGGAAACTTGAAAATTCACACAATGCGAAACATGGTCAAAATAGAATATCACATATTGGATTTAGCATTGCGAAACTATGAAATACACGGTAGATAGTGCATCGCACCAAGTACGACTAGAGCTAGGGAAAATTTAGCTCCATTTTGCAGGCCACTACTATCAAATACTTGAAGGTCTATTGGAAAGATAACCCAAAACTAAGATCCTTACAATCTACAACCAAACCTGAGCTAAAAACATAGATCCAATTACAAGGTAGCTTCTCAAAGCATATTGCTGACATTAAGATTAAATGCATCCTTGTTATTGCGGATCCTGTGAATAAGAACCAGATCTATGGGCTTAATAGTGATACGTCGGGCATGAATGGCTAAAAGTTGACCATCACTCATTAGATCAATCAAGTAGCTTTCAACTGCTTCTTGGAGAGCAAGCAAGGCTTGGCTTGACCATCGCCCCACATTCCTTGCCTGGTTCCTCGAAAAGAACTTGTGATGATGCCCTGACTGTAGATCTTGCAGTATTTCTCGCACCAACCTGGAGAATGGTGCCTTAGGAATAATCAAGTCGGCACTCTTCTGGAATTTCCTTATCTCGCGTAGCGCAGCTGTGCCTGGTCTCCATCTTCACTTTTTATGTGTTGGAGGGCGTGTATTACGAGTTGGAGCAGTAGTGGGAGGTGGAGCAGCTGGAGCATGTGGACCACCATTTCTGGACAATAGCGAACCATCATTATCGACCATACTAGGGCCACCATTGTTGGCCACAGTAGCGCCACCATTATTGGCTGCAGTAGGGCCACCGTTATCGGTCACCAGGGGATCTTTGTCACTCACAGTACGCTCACTAGATTCGGAAGAGTGTTGAGCTCTTGCTCTCGCAGGCGCCTTTTTGATAGGAAGCTTGGAACGTGCCATGGCTGTGATAATGAAGGATAGAAAGGTGGAGGGTAGAGTGGAGAGCAATGGGAAAAAATGAAAGGAGAGACGACTTAAATACGAAACTTTCAAACTTACTGTGGTGTAAATGAATTTTAAATTTATCATTTCATTTCATTTCTCCACCCCATCCCTACCTCTCTCTATCTCCTGACACCCCCCTCATGCCCCCCCTCTCTCTCTAGGCCAATGAATGTTCCAATGTTTAGAATTTTCATATCTTTGTCTTAGGATTTCAAAATGGACTTTTCATAATTAAAAAACAAAGTTCGAAATCGACTTTGAAAAATATAGTGACAAACCTTTGAAATTTTAAAGAAAATTTATAAGACATCTCATGTTAGAGATATGAGTATTGATGTGTCATATCCTTGGGACTTGTGCTCTCTTGTGGACTCTAAATGCATCAAAATTATTATATTTATCTAGGTCTCCATTTTTTGCCATCTCTCTCTTGGGTTGCCAACCATTCTGCGTGCCGTTGTCTAGCTGTGCTGTTTTCATATCTTGCTTTTCTCACTTCATATATTGCCCTACTTATAGATTCTGCTTGAGATGTTTTGGACTTCTTTTCTTTTTCCTCGTATCGTATCTCTAGTCTCCTATACCACCATTGGAATAATTGCCTCATAGAATTGGAATCATTGATGCCACCTCCATGATCAGTTGCCTTTTGAAAAGCACAGCGAGCTTGCCAATGAGATCTTTCCATGCCTTGAGTTGACCATATTGCCAAACTTCCTTGATCTCCAAAGTATGGACCATGTGCTTCAAGTATATGCTGCACAAGAAAAGAGATTAGAAACACAAAGTAATTCGAAATGATGATTTTTTTTTGCAATGGTGATAATACTGACCATGTAGTGTGTTATGCTATTTGTAGTCCATGCCTCCACCATGGACTTATGAAATCTAGCAGCTCTCTTTAAATGCATTGGCATCACCATCCATAAACCCCAACTTCTGTAAGAGAGCTGCTAATCTATCTAGGTGTATCCACACTTCTGCCTTCGCAATCCTCGTTCGTCCCCCATTGCTCCAATCTGAAACAGCAAGGTGCAACTTTTTCCATGCTTCGTACTTCTCTGGTTGTTTTACTAGTATATTGCCTTCCTCATCTCGAGGTGGAGATAAAAACTTCCTAGCCTTGGGTCCGCCAAAGCATGGTTTACAAGGAACATTTCCACTCTTCCCCGATTTTTTCTCGTCCTTTTTTATTTCTACTTGGCCTCCGTGCAATCCAACTTCAGAGAGGACTTGTTCTACCTTCTTGCATGTAGCATCAGATTCTGACACGGGCTGCATCTTGTATGCAAAGCATATATATTCATATACTAGCTTCTCAATTATTCTAACCAAACAATGCAATGTGCAAAAGTGAACCCTTGTTAGTGGTATTTCCAAAATAGGGCGCCAGTTTGGATCCACTGGAATTAGCATTCCATTTCTCATGACTTTCTGATCACGTGTCGGAGCACCCTGTTGTCCTGCCTTGGCAAGCCATTCTTTCTTTCCATCTTTCCCTTTCTTCCTAGTTTGCATGCAGTATATGCACGGAAATTTTGCATTTGCTGCATTTGATAAACCAAACATACACTTCAATGTTTTTAAATCACCTGCAAGATGCCATTCAACTTGATAGTCCCCAAACCCCTCAACATGTAAAACTGCTCCATTATTTTGCTATTGAATAACACTGGGTATATTAGTGAGGTTAAAAAAAACTTTAAGTACTTCATGGTCCTCCTTTGGTACTTCAAATGCTGCAAGCCACCATATTTCATTCTCCGATTGTACACTGAAGTATAAAGGATGTTTTTCATCGATGTTGGGATCCAATGCTCGATTCATAAGTGTTATACTCACACGCTCAAGTTTTCGCCCCTTGATAATCTCACTCTCATCAAGTTTGAGGACAAACTTAAGCTTGCCTCTACATTCTTCCATAGACATATTGTAAAACTTGACCATAGCAATCTGAACCCTACATATATCCAATACAAAGTTGTTGGATGCATTCAATACAAAGGCAACTTCTTTGGAACCATACTTCAATATGTGTGTGTGTTCCAGATGCGTAGGCTCACCAATTAGTTCTAAAACTTTCTCATTTAGTTGTTTTCGAGCCTTCTTCATGTGAAATGGTTTTGGCAGAGGCATTACTCGCTTAGTATTGAAGACTTGCTTAAAACCTGTATCCAATTGTTGATAGAGCATACTATATGACTCAGAACTCATTCCCACCTTGTCACATAATCCCTGAGCATCTGTAGCAGTAAACAAGTTGCTCACATCCCTAAGACGTTCACTAGCAACACCATCCACAATGTCCCTGAATTTACGATTTTCCAATGCATTTTTTACCATATTCTTGCTAAGGACTTTGGCAATAGTATCATTCTCTGCATGAGGAAACATATTTCTCATTGTAGTAGATTGAGCATATATCCGTCTATGATATTGTCCACTTCCTTTGGCTAATTGGCCAATTGGTTTAATGGATCGGATGCGCCGACGTGCCTCTTTGGTTTTTAAAGTGGGCCCAATCTCCAAAGTTTTTGTGAGCTTCCTCTCTATGTTTTGATTCTCCTTCTCCAAGTCATTGACTTTAGACTGTAACTCCATATTCTGCACGTGTGTAGCATGCATAGCATCTTCAATGACAGACATTGCTTGTTGTAGGTTCTGGTTCTCTCTATCCTTCTCAGTCAATAATCTATCCTTTTCCATCAAAGACTGCATATTCCCTTGTAATCTTGTCTGCATATTTGTCAAGGTTTGATGAGCCCCTGCTATTCCTTGTGTGACAAGTCTGCATGTGTATCCATACAATCCTTCATTGCCTTCACAAGCAAACTTTACAAATGATGTAAGCCCTTCAAATTGTGGTGGCCTTCGAGTGAGTGGATCGGGTGGATAAATGCACCCATCAACCCAAAGGTCCACATTTTTTTCCCCTGCATTTCTTTCTTGTTGCATCGTGCATCTTATTGCATCATCTCTTTCCACAGTTCTTTTGAACATTGGTGCATATTCATCCTCCAATTGAAAGTGAATATCTCTCTTTCTCTTGGTACATCCTGCACCTGCATTCTGCAAAAAAAAAAGTATGCAAATGTTAACTTGGATTAACATTCAAATAGCAGAACTACACCCCTTTGATTCACTATATCTGTGTTTTCTTAAAAACCCAGTTTGTTCTTGTCTCTTTCTCTTGCTTTCAGTCTTGATAGACCCTAATCAACCCCTAATTAGCCTGTAATCTTGGCTTTTAATCTACCTCTAATTAGCATCAAATCTTATCTTCTGTTCTATCCAAAATATTCTCTCTCTCTCTCTCTCTCTTTCTCTCTCTCTCTCTCTCAACAAAAATTCATCAAGGAAACCCTAAACACATTCATACTGAAGCTTGGCTAGTGGAAAACAATAACATCATCTTATCTTCTACCCTAATTTACTATCTGTCACTCTATCACTTATTTTCTTTGTTCATCTCACACAGTCCTCTCTGTCCCCCCCCTTCTCCCCTCCTCTCTCTCTCTCTCTCTCTCTCTCTCTCTCTCTCTCTCTCTCTCTCTCTCTCTCTCTCTCTCTCTCTCTCTCTCTCTCTCTCTCTCTCTCTCTCTCTCTCTCTCTCTCTCTCTCTCTCTCTCTCTCTCTCGCTCTATGAATTGATGCTTAAGGACTGAACAACAACTGTGAAGAATAATAACATCACAAAGATTTAAAAAATAAAGATAACAACTGTTGAAGACGGAGATTTCTTACTGCATATTTCTGAAGAGGAAGATGGCTTGTAGCAGGGTAGAGTGTGTTGTAGATACAGATTCTTGATTTCAACAAATGGTATCAAAACTACTCCTCAATGCTGCTTCAGAAGAACTCGTATGCAAGAAACCATATTCTGGAGGGAAAGAGAAGAATGCACAAAATTTGGGACAAAACTAGAGCTTTCTGAGGGAATGAAAAAATGCCTAGAAATAGGTATATACTTGTCCAAAAAAGATGAAAATTTACAAGGAAACTCTTGAGTCAAAAAGGTGTCTCTGGGTAAAAAATAATCTTAAAATATGATGTGTACGTCATTTTATATCGTTTTTTAACTTCCGCCCTTTTAAGAAGCGAGAATGAGAATGATTGAAAAGTCATGAGGGCACTAAAGAGGGCATTAAAGAGTCATGAGGGCATTAAAGAAGGATTGGCTGCGTTTTTAGAAAAAATAGAATTGTATTTTTTTAGTTATGAGGATTTTGAGAAAAAGTGACCTTATCCTGCAGTTTGGGAATAAAATAATAGGTGAAATCTATTGAAAACACAAAAACGAGATTTTCTTGATTGTAGAAGATCTCTTTTTATAATATTATTTTGGAATCTCTTTTTAGAGAGAGAGAGGTGAGAGAAACCCCTTAAGGGGAAAAAAAGAGAGTCCATATTTCTCCTAATGATTAATGCACGGCTGTAAAGCATCAGAGTCACACATAGCATCAGCGTGGCACATATAAGATAGTGGAGAGCAGTCAAACTCTCCAGAGTCAATCACTGAAGAAAGGCCAACATCCCGGACACTCGTCCAATGGGGTCTCAAGACTACATGTGGCCTCAGCGAAGCGGAAGACTGACATATGGCTTGATGTCTAGCCTACAAAACTACAAGAAAATGGCTCTCATGAGCCTGCAAGGGGTCTAGCAACTGACCACCAACATCCTAACCCTGATTGCTATGCATAGCTACGTCATTTGGGCCAATAAGTGTCTCATTTTTAGCATAAATAGCTTGCTGTAATGGCACTGTAGCTGCTGTAAAATCAGCCATAAAGCGTACTGAATGCTCATCAAGAGGGCTAAGAGGTGCATGCGTCTCATAGAAGACAGCATGACGGCTGCATATGACCTGTTGGGTATCCAAATCCCATAACCTATAGGCCTTAAAGTCACCATCTCCATAACCAAGGAGGATACATCTACGTGACATAGGCTCATGTGGAATACATACAAATGCTTGGCAGCCAAACATCCTCAAGTAATCATAGGAGGGTTGCATGCCACTCCATGCCTCATAGGATGTAATGTAAAATATTACACCGCGCAGCAAACAGAATCTGAGAAAGAGATAGAGAGTACACAACAGATAAGAGGAGAATCAGTAAATTCTTTAACTCCAAACAACTGATACAAAGATGGCTCTGTCCACCCGTGCGCTTCCACTTTGTGAAGCTTAGATGGTGATCTAGACAGAAGATAGGTGAAGAGTTTAAGGCTAGCTGGAACAACAACTCTGACTGGGTGAAAGATGAGTGAATGATGGCTGCGAAGGGGTTTAGCTTTTATAGCTTGCGAAGGTCGTTAGGTCGGCCTGTTGACCGACCTACCATATGAGCCTCCACTAGTCGGCCAGGGAATATTCCCTTTACCATCGGGGCCCCCAGCCAGGGGCCGCTTTCGCGGCCCTCGGACCCCACAATAGGGGCCCCTTTTAACTCCCTTACCATGCAACTCAATGCAATGTGCCTTGAGTTGCTACCAACTTAACCACTCCATCTAACCCAAAGATTAGACCCACAACAGTCACCTTTTTGCCATCCGGTCACATAGACCTCATCTGATATACAAGTCAGCACTCAACCAATGTCCGGGCTCACATTTGGCTTCTCCTCATAATGGGGGCCTTACAACTTTGAGCACCATGGATCATTGGTAGCACCTAATGAGGGTGGGGCATTGATCATATCTAACACCCCCCCTCAATGTCCACCCATAGGTGAACTATCTCCTCGGCCCAATGCCGAGTCTCTGAAGATGAACTTGAAGCAGATCCTTCGTAAGTGCTTTGGTGAAGATATCTGCTCCATTCTCCTCTGTTGGACAGTAGACCAATTCCACTATCCCATCCTCCATCAAATCATGCACATAGTGATACTGGATCTCTATATGTTTGGTGCGTGCATGAAACACTGGATTTTTGGCAATGGCGATGCAACTCTGATTGTCACATCTCAGCACAGTTGGTTCTTCATCCTGCACTCCCATATGCCATAGAATCCTTCTCAACCATACGGCCTCACATGCAGCAAAACAAGCTGCCTTGTACTCTGCTTCGGTAGAAGACAATGCCACTGTTGGTTGCTTCTTACTAATCCAAGAGAAAATTCCTAAACCCAAAGAGAAACAATAACCAGAAACTGACTTCCTGGAATCAATGTCTCCTGCCCAATCTGAGTCACAGTTCCCCACAAGAGAAGTTCCGAAACTGTATGTGATACCATAGTCAAGAGTTTTCTTCAAGTATCTGAGCACCCGCATCCCAGCCTTCCAATGACTCTCATGAGGTTTGTTTGAGAATCTGCTCAAAACACCAACAGCAAAACTGATATCTGGTCTGGTGTTACACAAGTAGATCAGACTGCCGACCAACCTCCTATACCTCCCAATGTCTGCTAATGCTGATGTATCCTCGACGGATAACTTTGCATTCACCTCCATAGGTGTAGCTATCTTCTTGCACTCGGTCATGCCAAATGCCTTCAAGATCTCCCATGCGTACTTCTTCTGAGAGATGAAGATCTTTCCTGGCTCTTGCCAGACTTCGATCCCCAAACAATAGTGCAGCAAGCCCAAGTCTGTCATTTCAAACTCAGAACTCAAAGCCTTTCGAGTTTGGTTGATCATATCTTCATAGTCACCTGTAATAAGAAGGTCGTCCACATATAGGACAATCACTACAGACTTTTTACCATCCCTGTAAACATACAAGTTAGCATCTGAGGCACATCTTTTGAAGTTTAGGTTTAAAAAGAACCTATCTATCCGCTGGTACCATGCTCTGGGGGCTTGTTTTAGCCCATACAATGCCTTCTTCAGTTTACACACTTTGTTCTCAGAATGGGGGGCCTCAAACCCTGGTGGCTGAGCCACGTACACCTCCTCCTTGAGGTCACCATTTAAGAACGCTGACTTAACATCCATTTGGTACACTGGCCACTTCTTGTGGGCAGCCACTGCAAGTACTGTGCGAATAGTGGTCATTCTGGCAGTTGGGGCAAATGACTCTTGAAAATCAAACCCTTCAACTTGTGAAAATCCTTGGGCAACCAATCTAGCTTTGTACTTTTCTAAGGTACCATCAGCCTTATACTTTACCTTCCAGATCCACTTGGTGCCAATAACCTTCCGCTTTGCTGGTCGAGCCACTAGCTCCCAAGTGTCATTCTTCATTATGCTGTCATACTCCGCCTGCATAGCATCCTTCCATGATGGATCTGCAAGTGCTTCTTCTAAGTCAGTTGGCTCCTTTACTTCTCTCATAATCTCAACCATCAAGGCCATATTGACTATGTGAGCAGAAGCCCTCCTTTGCTCCTCTATTCTCTGAGACCTCCTTGGTTCGTCTGCCTTCTCCTCAACAGATGCAGGCATAGGATTATTGTGGTCATAGAGCTGCTTCACCCAGCGCGGCAATGGCTTTTCCGGTGGGGTGATGTCAGGTTGGTGAACTTTTTCCTCATCATCTGAAGATGATGCTTCCTCCTCCTTAAGGATAGGGATAGCTCTCGAGACAGGTTCATAATGGACTACTTCTTCGCTTGATGATAAAGTGGAAGAACTTGCCTTCTCCTCCTCCACTGTATGCGGCTCCTCCTTGAACACCACATCACGACTCGCGATGATCTTCTTTGCCTCTTGGTCATATAACTTGTAAGCCTTCTGCTCATCACTATAACCCAAGAAGATACATTTTCTGCTTTTTGGTTGTAACTTGTTTCTCTTCTCATCTGGAACATGTGCATAACATTCACATCCAAAAATTTTGAAATGTGAAACAGATGGTTTCTTACCAGTGTAAGCCTCATGAGGTGTTTTTCCCTTGAGAGCCTTTGTATAGCTCCGATTTAGAATGTAGACTGCAGTATTAACAGCTTTAGCCCAAAAATGGTTAGGCAATCCCTTGCCCTTTAGCATGCATCTTGCCATCTCCACAATGGTGCGATTCCTGCGTTCCACAACACCGTTCTACTGAGGTGTGTGAGGCGTCGTCAATTGACGCTTGATCCCTTTGCTCTTGCAAAAGCCTTCAAACTCCTTTGAGTTGAACTCACCACCACCATCTGTTCTAAATTTCTTCACACTTTTCCCTGTTTCATTCTCAACAAGTATTAGCCATTCTTTAAACTTACCAAAAGCTTGAGCCTTATCACGAAGGAAGTACACCCACATCTTCCTACTGTAGTCGTCGACAATCAACATAAAATAAGAAGATCCCCCCAAGGCCTGTGTAGGCATCTTACCACACAAGTCAGCATGCACCAACTCTAGAGAAGCCTGTGCTCTATTCTTGCTTTCTTGTGGAAATGCCTTTCTTTGTTGCTTGCCCATCATACAAGCTTCACATGGTTCCTTCAATTTAGTTATTGTAGGTAGGTGAGCAACCATACCTTGCTTTTGCATCTCCTTCAATACTACAAATCCGATGTGTCCAAACCTTTCATGCCAAAGCTTACTTGTGCCCACTCCAGCGGTGGCTGTAAGAGCACTTAGCTCATACAAGTTGTTCCTTCTTTCTCCTTTGCCAACAATTGTGCCAGCACTATCAATAATTTCTGCACCTGTCTTCTTGAACCTCACTTCATGACCAAGATCAGTTATGGCAGCAACTGATAAGAGATTTCTCCTGATTTCGGGAACATACAACACATTTGAAAGCTTTTTGACTTCACCATTTGCAGCAACAAAAGAAATAGTACCTGTGCCCGCAGCAGGGCATTTAGCATCATTTCCAACCGTCACAGTGATGGATTCTTGTAGAGGCTGCATAGAACTGTATAGACCTTTCTTGTTGGTCATGTGACGGGAGGCCCCACTATCCAATACCCAAGAGTCAGTGGTAGATTCTTCTTGCGCCGAGGAGCACACCTCCTCAATGGTCACCATGAATAATTCCAACTCTGCTTCAGCCGTATTGGCTATCTCTTTCCCTTTACTTTTAAGGGTACCATTCTTTTCATCTGCCTTCTTGACACGACAATCTGCAATTGCATGTCCTTTCTTCTTACAGTAGAAGCACTCTCCTTGAAACTTCTTCTTGCCGCCCTTCTTCTTTTTTTCACCATCATTTTTGGTGGAGGAACCACCTTTGCCTTTTGCATTGGCAGAGAATGCAGCATCTCCATTGTTGCTTCCTTCTCGGGCTTTCAGCCTCAACTCCTCCTCCATTAATAATGCACAAAACTCCTCAAAAGTCAAAGCTTGAGGTCTCACCTGAGTATTAAGGGCAGTTACTAGTCCATCAAACTTTTGTGGACAAATCCGAAGACACCTCCGAGCTAGCTCTTCGCTAGTCTTTTGTATCCCAATGCCAGCCATCTGGTCGCGCAGATTCTTAATTCGAGTGATGAATGCTTCAACCGTCTCTCCTTCAGCAAACTTCTCCGCTGCTAGTTGATTCTCCAAGTTTTGAATCCTTGTTTGGTTTCGTGTTTCATACTGACTCCTTAGTACATTCCAAGCCTCTGATGCTTTGGTTGTATGCTGAATCAGAGTCAAAACACTGTCAGAACAGCTTGTAACTAAGGCACACAATGCATCTGCATTCCTTCGTTTCCAAGCTCGTAGAAGATCTGCATTCGGAGGAATCATCACACTAGGATTTGATGGGTCGGGGGTAGGCTGTGGTTCTGCGTTAGTCCCCAACACAGTCTCCAGAAGCTCATAAGAATCAAGGATAGTTGTAATTTTGAACTTCCACAAGGTGTAGTTTGTACCATCTAACTTGCCTTCACTGAAGGTTGGTGGACGAATCCTCAGTGTTTGAATAGCCGGTACAGCAGCACCACCTCCTGCACTGCTTTCTGATGCGCCAGAACTGCTTCCCGGAGTCAATATCGTTTCTCTTTGCTGTTGAAGCCTTTGCCTCTTGCACGCTCTCCGATCTCTAGAGCCCCTTGGGCTCTGATACCATGTAAAATATTACACGGCGCAGCGAACAGAATCTGAGAAAGAGATAGAGAGTACACAACAGATAAGAGGAGAATCAGTAAATTCTTTAACTCCAAACAACTGATACAAAGATGGCTCTGTCCACCCGTGCGCTTCCACTTTGTGAAGCTTAGATGGCGATCTAGACAGAAGATAGGTGAAGAGTTTAAGGCTAGCTGGAACAACAACTCTGACTGGGTGAAAGATGAGTGAATGATGGCTGCGAAGGGGTTTAGCTTTTATAGCTTGCGAAGGTCGTTAGGTCGGCCTGTTGACCGACCTACCATATGAGCCTCCACTAGTCGGCCAGGGAATATTCCAGGGAATATTCCCTTTACCATTGGGCCGAGGGCACTGCCTCCGGACCCCCGCCAGGGGGGGCGCTGGCCCCCCTGGGACCCCCCCAGCCAGGGGCCGCTTCCGCGGCCTCCGGACCCCACAATAGGGGCCCCTTTTAACTCCCTTACCACGCAACTGAATGCAATGTGCCTCGAGTTGCTACCAACTTAACCACTCCATCTAACCCAAAGATTAGACCCACAACAGTCACCTTTTTGCCATCCGGTCACATAGACCTCATCTGATATACAAGTCAGGACTCAACCAATGTCCGGGCTCACATTTGGCTTCTCCTCATAATGGGGGCCTTACAACTTTGAGCACCATGGATCATTGGTAGCACCTAATGAGGGTGGGGCATTGATCATATCTAACATGTAATACCATCCAAGGTCAAGCATGGCGTCCTATTAACCAAATAGACTGATGTCATAAGGGCCTCAGCCCAAAAGCCATAAGACAACCTAGCTATGGTAAGCATAGAAGCAACCTTTGCCTGTAAGATCAGACACATGCCATGAGCAATCCCATAATATCGTGGGCATAAGAAATCAATGCCATACTACTGACAATAGGTCCGAAAGCTAGGAGAGAGAGCATGACTCTCATAATCCATCTGCAAGCACCTAGGCTTGCTACTAGCAGAATCCATAAACATGTCAAGCATAACTGTAGCATCCTCAATCTGCACTAAGGGAAAAGCCCAAACACGATGGGTAGCATGATCAACAAAGGTCACAAAGTATGACGCTCCACCAAGTGACTGGGAAGGCATAGGTCCATGTACTGTACAATTGACAAGATCTAGAGGAGCATGCCTCATATGATTGCCATAAGCCAAGCGGGCTCTGCAAGGACCAAGAGTACAATCAGGGCAAGCATCAAGATCTATAAGTGGCATAGGAGGCAACAATGAGTCTGAAAGAGACAATATCTCCATCTCTCTATGGTGCATATGGCCTAGGCAATAATGCCATAACAATGCATGTGGTATCTGGATAATTGCAACCATAGAATCTCCCACATGAGAGACATGCACTGGGTAATGAGAACCAACTCGAGAACCTCTGGCCAAAACCAAGCAACCATGACAGATCTTCCATGACCTATCCTGAAGAGAAATAGAGTAACCTGCATCATGCAACTGACTGACAGAAATCAGGCTCTTACTGAGCATGGGAACATGTAGAACATCCGTGAGCATAAGAGAAGTCCCATTAGGCAACGCTAGGTGTATGTTTCTTGTACCAACAATAGCATAAGTCTGATCAAGGCCTAGATCAATACATCCATCAACCTCCCTGTAAGAAGAGAACCATGTCCTTGTAAGAAGAGAACCATGCTCTATGAGAGAACCATGCTCTATGAGGGGTAATATGACAAGATGTCATAGAGTCAAAAATCCAATCAAAGGCATGGGCCTGATCATTGAGCAAGTAAGCTATACGGAAACTAGATGACAGGAGGACATGCTCAACTGCATCATCATGGGTAACTGCATGTACCTCACCACTAGAAAGAGTGGTAATACATGTTGCATCGCTGACCCTCTACTCATGTCGAGTCCGTCTTTGTCTCTGCTGCTCTCTAATCCGTCTAAAGCATTTTCTTTGAACATGCCCAAGCTTCCCACAATGGAAGCAAATAACATCTGAAGTAGAAGAACGTGTAGAAGATGACAAGGAATCCAAGTCATCATGAATAGGGCTATCCATAGCCTCCACGAAGCTCAAGCAGTCAAGGGATGTCCCAACATAGGGAACCTGCTCATAAAGACAATCATCTGCTAGTACATCAGTGGTAGAAGCATGCTGCAAATGCTCATGAAACCTCAATGGACGGGAGGACATAAAGGCATCAATCAAGGATGCAAAAGCTCCCACATGAAGAAGAGTCGTAAACAACTGCATGACATAACCAATCACAGTACAGTAAAGCATAAGACATCTGTCATAAGAGCATATGGTATTCAACCATGAAATCAACCCATAACCATATGCATATGCATAGCTCTGCAGTACATCATGCCACCAAAGAACATCCAAGTCAGGTAAAGACCGACAAGTGGCAAAGCATCCTGCAAGAGTCAATCTCCAGGTAAAGCCGAAACATCTATACAACAACATCCAAATAAGTGGCTCTGTAAGGTATACAACAATAGACCATGTGCATAGACGGGTAAGCATACATAGCATCTGCTCTATAACATGGACAGGCAGCAGGAGCCCAACTAGCATAGAAGCTAGACAATAGAGGAGCAAGAAAGACATAATTGTAAATCCCAAGCACT
This sequence comes from Lygodium microphyllum, assembly GCF_053477565.2. Taxonomy (NCBI): domain Eukaryota; kingdom Viridiplantae; phylum Streptophyta; class Polypodiopsida; order Schizaeales; family Lygodiaceae; genus Lygodium; species Lygodium microphyllum. The sequence goes on from NC_141147.1 coordinate 120,527,251, forward strand.
ATCCAAGTCCACTGATCAGTAAGTATCCCGCATATCAAATGCAAATGAGAAATCACAGATCAATAGGCAACTGCCAAATCAAGGGAGCAGTTCACTACTCAATACCTGTAAGTGCATCCTAGTAATAGCCAAGATCCATAATCGAAGCATCAAATCCCATATAGCATCCAAGGTCATAGTGGAAAAAGCCAAGTCAAATGTCAAGACGAGCTCAAACAACTGCCATCCACAGCCAAAGCATAAAGCATTCACCAAGACATCATAACCCGTATTGGGTAGCCTAGGCATAAACCATGTCATAGATAAATGCCAGCTGCAAAGAAGTGACAGTCAAATCTAAATCAAGCTCTAATCTCAACTCAAAAGCATTACGGAGCATAAACAAGACATGTGGCATAGTCCAAATATATCATGACATCATACCGAGTAGCCGGGAGCACCCCATGACCAATAGGCATAACCCAACTATAGCATAAATAGCTTCAGCCCTAAAGTTTCCAGCAGCATATAACCTCTATAAATTGAGCAAATCAGTGCTCAATCCAAGCTCAAATCCATAGGCAAACCATAGGCATACATTCCCGTATGTATAGGCACCAATCGGGCATAATCGGGCATCAAATGCCAAGACCTGTAAGCATAAAATTGATGTTACAGGTGGCTGTCCTGTTTTGGACAGATTTGGGATTGTTCAAAACAGTCAATGGCTGAGCTAAATTAGCTCCAAATGCATCTCACATGAGAGGCATAACATCCACAAGTGATCCAGTATCAATAGACATCAGTAGAAGCATCACATAAGCCATAGGCATACAAATACATGCTGTCTCAAACTTGAAATCTATTGCAGAATATTCTGTCATTAGAATTTGGCAAATCCAACATCACCGTCACGTCTGGAGCGTGCCAAAACCCCAACTTAGACTCTTACCTTGCCTAAATCGGGTTCCGAATGCCCGAGATATGACAAAAAGAGTGAATTTTGAGCCAGATTTTGAAACAGATGCAAAAAAAACGTGAGCTAGCTGGGAGGGTCTACTGTCCCACATGTCAACAATGGGGTCCAAAGGGGGCATAAATGGGGGGCAAAGAAGGCCTACACCAAGCCTCAACAAGTCTTGATAGGCTGGAAGCAAGATCCAGGTGAAGAAAGCTCCAAGAGGTGTGAGCTATGGCTGCCCACAACCTTTGAAAACCCTGTTGAGCTGAAAACTAAGTGAGAATGAAGATCTCATACCTCGTGTGGAAGGACAGGATGAGTTCTTGAAGACCCGCTCTGATACCAGTTGAAGGGGATGCAATGGCAGTGGAGAAGGAGAAGAGGAAGATGCAGGAGAGAAGATCACACACAATGTAGGTGCTATCCAACTGAACTGATAGCCTTATTGCACTATCATATTATATATGAATAAAGAATGGGTGGTCACAGTATACACGGGTAGGCCCAGAGGCCTTTTACCCCAACATATAGAAGGCCAACTTCTGCAACTAATAGTGGGCAAAGAAAGAATGGTCCGGAGAAACATACTCCTGAAAGTGCTCAAATGTAGACCATAAAAAATCCATCCTGGATTGTAATCTTTCCACATTATCTTGAAAAAATGGACACAATGTGACTTGTCTCTGGAGAATTGCCAAGTCCTGCTGAGATATAGAAGGAATAATAAGAACATTGGGGCTTGGAGGAATGGACCGTGACTGTGCCAGTTGGTCTTGCAACTGCTTAATCTGGGAAGCTTGTGATTCCACTGTATTATTATGAGCAGTCTGCAAAGCTAACAATTTTGCATCTAAAAGAGTCTGAAACTCTTGAGCTTCTTTGGACATTTTCTCTTTCTCCTCCAAAACTCTAGTGACCTTTGACTGAGCTTCTGCTAACTAAATCTTCAAAGAATATATTTCTTCTCTCTGGGTCTCAATCATTTGGGTTTGCTACTCCATCTGTTTCAATAGATCAACAAGTGTGTCTTTAGCAGAGGCTAACTCTGAGGTTGCCTTATGCAACTGGTCTTTAGACTGCATCAATTCTTCATAGAAAGAAGCATACAACTATTGAACACAAGCTGTCGCTGAAAGTTCAATCGAACTCTGGATGTCATTACAAAGGAATGGAATGGCATCTCCTGACACCAAACTATTTAGTGAAGGGACTGATATTTCCAAAGAACCCTCTCTATGTGCCCTGAATAAATTGTTGCATGTAAGGTAGGTAGGGAGGTCATTGCCAGATGTAGCAGGAACTGTTACTGAAGGATGTACTGAGGGAGTTTTATCTACCACACGCTTCAAGTGCTTCCGTTGAATGACCAATGGAGGAGGGGAATCAAGATCCTCTATGTCAATATGTTCTGACTCCTCTGAAGGTGGAGGGGGAGGAACTAGATCAGATGAAGGAGGTGGAAGCACACCCTTCTTAAGGCCTAAGTATGCCAAGAAAGTATATAAGTAGGAACCATAAGTGACATTCATGACATTCCCTTTAGTCACTTTGAAAAAATGTTGGTCCATCTTCGTAAGCTGGTAAGTACTCCAATCAATGGCCACCCCTTTTAACACCATCCTAGAAGCTGTGAAGAGTTCTTTGGACAAATAATGGGATGGTGTTTTGGCAGGTATAAACCTGTCTTGGAGGAATTGACACACTAACTTTCAAAGAGGATCAGTGATGATCATGGAAAAAGATACTCTTGAAGTGTTAATCACTTTCTTGATATCCAGAACCTCTTTGGTCTGCTTCTGTAATAGCTTGATAATCTCATCATTAGAGAATAATTACCTGGCAGTAACAAAGGGTTCTCCTTTGTAAGAAAGAGATAAAGACTTCCCTAATCCTCGGGGTGTCAATACCATGGAAGCACCATGAACCATGCCCACTTCTTACTGTATGATGTAAGAAACTCATCACATAGGGATGGATCATCTGGAATCAATGGGAATGAAGCAGCCACGAAAGTTGCAAGTCTTACTTTCGCTATAGGCTCAAAAGCCAGTAGGGAAGAATAATCCCTACTGATCAATAGGACATACTGGATAGGAGGAGGAGCGTGAGGCGCCATTCAGATGGAAAACACACACACCACAACACAGACAATCACAAAGAATGCTTGCAAAACAACCAAATAGCTATAAAAAAGAAATCGATCAAAAGAAGCACACACACAGAAGTAATGAACCAATTTACCATCCCAAACAACCCACATCTTAGAAAAAATTCGGCATGACCTCTACACATATGCGATTGAAAACTGCATACGATGCAACAAGCAGGCACCTAAGACCCTGTATCAAGCAAAACAGAGAAAAACTACAAACCGCACCCGTAATCGTATCACATAAACAAACCATAATACCATAAAAATCTAATTAGGACCTAACCATAACTTTGACCAACAACTTCAGCTAAGAGGACTTTACATGCCCATCCCATGAAGCGTGTTTATTTAAAAAAAGAAAAAGAAGTGCAGTGAGGGGAAATGATTTTAATAAAATATTTATTTTAAGAAATTATTAACAATGGGTGAAATTTTATTAAGTTATAAACCTTAATAAGAAAATGGTGGTTCATTTTTAAAATTTCATTACAAATTATTAGGGTGAAACGGTGCTTAAACAAAACTCGGACTGTGATTCTCAGACTGGGGTCTCTAAATGCAAATTCATTAATTAGAAATTAATGGTGATGTGGAGCACTTTTTTGCCAACGCATGCTTTTTTGTGATGGTTGGTTCGTTTTTATTAAAAATTAAGGTGCCTCTAAAGCGTACATAGCGCGTGCAAAGTGAATAGCTGGTTGATTTTTAAGTTATTAGAAACTGTGTGTTTAGCGCGAGTGCACATAAAAAAGTGGGTGAATATAGTTTATTTTAATAATTAACTGTGGTTAAGGGATAATGAAAATGAATAAAGCTCAAAAAATAAATACCTGGTAGGGGTGTGTATGCAAAGACTGAAGGCGCACTGAGTAGTCCCAAATGCAAGGAATTCAGTAAAAAAAAACAAACACCACTGACTGGAAAAAATAAAGCACCTTAATGCTTTTGTGTTATTTTGATTTTTTTAAATTATTTGTTTATTATTTGTTTTATTTCTATTTTTGTTTTTTTAAGTTGTATTTTAGGTGTGTTTGTATTATATATAATGTTTGGTTTTATTTGTTTGTTTTTTTTATAAAAATAATTAAAACGAGATATAAGGCACATGAATATGTTGTGAAGTGTAATGGTGGAATTTCAGCAATCCAACAAATGTCAACAATGTGTTGAATGTATCCATGATTTTTCAGCTAATTTTTGGAATTTAAAATGAATTTTCATGAGGTGAAGTATTAAAGTTAGGGTTTTGGCTGCAAATAATACTTTGGCCATGTATGGAAGTATTTCCAATTGAGAAATTATTGAACAAAGGGGCAAGGGATTTTTTGAAATTTTCTAAAAAAAATTTAGAAATATTTTTGAATTTTTACTAATTTTTAATGAATTTTACTCATTTTCCATGTATTTTTGAAGAAATTTTAAAGTTTTGAATTTTTTGCAATTTATTTTCTTGAATTCCCACTTTAGAAAATATTGCAAATGATTTAGCAATATTAGAAATTTTTAAGGGATTTTTTTGGTTATTTTTTTGAATTTTAATGAATTTTTGAAGTTTTTTGGTGTTTTATGTTTATTTTTATGTGTTTTTATATATTTTTTGGGGTTGGAAATTAAAAGGCAGTACGCGAGCTACGCGTGAACAACGGAGGATGACTGCGTGCGAACGGCTAGCTACAACACACCACCGCACGGACAAGTCGAAGGCGAGTCCTCGCGCGTGAATGCCCGCGAATAACACCTCAGGAGATACACACAAAGGACATGGGAAAAGAGGGGGTCACGCGCGAAAGGAGGGAAAAGGAGACAGGGAAGGGGGGGGAAAAAACGGCGGGGGTAAGGTGAAAAGGGTTATGGTGTTGTTTGTGTTTCTTGCGTTAATAAAAAAAAAGGTGTGGTTAAGTATGAGTAGAGATAGAGAGATAGAAACTTGGGGGATTGAAGGTGTGGTATGTTGGTGTTTGGTGAGGTGGTGTGAGTAAATATGAAAGGCCAATGGTGGTTTTTGTGTTTTTTTTTAAAAACACAATACGTATATACAGATATACAAGAAAAGAGGATAAAAAGGAGGGGGAATTACCACGAGGGGGGGGTTCGATTTGTGGGTGTGGAGGAAGGCCGTTGTATGGATGGGCGGGTCTGATTGAGGGGGGTGGCAAGGGTAGGGGTGGGCGGGTGTGGGGGGAAGTAGGCACAGGTTGGGCAGGGGAAAAGTAGGCACAGGGCAGGAAAGGGAAAAGGAAGGGGATGGACGGGGCTGCCCAAGGTGGTCGGCAAGGGAAAGGAAGGGGATGGGCGAGGGTGCCCAAGGTGGTGGGCAGCGGAAAGGAAGGGGACAGGCGGCAGGTGGCGCCAAGGGAGGATAGCGAAGAGACAAGGAGGTGCCGAGGAGGTGGGAGGCGGAGGTGGGAGGGCGAAGGAGGGTGGGAGGAGGAGGTGGGGAGGTGAGGAGGTAGGAGGGTGAGGGAGGCGTGAAGGAGAGGAGAGAGGGCGTGGCGAGGCATGAAGGAGGGGAGGGAGGGGCAGGTGGTGCCCAAGGCGGGGGGCAGGCGAACCGACAGGTGGGGGGAGAACCTGTGGCCTCGAATTCAGGGCCTATGATGGAACACAAACATCAAGGACGCACTGGATTCGCCGATGCAACGTGAGCCTACTGTCATGGACACAACCAATCATGGCGTAATGGGGTGGGGGGGGGGGGGGGTGCTTGACGGCGAAGGTAGGATGTGACACTGCGTGACAGCGAGGGAGAGAAGGTGGAGGGGAAGTGAAGGAGGAAACACAAAGAGCGCAGTCCTAGAAGAAGGTATGGGGTGCGGGAGAAGCGCAAGAGCACCGACGTCGATGCGCTAGACGAGGAGGCGCATGAAGGAGCTGTAGAGTAGTTAATACGGGGGCGCCACGCCTTGTAGGAGGCCCGCCATCAATTGCCACCGGTGGAGCAGGGGCCCTTCTCCCCGCAGCCGGAGCAGTGCGGCGGGGTCGTGTATGGCCACCACAACCTGCCGGACAGCAGCCTGCGCACCTGGCCGTATTCCGGGGGCCGCTACAGGGCCAGCACAAAGGGCCACACCATGTGCATGACCGTCGATGCACTCTTCGCCGAGTTCGACCAGACGTACAAGCGATTGAACACATGCAACGTGTGTGCCCTGGTGGCACTGAAGGTGGCGAAGTGGGTGGTGCTACACTCAGAGCACCCGGCGCCGTCAGAGGAGAACCTGAAGAACATCCTCGAGGACGCGGCACTGGAGACGGAGGCGGACCCACGGCTTGCGCCGACGAGGCGGCGCAGCCTATCGGAAAGGGAGGAGATGTCGAGCGTGCAAGGATTAAAGGGAGGAGGTGTCAAGGGTGCGAAGAGGGAGGACAACGCGACAGGAAATCAGGTAACCGTTTTTTTTTTTTCATTTCTTTCTTTTTTTGTTTTTTTAATGGGTTATTAATGTGTGTTGGTGTGTTTTTTTATAAAAAAGTATGTTTTTTGTTTAAATTTTATTTTATTTTTGTTTTTTAGTGTTTGTTTATGTGTGTGTGGTTGTTTTTTTATTAAATTTAATGTGCGTGTTTGTTTGTTTGTTTTTAAAGTATTGTTTGTTGTTTTTGTGTTTATTATTTTATTCTTTTTAAATTATTGTGTTTTTTGGGTTTTTAAAAAAAAATTGGTTATGGGTGTGAAAAAGGAATGCACCACCGTCCCGTATGCATGCGCGGGAGTAAAAAAAATGCAATAGCGGGATCAGATGGGGCAGGGACAGTGACGTGCGAGGCACCGAGGCAGGAGGGTGTCGCGAGGTGCATAAAACCAAAAACAGGCACGTTCATGCGCGACACGAGAAACACGGCCACACGGCAAAAATGAAAAAAATTTAATAAAACCCAAACCGTACGTCGGATCGAAAACCCGTAAAAAGGAAAATTGTACCAAGAGACAAGGGAAAGATGATAGAAAAATGCAACATGGGTTCCAGGGAAAAATCAGGGTGTTCACATGGAAAAAACTCAAGAAACAAACTCGAAAATACATATAGGTATTAATATCGAAAAATCCGATCGTCGGAACGAAGTGCAGAAATAAGGAAAAATGTGTTGAATAATATTTCGAGCAACCCTATCATGGCAAAACACTGTTCCAATCGAGATAAGACGCGTTTACATGGGAAAAATCCCAAAAACAGACTCGAAAATTCATACAGGAAAAACCGTGCACTGGAATAGAAGATAGTAAAAAGGAAAAATGTTTGAAAGAAAGGGATTTAGAGGGATGGCACATTAGAACTCAGTTTGGGGGAAATTAGGAGAGGTTCACATGGGAAAAATCCCAAAAACAGACCTAAAAATACTCGAAAAATTTAATAACTAAAAATTCGCCAGTCGAAAGAGGGAGGAGGAAAAAGAAAAAAGTGGAGAAAAGGCTGGCGAGACATGACGGTAAAATTAAACTGAAATTTTGGTGAAAACAGGGCAGGTTCACATGAAAAAAAGTGAAAAATAGACACGAAAAGGACTCGAAAACCCGCAAAAATTAATAACGGATAAACCGTGAATCGGAATGACAGGGAGTAAAAAGAAAAAATATTAGGGAAAATGGGTAGGGTAGGGCTGGCATATCAGATCAGGGTTCTGAAGCAATAAAGACGTGTTCACATGGAAAATTGTCCAATTTACGAGAATCGCTTTGAAAATTAATAACTTTAAAACTGTCTGTCGAAACAAGTGTTGGTAAAAAGGAAAAATGGGTAGGTCAAAGGGACAAACAGGATTGTAAGGTTGGATGTGAGTCTGAGTGATTGTAGGATGCATTCGTATGGAAAAATCACAAAACAAAGGATAAGGGCAAATGGTCAAGGAATAGCTCCGAAGACAAGGTGAAATAGAACAGAAGAGTGGGGAAGGGACCCATTAGGATAAAATGAAGTCATGGTGTAAATGCATGATCATATCAGGATATATGCATGGGTGTATGCATCATAGACGCATAGGGACGCATCCCCACACTTAAAACCTTAGCAGGAAGGGAAAACCGAACAACAACGACCTAGTACCACACATCAGACCAACCACAAACGTCCCTACACTTAAGACATGACTATCACTGAGAAATAGAAGGTGTAGGGTTAGGAAAACTTGACCCATATTGCCGAGGAGGAATGTCGACTATCGAGGTTGCGTCTTGTATTGTTGTTGGCTGTAGGAGGTAACAAGGTGTCTTCTCGTCACACATCCTTCGTCCTTCATGGCAGGGACCACGCGGCAGCACCCAGGGAGGTAGCTGGTTGAAGGAATTGCAAGAAATTTGTCGATGACGAGGGATATTGCACTCAACTCACGATCACGCAAATGGAATGAAAGAACAGTCACTCGCCCTATTACTAACATCACTCGAGTGAATAATGATGAAACTTAGAGATCACACCCAGTTTAGGAATCGACAATGGAATGGTGCAGATAGAGGATGCCAGGGTACACAATTGATGGTGCATCAGTGTGTCCAACCCCTCTGGCATAGGTGTAAGTAGGAAGACCAGGAAGCCTTGCAGTGCAGTGTATAGAATAGAGTGACGTGTCCTGTGCTGATGGCAGAGACCCAGCCCGTGGGTGCATAGGGAAATAGAAACGTATCTGACTCTAATGGTTCTAGCGTCCCTCAACCATTACCTCTCGATAATTGATTGAAGAAACACCAGTCACACTCAGCCCACCCTTTGTCTCATGCTCTGTTGAAAGATGCAGAGGGCAGCCCATTCCTGAAACCCATTGATGTAATCCGCACTGTCACTTGTGCAGAGGTTGTATGCCTTGTGCTTATTTGATGGTGTAACAGTGCATCCCGCCCTGTGCTGGCATACAGTTCAAGAAGGAAGGCTAGGGAGCCTTATAATGCAGTGCACAGGAACAAATCCTGCATTGTGCATTGAGAAGCCCATCCCATGTGTGCAACACTCCGTTCACACATCTCACCTCTCATTTGATTTGAAGGGAAAGAGTGGTCACTCACCCCACCCTATGTCTCACTCTCTGATAGATACAGAGGGCAGCCCATACGCACATCCCCATCCTGTTAGGATGAAAGCTTGCATCACTTAAGGGGTTGGTGATGAAGATCATGTCGACTATTGTTGTCATCAGGATCTTGAAGACAAGGCGTACCTAGGGAGGCATCCAACAAATCTTGTACTTCAATGATTTGTAAGAAAAGTTGTCTATTAAGAAGGGCAGACGGACTGATATTGCAGAGGCAGCGCACCCAGAGAGGTGGCTTCAAATTACTTGCTGAAAAGGTTCTGCTGGTGAGTTAGCGATCCCACACTGCAGGTGTTACCACCTTTTCCGCAATCAACTTCTTGCCCAAGGGTGTTTCCACCTTTTATTGGAACGAGGCCTGTTATGACAAAAATTTCTTCCTTTTCTCCCATAACAATTTTGTTTGTCTGTTTTTTTCTTTTCTTTTTTTGCTTTTCTTTCTTTTTTTCATAAAGAAAGAGAATGGTAGAAATACCATGTGTCAGGACCAACCTCGCCACCGTTGTTAGATCAGACAAGAAGAGAACAAGGTCGGGTTGAGATGTATCTGCGAGGGGCTAGTAGAACGAGACCACCTCATGAGGAGAATCATATGGGCTATCAGAAGCATGACGAGAAGAGCAGTGCGACGCCCAAAAGGGGAAGGGTAGGTCGACTGTGATTGTCAAGATCCCCAAGGAGGGAAGTACTTTTTAGACGATAGCCATTGATCAGGAAGGGATCATTAGAGGCATCAACGGTTTGCACGTGGCAAAGCCGTTAGGATTGACAGCAAGTACCTTGTATGGACCCATCCACCGTTGTTGAAGCTTGCCAGGAAACTTGCCAAATCTCGAATCATAGGCCAGGACAAGATCACCTTCTTTGAACTCCTTTTGCTTGATGAAACTATCATGATAGGCCTTGCGTCGCGCCTGAGTGGTTTCCATGCACTGTAGGGCCATCCGTCGTATCTTATCCAAGCATTCCAAGTGCAAGAGATGGCATTATAGTGATTCATAATCTCCCAAGCATTCTTTAACTACCACTCGCAAAGAGGGCGAACTCCTGAGGAGACGCCAAAGACACATTTGTCGGGGTTGAGAGAAATCCCATACTCTCGACATTTGTCAAAACATTGCTCTAGGTGTCCCCAGTGCTCATGGATCAAACTATAGACACAAAAGTAATCAAGATACACCTCAATGAAATCATGCAAATGATTCTAGAAGGCATCCATCATTACTTGTTGGAAGGTGGCAGGAGCATTACAGAGCCCAAATGGCATCACTCTGTAGGCATAGGTCCCCCATTCTATGGTGAAGGTTGTTTTGGATTGGTCCTCTTCTGCGATTTGGACTTGGTTATATTCACTTAAGCCATCCAAGAGGAAATACAGCTCATGGCCTGCCATTGTGTCCAACAGTTGGTCTGTAAAAGGGATAGGAAAATGATCATTCTTCATCTTTGAATTGAGCTTGCGAAATTCGACACATATTTGAAGTTTCCCGTTCTTCTTGGGTACTACCACAATGGGCGAAACCCATTCACTGTTAGCCACGGGATAAATGAACTCTACTTCAAGAAGTTTCAATAATTCAGTCTCACCAGAGCATAGTAATTAGGATTCATATGCTTTTGTCTTTGCCTTACAGGTTTGGCATCAGGCTCTAGATCAATGTGATGTTGGCATACTATGGGATCAATCCCCTTTAGATCTTTATGCGACCAAGCAAATACGTCTAAGTTCTCTTTGAGTAGGTCTCGTAGGACTACTAGTTCTCCTTCTGGAAGATTGAGGCCCACTTTCAGGTGACGTCCAGTACCGTCAGTATCCAAGAATGTTACTTGTCTTTCACCTTCCACTTCGTGGATGAATGTCCCACGAATTGCTTCTGGAAAGAGGTCTGTGACTCTTTCAAGAGAGTAGTTTCCTTGTCTAATGTTCCACTAAAGCCAGTGTCCTCCTTTTGAACAGATGACTCATTTCTTTGTTGAGGTTACTGAAAGGGTATCGAAACTTTGTTTGCTTCTATGTGAATGGTAATTTCTTCTGGACTTAGGTATTCATCTTCAAAGGATGCATCCAAGAATTAGCCACATCGACTTCCTTAACAGGCTCCGGGGCCTTATTGGTCTTGGTCGATGTTGAAGGAGCGATCCTTAGTTGAGAGCAAATTTATGCAATTTGCTTCATGGATACTTGTTCACATGGGATAATTATGCATTATAATGTTGTTTGCAATGTCTTACAATTGGTTAAAATCAGAAAATCATAAGTGTTGTGGATGAAATTAATAGTGTAAAACCCGTAAAACACGCGAAATATGGGAAAATTGGGTATTTTTGAGATATAAATGAAAAATATAGTAAGACACACCAACTAAATTTGTGATTTTGCTGCAAAGGAACCTAAGGGCCACAACCCACAACTCATTTTGTATTTTCGGTTATTTAATATTACAAAAAATACAAAGAATAATAAGAAAAATGGAGAAAAATAAGAGAAAAATGGATTTTGAGTGCCGAAAATTAAGGAACAATAAGAACCATGTTTGTGGATGTATGGGGGGTCTGAAGTATGAGGTTTAGCCTTAGTTCAGCCCTACCTTTATGTTTTAGTGAAGTTTTTATTGCTTTTCATACAATAAAAATGTGAAAAATGAACCCTAAACCTATGCACCATGCACAACCTAAACGGGTGAGGGGGTAGAGTGTATGAAAGGTGTTTAAATGCTGAATGAAATGGTGAAAAGCTTGCTGGTTTTTATGCATACCATTTAGGTTGGTCGATAATTCAAAATTAAGGATCTAGTGGCACGGGGTTTTCTCGGTGCTAGGTTCATGCAACGCCACATACGAGCGATAGTCGAAATCATTGAAAGAAATGTTTTCCACATGTGCACCAATGCTGATTTTCTTAATTGTTTGAGCACATGGACATTCACAGTTTGCATAAATCATAAAAAAATGATAAAATGTATCAGACAATACCTCCTGGATGCATGGCAATTGCTTTCTAGAGACATGACCAACATTGAGTGAGTAAGGTTGTCCAAGCTATAGGCTAGGCGTTGGGTCTAAGGGAAAGAAAGTGAGGTATGGTACATTTCTGGATACGATCAATTGGTATCTTGAGTGGAAATGTGTACGATATTGTGTTATACATGTTTAGCGATGCATCAAGGGGCCAATCCCCAAGGTGTAGGAGAGTCGCAGTGAGGTAGTGGCAGTCAGTCGTGGGAGGACCTCCTATGTTTGTACTTCGTGCTATTTGGCAATGTGCTATGTTGAGATATCGAGCTCCACTCGTGATACGCCAGGGTGACCGTTGTATATTTATGTCACCGACTTGTCAGTTGCAGACGCGGTTGGTACACCACCCATGAATAATAGCTACATGAGAGCTATCCTTATCTACTCTAGTTCGTGGCTCAGTTAGTATGCCACCTTAGTTAGTTGAGTTTGGTTTGAGACCCATATATAGGGTTCTTCTATTTCTTTGTACTTGAGTTCTTTTGGCTTACACAACTAAGAAGAGGAAAACTGTTTTCAGCCTCCACCCTTGTGTGTCTTCCCCCATTGTGCAAGCAAGAAAGCTTCAAGCGAGACTCCTTCCTTCTCTCCCACAATCTTGACATGGTATCAGAGCCTTGTTCGTGGTAAGGAGCTCAAGAAAGCAAGCCAAGCTCGCGGTGGTCTGGTAAGAGGAGCAGTGTTGCTTTCATTTCCTGTTTTGGGAGCAGATCTCTGCAGGTAGCACAGCCGGAAATTGCAGGAGTGCTTTGTCTCAGGTTGAGACGCCCTTCGCGGTGAAGCAAGAGGGCAGTATATGCTGCGGGACAGGGCTTTAGCCCTTGGCGACCTTGTTTTTTTGATTTGAGGCCATTTCGGGGCCTGTTTTGCAGACGAAAGTTTTCTGCACGCACTCAAGAAAAGGCTCAGTTTTATGCTGTGCGACCACTGTTCTACAGGTCGGTGAAAAGTTACTGTAGAAATTGCATCGTATGCTTGTGCGCAGAGACATTGGGAGTTTCAGAATCATCCTTGGTTCCTGTTTATGCAAAATCGTCACTAGGAAGTGACTGTGTGGTCAAATACCACTTTCGCCAGTTTTGCAGATTTGCCCTTGTGAGGGTGAAGCTGTGTTTTTTGCAGTGACAGAATTTCTTGCAGTATTCTGTAATGGCGTCTGATTCTCTTTCACAGATTGTCACTGAAAAGCTTGACAAGAACAACTTCCAGGCATGGAAGTTTAGAATGACGAATTTCCTTATGGGAAAAGGATATTGGGAATTTGTTGCAGGAAATGAAGAAGAACCAGTTCTTCCTGATGTTCCCAATCAACAACAAATGCAGGCATTTAAAACATGGCATGAGAGAGCCAGGAAAGTTATGTATTGGCTGTCTATCAGTATTTCAGACTCTATGATTGTGCATATTCAGGATGCAAGTACGCCAAAGGAGGCATGGGATACTTTGTCAAAAATGTATAGCACAAATACGCAAGCCAGGAAAATGCAGCTCAAGCAAGAGTTGCATAATGTGCAAAGAGAAAGTATGAGCATCAACGACTACCACATGAAGGTGAAGAAGATTGCAGATGCACTTGCTTCCATTGGGTCGCCAGTGGAAGATGATGATTTAGTTTCCGTGACCTTGAATGGTCTAGGAAAGGATTATGCACAGTTTCGGACATCCATTTCAGTTCGTGAAAGATTTCCTGATTTTGAGGAGTTGATTGCTCTTCTAATTTCTGAGGAACAGAGAAATGGTGGTGCATCTTCTTCAGGAGGAACTTCAAAAGAAGCTGTCTTCTACTCAAATGCTGGAAGAGGTAGAGGCAGAGGTAGAGGAGGCCGATTTGGAGGCCGTGGCAGAAATCAGAATATGCAGCAAACTCAAGAAAACCAGTCCTATGGAGGAGGACGTGGTAACTCTAGAGGCAGGGGGAGCCAAAGAGGTCGTGGTGGATGGCAAAGAGGCCAAAATGCAAACAGTAATGTTGAATGCTACTACTGTGGTAAAATGGGTCATATGGCTAAAGACTGCTATAAAAAGCAGAATGACATCATGAATGGAAAACTGCAACAAGGGAATTATGCATCTTCTAGTAGACAGGGTGATGACAGAAATGAGCATTTGTTCATGGTGCAGCACATGAACAATTCTATGACAAGTGCAGAAGAAAGCAATGATGTATGGTATGTTGACTCAGGTGCATCAAACCACATGACAGGTCATGCAGAATGGATGGAGGATGCAAGGAAAATGGAAAAACCAGGATTTGTGGAGACTGGTGATGATACTGCACATCCTATTGTGCAGATTGGAAAAATTCCCTTGTCTATGCAGGGTGGGAAAAAGAAATACCTGTCCGATGTATTTCATGTCCCGAATATCACCAAGAATCTGGTTTCAGTTGGTCAAATGGTTGAACAGGGCTTGCAGGTCAGATTTAATCCTCATGGATGCTTTGTTGAGGATATGAAAAATAAAGGTCGCTTGATAGCAAAAGGAAAGAAGAAGGGCAGAATGTTTACATTGGATGCAGACATGTCTGAATTGAGTGCAGCAATGTTTGCACATGGGACCGGTGTAGTTGCAGATATTGATATCTGGCATAAACGCATTGGTCATGTTAATGTACAGCGACTTAAATCAATGCAGGCCCAAAATATTGTTGCAGGATTGCCCAAATTCAAGGTTGCAGAAATGCATAAGGTATGTGAAGCCTGTCAGTTTGGAAAACAGGCAAGGAAACCATTTCCTAGACATGTTCAAGAGAGTGAGAAGCCATTGGAATTAATTCACTCTGATGTGTGGACAACTAAAGCTGCATCTCTTGGAGGCTGTCATTATTTTGTCAGTTTTATTGATGACTATAGCAGAAAAGTTTGGGTGTATTTTATGAAAAAGAAAAGTGAAGTTTTTGGGCATTTCAAAACTCTTAAAGCTATGGTTGAAAAAGAAACAGGCTTGCAGATAAAATGCCTAAGGTCAGATGGAGGGGGAGAGTACCTCTCAAATGAGTTTGCAAAGTTCTTGCAGGAGCATGGCATAAAGCAGCAATATTCATGCAGTTATACCCCACAACAAAATGGAATTGCAGAAAGGAAAAACAGGCATATTGGAGAGGTATCTCGTGCCATGCTCAATGAAAAAGACTTGCCAGATTTTTATTGGGCTGAAGCAGTTGCTACAGCAGTCTACATAATGAACAGGAGTCCCACTGCAGCAATACATGGAATGACTCCAGAGGAGAGGTATACTGGTAGGAAACCAGATATTTCTCATTTGAAAATTTTTGGTTGCATTGCCTATGTACATGTGCCAGATGAGCTGAGATCCAAGTTGGATCCAAAAGCTGAGAAGTGCATCTTTATTGGTTACTCTCTGCAGCAAAAAGGGTATAGATGCTATAACCCTTCTACTCGTAAGTTTACAGTGAGCAGAGATGTTGTTTTTGATGAGATGAGTAGCTGGTATAAACCAGTAAATGTGATTGATGATGAAGATGCACAAAATGGTAATGCTACACAGAATTCACAGCAGCAGTCACAAAATATTAGTGGACCTGGAGCGTCCTCTAGCAGTGGTTCACATTCTTCGCCATGGACAGGCAGATTGAGATCAGGAGAATCTTCTCAAAGCAATGCAGATAGTGGTATGCAGGTATCACGAAAAGGAAAAGAGAAGGTTGATCAGCCCATGTTTGATGTGAATGCAGGTCACTCTTATGTGGATGGTGAATCCAGTGGCTCATAACAGAGCATTGATGATGAGTTGGGTATTCCTTCTATTGTTACACCTGGAGTAAGGAAGACCAGGGATGTTTTGAGAGCACCTGGGAGTGAACCTACTTTGCGCAGGTCTACAAGAGCTAGGTATCCTGTGGATAGGCTGAAATATGATGGATTTACAGCCATTCACTATGCATATATGGTCAAAGTGATACAGGAACCAGAACCCACATCTTTTGAGCAAGCCATGGGAAAAGAAAAATGGGAGAAAGCCATGGATGAAGAAATGGATGCCTTGGAAGCAAATGCTACATGGGAGTTAGTACCTTTGCCTAAAGGTAAGAATGCAATTGGCTGTAAGTGGGTTTATAAGGTGAAGCACAATGCTGATGGTTCTGTGAACAGATACAAGGCAAGATTAGTAGTCAAGGGGTATGCACAAACATATGGCATTGACTATGAAGAAACATTTAGTCCGGTTGCAAGGATGGCAACCGTAAGAGCAGTCATTGCTATGGCTGCATCAAAGGGATGGTCTTTACATCAGATGGATGTAAAGAATGCCTTCTTGCATGGTGATTTGCAAGAAGAGGTCTATATGGAGCAGCCACCAGGTTATGTGCATGCTGTTCATCCTGAGTTTGTTTGCAGGTTGAAGAAAGCCTTGTATGGCTTGAAGCAAGCACCTAGAGCATGGTCTGACAAGATAGGGCAGTATCTTGTCACTATTGGCTTTCAGATTTCCAAGGCAGATTTCTCACTTTATGTGAGAAAAACAGAGAAAGGTATTATGCTACTTGTCATTTATGTTGATGATTTGATTATGACAGGTGACAGTGATGAAGATATCCTTCATGTGAAAATGCTATTGAAGCAGAAGTTTGAGATGAAGGATTTGGGAGAGCTGCGTTATTTCTTGGGCATTGAGGTGATTAGATCACCAAGTGGGATACAGCTCTTGCAGAGGCAGTATGGATTGGACATGCTGTCCAAATATGGGATGACAGGCTGTAAGCCTATTTCAGTTCCTTTGGAGCAAAATGTGAAGCTGAGCACAGATGCAGGTGAGCTTCTAGAAGACCCTACTATGTACAGACGCATAGTAGGAAGTTTGATTTATATGACTATTACCAGGCCAGATTTGAGCTATGCTGTTGGATTGGTAAGTCAGTTTATGCAGGCTCCAAGGAAACCACATTTGGATGCGGCTAGACGCATACTTAGGTATGTGAAGTCCACATTGCAGTATGGACTATTTTATGAGACTGGGGTTCAGATACAGTTGCATGGATACACTGATGCTGATTGGGCTGGTAGTATTTCTGATAGACGATCTACCAGTGGATATGTATTCTCTTTTGGGAGTGCTGCAGTCACTTGGAGCAGCAAGAAACAGCCTACAGTTGCCTTGTCGAGCACAGAGGCTGAGTACAGGGGTGCAGCAATGGCTGCATGTGAGGTAGCTTGGTTGCATAAGCTACTTTATGATATGCATCAGTCTACAGATGGGCCAGTTGTCATTTATTGTGACAACATGAGTAGTATACACTTGGCAAATAACCCAGTCTATCATGCTAGAACAAAGCACATTGAGGTGCATTATCACTATGTGCGAGAGAGGGTTTTACTAGGTCTTATTGATCTAGTTTATGTCAGCACAGAGGATCAGGTAGCTGACATATTCACGAAGGCATTGGGCGCAGAGAAGCTGCGCAAGTTCAGAGACCTGCTTGGTGTGCAGGAATTGGGATTGAGCTCGAGGGGGAGTGTTGAGATATCGAGCTCCACTCGTGATACGCCAGGGTGACCGTTGTATATTTATGTCACCGACTTGTCAGTTGCAGACGCGGTTGGTACACCACCCATGAATAATAGCTACATGAGAGCTATCCTTATCTACTCTAGTTCGTGGCTCAGTTAGTATGCCACCTTAGTTAGTTGAGTTTGGTTTGAGACCCATATATAGGGTTCTTCTATTTCTTTGTACTTGAGTTCTTTTGGCTTACACAACTAAGAAGAGGAAAACTGTTTTCAGCCTCCACCCTTGTGTGTCTTCCCCCATTGTGCAAGCAAGAAAGCTTCAAGCGAGACTCCTTCCTTCTCTCCCACAATCTTGACATGCTAGGGACTCCCTCTGAGGAGTGTTAGTTGGGTTAGAGTTGGACTATGAGACATGATACAAATGCAAGGTGTTTAGGAAGATGATATATGTGTCATCCAAGCTCCTGGCCGCGAGGCCGTGGGGTTGTTGAGCGCATGATAGAGGTCCGGCTAGTGCATGAGCCAGTGCCAGCCCATTTCAGGTCCCATCATTAGTCCACATCTTCTTGTCAAGATGCTTTTGAATTTATTTCAGCAGCAGCTGGGAGACAACATCAATAACTGTCGGAATGTTAAGTTAGGTTTAAAAGTGTCTAGGTCTTTAACCAAGTCATAATCTTTGATAGGATCCACAGGCTTCTCTAGCCGGCTGGGGAATGGGGCTACACCCATTTTCATCTTTCCTTTTTCTTCTAAAAATGGTAGCATCAACACTTCCTCTATCTCTGGAGGTGCTTCTGTATCATCTATCTCCTGGACCTCTGGTCCTGTTTTTCGGACTGTCTCTGTAACTCTTTGTGGCATCGCAATGCTCTGTACTACACTATTTTTTCCTGTACTGCGTTGTTCCTCTGTTGATAGGTTAAACCTCATAGTCTGGGCAAGAGAATTATTTTCATTCTAAATAGCTGGTTCCTTCTACTTGGTGCACATGATAGCGGCAACTTCCAACTCCACCAAATTGGAGGTAGGCTCTTGTACCTTCTGTTGGCTATCAGTGGCATTGGCCTTTACAGGGGATGGACTTGGACAGTCCTTTGCATTGTGGCCTTCTCCTTTGCATCGGATGCATAAGGGCTTGTAATCCACAGAGATTGTCTAGGGTTTGGACAATTCGGGGAGATATGTCCCTTTTTCTCCACATCTATAACATTCCACTTCTGATCTTTAATCACCGCCAGACGGTCATCCTTTGTAACTTTGAGAGGGAAACCTCCTTGGACCGAAATTAGGACCAAATTCCCTAGGCTTTGGTCCAATATCCTGTGTTGTCATTTTGGATTATAGCAAGTTGGATCTTGCATTTTCATCCTTCTGTCTTCGTTCATGCATCTCTTTCAGATAGCAAATATCATCTGTATGGTTCTTCCGAAAGCAATAGGAACAGAAGGCTCCAGGAATGGTTAGTTTTTGGTACATTCAGTGGCTAAATGTCCCGCTTTATGACACTTTCCACACCATGTATTAGAGTGCATCACATCTCTTCCAGCTCTCGCAGGAGTGGATATATTGGCGGTATTCACCTTCAGCGTCTGTAGTTGCTCTGTAATCACATCCATAAGCTCTTTCTTGATACTTGCAACTGAGTTGGATAAGTAGTCCTTCAGATTTTCACCTCTTGAAGTGCTTGTAGTAGGGTTTTGGGAAGCTTCTGTAATTACTGCATATACTGATTGGGTTGATCCAGAAGGTCCTCTGTTCTGGTTCTGATTTAGAGCTCCTACTGAGACTTGGGATTGTTGATTCCAGTTGGTAGGGTTCCACTGTTGTTGAGTCGCCATCTGAGAAACTGTCAGAGGCCACTATTGTTGTGGTTGAACCATTATTTGAGGTACTGTCGTCTGTGGCGACCACAGTGGATTAGGTGCATTATATTGCGGCACTATTTGCATCTGAGGATATGGGTAGGGAACTGTCACTAGGACTGCATTTGGTGGGCATACCATTCCTGGCATAGGAGGAGGTACGACTCCTCTTCCTGGAGTCATTGATAGCCTTACTTCAACTTTTTCATACAATCTTGCACCTTCCACTGTAGCTTGCAGATTGACTGGTCTCCTCAATTCCACGAACTTGCGAACTTCTGGTTGTAGGCCTCTAAGAAACACTCCTTTCTGGATACCTTTGTCCAAATGATGGTTAGTCCATCTCTTCAGGATGGATCCCATTCGCGAGACATAAGCTTATACTCTTTCTCTAGAGGACTGACTTAGGTTCATGAACTCCTCTCGCATCTGCTCTTCAAAACCTTCACGCTTGAATTTAGTGAGGAAGGCCAACTTTAGGTCGTCCTATGTGCCAAAAGTTCCTGATGCTTGTCTCTCATACCACTGAAACACCGCGCCCTTAAAAGTGGTGGGGAATATTGCTTACCAATGCTTAGGGGTTCTGGCATTGTTAGCCACACATGCTACCATAAATTTTGCTACATGAAGATCATGGTCTTCATTGTACAAGGATGAATGGGAAAGATTCACACACGCACACACACACACACACTCTCTCTCTCTCTTTGTCCACTTATCAAAATTTCTTACAAAGACATAAATATTACTACCAAACTGACTTTTTAACCATGAGAGACAATAATGTAAAACAAAATCTTAGTCAATTCAATTGGTTGTTACAAGGTTTACTACAAAATAATGGTTGATGATGACCTTCATATACTAGTACCTAAGAGGAGAGAGCAATTTTCTATGTCATCTAGAATTCACTAGAAAATATTTACTAGCGTGCATGCATTTGCAAAAGGTTAGAAAGAACTGAAATGTAAATGTATCAAAAAAATCAAAGAGATAATATAAATATGAAGGGTTGTGTGTCTTTTGGGGAAAAGGTGGGGTGGAGTGCATGGCTGATTATGTGCCTCTTTCTCTCCTTTCTTCCAAGACTCACATATTCTCATTTTGGATGGTGCCGATCTTTCTCTCTCCTCTGCCTTTTGTGCAGGAATTCCTCTTTTCCCTTTTGCTCTTTCTTTTGTGCATAATGGTTGAAGCTATGGATGAAGATGACAAATTTGTTCATTATTAAGAGAGAGATTTATGGTTTCTTTTCAGTTTTGAGATCAATACTAGAGCCATACACATAGATTATGTGTGCTTTGTCCTCAACTTTGTGGTTGTTTCTGTTCGTGGGAGGGTTGCTTTCAAATATGAAGAATCTTTTTGAACTCTTTATGCACTCATGGAGATAATGTGATCAATAGCAAGAAATTCACAAAGCTTCACCTCGCAAAGAGAGCTCACTAAATCAAATTCATGATAGCTAGCAATGGTTTTCTACTTCTGCCAGACCATTCTTTCTCTTGGTTTTGATGAATAGGCTTTAGCGTCTCTTTCTAAGCTTTTACCTTCTTCTTTGGTAGCCTCTTATTGGGGCTAGTCTTTCCATCAACCGCTTTTAAGGGATTGGCTTCCAGATCATGGTGGTTAAGGGCTTGTGTCCCCTTATCATCTTGTTTAGGGTTTGTCTCAATAGGTTTTACATTATCCTTGTCACCTTCTTTAACCTTTTGTCCTCTTGTAACAGCTTGCACATTGGAACCCTTAGTGGCATTAACACGCATAGCTTTGATAAGGCTGTCACCACTACCATTGTTCGAGATTTAGAGGGAGAGAGAGACAAAGACATGGAGCTGTAATAGAGAGTAGTGAACTCTCTTGTTCTCTTCTTCTCATTCTTCCATAATGCTTACTAAAGTCTAATCACACATAATTGATAAACACCCTAGGCCAGTAACTGACCGTACTATTGATTGTAGTTGAGTCTGACCAACTCAGTTATTACACCACACATGTAGAGAGACAGCTAAAACGACAACTGTCTAGATAAGGTCGGTCATGTTGGTGATATTGATCACAAGATTGATTCTCAACACTCCCCCTCAAGATTAAGCTAACTGTTTTACTCCAAGTAGCTCCCTGAAATCCACAA
Source organism: Lygodium microphyllum (assembly GCF_053477565.2). Taxonomy (NCBI): domain Eukaryota; kingdom Viridiplantae; phylum Streptophyta; class Polypodiopsida; order Schizaeales; family Lygodiaceae; genus Lygodium; species Lygodium microphyllum. Next base: position 120,548,846 of record NC_141147.1, read on the forward strand.
ACTTCTCTTTACCAAGTGATTTGGTAAAGATATATACTACCTAGTCTTCTATCTTCACATGGAGTAGATCAATCTTTCCAGCAAGTACCATCTCCCTAATAAAATGGTAATTAACTTCTATGTGTCTCGATATAGCATGATAGACGGGATTGCTAGCCAACATCACACTATTTAAATTTTCAAAATGCAATGTGACTTTGCTGTCCAACTATATACCCAAGTCATGTAGCAATTTCACAAGCCAAACTACTTTGCATGCCACTAAGGTTGCACCCCTATATTCCACTTGTGTACTAGATAAAGCAACTGTTGGTTGCTTCTTACTACTCCAACTGATCACACTACTGCCCAAATTGAAAGCATAACCACTGGTTGACCCCCTGTCATAGAGACGACTAGCCCAAAAAACATCCGTATAACGTGTCAAGTCGAATGATTTTCCATATTCATAAAACATCCCATAATCAACAATACCCTTCATGTACCACATAATCCTCATGACTGCATCTAAGTGTGGCTTATGAGGTTTCTACATAAATTGGCTAAGCAGTCCCACTGCATAACTCAAGTCAGGACGGGTAATAGTAAGGTAAATCAGGCTACCCACCATTTGTTTGTACATAGTGACATTCTCAATTTCAATCCCAACATCAACTGCAAGTTTGACATTCTGATGCAATGGTGTTTCCATGGATTTACACTCCATCATGCCATATTTCAACAACATATCATGAGCATACTATTTTTGTAATAGCCATATGCCTTGAGGTGTAGACACAACCTCAATCCTGAGAAAGTACTTCAGCTCACCAAGATCCTTGACTTTGAATTCAGCCTGTAACATTGCTTTAATTTCAGCAATTCCATGATCATCATCTCCAGTGATGATCAAATCATCGACATAACCACCAGAAAAACATAACCATGCTCTGTCTTCTTTGTAAACAGGCTGTGATCTGCATGACCCATTAGAAAACCAAGTTGCTGCAAATAAGTGCTTATGCGAGCATTCCATGCTCTCGGTGCTTGTTTCAGCCCGTACAAGGCCTTTCTCAGCTTACACACAAATGTCAGATAGTTAGGGTGTACGTAACCTTTAGGCTCCTCCATATACACCTCTTTAAGAAAGTTACCATTCCAGAATGCATTTTTGACATCCATCTACCATAATTTCTAGCCCTTAGAAGGTGCTAATGCAATAACTGTTCTCACCATTGCCATCTTGGCAACCATGCTAAAAGTCTCCTCATAATTTAGGCCGTACTACTATGCATATTCCTTTGGAACTAGCTAGGCTTTATACCTTTCCAATGAACCATCTGACTTGCATTTCACTTTATAAACCCATTTGTAGCCAATGGGTACTTTGCCTTTAGGCAGGCAAATAGACCAATTCCCATGTCTCATTTTTAGCCAATGTTGCGTATTCTTCATCCATGGTGGCACACCAATTCTCATCTATAACTGCCTCACTGAACTTTGTAGGCTCTTTGTAGCCTGACACTTTAGTCATATATGCATAATGTCTAGCTAAATACCCACTATATGTCAGCTTATCAACTAGTTTTCTAACCCTTTCAGACCTCCTCAACTGCAGTGCACTTTGGCCTTTGCCTCTCATGAGGCGGTACCTACTTTGCCTCGCACTAGGCATCATAACTGATGGTATGCCAAATTCACTATCAAGACTATCACTACCAAGTGACTCATATCCAAATGTAAGCAGACCATCCACATTGTCAAACATCTTTTATTTGCCTTTATCCAATCTCCCCCTCATTGACATATCCATGTTAGTGGATACAGTAGCACGACTACAGAGTCATCTTGTCTAAGAACTTGAACCATCACCTATCTGTCCACTCATAGATGTACTAGCTGAAGGATAATTTTCAACATAAGTAGGGCTGGCTGGTCCATTAGAGACCATTGCATTCTAATCACCATACCATGAGGCCAACTCATAAAAAACTACAGCCCTACTAAATCAGGGTTTCCCGAGTTGACGGATCATAGCATTTGTAAGCCTTTCTCGCTTGTGCATAGACAAGAAAAACACATTTGACAGCTTTCGGGTCTAACTTCTTCCTCTTTTCATCAAGCACATGTACGTAGGCAATGCAACCAAATACTTTTAGGTGACTAATGTTTGACTTGTGCCCATACAGTTTCTCATATGGAGTTAAATCATGAATCCCAGATGTAGGTGTTCGGTTTAGCACATAAACTACAGTAACCACTGCTTTAGCACCCAATAAACATCTGGCAAATTCTTTTCATTAAGCATTGCCCTGGAAGCTTCCATAAGCACCTGATTTTTTTTACTCTACCACACCGTTCTATTGAGGTGTGTAACTACATGTGAGCTGCCTTTTTATGCCATATTTAGCAAGGTACATGTCAAACTCTCTGGATATATATCCTCCACCTCCATCAGATCTCAAACATGAGATATAACATCCAAGTTCATTTTCAACATGCTTCTTAAAGTCCTTAAAGACATCGAGCACCTCATCCTTGTGCTTCAAAATGTATAGCCATGTGTATTAGTTGAAATCATCAATGAAGGATACATAATACCTAGCACCACCAAAAGATGCATTATGGGCAAGACATGGGCAAGACCTAATACATTCGAATGTATCAACTACAAAGGCCGAGAACTATTTCTGACATGTTTCATGAATGGAATCTTGCTTGTTTCCCAAACTGACAAGCAGAGCATACATGTCCAAGATCAATGTACTTGAACTTTGGCAAGCCAAGTACAACCTCTTTCCACTGCATATTTTTTAGCTTCTGTACATTAACATGACCGATGTGTTTGTGCCAGATTTCTGCATCCCAAACTACTCCATTATCATGGGCAAACATGGCTGCCTTCAATTCCGGGATAGATGCATCCAAAGTAAACATTTTTCCATCTCTCTTGCCTTTAGCAATCAATTTACAACCATTGCCATATTCTTCAATAAAACAATGGAACCACACCTATATGCTAAATATCATGCTATGTATCATCACCAGTACATACAAATCCATGAGACCCTGCTACTAACTCATCAAACCATTCACCATGAGGAGTCATATGATTGGATGCTCCTGAGTCTATGTACTACTTCTCATCTTTGCCTTGCTTAGGCGTATTCTTAGGTACATGCTGCATAGCAAATAGTCTATCTCCTTGGTCATCCTGAGTACCACTGGAAGATGCATAATGTCCATGTTGCCTACCTTTTCCTTCATATTAGCTTGCTTTTAATGGTAGTCCTTTGCAATATGCCCATATCTTCCGCAATAATGATAGACTTTACCCTTGTTAGATTGCTCATGCGAGTGCCAGGAAACACCTCTACCTCTAGGTGATCTCCCCCTCTCTCTAAAGGCTCTAGATCCTTGTTGTCCTTGCGTATTTGAGCTATGCTAAGAATTTTGCTGTTGCTATCCATATGTGTTTTGAGTGTCTCCTCCTCGACCCCGAAAAGCTCCACAAGCTCTACCACCTCTATCTCGCTGACTAGAGTAAAAGGCAGTGTCACTGCCCTGAGATGTGCTTGAACCAGTATTTAAGCCGAGCTTTACTTCTTCATGTAGCAACAAGTAACTCATTCCAATTAGGGGGTTCTGTTCACACAGAAATAGACGTATCAAATGCCTTATACTCTTTGTTTAACCTATTCAATGTCACTGCAATCATATCATTCTCTAAAAATGATATCCAATAGTAGCCAATTGGTCAGTTATGGTCTTTATTTCAATTGTGTATGCTTGAATGCTCCTTCCATTCCTAGACATGTTGTGGAACTGCTACTTCAGCTGTATCTTTCTTGGATGTGCGACATTATCATAATTCTTCATGAGTGCATCCCAATCATCCTTCGGGGAATAGCAATTGGTAATCTACATGGCCATTGCATTAAAAATGCACAAAGAAAACCAATGAAGTACTTTACTCGCTCTTTTCGACCACTGTTGGTGAGCTCTCTGCTGTTCTTGTGTCAAATTCCATTCAGACAATTCTAGTTCAGCTTTAGCCCCCGTATATAAACCCCAATAGCCTCTGCTAATCAAAAAGTTTTGCATCGTGAACTTCCATAGAGTAAAGTTTTTGTTATCAAGCTTCTCTCCCACAATTTGAGTGATATTATCAGTGCCTTGAGCATTTGCCATATTTGCAATTAAGGTATTCAATGCTATATGCAATATGTAGGTGTGCTTGACTCCTTGCAATTTAGGAAAAGACTTTATGCAGTTTAGGAATAGTTTTCTTGTAGTTCATGAACAGACTTTCTACAGTTCACAAACAGTCTTCTTGTAGTTCAATAATATTTTTTTGACAGCATGCTTGCTATAAATTGTATTCTAGCAATGAAAAAACATTGCCAACTGAGCATAAACCAAGCTCAAATCAGTTCAAAGCATTCTATGGTAGTGGCAAAAACATCCCAGCAACAAACTCTATCCATACAAGCATCAATAGATGCATAGAACTGATGTTGATGTTCATTAGACTTTTCCACAGTTGATGATAGGCAAGCAACATGTTATGACCCAATAACATAAACTTTGCAATAATCAGGGTATTCTCAACTCAAAAATATCCCAAACCAACATAGACATGTCCCAGTACATTGGGGATTCAATATGTGACCAAACAAGCATCAATGTTTGTACTGTATGCAAGTAGCAGTACCAAATACAACCAGTCCGTTGCTATAACCAACAATATTTTATCTGTTAAAACAAGAGTATTTAGACCTCAAAACAGCCCCAAAACATCTCATTCAGTTTCCACTCTATGCAAGAGTTGATACATGTCCAATCGGTCAGAATATATTGCATGTATGTCAAGTGAAGATGATAGGTATCCTTCCTACTGACAATAACTAGTTAATACCCCGGTATAAATAGCAACAAAATAGTCCAAACTTTGGACTTTCATCACTGATAGTATCCCAAAAAGCATCTACCACTCAAGTGGTATGGTCCAAGAATTTGTCAGTAGCAAATAAGCATCACAGATACTTCAACCCTGTAGGTATATTGTTTCTAAATTTGAGGCATCAACTAGTTCACTATTTCTGGCCTTCAAATAATCTCCGAAACTAAGCATTTAACACTTCAATATCATGCTCAAATGCATGATAATAAGGGCATATGTTAGGATGAAAACCACTAGTGCCCTAGAACCACATGGTATCTACTGCAGCAGCAAACAGCTAGTCCGGCACAGTTTTGTGTGTTGAATATCTCAAAATCTGTGAGGAATTTGAAAAAAAATTATCATGCAAAGTTTTAGACATGTTGAAACGGTCAGGAATTGTGGGCCATTTCTCCAAAATCCATTTCTGTAACAAGACATAGCTTTTGCAAAAAAAGGGCTACAAGCACAGTATCCTTTGATGACATTTTCTTCAGATAAGATGTCTTGATGTCAAATGGCCACTGCGAGCCTCCACTAATCGACGAGGGAATATTCCCTTTATCCCTTTTGACTCCCTTACACTGCAACTCGATGCAATGCGCCTCGAGCTGCTACCAGCTTAACCACTCCGTCTAACCCAAAGATTAGACCCACAATGGTCACCTTTTTGCCATCCGGTCACATAGACCTCATCTGATATACAAGTCAGGACTCAACCAATGTCCGGGCTCAGTAGAACAGTGTTGTGGAATGCAAGAATCGCACCATTGTGGAGGTGGCAAGATGCATGCTAAAGGGCAAGGGATTGCCTAACCATTTTTGGGCTGAAGCTGTTAATACTACAGTCTACATTCTAAATCGGAGCTACACAAAGGCTCTCAAGGGAAAAACACCTCATGAGGCTTACACTGGTAAGAAACCATCTATCTCACATTTCAGAATTTTTGGATGTGAATGTTATGCACATGTTCCAGATGAGAAGAGAAACAAGTTAAAACCAAAAAGCAGAAAATGTATCTTCTTGGGTTATAGTGATGAGCACAAGGCTTACAAATTATATGACCAAGAGGCAAAGAAGATCATCGCGAACCGTGATGTGGTGTTCAAGGAGGAGCCACATACAGTGGAGGAGGAGAAGGCAAGTTCTTCCACTTTATCATCAAGCGAAGACGTAGTCCACTATGAACTTGTCCCGAGAGCTATCCCTATCCTTAAGGAGGAGGAAGCATCATCTTTAGATGATGAGGAAAAAGTTCACCAACCTGACATCACCCCACCGGAAAAGCCATTGCCGCGCTGGGTGAAGCAGCTCTATGACCACAATAATCCTATGCATGCATCTATTGAGGAGAAGGCAGACGGACCAAGGAGGTCTCAAAGAATAGAGGAGCAAAGGAGGGATTCTGCTCACATAGTCAATATGGCCTTGATGGTTGAGATTATGAGAGAAGTAAAGGAGCCAACTGACTTAAGAGAAGCACTTGTAGATCCATCATGGAAGGCTGCTATGCAAGCGGAGTATGACAGCATAATGAAGAATGACACTTGGGAGCTAGTGGATCGACCAGTAAAGCGGAAGGTTATTGGCACCAAGTGGATCTGAAAGGTAAAGTACAAGGATGATGGTACCTTAGAAAAGTACAAAGCTAGACTGGTTGCCCAAGGATATTCACAAGTTGAAGGGTTTGATTTTCAAGAGTCATTTGCCCCAACTGCCAGAATGACCACTATTCGCACGGTACTTACAGTGGCTGCCCACAAGAAGTTGCCAGTGTACCAAATGGATGTTAAGTCAGCGTTCTTAAATGGTGACCTCAAGGAGGAGGTGTACGTGGCTCAGCCACCAGGGTTTGAGGTCCCTAGTTTAGAGAACAAAGTGTGTAAGTTGAAGAAGGCATTGTATGGGCTGAAACTTCAAAAGATGTGCCTCAGATGCTAACTTGTATGTTTACAGGGATGGTAAAAAGTCTGTAGTGATTGTCCTATATGTGGACGACCTTCTTATTTACAGGTGACTATGAAGATATGATCAACCAAACTCGAAAGGCTTTGAGTTCTGAGTTTGAAATGACAGACTTGGGCTTGCTGCACTATTGTTTGGGGATTGAAGTCTGGCAAGAGCCAGGAAAGATCTTCATCTCTCAAAAGAAGTATGCATGGGAGATCTTGAAGGCATTTGGCATGACCGAGTGCAAGGAGATAGCTACACCTATGGAGGTGAATGCAAAGTTATCCGTCAAAGATACATCAGCACTAGAAGACATTGGGAGGTATAGGAGGTTGGTCGGTAGTCTGATCTACTTGTGTAACACTAGACCAGATATCAGTTTTGTTGTTGGTGTTTTGATCAGATTCTCAAACAAACCTCATGAGAGTCATTGGAAGGCTGGGATGCGAGTGCTCAAATACTTGAAGGAAACTCTTGACTATGGTATCACATACAGTTTTGGAACTTCTCTTGTGGGGAGCTGTGACTCAGATTGGGCAGGAGATAGTGATTCCAGGAAGTTAGTTTCTGATTATTGTTTCTCTTTGGGTTTAGGAATTTTCTCTTGGATTAGTAAGAAGCAGCCAACAGTGGCATTGTCTTCTACCGAAGAAGAGTACAAGGCAACTTGTTTTGCTACATGTGAAGCCGTATGGTTGAGAAGGATTCTATGGCATATGGGAGTGTAGGATGAAGAACCAACTATGCTGAGATGTGACAATCAGAGTTGCATCGCCATTGCCAAAAATCCAGTGTTTCATGCATGCACCAAACATATAGAGATCCAGTATCACTATGTGCGTGATTTGATAGAGGATGGGATAGTGGAACTGCAACAGAGGAGAATGGAGCAGATATCTTCACCAAAGCACTTACAAAGGATCTCCTTCAAGTTCATCTTTAGAGACTCGGCATTGGGCCGAGGAGATAGTTCACCTATGGGTGGACATTGAGGGGGGGTGTTAGATATGATCAATGCCCCACCCTCATTAGGTGCCACCAATGATCCATAGTGCTCAAAGTTGTAAGGCCCCCATTATGAGGAGAAGCCAAATGTGAGCTCGGACATTGGTTGAGTCCTGACTTGTATATCAGATGAGGTATATGTGACCGGATGGCAAAAAGGTGACCGTTGTGGGTTTAATCTTTGGGTTAGATGGAGTGGTTAAGCTCTTTGGGTTAGACGGAGTGGTTAAGCTGGTAGCAACTCGAGGCGCATTGCATCAAGTTGCGATGTAAGGGAGTTAAAAGGGGTAAAGGGAATATTCCCTGGCCGACTAGTGGAGGCTCATATGGTAGGTCAGTCAGGCCGACCTAACAGCCTTCACGGGCTATAAAAGCTAAACTGCTTCATAGCCATCTATCATTCATCTTTCACCCAGTCCGAGTTGTTGTTCCAGCTAGCCTTAAGCTCTTCACCTATCTTCTGTCTAGATCGCCATCTAAGCTTCACACAGTGGAAGCGCATGGGTGGACAGAGCCATCTTTGTATAAGTTGTTTGGAGCTAAAGAATTTACTGATTCTCCTCTTATCTGGTGTGTACTCTCTATCTCTTTCTTAGATTTTGTTCGCTATGCCGTGTAATTTTTACATTTAATTCACGTAGGCAAGTTTCAATACATTGGAAATTTTATATACTCGACTCGAATTACCAAGTAAGTTGCATGATGAGTACTTGCATGGTCATGGTAGTTGCATTCTTGAATGCATATTGTATAAGTTAAAAGGTGGATTTGTCTAAAGACATCCTTGTTGCCTCGCGAAAAGAAGAGTGCATAATGCACTTAGGTAATAATTTCCTAGTTGTGACTCATATATGAGATAATCTTGAACGCCCATTGAATGATGTCCAAATAGTCGCAATGCATGGAAAATTGCACATGAAGATGGTTAAACGCCCATTGAATGATGTCCAAATAGTCGCAATGCATGGAAAATTGCACGTGAAGATGGTTAAACACCCATTGAATGATGTCCAAATAGTCGCAATGCATGGAAAATTGCACGTGAAAATTGCACATGAAGATCACCTCTTGTCATAAGACAATTAAATCGCTTGTAATTGTGTAACTCACATGGGAATCATAAAGGTACGATTAGATTGCATATGACGATCACCTCAAAGTGCTAGGTAGGGTTAAGTTACGTTAAAATTCTGCCTAGTATCGCACTTGGGATACCGATTGAAGACTTTCAATCCCAAAGATCCTACCCACATTCTCGAAAATGTTAGGGTTATCTAAATGCCCATGCAAGAATGATCTAAGGTTCTCACCCTAAGGATCAATTGATCAAATACTAGACCTCCATATGAATTTAGGAACCCTAGGGCCAAAGCATTATCGGCCTAGTGGGGTTAGAGTTGGGTTGGGTCAAGAGGACTCCCAAACCCTACATCTTGACCAAAGGTATTCTTGACCAAGTAATACCATGTGATGGGAGAAATAATCCCACAAGATAGATGCAACACCCATCTCATGCAACAAGTTGCAACGTCGCATGGTTTTGTGTCTAAAGCACAAAATAGTATTGCCACTCCTTAGAACAAGGTTGATGAGTTCTAAGTACAAGTCTAAATTTCTAGAGGATGAGTAGTCATCTTGCTATATCACCCTTCCTTGGGGATGATTTGCCAAGTTAGGGTAATTATGAATTATCTAGCAGGAAATTGACCGATCAAGTGAGGACAACGGGGTTGTCCAAGATGTATTGACCTTAATATAAGGAAACCTAAGGTATTGACAATTTGGGTTAACAGGGTATAAACCCTAATCCAAGAATAAAGGGTAAACAAGCAACTCAGCTTACGAAACCCTTAGGATTTTGCCAAATTGCTATTGATCCCGGATCCAATGCTTGATGTATTCAGAGAGAAGGATTCACACCTTAGCAGTTGGCTGTATAAACAACCACTGGAGTACTAATGTTTGTACACTTAGGAGCACTACTTGTACTTCTTTGATCAAGGAACTAATGCCAAAAAAATAACTAATGCTTTAGGTTGAAAGCCTAGAGGGAGAGGTAGTATTAGTTAACCTTCGACTGTCTGCTTGACCCTATCCAAGGGGGTTGTTAGCCACGCCAGGTATGTGCACCGAACCCCCGTGAGAGGTCTGTCCGTGGGTGTTCCTTGGAGCAGGAGGATGCCTGGGTACCAATCGAGGCTCTGGCCGTAATTCCCTTGCCTCCCGATCCTGAACAAGAGGCCGACATGACTCGAGATTGGATCTCAAGCCCCTATACTAGTTAACGAGGGAACTTGGAATAGCGATCCTCCCTGAGGATTGAAAAATGGCCTTCGGGCGGAATAGCCTTCATGCAGATTATATGATGTATTCCAAAGACTGATAAATAAAGATCAAATGTTGAAAATAAACTTGCTTGACATTATTTTTCTATGTCAGTGCATATGTTACGTGAAGGAACCAGTGATTAATTGGTTAATTAAGGAAGCTATTTTTGCTTGTCAAACTAAATGTGGTAAGTAATTAGATAACTAAAGCAATGTGAGGAAAGTGTGGTGGACGTGACTCTCGGTCCGTCCTACGAAAGGGTGGTCCCAGTTGGCCTGGAACTTTTCTCAAAGGAATTGACAGCGAGGTAACAATGACCTAGAATCTAGAGAGCTAGAGTCCCGATTTACGCTATTTTAAAGGAATGGAATGGGACTATGCCTTACAGGCAGAGAGGTCGAGCTTCGCACCCCTCTCGTTTCCCATTCTCCTTGAACCAAGTGCAGTATAAATCCGCTTTGACCCTGATGTTTCTGCACAAGTAGTACGTCTGGGGCTTGACGCTAGTTACCTTCTAGGAACTTGACCATTAGGAAAACCCTGATTCAGGTCGGTCCTAAGTGGGAACGGTTGGAATGCTTCCGCTTTGTGGCAGACTCGGGAGGACCTAGATCGCAAACCTCGTGACATTCCTTGGGAGTGCCGGGTGGCGCTTTCTAGACTCTCTTCCCGATGGGCTGCTAAGACGTGTCCTACAAGTGGACAGGGGGACACATTACAACAATTTAGATTGCGAGCATTTGCACCTTTATAGGAAAGATCCTTTTTAATCGTGGGTTGGTTAGATCAACTAAGAAATTCGCGTATAATTGAGTAGCTTACATGAAAATCATAAGGTACGAATAGTTAGCATATGACGATCACCTCAATGTGCTAGGTAGGGTTAAGTTATGTTAAAATTCTGCCTAGTATCGCACTTGGGATGCCGATTTAATATTTCAAATCCCAAAGATCCTACCCACATTCTCCAAACATTGGGATTGACTCTTGCTCGTGCAAGAATGACCTAGGATTCTCACCCTATGGAAAAAATGACCAAGTGCTAAACCTCCGCAAGGGATTTAGGAACCCTAGGGCCAAAATGTTCATCGACCTAGTAGGGTTAGGGTTGGATTGGGTCAAGAGGACTCCCAAGCCCCTTATCTTGATCAAAGGTATTCTTGATCAAAAAAGACCGTACAAAGGAAGATATAATCCCACAAGTCAGATACTGACACCCATCTCGTGCTACGAGCTGCAACGTCGTACGATCTTGTGTTTAAATCACAAAATAAGTATTGCTACTCCTTAGACCGAGTTTGGCAAGTTCCAATTGCAAGTTAAATTTCCTAGGAATTGAGTAGGCATCCTGCGTCAACACTCTTCCTAGAAGATTGACTTGTCAAGCCAAGGTAGCAAGGAACTGCCAAGAAAGCAATTAACCAACCAAGTTAGGGCGACAAGGTTGCCCAGGATTTATTCTCTATAATTTAAGGATACCTAAGGTAGTGAAAATTTGGGTCAACGAGATATGAACCCTAACCCAGGGAAAAAGGGTAAACAAGCAACTCAGCTTACGAAACCCTTGGGATCTTGCCAAGTCATGATTGGTCCCGAATCGAATGCTGGATGTATTCGGAGAGAAGGATTCATACCTTAGCAGTAGGCCGTACAAAAGACCACTGGAATGCTCGTGATTGTACACTTAGGAGCACTGTTGTACTTCTTTGCTCAAGGAACTAATATTGGAGAAATAACTAACGCTTCAAGTTGAGAGCCTGGAGGGAGAGGCACTATCAGTTACCTCCGACTGTTTGCCTGACACTATTCAAGGGGGTTGTTTAGCCGCGCAGGGTATGTGGACTGAATCCACTGCGAGAGGTCTCTCCGTGGGTGCTACTTGATGTAGGAGGACGCTTGGGTGCCAGGGGAGACTCTGGCTGTAAATCCCTTGCCTCCGGATCTTGCACAAGAGGCCAACGTGACTCGAGATGGAATCTCGAGGCCCGCATACTAGTCAATGGGCAGAACTTGGAATAGAGATCCCTGAGGATTGCTGGAATAGCCTTCGGGCAGATTATATGATGTATTCCAAAGACTGATAAATAAAGATCAAATGTTGAAAAGAAACTTACTTGACATTGTTTTTCTATGTCTTCGCCTAAGTTACATGAAGGAACCAGTGTTTAATTGGTTAATTAAGGAAGTTGTTTTTGCTTGTCAAACTAAACGTGGTAGGTAATTAGATAACTAAAGCAACCCGAGGAAAGTGCGGTGGATGTGACCTTGGGTCCGTCCTATGAAAGGGTGGTCCCGATTGGTTGGAAACTTTTCTCAAGGGAATTGACAGCAAGGTAACGATGACCTAAAATCTTTAGAGCTAGAGTCCCGATTTGTGTTGTTTTAGGGGAATGGAATGGGACTATGCCTTATAGGCAGAGAGTCAAGCTTTGCATCCCTCTCGTTTCCCATTCTCCTTGAAGCAAGTGAAATATAAATCCACTTCGACCTTGATGTTTTTGCACAAAGTAGTTTGTCTAGGGCTCTCAACGCTAGCTACCTCCTAGGAACTTGACTATGAGGAAAACCCTGATTTGAGGTCGGTCCTAAGTGGGAATGGTCGGAATGCTTCCGCTTCGTGGCAGAATCGGGAGGACCTAGATCACAAACCCCGTGACATTCCTTGCGAGTGCCGGGCGGCGCTTTCTAGACTCTCTTCCCGATGGGCTGCTAAGACGTGTCCTACAAGTGGATAGGGGGACACATTACAATTGGTATTAGAGCACACCAATGGGATCTACTATTTATAAGGAAACTTAATGAGGAAAAATAGAGAAATTTTTCCGTTAAGAACATTTCCTTACTTACTTATCGATGCTGGCCTCTGCAGAGTCACGAAGCATGGAACAAATTCTTGGTGTTCCAGGTTATGTTTATGACAACAATGCATGCTTGTGATTACCGACGGAGGCTAGGCATGATGAATATTCTAGATCGTATCTACAATCCTGCACCCCTGTACATGGAATGAAGATGGACAAGTGAATCAGGAATATATTACATAGCGGCCCACCGACTTGCGTACCTTCAGACCAATTTGAAGAGAATTAAGTGGATGGAGGATTTAGAGATCGTGAAGCTGTACATATTTGTCGAGGCTCAGACAAACATAACCCTACATGTCGGCGGTCAAAAGGTCAAGCAAAACAAGTATGTGTACAAGGAAGTGACCTGAATAATCCCTGCCAGCAGAGTCAAGGTGTTGGGACGTTATGAGAAGAATGGGTATCAAAGGAAGGGATACCCCAAGCTTCCTATGACCTATCGATTCCTGAAAATCCATGACCCCTCTCCATATTATTACTCAGTTCCCGTAGCCGAATGTAACACAATCTTATTTTTCCCAATCTAATGTGCCAATCATCTTATTCTACCCTCCCAAAATAAATGTACTTGAAAGGGCTATGCCCATATGAATAAATAAGCTTTTTATTACTGTTTGTCATCATGGCTGTAAAAGTTGGTAAAGGAGTTAAGTGATTAGGTCACTTGGCTAAAAGCTGAATTGGGCATGTTAGTGTAATGTGAGAAATGTTTAGCAGGTTTTTAACGTAAAGATTCTTAATGCCCAAGCACAACTCAAGTGCAGATTCCTAGTCCGATCCCTGCACTAAATATGGCTGTAATTCAAGAGAAGAAGTTCCTTCTCAAAAAAATCAAGCCACCTGAATTCGATGGTAAGGGAAGGATCGTCCAAATTGACGCTGAGGTCTGGATCGAATCCATGTAGGATTATTACAAAGCAGCAGGTATTGCACCCACTAACCAAGCTATGCTCGCCAAATTGAAGCTTACTAGTGAAGCAAGGCTTTGGTGGAAACAATGGTGCCGAGACCAAGGGATCTAGGAAGGGTCAGTTACTTGGGAGAAGCAATGAGCTGTGCGAGGGAGATATCTACCACCTGCCTACCACACACAGAAGATGAACGAATTCAATGAATTAAAGCAGCTTGGACTATCCCTAGATGCATACTATTCAAAGTTCGTCTCTCTCTTAAAGTACCTACCACAAATGGATATGACACAACAGGTGTCAAGTTTGTGCCGGGATAAATCCACCCATAAACACCCACTTGGAGTCAATGCATCCAACGAATCTGCAAGACGCGCTCATTCGAGCTATACCGATCATACAAGAGGTGCAAACCAAGTCAAGGAATAACAAGACTTGGTCTTACAGGGATCAGAACAAGGGAATGTTTAGGACTCAGGCAAGAGAGTGCAGGGCCAAAATCATGGACAAAGAAAGAAAGCTAGGGCCAACACTGTCAATAACATCGTTCCTAACCAAGGTGATGGCCGCAATCTCCGTTGCTTCCATTGCAACGAGCCTGGTCACTTTAAAAAGTACTGTCCCAAGCTTAGCAGAGGACAACGTCAAGGGCCATTCCAAGGAGCCGCCCATGGACAAGGAGCCACTGTCAGGGCCAGAGGGAGAACCTCTAGTGTTGCCAACAAGGAGCTCAGTGATGAAGAAGACCCATCCATGAAAGCTGACATTGAGAGGGCAATAGTTCATGCCGCTCTTCCAGGGTAATGAACCTAGGTGTCCATGAGTGTTTGCTTGGAATGGATTGGCTAATACCCAATGAAGCCCACATTCACTATGGAAACGGCCAAGTCTCCTTTCAAAATTCTGAAGGGAAACTAGTTACAAATCAAGGAGAGGCTGGTAAGCCGAAAATTCAACTGGCCAAAGCAACACGGTGATGCATTTTCATTGAAAGAATAAAGTCTTGAATTTGATGCATATACGTGGGATTTACAAGAAGTAGTTCTGAATGTCAACCAATACTGTTTAGGGAAAGGGAAAGAAAGATCATTGTAGATCTTATAGTTGCATAGAAGGAAAAGGTCTATGGTCTTGAAATTGCATATTTGCATGGAATGATATATCGCATACATCTTGCAGTTACTTCCATCTTTTTAAAGGAAAGTCTTGCGAACTCTAGAAGGAAGCATTTGCATCTTGAGAGGAAAGATAATTTTTAATCGTGGATTGCTTAGATTAACTAAGAAATTCGCGTATAAATGAGTAGCTTACATGAAAATCATAAGGTACAATTAGTTAACATATGACGATCACCTCAATGTGCTAGGTATGGTTAAGTTATGTTAAAATTCTACATAGTATCGCACTTGGGATGTCGATTTAATATTTCCGATCCCAAAGATCCTACCCACATTCTCAAAACATTAGGATTGACTATTGCCCGTGCAGTAATGACCTAGGGTTCTCACCCTATGGAACAAATGACGAAATGCTAAACCTCCGCAAGGGATTTAGGAACCCTAGGGCCAAAACCTTCATCGGCCTAATAGGGTTAGGGTTGGATTGGGTCAAGAGGACTCCCAAGCCCCTTATCTTGATCAAAGGTATTCTTGATCAAAAAAGAGAGTACGAAGGAAGATATAATCCCACAAGTCAGATACTGACATCTATCTCATGCTACGAGCTGCAACGTCATATGATCTTGTGTTTAAATCACAAAATAAGTATTGCTACTCCTTAGACCAAGTTTGGCAAGTTCCAATTGCAAGTTAAAATTTCTAGGAATTGAGTAGGCATCCTGCTTTAATACTCTTCCTTGAAGACTGACTTGTCAAGCCAGGGTAGCAATGAACTGCCAAGAAAGCAATTGACCAACCAAATTAGGGCGACAAGATTGTCCAGGATTTATTGTCTATAATTTAAGGATACCTAAGGTAGTGACAATTTGGGTCAACGGGGTATAAACCCTAACCCAGGGAAAAAGGGTAAACAAGCAACTCAACTTACAAAACCCTTGGGATCTCGCCAAGTCACGATTGATCCTGGATCAAATGCTGGATGTATTCGAAGAGAAGGATTCACACCTTGGCAGTTGACCATACAAACGACCACTGGAATGCTCCTGATTGTACACTTAGGAGTACTGTTTGTACTTCTTTGCTCAAGGAACTAATATTGGAAAAATAACTAATGCTTCAAGTTGAGAGCCTAGAGGGAGAGGAAATATCAGTTGCCTCTGACTGTCTGCCTGACCCTATCCAAGGGGGTTGTTTAGCCGCACCGGGTACGTGGACCGAACCCGTTGCGAGAGGTCTCTCCATGGGTGGTACTTGAAGCAGGAGGACGCTTGAGTGCCAAGGGAGGCTCTGGCTGTAAATCCCTTGCCTCTGGATCCTGCACAGGAGGCCAACATGACTCAAGATGGGATCTCTAGGCCCGCATACTAGTCATCGGACGGAACTTGGAATAACGATCCCTGAGGATTGCTGGAATAGCCTTCGAGTGGATTATATGATGTATTCCAAAGACTAATAAATAAAGATCAAATGTTGAAAAAGGAACTTGCTTGACATTGTTTTTCTATGTCAGTGCCTAAGCTACGTGAAGGAACGAGTGTTTAATTGGTTAATTAAGGAAGCTGTTTTTGCTTGTCAAACTAAACGTGGTAGGTAATTAGATAACTAAAGCAACCCGAGGAAAGTGCGGTGGATGTGACCTTGGGTCCGTCCTATGAAAGGGTGGTCCCGGTTGGTTGGAAACTTTTCTAAAGGGAATTGACAGCAAGGTAACGATGACCTAAAATCTTTAGAGCTAGAGTCCCGATTTGTGTTGTTTTAGGGGAATGGAATGGGACTATGCCTTATAGGCAGAGAGTCAAGCTTTGCATCCCTCTCGTTTCCCATTCTCCTTGAAGCAAGTGAAATATAAATCCACTTCAACCTTGATGTTTCTGCACAAAGTAGTTTGTCTAGGGCTCTCAACGCTAGCTACCTCCTAGGAACTTGACTATTAGGAAAACCCTGATTCTAGTCGGTCCTAAGTGGGAACAGTCGGAATGCTTCCGCTTTGTGGTAGACTCAGGAGGACCTAGATCGCAAACCTTGTGACATTCCTTGTGAGTGCTGGGCGGCGCTTTCTAGACTCTCTTCTCGATGGGCTACTAAGACATGTCCTACAAGTGGTTAGGGAGACACGTTACAAATTTCTTGGCAGCCACCATGAAAGCTTCAGCCAAAAGCTTGAAAGAGAGAGGAAAGAGAAAGGTTAGCTTGGAAAATAACTAGACTTCTAACCAAGACTAACTCTATTCATTCTGTCTTTAACCATTTTACCTCCAAAATATCTTATTATTGATGCACAGATTGCCATTTTGTCCAAGATGTCTCCAACTTTGCCTCTTCAAGTACTCCAATTAGCTCTGACTAGCTATCCATGGTCTCCTTGGTCATTGTAATTATCCATTTTCCCAAACTAACACCCTGTCCTTGAGCAACTAGAAAGTAACAAGACTGAGAAGGAAATCCAAGAAAGGATCGTACCAAATGGATCAAAGACTAATGCTCTAATACCACTTGTCAAGATGATGGTTGAGAGGTGAGAGAAAAAAGTTCAAAAGAGAGAGAAAATAGGAGAGAGAAAGAGTGATGAGGAGAGAGAAATACTAGAAAGATAGAAAAGAAGAGAGAGAAGCCATGAAAGCTTAGTACAAGGAGTGAGATGAAAGACAATAATTGTATTATGATAAATGATGTGAAAATTTACATGTTTTGCACCTTGTATACCTATATCAGTGTGACAAGGTATTATTAATCATTCTCTTCACGAACACATGTATTCCTTGCTTCTTACAACAATAATACCTATGTTATTTGTTAATAATTCACTCTCTATCTCAAAATAGTGCTCTCTCTCTCTCTCTCTCTCTCTGTGTCTCTCTCTCTCTTTATTCAGTGGTCTATTTGATGCATCTTTTATATGTGGGTTTAAGATCCCTACATGTGATGTATAAAAATAAGAGACTTGCAAAGTTAGTGCAAGTGAAGGTGCCACACACACACACACACCTCAGGGCAGTTACTATATGTATATCCTCTACATCACATGTGTTCAAAGCCTAGTTTTATATATCCTTATCTATGAATTTTTCATGAATAAAACATAATCCTTTTCTATTCAATCTGTAAATAAACCCCTTTATAGTACACTCTTCTATATGTAAAAAATGTATAAAAGTGGTATTTTAAAAATACCTTATTTTGAACCCACATGATGAACGCATATATTCATGAGAACATCATATCTGCACTTGCTAAACTAGTAATTACGATAGCTCCCTAAATATGGGAATTTCTTATAAGTTTGGGACACATGGTCAAATCTTTGGATTTGTCATAAGTTGAACACTATAACTCCAAATTGAGCGCTCTATAGCTCAATAGATTCCATTTTTCAAGTGATGTCCAATGATAGGTCACATCATATGGTTTTGAGAAACTTATGGGCATGTTGTCTAGGTGCCACCTTTTTAGTATTCAAAAAATGGGAATTGAAAGATTCCCAAACTCACTAATATTGTGATTGAGTAACTTACCCCAACACACACACACACACACACACACACACACATACACACACACACATGTGTGTGTGTGTGTGTGTGTGTGCGCGCGCGCGCGCACGCGCACGCATGCGCCATGGACTTCTTGGAATTTGTGGTTCTAAATTAGATTGAGAGTCAATTTATTCAAGCCATAATATACACAATTCAAACACACAAAACGATGGTTAGCACACACAAAATAAAAGTCATTGCTATGTCTTAAAAGTTAAAAGTGTAGCTCACCAAATTGATACTCCTCTTGTAAGTGTACCTTTTGCTTCGCTTTTGGCATGTAAAATATAAGAGTTAGGTAAGATTAGCTTGAACTCAAATCACACCTATCATTGGCTCTATGAATAATTCCCACTATTTAAGAAATACATATAATTGGATTTAACAAACATAGATGATTCAAAATCCATTGCCCAAGTTGGTAGATGTGAATTTTCCATGGTGTCTTCTTATGTGGAGCTAAAAATATGTGCCTCTTACTTTGGACACAAATTTCACACTCATCCATCACACACATAAGCAAATGAAGAGGGTGGGAGTGTCTATAACAAGTGTTTCCTTACACTAAATAGAAGTGGAGAATCAAAGATAAAGAGCTACAATAAGAAAGAGATTGATTTTGTTAAGTTCCCTTGATCTAAATAGAGAAATAAAGAGCTTCCACTTACACGTGTTTGATTGAATCCCTCCTCACAATCATGCTAGACTCTCCATTCTCTCATGCAACCTCTATTTCTACCCACAGGCACCTCTATTTCTATTCACACACTTCATTCGTGCTAAATCAATTTCAGTTATGCACATGGTGCTCATCCTTGTCAATTTTGACATGTACGATCAAAGTGAATGGCCCTTCCCAACTAAAGCTCCCTGATGGCCAATGTAATAGGTGGAAGTAGAGCTTTTTCCTATATCAGATATGGGATTGTAGGGTGGGGAAGTGTATCGAATCCATCCCTTCCCCTTACTTGCACAACCTCAACACAAATGGGGCTTTGCTACCAAAGTGTACCATTTGAGTGTAATTTTGCTACTACTACATGTACTCCTCGCATGTGTCATTTGAATCCTACCGATCCTCCTAAGTGTGCACCTATCCAAAATATGGGATGGGAATTTTGTAGTGTGTCGTATCCGAAAGAGTTGAGAATAGAGGCCCTCATCTTCTACCACTTGGCCTTGAGATCCACAAGTACTATTACTCAGTAGCAATCAATTTGAAAGATAGTGGTATCAAAGTACATTGTGTGTTGTGAGAGAGAGAGAGACAAAGGTATAGAGAGTCCTTCATGCTTCTTATCCATGTGTGTGCGTGTGTGTGTGTGCGCGCGTGTGCACACTTGCGCGCATGCATGCGCATGCGTGTGTGTGCATGCAAGATATTGTATTATCATATATGTATATTTATAAATTATAGTATTCATAAATATGTATATAATATATTATATGTACATTTAATCATATTACATATATTGCACTCATATAATATAGTATCAATATATATATCACACACATATATTATATAATCTTAATAAATAAAAAATAAATGAAAATTATACATTGTATTATGTATTGTATATTAGTATAAATCTTGTGCATTTTATATATATATATATATATATATATATATATATATAATGGAAATCTATTATATAATTTTAATAAATAATAAATAAATAAAATTATATGTTTTATTACATATTTTATACTAGTATAAATCTTGTTACCACACACACACACATTTTGATCATTATAATATGTATGGTCTTAATAGGATATCGTATAACATACTAATATTATATATATTGTACATATTAATATTATGTAGTAATATAATATCATTTTATTATATACTATTTATTTATATATTATACACATTAAAAATATTAATATATAATATTTAAATATAATATTTTATATTTTGTGTGTGTTTGTGAGATAATAATATTGTATATCAAATTTGTATACTATAATGTTGCACATATGTGCATGTAAAATATAATATGAATATATAATATTGTATATGTATATTTAAAATATTGTGTGTGTGTGTGTATATGTGTGTGTGTGTGTGTGTGTGTGTGTGTGTGTGTGTGTGTGTGTGTGTGTGTGTGTGTGTGTGTGTGTGTGCCTTTGGGCAGAGAGAGAGAGAGAGAGAGAGAGAGAGAGAGAGAGAGAGAGAGAGAGAGAGAGAGAGAGAGAGAGAGAGAGAGAGAGAGAGAGATGTCAAGAGCTTCGAGCAACAACAGAGGTTCTTTGGGATATGGATGGGTGGGTGCGTGAAGATCAAGGTTGAGAGATGAGAATGCCTGCGCACCACATGGCAAGCTTTGGGGGGTGGGGGGGGCTTCATGTGCCATATGCCTCCCCAAACCTTTCATTAATAATATAGAGATAGAGATTATGCACATTGACCATTTTCTTAAATGCATTAAGAATGGATTTATTCCATCAAGTGCAACACCAAGTTTGATATGTCAAGGCTCCATATGTTTTACCAATACATTTGAATGCTTGACTATTACTTGGTATTCTTATAATGCCATCTTTGCTTGCATTTTTGGAACCACGATACATGAGTTTGGCTACTGTAGTGCTTCAAAAATATAACCATGTTTTGGAAAAGTGACATCATCTTTATATTCAACTTGATACAAAATATAATCATTGATGCATGCATGGATTGTTCTATAATTAAGTCCTAGTGCTACTATCATATTTTTGCTTCATCCCCCAATTTTGAAACAATAGTGTTGGGTGGTCATCTCTTGCTTGAAAGTAGCTTTTCATCAATAAGAAAATAAAATTAGATACTTATGCATGGTACAAAATGTGGTCTTAATGAAAATCCAAAGTATGCAAGATTTACATGGGTAATGCTAAAACTAATGCATTGCTCCAACCATATTGAGGTTGGAGATTTAGAATGAGCAAATTAAATTGCTTCTATATCCAAGAAAATCTTTCTAGAATTCATGAAACTCAATGTTTTGATGTGCATCCCCCTAACTCCTCCACCCATTCAACCAAAGAAAATATCACCTCGCAATTAGAGACCTTGTAGAATACATGTATCCCATTAAAAAGTGCTAGGTGAAAAACAAAAAGATCCTTCTGCTCACATCCCTAAAGTTTTGAATACAACATGTGCAAGGCAATAAAATGACACATAAAGAAGGATCCAAGAATTTAAGACTTGATAACAAGCACCCCGTGGAGCCCCTCATCAAGTAACTCATAGCATGCCCTCCGGTGTCTGAACTGGCCCACCATCACAATCCACTTTGACAAACATAAATTTTTGCCTAATCTTGTAAAAGAGGCACCCTCAAAAATGTGTTTAAGAGCATTATCTCAAAGATAATTCTCTCAAGGATTATCATCTTTGAAGTCAAACCATGTAAAGAACTAAGTTAGGGGCATATTTGAATAAATACTTGGTCCCACATTGCCCTA
The DNA here is from genome assembly GCF_053477565.2 of Lygodium microphyllum. Lineage (NCBI taxonomy): Eukaryota > Viridiplantae > Streptophyta > Polypodiopsida > Schizaeales > Lygodiaceae > Lygodium > Lygodium microphyllum. The sequence goes on from NC_141147.1 coordinate 120,570,930, forward strand.
GGTGTAAAAGGTGTAAAGGAAACTTGTACATGCACCAATGTAAGGAACTGAATTAGGGGCATATTTGAATAAATACTAAGTGTCACATTGACCTAAGTATTAAAGGTGTGAAGGACACTTGTACATGCACCATGAGCTACTGCATATGTAGTGTTTTACACAATAGTGAGTGAAACTTGCAAGGAGAGTTGATCTTGAGATTAGACATGGGAGGGCACAACAACAATCCTTTCAAAAGGGTCCATCTCTACACTAAGTTCATTGTGATCTATTGCATTGGACTACATTCATAAACTCTCTGTAACTTGCCTCGTTAGTGTTTTCACTTGATCTATAACCTTAGCAAGTAGTGACACTTTATTAGTCTTAATTGAGCTTGGAAGACGGGTTCTCAATGTGGCTAGATGATAGCAATCATGTTTGAAGTGAATCTAGGTGGTTTTACTTCAAGTTGTGATCAGATGGAATATGATTTTTCACATTTTGTTTCCTTTCTGCAAATTTCTTGAGAGCTTGCACTTTGATTTTAGGTCTTCAAAGCTTTTTCTTAGAATTAATTCAAGCTTTTGATCTCCACCTCTTGGTAACAAAGATTTGTTTGAATGATAGTTGCAATAGTACTTGAAATGTGTCACTTCCATGATGTTGCCAATGATCAATATTACTAGTATTGCTTTTGTGCAAAGGCATGATGTTTCCATGATCAATATCTATTGAGAATCAGAGTTTGCAGCAGTAGAATGTGTGCACAGGAGGGAGAAGAGAGCTCAAAGTACAAGAATGAAATATTGCTTACTAAGTTGCTTAGAGTACAACTTGGGTACACTCTCTCACACTTGATAGTGACCCATAGGCTGTTTATATAGCCCTTTGCCAGCTAGGGTTAGGGTTTCCCCTGCCCCTAGGGCTATTCACACTCATCTGCCCTTATACTCCCTTGCTTATAGTGGGTTTCTAAGAGAGCTCAAAGTACAAGATTGAAATCTTGCTTACTAAGTTGCTTAGAGTACAACTTGGGTACACTCTCTCACACTTGATAGTGACCCATAGGCTGTTTATATAGCCCTTTGCCAGCTAGGGTTAGGGTTTCCCCTGCCCCTAGGGCTATTCACACTCATCTGCCCTTATACTCCCTTGCTTATAGTGGGTTTCTATGCCCGTCTTCTAACACCCCCCCTCAATGCCAGGGTGGCATTGGATTACAAGACCTGTAAGAGATTCCCCCCTTTTTGGAATGCCTTTATAAATCAGGTTTACAAGGTTGTTTTAGGTAGATGATTTAAATAGTCAAAACAGTCGATCTTCAGATGAATTGGAGATATAGTTGGCCACCGATTCTTTGGGTATTTCAGGAGTGTTGGGGCATTTACTAGTGATATGCCTTGCCTTCTTGCATTTGTTAGATTTCATTTTCTTGGGATACTTCTTCCAACAGTTGTTTACAAGATGTCTTTTTTTCTTACAGAAAGAACATTTAGTGAGAACTGTATGAACCAATACTTGTTCACAGGAATTTGAAGTTGCCTGACTGTGGCTGCTTTCTTTGTGGTTCCTCTTTTCTTCATCCAAACAGGATTGAATGGTACTTGCCAAAGTAGGATCTGGAATGTTGGTGAGAGTGGTTACAAGAGTAGGAAACACCTGTTTTATAGCTTTTAGGAGAATAGCAATAGCATCTTCTTCATGTATTGGAGCTTGTATAGAAGCAAGCTGTGCCATAAGTCCCTTCATATGAGAAATGAAATTTCCCAAATCTTCTCTTGAACGATATTCCAAGCTAAAGAATTCAATTTTAAGGAAGATTTTAGTATTTTTGCCAGTGGCTCCATAGAGCTTTCAAGCTCATCCCATTTTTCTTTAGCAGTGTTTAGTTGATCAACATGATGAATCAAGGATTCATCTAAGTGTAGCATTATGATTGCTTGAGCACGTTGGTCATCCTCTATATCAATCATATTTGCAGAGTTTACAACTCTATTGCCTTGAATGAGAGGCCAATACCCTCTCTCCATCATTTTGTATTTTATAAGTACCTGCCATGGGTGAAAATCCTTACCATCAAACTTTCGAATTTGAGGACGGACATCAACATATGTTGTGGTCATTGGGAAGGTCTTACCACTTGTTAGGACAAGGGCAGTGTCTAGTCCCTTACAAACTTTTCACTGAATGCGGAAGCAAATTAGACAATGTGAAGTCAAAGTTGCAATGAAGAGAAAGGCTAAAAATCATATAAGTGTAATATTTCAAAGTGTGACTTTGGTGGTCCGTTCTTATGTGCAAGCTTCTTCCGAGGTTTAATAGTCCTTTTAGGTTTTAATGAAGTAAACCTAGACTGGACTTCAGGCTCCTCCTTGTGGTACGGCTTTGTGGATGAAGCTTGTGTTGGACATGGTTTGTCTATGATCTCAATGCTTGTTGCTGATGATTCCGAGGAGAGTATGATGACACTCATGCTATTGATTTCACTGACCAATGTACTTGAGACAAAGTCACTCACGGTATGCAATATACTTCTTGTGCATGATGGTATATGTGTTAATTTTACACATAACCTTACAAAAATATATGAAGAGGAATAAAAAAATCACTGGGTTTTAATGAATGCCCAGCAAGCAATTAACCAGATGATTTATGATTAGTGTTAAAAAAACACTATTGTCAAGCTTAGTGAAGTGCTTGAATGGAACCCGATTGGAAGTCGGCTTCCCGATGCTTGGTGATGTCCATTGAGCATGTCCAAGAGCTTTAGACTCTACAATAGGCTTCAAAGACTCTGCTTCAGTGATTAGAATCACTGTTAATGAAGCTCATAGTGTAAAAATGACAAAATGTCAAGCTTGGAGCTTGTTGGCTATGGCTGCCACAAAATACATAGTTAGGGTTTGGCTTGTAGCAGCTAGTAGAGGGTGAATTTCTCAGAGCCCTCTTAGTTGAGGATAGCCCACTTGGGGGGCTATCAGAGCCCTAAGATAGCCGCATAGATTGCGCCGCCTAATGTGTGTACACCAGCCCGAATTCTGCGCTGTCAGAAAACTACGCCGTTTCTGGGATTTTCGCAATGCTGGCCTCACACATGGACAATGTTGGGGTTTGAACTGACGAGGAGATGCACCCTGATGTGGGGAAAAGATCTCCAGAAGAAAGCACAGGCTAATATGGCCTCCTTTGTCCTCCTCAAGTCCTCCAATGGAGGTAGGTTGCAGGCAGCTATGGAGGAAAGAAGGATAAGATGAAGAAAATGATAGCTCATGTGCACTTAGTGATAATTGATGCTGAGGGAAACTGAGGAGATCAGAGATAGCTCTGATACCATGTTGAGAATCAGAGTTTGCAACAGTAGAATGTGTGCACAAGAGGGAGAAGAGAGCTCAAAGTACAAGAATGAAATCTTGGTTACTAAGTTGCTTAGAGTACAACTTGGGTACACTCTCTCACACTTGATAGTGACCCATAGGCTATTTATATAGCCCTTTGCTAGCTAGGGTTAGGGTTTCCCCTGCCCCTAGGGCTATTCACACTGATCTGCCCTTATACTCCCTTGCTTATAGTGGGTTTCTATGCCCGTCTTCTAACAATATCATCATTGTTGCTTTTGTAAAAATGCAACATGAAGCTTGCAGGCTTAATGTCATTTATTCCTATTAGACTTTATGTGACACTAGTGTTGGCAAAAGAGCTTGGAATTATCTGGTGCTAATTGCAATAGTGTAGTTATGAGCCATAATGTACAATCCAATGAGCTTCTTAGTCCTATCAAAGGATTCACCTTGCAATGCACAAGCCTCCAATCAAAGAAAGATGTGGTGTCTGATCTTATCTGATAACTATGGGATAGTGGCCACACAACCCTTGCAAGAACTATCAGAAAACTAGTTGATCAACTTCTGTCATACTAGGCTAGTGGTAGTACAACCCATTTAGCAAGTCTACAATAGGCAAAGATGGTTTTTTCTATAGCAGTAATATTTGCATTGATTTTTGAAGTATCTACTTTGGTAGCATTACTTCATCAATGAATTTCTTCTTCTCTTTGAAGCCTTGGGAGGCTACTTCTTAAGCAAGCCACAAGCATTACTAAGCTAGAATCTCGATACCTTGGGAGGCTACTTCTTAAGCAAGCCACAAGCATTACTGAGCTAGAATCTCGATACCATTGGCTCCTATGGAGTACCTATTTGGGTGTTATTTGGCCATGATTGAGTTAGGCTATGAGCAACAAAGTATAATGCCAATATATGCAATCATACTTTACTTGTAGCTCCCTTACTTCAACCTTGAAATGGAGGGTGCACATTTGCTATAACTCCAATTTCAACCATTTCCACAATTGTGGTTTTTTTGCCTTTGGTTAAATTCCTTAAGAAAATTCCTATACCAGATTTGAAAGCTCCTTCTTGTTGTTCCCATTCAAACTTGGACTTCCTCTTCAAGCACAAGCATCTTCAAAGAGTTTACAAGGGGCACTCATTGGATGTGGTTAGGATTTGTGCATTGTATGGTTCCAATGACTTAGGCCCTCTAAATTTGAAGTTTGCAACCATCTCAAATGCATATAAGACCTCTATAGTCCCTTGATCTAGAAGATGGCCATTTGAGGCACTCCACATTTGTTTCATAATGGTCTTTAGGCTCAAGATAGGTTGCAACTCGTATGTCAAAAAAATGGCTAAATCCATTTATATGCTTAAGGACATGAAAGAAGGTTCTAGATCAAGTAGAACTTGTTGAATGATTAAAACCTTTCAATATAATTAGAGGGATACAGTTGCATTACTGCCTATTGTAATGTTGGACTTCGTTGTTGTTGGCTTCGGGCCGCCACTTGTGAATGGTCATTTGACTATGGGCAAATAATTTGTGATTGATGATCATCCTCCTTTAAATTGTGATTCCCATTCCCTATCTCTACCTGGTTAGTTTCTCATTATGTGACTCTACTCATCAGCAACCCATCATTGAAAGAATACGTTGAAGAAGAAATGTCATCAACATTAATGCAACAAATCAAAAGCCAGTCAATTTCATGTTCATGTTCAAGAACCCACAATTGTCATGCCACCCAATTGTCATGCCACTTTCAACAAATTGGAAAAGGTGCAACTTGAGAGTGGGATTTAAACACCAAGAATAGCTTGATAATGCCGAATGATGCAAATTTAAAGTAAAATGTAAAGATCGAATGAAGCCGAAACAGACATGGATTCGAAAATTTTAAGTACGGGTGCAAGACGGGGATTCAAAAGACCGACCTTCGCAGGGCTGGAAGACGGGGATTCAAAAGACCAACCTTCGCAGTGGCTGCAAATTTGTCATAATTTTTTTGGGTGCTAGATTGAAGCACAACAAGTTCTTGGAAGTTCAGGACTTCAAGGCGGACACACAAAATTTTCTAGATGCAAAATCAGGCACTGGATGGAGGAGGAACTAGAGGCCAAACACTTGATAGGTCAAAATTTGACCAAGATGTGGAAGGGCATGACCCTTGGGAGCCTTGAGCCCCAAAAAACTTCACGTGATGGGGGGGGACATTTTTTTCAGCAAGATGAAGGCTCCATCTTGACGATTTTGGGGAGAGGGGAATTTAGAGGCAACAAGCAACCTATAGAATCAAAATACACACATAATTCTCCATTTCTTTACTCCCTATCATGATCTTCACTCAAACAATGGCAAACAATGGCTACCCGGTTGTGGAGATCAGAGTTCAGTCTTTCTCTCTTGTCTCTCTCTCTCTCATCTAAGAGACCATTCATGTAGGTGAAAGAAAGAGAAGAATGGGATGAAGAATGCTTGTTCATGCACTGGGTTGTTGCAAGATGTTGAGAATTGATGTTCCATGCTATGTAGAGATTGATGCTTGGTACGATGGATGTCCACATATTCAATTTTCGTAACCCAAAACATGCAATTTAATGGTATGCCTATTTTATGAAGAAAATGAAGTGCATATGGTATGAAAATTTGTATGAACCTTATCTGATATGTCTTTGAGGGCCGCGAGTGATAGTATATAGAACCCATAATTAAATGTGGTCACTATTAAAGTGATTAAAGGCCCAAAATGCTATATTTAAGTGGAATAATATGGGATTTTCCTGTTTCAGGTGGAAAAATCATGATCTTATGGAGGATTGAAATGAAAGATAATGATGAATCTCAATAATTTTGATCAAGTTGAATCAAAAAATTGAAAACAACACCAATTTATTAATAAATAAATCAAGAAAATTTAAAAATAAATTTTAAATGAAAAAAATAGTTTTAATATACAAAAAATTTACAAAATTTCTTCACACTTTTCCCTGTTTCATTCTCAACAAGTTTTAGCCATTCTTTAAACTTACCAAAAGCTTGAGCCTTATCACGAAGGAAGTATACCCACATATTCCTACTGTAGTCGTCGACAATCAACATAAAATAAGAAGATCCCCCCAAGGCCTGTGTAGGCATCTTACCACACAAGTCAGCATGCACCAACTCTAGAGGAGCATGTGCTCTATTCTTGCTTTCTTGTGGAAATGCCTTTCTCTATTGCTTGCCCATCATACAAGCTTCACATGGTTCCTTCAATTCAGTTATTGTAGGTAGGTGAGCAACCATACCTTGCTTTTGCATCTCCTTCAACACTGCAAATCCGATGTGTCCAAACCTTTCATGCCAAAGCTTACTTGTGCCCACTCCAGCGGTGGCTGTAAGAGCACTTAGCTAATACAAGTTGTTCCTTCTTTCTCCTTTGCCAACAATTGTGCCAGCACTATCAAGAATTTCTGCACCTGTCTTCTTGAACCTCACTTCATGACCAAGATCAGTTATGGCAGCAACAACTGATAGTAGATTTCTCCTGATTTCGGGAATATACAACACATTTGAAAGCTTTTTGACTTCACCATTTGCAGCAACAAAAGAAATAGTACATGTGCCCGCAGCAGGGCATTTAGCATCATTTCCAACCGTCACAGTGATGGATTCTTGTAGAGGCTGCATAGAGCTGTATAGACCTTTCTTGTTGGTCATGTGACGGGAGGCCCCACTATCCAACACCCATGAGTCAGTGGTAGATTCTTCTTGTGCCGAGGAGCACACTTCCTCAATGGTCGCCATGAATAATTCCAACTCTGCTTCAGCCGTATTGGCTATCTCTTTCCCTTTAATTTTAAGGGTACCATTCTTTTCATCTGCCTTCTTGACACGACAATCTGCAATTGCATGTCCTTTCTTCTTGCAGTAGAAGCGCTCTCCTTGAAACTTCTTCTTTTCGCCCTTCTTCTTTTTGTCACCATCATTTTTGGTAGAGGAACCACCTTTGCCTTTTGCATTGGCAGAGAATGCAGCATCTCCATTGTTGCTTCCTTCTCGGGCTTTCAGCCTCAACTCCTCCTCCATTAATAATGCACAAAACTCCTCAAAAGTCAAAGCTTGAGGTCTCACCTGAGTATTAAGGGAGTTACTAGTCCATCAAACTTTTGTGGACAAATCGGAAGACACCTCCGAGCTAGCTCTTTGCTAGTCTTTTGTATCCCAGCGCCAGCCATCTGGTTGCACATATTCTTAATCCGAGTGATGAATGCATCAACTATCTCTCCTTCAGCAAAATTCTCCGCTGCTAGTTGATTCTCCAAGTTTTGAATCCTTGTTTGGTTTCTGTTTCATACAGACTCCTCAGTACATTCCAAGCCTCTGATGCTTTGGTTGTATGCTGAATCAAAGTCAAAACACTATCAGAATAGCTTGTAACTAAGGCACACAATGCATCTACATTCCTTCATTTCCAAGCTCGTAGAAGATCTGCATTCGGAGGAATCATCACACTAGGATTTGATGGGTCGGAGGTAGGCAGTGGTTCCGTGTCAATCCCCAACACAGTCTCCAGAAGCTCATAAGAATCAAGGATAGTTGTAATTTTGAACTTCCACAAGGTGTAGTTTATACCATCTAACTTGCCTTCGCTGAAGGTTGGTGGACGAATCCTCAGTGTTTGAATAGTTGGTACAGGAGCACCACCTCCTGCATCGCTTCTTGATGCGCTCGAACCGCTTCCGAAAGTCGACATAGTTTCTCTTTGTTGTTGAAGCCTTTGCCTCTTGCACACTCTTCGATCTCTAGAGCCCCCTGGGCTCTGATACCATGTAAAAATTACACGGAGCAGCGAACAGAATTTGAGAAAGAGATAGAGAGTACACAACACATAAGAGGAGAATCAGTAAATTATTTAGCTCCAAACAACTAATACAAAGATGGCTTTGTCCACCCGTGCGCTTCCACTGTGTGTAGCTTAGATGGCGATCTAGACAGAAGATAGGTGAAGAGCTTAAGACTAGCTGGAACAACAAATCTGACTGGGTGAAATATGAATTTGGCTTCTCCTCATAATTGGGGCCTTACAACTTTGAGCACCATGGATCATTGGTGGCACCTAATGAGGATGGGGCATTGATCATATCTAACATTAAAGACATGCTTAAATGCATCCTTTTCATGCAGGAAATTTATTGGAACCTGGGTGTTAAGATTCGGGGTGTTGTCCACTCGTGTACTTGGCGTGGAAGCTCCCGCGTGTGCTCCTCTTGCCTTTTGCTTCGGAGCCAATTATGTAGTGAATTTTGTCGCAGCAACTCCCCCTTGGTTTACTCACGTGTTTCCAAGTCTCTTAGTCCGAGATCTCCTCTTCCGCATAGGACATAGGCCTTGTAGTCACGGTTTTTTAAAAACTGGGGAAGGCACGGGAGAACAAGGCTTATGGAGGGTTTAATAGAAGCTTCCGAAGAAGCTTCCAAGATTCTGGACAGAGAGATGATGAGGTGGATATGGGGAGATGATTGGGAGGATGACGACGATGCAGAATAAGAAGAAGATGATGATGGTAATGATGATGAAGATGATGGCAGGGGGGGCAGCAATGACACCCTGGTGGCGTGGCCTGGCGGCAGCAGCAGCGCGATGGTGGCGGGCGCATGGCATGATGTCCTCCTCCCCTCAAAAGCTTGAGGGGAGGGTTCTTATAGTTTGTGAATGGGGGGGGGGGGGGATAGCCACACAAGTGGCAATCTGCATGCTCCCCTCCCCCATGCTCCTCCTCACTCAACTCCTTCTCATACTCATACTCCCCCTCCCCACCATGCAATGGCTGAAGGAAAGGGGAGTTCTAATAAAAAAATTTGCCAAAAATTTATCCATTATCTCTTTTTTTCCCCTTGAAGGGGTGTTCCCATGTAGGCTTACGGTGGCTTGCGGTTTTCAAGCCAGGCTTCCTATACGTGACATGGAGCTGGAGTTTGCTATTGTGCAAGGGTGGAGCACTTAGCTAAAGGTTCTTCCATTGCATGAGATTATTTTGAAGTACTTTTGCACAAGATTTTGGGTCTTCAATATTTTGTAGCGGAAATATTACATTCTCTCCCCCTTAGAGGAATCAAGATGTCCTCATCTCAAGAAGATCTGGGGGTATTGTTGGTTCTGAGTACTCTCATCCATCCAAGTGGCATCCTCTTCGGGATAATCTTTCCACTGGATGAGGTATTCTCTCAAGATTTTGGATCTCAAATGCCTCTCCCTAACATCTAAGATCCTGTCAGGCCATAGCTCAAGGACTCCTTGGCTAGGCATTACAACTTGTTAACCATCAAGCATGGGACTAGGGTTAGGCACATACTTTTTCAATAGACTGATATGGAATACATTATGAACTTTTAGGTTTTCAGGGAGTTGAAGTATGTAAGCATTAGGCCCTAGGCACTTGAGAATCTTATAGGGTCCACAATACCTTGGACTTAGCTTTTTGCATTCACCAAAGGATAGGGAACTCTTCTTTGGATGCAAGCAAATGAAGACCATATCACCTTCAACGAAGGATCTGTCCTGACGCTTCAAGTCCGTGTAAGCCTTTTGTCTATCCTTGGCGGCTTGGATGTCTTGTCTTATTGATTTGATTTGGTCATCCATGTCTTCCAGCATCTGCTTTGAAGCTTCAACCCTTAAGGTTGGATCCAAAAAGCTTAAAGGACTACGACAATCGTGCCCATACAATGCCTGAAAAGGGGTCATCTGAATACTTCATTGGTAAGAAGCATTGTAGGCAAACTCAACCAGTGGCAAATATTGAATCCACTTTTTGGGTTCACAGCAGTAGTGTGCCTTAAGAATATCTTCAATGACTTGGTTGACTCGTTCTATTTGACCATCAGTTTAGGGATGATAGGCTTTACTGAAACAGAGTTGAGTCCCAATGGCCTCAAAGATAGCCCTCCAGAAGTGTGATGTGAAGAGAGAGTCACGATCACTAATGATTCTTCTAGGTAACCCATGTAATTTGAATATTTCCTTGATGAATAACCTTGCCATGTCTGAGGCTTTATAGTTTGTCTTAACATGGATAAGATGTGCAACCTTGGTGAGCATATCCACCACAAGCATAATCGAGTTGTATCGTCCCTCAACTTGGGGCAAGCCAACAACAAAGTCCATGCTAATGAACTCCAATTTCATTTAGGGAATGTCAAGTGGTTGTAATTTCCCTCGCATTTTGACATGTTTGGCCTTAATGCGTTGACAAGGCAAACATTCAGTGACATATTTGAGAACATCACCTTTGAGCCTATCCCAATAATAGCTCTTCATGACTGCATTAAGGGTCTTGGCATAGCCAGGATGTCCTGAGAAAGGGGAGTCATGGGCTTCCCAAAGTATATTCTGCTTGAGTGATTGGCTTGTCGGTATACATAATCTCGTCCTATAGTAGATAAGTCCACTATTGATAGAGAATTCTTGATAATTTGTTTATAACTTCGGGTCTTGGTCTTTGATGGGAATCTCCCTTAGCAATTTTTGATAGGTTGGGTCATGGCATGCATCTTCTTTAGCTAGCTCAAGAATTGGATTGTTTGGCATGGATACCTTTGTGGCTAGAGATCTTGCGGTTGATGGATCTTGTAAAATCAGAGAATTTAGAAATGCCTTGTGATTGAGTGCATCGGCAACTACATTCTCCTTTCCTGGCCGGTATTTGATTTCAAAATTATATTCTTCCAACACTTTAATCCATCGACGTTGCCTCATATTGAGCTCACTCTGGGTGAAAATCCATTTAAGACTCTTGTGGTCCGTCACTAGGGTAAATTTGTTACCGAGCAGGTAATGTCTCCAAAGTTTGAGAATATGGATAACAGCCAATAGTTTCAGATCATGGGTAGCATAGTTCCTTTCATGGCTCTTTAGTTTCCTTGAAGAGTATGCTATGGGATGACCTTCTTGTGTGAATACACATCCTAAGTCTATTGTGCTAGCATCATTTATTACTTCAAACTTCTTACTAAGATCCGGAAGTTTCAGGATGGGTGTTGATACCAAGCTTTGCTTTAGTTTTTCAAAGCTGGTCTGTTCAGTAGGTGACCATACAATTGATACTTCCTTCTTTAGTAGATCAGTCATCAGAGGCGCTGCAATCAAAGCATAGTTTTTTATAAAGACCCTGTACCATCTTGTCAATCCAAGAAAACTATGTATTTCTTTGACAGTTGTTGGTGTTGGCCATTCTAGAACGTCTCTAACCTAGGCCGAATCTACTGAAATTCCTTTCGTTGATACAATGAATCCCAAGTATTCAATCTATTGCTTGAAAAATACACATTTCTTCTTCTTGGCATAAAGCTTGTGTGTCCTCATTGTCTCAAGGATGATGCAAAGCTAGGGTTCATGACCTTCTTCCTGTTTGGAGTAGACTAGGGTATCGTCAAAGAAGACAAGTACAAAGTCATCAAGATAGGGCCTAAAGATATCCTACATTAACCTGTTGAAGGTAGTAGGTGCATTTGTTAGCCCGAATGACATGACTAGGAATTCAAAATGTCCATACCTTGTGCTGAATGCCGTCTTCGAGATGTCTTCTTCCTTGATCCTTATCTAATAATATCCAGACCTGAGATCAATCTTAGAAAAGGTCTTCGCACCTTGAAGACGGTCAAGAAATTCATCTATTATTGGAATGGGGTATTTATTTTTAATGGTTGATTGATTCAACCCTCTGTAGTTGATGCATACCCGAAGCGCCCCATCTTTCTTATTCTTGGAACAACATTGGAGCTCCCCATGGTGAACTGCTAGGATGGATGTAGCCTTGGTCTAGCAGTTGCTTGAGTTGCTCCTTTAGCTCAATTGCTTCTGGGATGGACATCCTATATGGTCTCTTTGCGTGGTGCAGCTCCTGGAGCTAGCTTGATTTGATGATCAACTTCCCTTTGAGGAGGAAGTTCAGTCAGCTCTTCAGGAAATACGTCTGCGTACTCCTTTAACCATGAAGCTTCTTCCCTAGACTCCCGATTCTGATCTAGCTTATTTAGCTTAATCAAATAGACATGTAGCCCCATCCTAACTCCTTTTATTATTCGTGTTGCTTTGGCTAGTTGAAATTTTGGCTTCCCAACCTCTCCTTGAGTTGTGGCTAGTTCCCCTTCAGAATTTCGAAAGGAAACTTGGCCCTTTCCATAGTGAATGTGGGCATCATTGGGTATTAGCCAATCCATACCGAGCAAACATTCATGGACACCTAGGTTCATTACCCTGAATTTGACCAAAGTCGACTTTCTACCCAATAGGAATCTCACCTTAGCAGTTTGCTTGGTACAAGAGACCTCACGACCATTTTCTAATTCCGCAAGTAAGGTAGGTGCATCTTTTGTGGCTATTCCTAATCTTTTTGCACAGACTAGTGAAATGAAGGAATGTGTACTGCCACAATCAATCACGGTTTTGAAGCTTTTACCTTGATAATATGATGGTGTTTAAATCACCGAGAATTGGCGATTCGGGCTTTTCTTGTGAAGAGTGGCATGAACCGTTGCCCTCTCAATGTCAATTTCCATGGTTGGATCTTCTTCATCACACAAATCCTTGCTAGCGACACTCGAGGTTCTCCCTTTGACCCTGACGGTGGCTCCTTGTCCATGGGCGGCTCCTTGGAATGGCCCTTGACGTTGTCCTCTGCTAATCTTGGGACACTGCCTTTTAAAGTGACCATGCTGGTTGCAATGGAAGTAACAGAGATTGTGGCCATTACCTTGCACAGGAATGAAGTTGTTAGTAGCGTTTGCCCTAGATTTATTACTTTGTTCTTGGTTTTGGCCCTGCGCTCTCTTGGTTTGAGACCTATACACTCCCTTGTTTTGATCCTTGTAAGACCAAGTCCTGTTATTTCTTGGCCAGGTTTGCACCTCCTGTATTATCAGTGCAGCTCGAATGAATGCATCCTGAAGGTCTGTTGGGTGCATTAATTCCAAGCGGGTGTTTATGGGTGGGTTTAATCCGGCACAAAACTTTGACACCTGTTGTGTCATATCCATTTATGGCATGTACTTTAAGAGAGAGATGAATTTTGAATAGTAAGCATCAAGAGATAGACCAAGCTGCTTCAGTTCATAGAACTCATTCATCTTCTACGTGCGGTAGGCAGGTGGTAGATATCTCCCTCACACAGCTCTTTTAAGCTTCTCCCAAGTAATTGACCCTTCCGAGATCCTTGGTCTCTGTACCATTGCTTCCACCAAAGTCTTGCTTCACTGGTAAGTTTCAATTTGGCGAGCATCGCTTGATTAGCGGGTGCAGTACTTGCTGCTTCGAAGTAATCCTCCATGGATTCAATCCAGACTTTCAGCATCAGTTTGGACGATCCTTCCCTTACCATCGAATTTAGGTGGTTTGATCTGCTTGAGAAGGAACTTCTTCTCTTGGATTACAGCTGTACTTGGTGTAGGGATTAGACTAGGAATCTGCACTTGAGGTTGTGTGGCTGGGCAATAAGATTCTTTACGTTAAAAACTTGCTAAGTGTTTCTCACATCACATTAACATGCCCAGTTCAGCTTTTAGCCAAGTGACCTAATCACTTAACTCCTTTATCAACACTTACAGCTAAGACAGATAGTGATAAACAACTTATTCATTCATGTGGGCATAGCCCTTTCGAGTACATTTATTTAGGAGGGTAGAACAAGCTGATACATTAATTTGGGGAGAATAAGATTGTGTTACATTCAACTACGGGAATTGAGTAATAATATGGATTGGGGTCATGGATTTTTAGGAATCGATAGGTCATGGGAAGCTTAGGGTATCCCTTCCTTTGATACCCATTCTTCTCATAACGTCCCAACACCTTGATTCTGTTGACATGGATTATTCAAATCACTTCCTCATACACATACTTGTTCTACTTGACCTTTCGACCACCGATATGTAGGGTTGCATTTGTGTGAGCCTCAACAAAGATAAACAACTTCACGATCTTTAAATCCTCCAAACACTTAATTCTCTTCAAGTTGGTCAGAAGGTACGCAAGTCGGTGGTGGGTAGCTATGTAATAAATTCCTGAATCACCCGTCCATCTCCGTTCCACATACAGGGGTGAAGGATTATAGATGCAGTCTAGGATATCATCATACCTAGCCTTCGATGATAATCCAAAGCACGCATTGGAGTCATAAACATAACCTGGAACACCAAGAATTTGTTCCATCCTTCGTGACTCTGCAGGCCAGCATCGATAAGTAAGTAAGTAAATGCTCTTAACATCAACATTTGCTCTATTTCCTCTCATTAAGTTTCCTTGTAAATATTAGATTCCGTTGGTTGGCTCTGATACCAACTGTAACGTGTCCCCCTGTCCACTTGTAGGACACGTCTTAGTAGCCCATCGGGAAGAGAGTCTAGAAAGTGCTGCCTAGCACTCGCAAGGAATGTCATGGGGTTTGCGATCTAGGTCCTCCCAGGTTTGCCACAAAGCGGAAGCATTCCGGCCGTTCCCACTTAGGACCGTGACTTGAATTAGGGTTTTCCTAATGGTCAAGTTCCTAGAAGGTAACTAGCATGGAGCCCTAGAAAAACTACTTGTGCAGAAACATCAGGGTCAAAGCGGATTTATACTGCACTTGATTCAAGGAAATGGGAAACGAGAGGGATGTGAAGCTTGACCTCTCTGCTCGTAAGGCATAGTCCCATTCCGTTCCCCTAAAATAGCATAAATCGTGACTCTAGCTCTCTAGATTCTAGGTCATTGTTACCTCATTATCAATTCCTTTGAGAAAAGTTCTCGGCCAATCGGGACCACCCTTCCGTAGGACGGACCCAGAGTTGGTCAGAAGGTACGTTAGTCGGTGGGCTAACAACCCCCTTGGATAGGGTCAGGCAGACAATCGGAGGTAACTGATACTCTCTCTCCCTCCATGCTTTCAACCTAAAGCATTAGTTATTTTTTCGGCATTAGTTCCTTGATCAAAGAAGTACAAACAATGCTCCTAAGTGTACAAATACAAGTACTCCAGTGGTCGTTTATACAGCCAACTGCTAAGGTGTGAATCCTTCTCTCCGAATACATCCAACATTCGATCTGGGATCAATCACGACTTGGCAAGATCCCAAGGGTTTCATAAGCTGAGTTGCTTTTTTACCCTTTATTCTTGGGTTAGGGTTTATACCCTGTTAACCCAAATTTTCAATACCTTAGGTTTCCTTATATTAAGGTCAATATATCCTGGACAACCCTATTGTCCTCACTTGATTGGTCAATTTCTTGCTAGGTAATTCATAATTACCCTAATTTGGCAAATCAGCCCCAAGGAAGAATGATGTAGCAGGATGACTACTCATCCTCTAGAAATTTAGACTTGCACTTAGAACTCATCCACCTTGTTCTAAGAAGTGGGAATACTGTTTTGTGCTTTAGACACAAAACCATGCGACGTTGCAACTTGTTGCACGAGATAGGTGTCACACCTATCTTGTGGGATTATTTCTCTCATCACGCGATATTCCTTGGCCAAGAATACCTTTGGTCAAGATGTAGGGTTTGGGAGTTCTCTTGACCCAACCCAAACCTAACCCCACTAGGCTGATATAATGCTTTGGCCCTAGGGTTCCTCAATTCATATGGAGGTCTAGTATTTGATCAATTGATCCTTAGGGTGAGAACCCTAGATCGTTCTTACATGGGCGTTTAGATAACCTTAACATTTTCGAGAATGTGGGTAGGATCTTTGGAATCAAAAGTTGTAAATCGGCATCCCAAGTGCGATACTTAGAATTTTAACATAACTTAACCCTACCTAGCACTTTGAGGTGATCGTGATATGCAATCTAATCGTACCTTTATGATTCCCATGTGAGTTACACAATTACAAGCGATTTAATTATCTTACGACAAGAGGTGATCTTTCCTTAGTGATGAAAATACTTTTCCTAAAGGTGTAAATAATTACAAGATAGGTGAGATGCATCATTCCATGCAAATATGCGATTTCAAGACCATAGACCTTTTCCTTCTATGCATCTATAAGATCTACAATGATCATTACTTTTCCTTGCCCTATGCTATGTTGATGCAACAAAATCAAAGCTTTAATATTTTTAATGAAGATGCATTCAAGCTTTGATTTAAAAAAAAACTCCACGCATGAGCGAATGCCATGAGTCCATCCTCGATTTAATCCTTCCTTTTATCACTTAACCGGACCTAAAATGTTATTATCTTCGCATGCAATTTTCCATGCATTGTGACTATTTGGACATCATTGAATGGGTGTCTAGGATTATCTCATACATGAGTCACAACTAGGAAATTATTACCTAAGTGCATTATGCACTATTCTTTTCGTGAGGCAACAAGGATGCCTTTAGACAAATCCACCTTCTAACTTATGCAATATGTGTTCAAGAATGCAACTACCATGACCATGCAAGTACTCATCATGCAACTTACTTGGTAATTCGATGCGAGTATATAAAATTTTCAATGTATTCAAACTTGCCTACGTGAATTAAAGAAATGCTTAAATGCATTCTTTTCATGCAAGAAATTTATCGAAACCTGGGCATTAAGATTCGGGGTGTTGTCCACTCATGTACTCGGGGTGGAATCTCTTGCGTGTGCTCCTCTCGCCTTTTGCTTCGGAGCCATTTATGTAGTGAATTTCATCGCAGCAATTCCCCCTTGGTTTACTCATGTGTTTCGAAGTATCTCAATCCGAGATCTCCTCTTCTGCGCAGGACATAGGTCTTGCAGTCACAGTTTTTTAAAAATCGGGGAAGGCACAGGAGAACAAGGCTTATGGAGGCTTTAGTAGAAGCTTCCATGCTTTTGGATAGAGAAATGATGATGTGGAGATGGGGAGATGATTGGGAGGATGATGACGATGCAGAAGAAGAAGAAGATGATGATGGTAATGATGATGAAGATGATGGCAGGGAGCAGCAACAATGGCACCCTGGCAGCGTGGCTTGGCGGTAGGAGCAACCCGATGATGGCAGGCAACACGACAACACGGCACGATGTCCTGCTCCCTCCTCCCCTCAAGCTTAGGAGGGGAGGGTTCTTATAGTTTGTGAAGGGGGGGGGGGGGGGTAGCCACAGAAGTGGCAATCTGCATGCTCCCCTCCCCCATGCTCCTCCCTACTCAACTCCTTCTCATACTCATACTCCCCCTCCCCACCATGGAATGGCTGAAGGGGAGGGGAGTTCTAATAAAAAACTTTGCCAAAAATTTGTCCATTATCTCTTTTTTTCTCCTTGAAGGGGTGTTCTCGTGTAGGGTTACGGTGGCTCGCGGTTTTCAAGCCACGGCCTCCTATACTCGACACGGAGCTGGAGTTTGCTATTGTGCGAGGGTGGAGCACTTAGCTAAATGTTTTTCAGTTGCAGGAGATTATTTTGAACCACTTTTCTGTGAGATTTTGGGTCTTCAATATTTCGTAGCGGAAATATTACAATTGTAACTAACATTGCATGCGAATTGTATAATATCAAGTTCATAAATCTTTTCCTTTGGAGATGCAACAAGGACGCCTTCACACAAATTCATCTTTTAACTTATGCATCATATGTTTAGAACTTCAACTACTCTTGACCATGGAAGTGCAAGAAATCGCAAATACACGACATGCAACTAACTTGTAGATCGAATGAGTAAATAAATTTCCTAATGCATTTAAACTTCTCTACGAGAATTAAAACATGCTTAATGCCGCTTTTCCATGCGGAAATATTTTCGGAACCTAGGAATTAAGAATTGGGGCATTGTCTACTCTCGTACTCGGGGTGGAAGCTCCCACATGTGCTCCTCTCACCTTTTGCTTAGGAGCCATTGACGCAGTAGATTTTGATTCAGCAAACTTCCCCTTGGCTCTCTTACGTGTTACGAAGTCACTTCTGCCCAAGATTACTTCCCTGTGCAGAAATAGGGCTTTGCAAGACATGGTTTTTAAAAAACCGGGGGCACATGGGTGAACTATGCCTAAGGAAGCTTTAATAGAAGCTTCCAAGCTTCTGTCACACAGGGAAATGACGTGGATGTGGGGATAATGATGGAGAAGATGAAGACGACACTGATGGTGAAGATGATGATGATGGGGGCAGGTACAACGTGGTGGCGTGGCTAGAATGGTTGGGCCAGCAGCAGGTCATCGACGACAACGAGCAGCTCCACAGGGGGCGGCAGCAGCACATGACTCCCCTTAAGCTTGGCAGGGGAGTTCATATAGGCGTGAAGGTGGGGGGGGCTGCCACGCAAGTGGCAAAGTTGCATGACTCCTCCCCATGCCCCTCCACCACTTACTCATACTCCCTCTCCCTGCCATGCAGTGGATGAAGGGGAGGGAGTTATTACATTAAAAAAATTTGCGAAAATTATCCATGATCTCTTTTCCCCCTTGAAGAGGTGTTCCCGCGTGGGCTACGTTTTTAGCCACAACTTCCTATACACGACGCGGGGCTAGTGTTTGTTGATGCACACGGAGGGAGCACTTAGCCCAAAGTTTTTTGTTGTTGGAGATCACTCGAAATTGCTCTTGCGCAGGATGTGCGGGATCTAGGGTCGTTAATATTTCATTGCGGAAATATTACAAAATTCAATATCTTGCTCTCTAGTTATCTTATCTCATTCTTTGACCATCGAGCAAGGAATTTACACATCTTGAGCAACAAGTAGAGCACCAGATAGGTAATACTTGGCTATGGAGATTGACCCCAAGAATAGGCCCAAAATTTTTAGCGTAAAATGTGTTGCCTACCCTAGTATAATAAGTGAACTATAGCTCATATCTCACTCATTCTAGCTCTTACCAGCCTTCTAGCAGTTATTGCCAACCCATTGCAAGTAATCTTCAACCTTCTTCTTCATTATTTTGCTCAAGGACCTCTGAAAACCCTAAAACATAGCACGACAACCATAGTCACGCACGTGGAAGCTTCAATTTCTTCAATATTTGGCTCTTTCTAATCTTTAAGGCTTCTCTACCATCAATTTGGAACAAGATTAGCATCAAGATTGAAGGCATTTCAAAGATTTTAGCATATTGAGCCTCTTGAAGCTCATATTGGAGATATATTTAGGGGTTTTTCTTCAAGAAGCTTGACTCTTCAATATTCAAGTGTTCAAGCAATCTTGGGATGTTGATTCTTCATGAATTCAATCTTCATCAAGTATGTGTGGACTGATTTTATGGATTCTTGGAGCTTCATGATGAATTCATGGTGAATTATGGAATTTTCTTCCAATATTGGATTGAAGCTTGCATCAAGCATTTCCATCACACTAGAAGGATTTGAGTTGGTAGCGACGGAGATTAGCGACGGCGGGTATCGGCGTCGCTATCGCAAATAGCGACGGTCCACAGGGAAAAAAGCGGGCTGAAACCAAGCGCGGCTTTATTTCGTGTTTTCATGTTTTGTGTTTTGAGAGTGAGAGCGAGGGAGAGAGCGACCGTCGTGAGAGAAGGAGAGGAAGAAGACTTGCTGCCGCCACCGCCGTTGTTCGTGAAGGAGAGGAGGAGCCTTCATCACAAAGAGGAGCTGCCCCACACTCGCCATATCTCATCGGTGAGTCTCCCTCTCTCCTTCTTTTACTTGTTTAAGGTTTAAATCACTTTCTCTTTTGCTTGTTTAAGAGAGGAAATGAGAGAGAAAGAGAGGGAGAGGGAGAGAGAGGGAGAGAAAGAGAAAGAGAGTGAGAGGGAGAGGAAGGGGGAGGAAATGAGAGAGGGAGAGAAAGAGAAAGAGAGGGAGAGGGAGAGGGAGGGAGAGTGCATTCTCTCTCTCCCTCTCCCTTTTGCTTGTTTAAGGTTTAAATCACTTTCTCTTTTGCTTGTTTATTAGGAGAGGAAATAAGAGAGAGGGAGAGGGAGAGGGAGGGAGAGTGCATTCTCTCTCCCTCTCCCTTTTCCTTGTTTAAGGTTTAAATCACTTTCTCTTTTGCTTGTTTAGGAGAGGAAATGAGAGAGAAAGAGAGAAAGAGAGGGAGAGGGAGAGGGAGAGGGAGAGAGAGGGAGAGAAAGAGAAAGAGAGGGAGAGGGAGAGGGAGGGGGAGGAAATGAGAGAGGGAGAGAAAGAGAAAGAGAGGGAGAGGGAGAGGGAGGGAGTGTGCATTCTCTCTCTCCCTCTCCCTTTTGCTTTTGGAGAGTGTTAGGATATATTGTGAGAGAGAGAGAAAAAGCGAGAGAAAGAGAGGGAGAGGGAGAGAGAGGGAGAGAAAGAGAAAGAGATGTATACTCAAATGGATAGCTTTATGGAGATGTATGTCTACTCAAATGGATAGCTTTTGTCTACTCAAGATGTAGTCCATGTGTGTGTGTATATATTGGAACGATAACATATCCATGATTATGGTAATGGTATGCACTTTGCTTTTTTTATGGGTACCATTACATCGACTCCTTAAGAGGGCAAAAAATTAGTCATACACTTTATAAAGTCTAATTAGGAGATTTAAGATGCACGATAATAGACTTATCGATAATGGTATACAATGTGCTTTGCCATGGGCCACGTACATTGGTGACTCTTTAAGATGGCTTAAAATTGGTCATATCCTTCATAATGTCTAAGTAGGGGATCTAATTGTGATATGCATAATTCATTGTTTTTGTATTAACTTTATAGGCATAACAAATTAGAAATCATGCCAACTAGTCAACGGAAGGACTAAAAGAAAATGATACCCTAGCTAATGGTCATTATGGTACTTCATCAAAATGAACCCAAAATTATTGCTATAGAAGAAGAATCCCTTAAATTGAGCATAGGATATTTTCTTCAAATGTTATGACTATGAGTAGAATTGATTGAAACAAATTTTATTACTATAGTTGATAAATTTCATAGATGGCATTAATTTTTATACATGGACCTAGGACAAAAAAACCACATTTCTAAGATGCTTTTTGTTGAGACTGATTTATTATTAGACTAAGAGATCCTCAATGATGCTCATAAATGGATTACATATACTCAAAGCCCTCTAGTGCAATTGTATAAGTAATCCTAGTAGAGCTCCTCTAAGATACTCAAAGTACATAACCTAGAGACCGTAGCTAGGTATATAAGGTATAATGGTTGTACAAGAAGACACCTCAATAATTGACTAATCACCATTAAATCCCAAAGAAGAATCGTGTTCCATCCCCTTCAACTCTATATTCACCTCGTGAATAACTTCATTAATCATAGCATCCTTGTCACCAATCTTTTTGTTGCAATGATGAAGTAACATATTCATCACTTTTCCTTTTAGCATCTAAGACATTATCCAATCTTTTAGTCAAGTCCAAACGTTTAATCTTCGACTCATGAACCTTATGAACCAATGCTTTTTTTTTTACAATAATGAATAATTATCTACCGGGACAAACAAATCCTTGAGCATGGTATATGGCTGAGATATAACATCAATAAATCTCTCAACTACTATGTCCAATGCATTCTTTACATCAATCAGTAAAGCATTTCTTATATCTTGAAGTTTAGATTTCAACACCATGGATGCATCAATATCAACCTCAATGTTTTACAAAATTTGCTTCTCAAGCTCTTGCAGAGGCTAAAACCTCTCAAGCAAGAGCTTATGGTCAACTTGCAACTTGACATACATCTCCATAAAGCTATCCATTTGAGCCTCGTTTGTTGTAATGTAGATAAGATGGAAAACGAAGAAGGTCTTATTGTTCAAGATCGCGAGGCGTATCTTAATCAGCATGTCCCATGTCCTTTCTCTCAATGCAAGTTGGCAATTAGACGAAAACACCGATTGCCTATAGAACACGTACGACGATTTGGCGAGTTTCAATCTGAGATCATTGATCAGACGATTGCGGATTTTTAGCAAATGGTAATTTGAAGTTAATATTAATCATGCATTGTACTCGGAAGCTAATTGAAAACCATACACAATAAGATTGGGTCTTGTTGGAAAATTTTCTATCCAAGGAGGTGATGTCTCGTCCCAAGGGGGAGTGCACCCTTTGCGGCCAATTAGAAGAGTTTGTGGGCATGCGATGGATGGAGTGCAGGATCCAGTCCACCACTCGCAAGGCCAATCTATACCGTCAATGCCAGAGGGGATAGACAACCTTTCAAACCTATCTACAATCTTGGAGCTTGAGATGGAGGCAATGATTGATGCATTGATTCCCATGGATGTCGAGACATCCGATCTGCTTAGAGAGGAAGCATCCATACCATTATATGATGGGTGCCGAGTATCTCGGTTGAAGACATTGCTTGCACTCTTAAGTGTGCAAGCAAAATACGGATGGAGCGATACGAGTGTGACCGAGTTATTCAGGTACCTTGCACATAGGCTTCATTGATTTTTTTTTTGACACTATTATTACAAAAAATTGTGCTTTTTTAAGGTGTTTTATGATTTTTTTCAAGTTATTAAAATATCATATATTACCACCTGCAAATACAATGCCTGAGTCTCGTGATGATGCATGACATATTTTACGGAAGCTTGGCATGGACTACAATAACATCCATGCATGTATCAATGATTGCATACTGTTTCGAGAAGAATACGAGACTATGGAGACATGTCCAAAGTGTGGTGCTCACAAGTATCGACAGGACTTGCAAGGGCAAACCATCCCTCAAAAAGTTCTCAAACACTTTCCACTCATCCCCTGCATAAACCACATGTTTTGTACGTCTGGCATGGGAAGCTTGACAACGTGGCATGTGCAGAATAGGTCCACGGATGGAGTTCAACGAATATCAACGGATTCAGGCGCATGGAGCCACATTGACTCTACATTCGTAGGCTTTGCGCGAGAGCCAAGGAATCTTCGGCTCGGTCTCGCAATGGATGGTGTGAACCCATTCGGTTTGCGCTCAACTTCTTGCAGTGTGTGGCCTATAGTCCTTGTCAACTACAACATCCCTCCATGGCTTTCTATGAAGAAAGGACATCTCATCCTTAGCTTGCTCATCCCAGGCCGCTACAAAGTAAAAAATATGGACGTGTATCTTCGTCCATTAGTCGATGAGCTTAAGATTTTGTGGGAGGAGGGGGTCACTGTGCAAGATATGAGCAGGCACGATGGTCGGCGGTCAGCCAACATTCGAGTCATTCTCATGTGGACGATACATGACTTTTCGGGATTGGGAGAGTCCTCAGGTGAGCAGGCCTCCGTTCTCGCTGGTAATATCTATATTTTATCTCATTCAATCAAGTATTCACTAGGCCGTGGTGTCGAAACAGGTCTCGTTACCTTAGGTTATCATGCATATCCATTGTGTGGGCCACAGTTAGACTCCCGAAGGTCACGAACCATGAAGAAGATGGTATATCAAGGAGACTCCGCTTTCTTGCCGGAGGATCATGAACTCAGGGAAGGTTTCCTTGGACGACCTCCAACACGTATGAACGCCGCAAGCTGGTACGAGCTGAAAATGGTCAATGCGGAATCACATCCAAATGGAATGCGATGGTTCTCAGTTTTCTACGAGTTGCCATATTGGACCCACTTACAGGTCAACCACTTGTTGGATCCCATGCATATTTTCAAGAATGTGGGCAGCTTGCTATGGGACCACATCACAGGAAAGAGAGACACTATAAGGGCACGAATGGATTTGAAGGAGGTAGGTAAGATGGAGGCGCTTTGGCCGTAGTCGAGTGCTGATGGTTACATGAAGCTTTCTCGCGCTCCTTGGGTTTTGTCCACTAAAGAAGAGCCCATTGTAAAGCAAGTAATCAAGTCTATCCGCACTCCGACGGGTATGATGCGTTCTCTCAGGTCCGCATTTTCTAAAGACGACCAATTGTTGAGGCTAAAATCCCATGATTGGCATAAGATATGTTAGGTTTGTGCTACAAATGGATTGAAATTAGCGTGGGCATTTTGCAATTTGGAAAGTGACCATTATTCATAATGCTTTCTCATTTATGGCAGTTTGTCCTGCTGATCACTATCGCAGGATGCCTTACTCCAGAAATTCACGGGGCCATTTACAAGTTGTCGACTTTGGTACAATGGATCTCACAGAAAGAGATTAAGACGTCCTCTATTGAATCCACGAGGCGGGGAGTAGTGGAGACGGTCTGTCTCTTTGAGAAATACCTGCCCACTAGCATGCTCACGATACAAATCCACCTTCTTGTGCATCTTGTGGACGAAGTGGAGATTGCTGGACCTATCCATACGTGATGGATGTTCTTCCTGGAGCGCTTCATGAAAACCCTGAAAGGCTTTGTGCGACAATGAGCTTGGCCAGAAGGTAGCATGGCCGAAGGTTGGTTGGTGTCAGAGGCATTAATGCATATTTCACAATGGCTACCAACGGTGGAACCAGACAATGAAATGCTATGGAAGCTAAAGGATGATGATAGACTGACTGGAGATGTGGTGGTTGGAAATGGGGTAGAAAAAAGAATGGATGCCTCAATGGAAGAGAAGGTGAATCGCTTTTATATGTTGCACCATGCCTCCATGGAGACGTGGCTCGCCAAGTACCAGATTGCAAGGCAAGATCGAGAGGAAGTGCGAGCTGAATTCCAACGTAGTACGCATCATCGACCGATTCGATATCCCGAAGGCATGGAGGAGATTCCGTGGTTTATTTCAATGCAATGGTTGCATGGAGCCTTGACCGTAGCATCCAACGAAGAGACAGAGGTCTCAATGGAGAAGTGGGAATTCTCAAGGGAATGTAGTCCAAAGGTGATGAGGGGTTTAGAATCTATCGTATCTAAATTTTATATGCGACATCTAATTTGAGTGTTTCAATGTACAGTACAAAATATATAGTGCAGCCTGCTCGCGCGGATGACATTTTCGCGTGGAGCGTATTGACAAAATGTGCTCCACAATGGACTTTGGTGTCATGGCAAGGTTCGAGCAAGAGAGCCGATGACGAGTAACGGATCCAAACACGGTTGTGGATGAGATGGAGTATTTTGGGAACTTACAAAGTATTATTAGGGTGGATTATCGTAGCTTCTCCATGATACTATTCGATGTGCAGTGGTTCAAAGTGGTACTTGGAGGAGCTGGAGCAACTGTTCGACGAGGTCCATCAGGATTTCTCAAAATAGATTCCAAAAAAAATGGACGGATTTGCACAACACCTTTGTATTGCTAGCCCATTGTGAACAGGTGCATGGAGTCATTTGCTTTTGCTAATTGTAATACAACATGGTTTATGTCACAATGGTTTGAACTCGTCGCTTTGTACGTGTTTGTGAGCAGGTAATCTTCTATCCAAACCCTCGACAACCTCGATGGTGGTATATTATACCTTCAACTCCCCGAAGTGCGAAAGTATATGATCAAAGTGATGTTCCGAGCATAGATGAAGATAATATGCAAATAGAGGGGTCGATATTACAAGGGGTGGAGGCCGTCGAAAGCTTGGAGCCAGCATCGGCTAACAATGATGAAAATACAGGAGTCCAAGAATTTTTTGAAAACGAGGCAGACTCATTCTTTTGTGGTGATATGTCTATCGACCTTCTAGTGTATGCAGAGTTGTGTTAGGAGATTAACATGGGATCATAGGATACTTCATACTTGGAGCATCCACTTACTCAATTCATTGACCAATCTCTTATAAAGATACATACGATATGCATTTTAAGAGGGATTTTAAAAAAATAATTTATATCACTGTGCTTTGTATAATTTAAATTAATTATTCTAACACCATTTTTTATCTGTGCAGGTGACATTTTCAGGATGAGTCAAGGGATGAGCGATGAGGAGTTGCAGGACATCTTCGCACGCATGTCTCCAGACCAGCTCGCGAGATTCAGAGAGATGGCAGACCAGGAGTTGTCTCGTTCTTCGTCAGGGCACTTTGCTAGATCTGCTTCAGTGCGATTGAATGCTTCGGCTTTGAGCAGACAATCTCGACGCTCACGACTTGGGCCAGAGGGAGGGACTGCATCGGGATCAAGGGGATGCTGCTGTGGAGAGATTGATGTGGTGTTTCCATCTCGTCGTTCAGCTGGAGCTGCATCACCTCCAGGATTTTTCACACCTGTGGGGACGTCTACTCCAGTTACTCTAGCTTTTGCGCAGCCGTCAACAAGTGGCACCCCTTTGGGTGCCACCCCTTTGGGTGCCACTCTGAGAGAGGTTACCCCCGTCGGTACACCGGATGTAGAGGGGTCTCCTAGATATGCCCAGGAGCGTGGATGTAGATGGGAGAGGACCCATCTTAGGCAGACTCCTAGGGGTTATGGATATCTGGTCAATAGTAGGTCAGGAGCCATCATCATGAATGATGAGGGGAGGAGGGTGATGGCTCGCATGAGAGAGTTGTGCCAACAAGTTTTTCGGCACAACGTCCTGGATCATTGAAAGAACATACTGGAGGGAAACAAGGACTACATAGTAGCATCCTTGCACGAGGAGTTTCCGGTGCCAGCTGCAGTAGATAGATTCTCTACGGGCTGGATGATGGATTGCATACGTGCATACATGTCACATAGACGATCCGACGCACGCAAGGCAATCAAGAGTGGCGCTGCAAAGCCCGAATGGTTAGATGCAGATGACTGGCGCCAACTGAGGGAGGAGGCTACAGATTCTCCAGGACGTTGGAGTCAGCAGCGTGAGGTGGCGAGGGCACGACTCGAGGCCGGAGTGGTCCATCATCTTGGGAGTGGCAGTCTCACAGGACATATTTGGAGGACTTTGTAAGTTTTTCTTTTGTTTTGCTTGTTGTTTTTTTGAAATATTCTTTGTATTGACAATCATGTTTTTAACAGTTAGCATTTTGTTTTCTTTGTAGCACTCCATTACAAATCACGATCTGCAAGGCCTTGAGACTCGATATGCAGAGAGGCATGGTATCAATGCATTGATCGACGGATTGTATAGACGCGGCGGCCTTGTAAGTCACTCATCTTTCTTGTCTATAGTTACCATGAGATATTTGAATGCATTATTGTATGGTGGATTGATGTGTTGTTTCTTTTTCTACAAAGCCCGTTCGATGCTCCTTTGCGGTGGGACGAGCTTTTGGGGGACAAGGATTTGTAGCTCGCCCTTGGATCCTTGGAGCTCACACACCTTTATTTTTTAGTCGCCTGATCTATGTAGACATTTTCTATGTATTAGTGATATCCTGTCATAATTGTACCAATCGCTTTTTATGTGATCATGTATTTATTTCATGTATCAGTTTTATGATTTCAGTATACATTCTTTTTGTTTGCAAGCGCTTTGTATATAGTAGTGCAGAAACTATTTTGTATGGCTCTCATATAGCACACGGTGCTATATGTGGCAGGGCAGCTTGCTGCCCTGCCACAAATTTTTTTTAAATCCCTGTTACCGTCGCTATTAGCGTCGCAAATTTACTGCTCCCATCGCTATTGCCTTTGCTATGTGCGTCACAAACTTACTGGTTGCGTCGCTATTAGCATCGCAAATGCGACGCCAATAGCGATGCCAATAGCGACGTTTCTATGGTGTCATTAATAACGACGCTTTTTACGACGACGGGGGCAAATTTTATTGTTTTTATTTTCGTCGCTTTAAATGTCGGTATAAGGTCTATATCTTGTAGTGTCAAGCTTAATCAAGGTATTTCACCTTCTTCATCTATGAGATCTCTCAATATCCACTTGCATTTAAGCATTTCCACTTGTTGATGGGAGATTATTGATCAATTAATTCTATGAATTGATCAATAGATCAGAGAGATTAGTGCTCTTCTCATTGGTTAGATCCTATTTCATTGAATTTTAGCATCCATTCCAGTCCTATTTCATCATGGCTGTCATTTACAATGTAGTCTAAATGCATAACCCTAATTTGATTATTTGATTTTCTTTGCCTAAGATTGAAATATTATAAAAGGTAAGTACTAGCAATCAGTGATGAGTCATTGAATTGTATTGGTAAGACCCTCAGCCAACACTTATCTCTTCATTCCAATCTTTCATTTATCAATCATACATATCATTGAAGGTTGAAAGAAATTTTCAATTATGTATTTCATCCTTGATTGATTAATGAGAAATGATCAATTTGAATGGGAGAGGAAGCATAATGCAGAGTGTATCCATGCCTCTAGTTTCTTCAAATGTGACTATGTTGATAGCTAGCCAGATGGCTCCAATAAATAATGGAAGCCAAATGATTAACCTTAATGTCATTCCAATTAATAAGCAGTAGTTGATCCCTAATCAACTAGTTAGACCAATTGAACATCAAGTAGTTGATCACAACTATGAGTCTAGTGCATCAAATTTTCTTGGCAAAGTCAAGGACATAATGAAGTATTATACTGATATGATAATGGAACAATATAGACAAAGAGATGTAGATGTTAATTTCCTAAAGAAGTAGCAAAACTTGATAGAAAGCTGATACCTTGAAGAGGGTGGTCCAGCAAGATTCAATTGTAAGTGGTGTGGCGGGCAACACTTTCTGAGAAATTGCCCTAATGTCAAATGTGACATATGTGGGAAGTCCGGTCATCTAGTTAATATTTGTTGGAGTAAGATTAGCTCTCTTTAGTAAGGGAGTAAGTAGCTAGGTCAAGTAAATCATTAAGCATAAGGGAACAACCTTCCATGAGATGAAGGACCAAAACAAATACTGCAAAAAGAAAAAGCTACCATAGAGGAGTTGCCCAATGGTAGTGGTGTCAGCCTTCTCAAAGCTATGCATGTTAACACCACTGAGAGTTCCAATTTGCGAGTTATTATAAGAGAAAAAAAGGTTAAAAAGGTGACATGAATAATGTAAAACCTATTGAGACAAACCCTAAATAGGATCATAAGGAGATGCAAGTCTTTAACCTTGATGTGAAAGCCAGTCCCCTAAAAGATGCTATTTGATGGCAAAACTAACCTCAATAAGATACTACCAAAGAAGAAGATAAAAGCTAAGAAAGAGATGCTAAAGCCTATTCACTGCAACCAAGAGAAAGAATGGTTTGGCAAAAAAAGAGAACCATTGCTAACTATCATGAATTTGATTTAACAAGTTCTCTTTGGGAGGTAAAGCTTGACGTGAATCTCCTGTAGCTGATTAAGTTATCTCCAAGAGTGCATAAAGAGTTCAAGAAGAATCTTTGCACTAGGTATATCATTGAGCCCTTGGAAATAGCTTAGGTGGAAAATTATTGGTTTAAATATGCTGAAAGGCATTGCCCAAGGGTAGCAGCATACATTGACAACATATTAGTGGAACATGCCATTGTGGACATGGGCATCTCTGTCAATATTATGAGTTCAAAATTAATGAAAAGATCAGGGCTAGAAATCCAAAAGGA
Source organism: Lygodium microphyllum (assembly GCF_053477565.2). Taxonomy (NCBI): domain Eukaryota; kingdom Viridiplantae; phylum Streptophyta; class Polypodiopsida; order Schizaeales; family Lygodiaceae; genus Lygodium; species Lygodium microphyllum. The sequence goes on from NC_141147.1 coordinate 120,600,477, forward strand.
TGCCTCCACAATTCTCCAAATGGCTAATGATAGTTTAAGGCAACTCGAAGGTTGCATTACCAAAGTTTGTGTGATTGCTACTAACGTGGAATGCATTGTGGACTTTAAGGTTATCAAGTTTGCAAGGAAACCAAGCTATCAAGTCTTGTTAGGAAAGCCATGGATCTTGCAATCCAATTGTCAAGTTGATATACCCATTGATCATTTGATTTTTGATAGAGGTGCATGACATGTGATAATAGATGCATATCTTGAATCTCCTCAAAGTGAGAGAGTACCTTTATCTTCATCAAAATTGTATGCATTATATTATCTATCTGGTAGTGGGACTTCATCAAGTGACAAATCCAAAGAGGGTTCCACTATAGAGGATTCCTATAGGTGGCTCTAAATGAGCCAATAGAAGCTTAAGATAGAATAAGAGATGAGTATATGATTGAGTTGGACCTCAGAACGTTAGATGTTCCATGACTAATTAAATTAGGATCTATGCTCAATATGGAAGAAAGGAAGGACTATGTGTCCTTGATCCAAGAATTTTGTGACATCTTTGCTTGGAGTTATGATGAGCTGAGGGGTATTCCTCCTAGTTTAGCTATGCATACCATTCCCTTGAAGAAAGGTAGCCACCTTGTGTGACAAAAAGTGAGGTGTATGCCTTTGAACTAAGGGATGGACGATTTGAGGAGATATAAAAATTATGTGAGGCCGGCCTGGTATTTCCTGTACAACACATAGAGTGGTGTTTGCCAGTAGTTATCAAGAAAAAGAAGAATAATAAACTCTAGCTTTTCATAGATTTTAGGAAGCTCAATAAACAAACAACCAAAGATTACTATCATTGCCATTCATTGACCAGATTCTAGATCAATTAGCGGGTAGGGATATCTATTCATTTATGGACTGCTTTGCTGGATATGACCAAATGGCTATTGTAGAGGAAGACAAGTTCAAAATGTCATTTATTACTATATTTGGTACCTTTTTTCATATCATGTTATGGCATTTGGGTCATGCAATGTACCAGGTTCTTGGCAACATACAACTGATAAGACTTTTGGTGATATTTTCCCATAGGAGTTGAAAATCTTTATTGATGATCTAGGGGCATGCACCACAAGGAAGAGCCAACTAATTTTTTAAAGAAAACATTTTGAGTGTTACAAGAATTTTGTCATTGCTCTTAATCCAAGAAAGTGCGTCTTTGGAGTGCCCTATTGATTGCTATTGAGCCATGTGGTTAGTTGGGCTAGTATTGCAACCGATCCTCAAAAGATAAAGGTTATTGTTGCTATGAGTCCACCATGTACTCCTAAAGAAGTACATATATTTATATCTTCAGTGGGATACTATCAAAGATTTATCAATGCACTAGTAGAGAGGATATTGCAATTGATGAATCTACTATCTTTTAACTGTTCTTTATTTGGAGTGACCCATGTCAAGTATCCTTTGAGGATGTAAAGTAGGAACTAGTGAAATTACCAGTCTTGAAAGCAACCAAAAGAGGTGAGGTCTTCTATATATTTTTAGCAACCACAATGCATAGCATCAACTATTTAGCCCAGATTTGGGAGGAGAAGTGGTATCATCCAATTGCATTTGCTACCCGTAAATTGGGGATATTTGAGATTAATTACACCTACATGGATAAGTTTTGCCTTGGGATGGTATTTGCAACAAAGAAATTTAGGCATTACATTCTCTATGAGAATATAGTAATGTATACAAAGGCAGAGGGGTTGAGGCTATTAATGAATAAGTTGCACTCACTTGATTGCCTAGCAAAGTGGTTAATCACTTTGCACGAGTTTGATTATGAAATCGAGAGTAAGCCACCAAAGTTGTAGGGCATCTTTGAATGTCTTGGGGATTTTGGGAAGCTGAATGAAATTTTGGCCGAAGGTAGTGACCTTGAGGTTCTATTCAAAATTGATATGGCTTCCAATCTATTCAAAATTGATACAGCTTCCATTCCATCTTGGTACGCTGCAATAACGCACTATCTATCTACATGGGAGATTGGAGCTGCATTGTTAAAGACTAAGAGGAGGAAAATTATATAGCAAGCTTTGAAATTTTCCTTGATTGTAGTAACATTATATCGGTAGGGGGCCGATGCTATTTATCACTGATATGTTATGCCTGATGAGGTTCCGTTCATCTTGGAAGAGTGTCACAACTCCACTTGTGGAAGAGACTTTGCTAGACAGTTGACTGCACAAAAAGCTTTAAGAGTCAGATATTGGTAGCCATCCATTTTCCAGGATGCATTTGCATATGTCAGAGATGTGATGTATATCAAAGACACAATAGCAGGGATAATAGGAAGTACCCATTGACTTCTATTATGACTATACTAACATTCGAGAAGTGGTGCATTGATTTTGTGGGTCCTATTATCCTATCATCCTTTGAACACAGAAGATGCATATCATGGTGACCAACTAATTATTTTACAAAGTGGTTAGAAGCAAAAGCGATGAGGAAGGATGATGCAAAGGAGATTGCTAGCTTCTTGCTTAAGTAGATTATCTATCGATTTGGTTTGCCCAAGAGTTAGTGTCAGACCATGAAACCCATTTTTTGAATAAGGTGATTAAGAGCTTGACTAAAGCGTGGTAGATTAAATACAATAAAACAACATCTTACAATCCACATGCAAATGAGCAAGTTGAAAGTACCAATAAATAGCTAGGGGGTATTTTATCAAAGATAGTATCAAAGAAGAAACAAGAATGGGATAAGAAGCTTTATGTATTTTGTGGATGTATAATGCGACCTTTAAGTGAGCTACCGGGCCACAGCCCATTCAAGTTAGTTTATGGCAAGGAATGCATACTATCCCTAGAGATCAAGTTACCAACTATAAGATTTGCAATTAACCATTCTTTGGGGAATGAAGATGCACTCTTTGAGTGCTTTATAACTTTAGCACACCTTGATGAGCTCAAATTGTAGAGTCTGTTACATCTAGAGGTAGCTAAGCGTTGAATGAAAGAGCTTCACGATTTAAAAGAAAAGAAATATACCTTTAAGAAAGGACAGTTAGTTTTATATTATGATGCACGTAGGGAGCTGTTTCTTAGAAAACTAGAGCCTAAGTGGGATGGTCGCTACAAAATCATTAGAATCATGAAAAATAAGTCCACAACATTACTAGTATATTTTTAGGGAGTGGAGTTAAAAAATAAGGTTAATCTAAATAAGATTAAACCTTATTATCTTAAGGCATACTAATGAGATAACTGTCTTGGAGGTCAAGGTTAGGACTGATTTCAAACCTACAAGAGAGGCTAAAAGTTGGTTGATGGGGCATCTAATTCCCACTTAGAGCACCCATACTTGGAACAAAGATACCATCAAAAAAGACTTGTTTGGTGGAGTAAAGGTTATAAAGTGTTTAAGCAAGAGGACATGACATTGGTTTGGGAGATCCAAGTCTTCTACCAATAGTGCTTAAGAATTTTGACAAGCATCCCTATTGGATTCAATGAAGAAGGTGGGATAAAGCCTTTGGTTCATCCTTTGAATATGTTAAATTCTAACTGTCATAGTTACGAATAAAGGAGCCAAGGATGGCCGAATGCACAAACCCTTTATGGACATATACATTATATTTTAATTGAGCATCCAAGGGTCCCAATAACAAAGGGAGTATTGGGGTAGTCATTAGAGATCCATGACATAGAATCACAATGAAATTAGCTACCTACCTTGGGGTAGGATTTACTAATAATATGGCAAAATATAAAACCTTGATCATGGGACTGAATATTGCTACTAAGAAAGGTAGTATTCACCAGTTATTAGTAAAAGGGGATTCCAATTAATCTTAAATCAATTGAATGGGCTATACATAGTATGGAATCCCATTCTTCGTAGTATGTATTATCACGCTACTATGAACCTGATTGATGAGTTTGTGAGTGTGTTTCTTTAGCTAGTTCCATGATATTGGAATCAATTTTCCGATTCCTTAACAAATTATGCTTATGAAGAAGACCTCTTTTTCAATTGTGGTCCTAGTTTAGATCTCTCCATTGATAATGAGATAGGACTTGATCAATTATGGGGACTTTTATTAGGACATACTTTATATGGCGGGTGATGGTTAGTAGGGGTAATGCAAAGAGCAGCTAAGACCCATTTATAGTTGTTATCTTGGACCCTTAGGATGGTCAGAAGACATTTTATATATACACCTCTTGCTGTATATGCATGAGGTATGGGTACTACTCCAAGAAGGGATGTGCATAAGTTGTATTAGTTTTCTTACTTTAGGCCAAGAGGGCTAATTATTTTGGATGCATAATGTTATATTTTGTTAGGCCATGATGGCCAGCTTGTTTGTTGTGAAATGATATATTCCGTTAGGCCAAGAGGGATGTGTATTTTTTTAATGCAAGTGCAGTTAATATATTCTTGTTTTAGTGCTATATGAGACATATTTGATGGAGTACCTGGAGCGAGCCTCTAGTTTCTCTGACGCTTCTTGTGGCCAAGTGTTGAGTGTTGAAATGACCTATTTTTTGGCTGATTTTTGTTGTTTTTGAGAGCTGAATGGTTGATTTTATGAGACGATTGATTGGTTTGGAAGTGGTTTGAGAGTTTTTTTGGATAGGTTGGAATGGTTTTATTAAGCTCATGATGTTTATTAGTAGAGATGTGAAGTTCTGTTGATGTTCTGATATGTTATGTTTGGTCCTGATAGCTTCTGTTGAGGTTCTGTTTTGTTCATTTTTATCTCTGTATGGAAGGATGGAGTATTGATTGATAGGGTTTGAGATTGTTTGAAAGCTTATTGAGTGATTTTTGATGGTTTGAATGAGTTATGTCGTTCTGATGCTTTTTGTTGACCTTCTGTAACTCTTTGTTGAAGAGCCTCTGTAGATCTTTTGTATGCCTCTATATGTGTTCTGTTGGATGAGAGTGTAGCTTGGGAAAGTTTTCTAGACTTGGAAAGAGGTGAATACAAGTGCAAAAGAGCTAAAAGAAGTCAAAGAAGTAGCTGTTGAAGACTCAAGTAAAGACTAGAGTGAAGTGACAGTGGTGAGCTATGAAGAGTCACTATAGTGGCTCTGGTGCCTCTTCGCATTTGACATACCTTTTGGGAGGTGCATCCATGCCTAAGAAGGATTATTGAGGGTTATTATGAGAGTATTTTAGTGAGGATATGATGTACTATTGATAGAGAGAGAGAGAGAGAGAGAGAGAGAGAGAGTCAATCCTATCAAAACGGTGTAACTGTATATGAGAGATTGAGAGAGAGAACTATGAAGATATTGAAGATGAATAATATGTGATTGATTTCCATTAAAAGATGGTGTATTCTCCTATGTTCTTTGTTCTATTGATGGATTTTGTGAAGATGTTGGAGACTATGGTTGATTCTATCAAATCCGTGGGAGATATCTACTATGATGCTGCGTGAAGAATTGTTGTTTTCTTTGTTTTAAAGATCAAAAGAATGAAATAAAAGCTTGTTGATGTTACAAGATAGATTTTCTTGCAAGAGAATTCCATTTTCCTTGGTGTTCCTCTTGGGGCTCCATGTTTTTGGTGCGCAGCCGGGGAAACTTGCCATCAACAAGCACCAGAAGAGGCTAAAAATGAGGGAAATGGCATTGCCAAGAAGAGAAGAATTCAATGGATGTTTGTAAAGTTCCTTCTTCCACACTGAAGAGTTGGAATTTCTCATTATCAAAGCCACTTTCCACAAGAAGTCCATCCCACAATGGCGGAAACACATCACCATCATGATGCATGCTCTATGTGGTGGACAGTTTCCTCTTCCTGTTGAAGCAACAGAAACTTGCATCTTGGTGGCAAACTGTTTGGGAACAAAATGAAGAGCAGAAATAGAGAGAATGACCATTCATGGAAGATTTGGCATTCATTGAGAAGTTTCTAGACATCATCAAGTGGGAGATTGTGAAGAAGCTTCAGGAGTCTTGGTCTGTAGAGGTTCACGAAGACAAGAAGGAAAAAATTTGGAATTTGTTTGTAGACGCTCAACAGCAAGATACGTGGGATGCTTGGTGTTCTGATAATCTTTTGTTTGTTCAATTAGCAATCCACTGGAAGTTGGTAGACAGAGTGTTCTTTACAACATACACTGTTGAAACCATCAGAAGGTGGCATTACTATGATGATGGCACCACCACAATGCTTAGACGTATGCATTTTGATACCTTCAGAACCGAATACCTTCCTCTGTGCAGTGGAATGAAAGCATAATTCAGAGACGTTGAAAAGGAAGAAGTAGAAGAAATGTTGGCAAGAGAGTCCTCCAGAGATTGAAACCTTCTGTTATCCCTCTGTGGAGCACTAAAACATAGTGGAGCCAACCCCCTGATGAATGACACAATAAAGAGGCAAGCGTTAGAACGAGTCTAGAGGTATGTGAGAAGAGAGAAGGCAAGAATCAAAGCCGAGAACGAGCTCGCAGGAGAAGCCGTCTTTGACGCCCTTGTGGAACTCTTTACAAAAGTCCCAATGGCACATCAAGCCCTTCCTCCTCCTGCTAGAGGTCCACTTCCAAGCCAGATCCATCCTGGAAATATTGATGACAGGCCAGCGAATGTAGTTCCATTGCTAGTTTTTAAGGGAGAGTACAATGAAGACCCCGATCTTGATGTAGCAGAGTTTATGGTAGCATGTGTGGCTAACAATGTCAGAACCCTTGAGCATTGGTTAGCAATATTCCCTGCCACTTTCAAGGGCGCGGTGTTTCAGTGGTATGAGAGACAAGCAGCAGGAACTTTTAGCACATGGGATGACCTGAAGTTGGCCTTCCTCACTAAATTCAGGCGTGAAGGTTTTGAAGAGCGGATGCGAGAGGAATTTATGAATTTAAGTTAGTCCTTTGGAGAAAGAGTAAAAGCTTATGTCTCACGAATGGAATCCATCCTGAAGAGATGGACTAACCATAATCTAGATGATGGCATTCAGAAGGGGGTGTTTCTCAGAGGATTACAATCAGAAGTCCGTAAGTTTGTGGAGCTGCAAAGACCAGCCACACTGCAAGCTGCAACAGAAGGTGTAAGACTGTATGATGAAGTGGAAGCTAGATTGGCAATGAATCCATGAAGAGGAGTCTTACCTCCTCTGATGCCAGGAATGATGTACCCACCAAATGCAGTCCCAGGGACAGCCCCCTACCCCTACCAACAAATGCCCCCAGTATCATAGTACAGTGTACCAAATCCACAATGGCCACAATCAATGCCTCAAATGATGGTTCAACCACAACAACAATGGTCCCAACCAATTTCCCCAATGCCAAATCAGCAGCAACAGTGGAACCCTACCAACTAGAGCCAACAGCCAACAGTTCAAACAGGAGCTCTGAATCAGAATCAAAACAGAGACCCCTCTGCACCAGCCCAACCTGTTTATGCAGTGATTACAGAGACTCCTCAAAACCCTACTGCCAGTACCTCAGGAGGAGAAAGCTTGAAGGATTATTTATCCAACTCAATTGCAAATATAAAAAAGGAGTTGATGGATGTGATTACATAGCAGCTACAGACACTGAAAGTGAATACCGCTAGCATATCCAACATTGCAGGAGCAGGAAGAGATGTGATGCGGTCAAATACTTGGTGTGGTAAGTGCCATCAAGCAGGCCATTTAGCCATTGAATGTACATGAAAGCCAACAGTCCCTGGAGCTTTCTGTTCCTACTGTTTGCGGAAGAACCATACAGAGGATATTTGCTCTTTGAAGGAGATGCATGATAGGAGAAGGAAGGAAGAAGATGCAAGATTCAACTTGCTGGAATCCAAAATGACAACACAGGATGTTGGACCCAAGCCTAGAGAGTTTGGTCCTAATTTTGGTCCAAGGAGGTTTCCCTCTTAAAATTACAGAGGAAGACAGTCTGGCGGTGGTCAGAGATCAGAAGTGGAGTATTACAGATGCGGAGAAAAGGGACACATTTCACCAAATTGTCCAAATCCCAGAAGGTCAATGGATTACAAGCCCTTATGCAGTTGATGCAAAGGAGAAGGTCACACTACAAAATACTGTCCAAGCCCAGCCCTAGTGAAAAGCAGTGCTACTGATAATCCGGCCAAGGCCCAAGAGCCTACCTCCAATTTAGTGGAATTGGAAGTTGCTGCCATCACATGTGCAAAGAAGAAGGAACCACCTATCCAGAAAGAAAATAATCCTCCTGCCAGAACACTGAAGTTCAATCTTCCACCAAAAGAACAGAACAGAATAGAGCCTTACAGTGCCGTACAGAGCACTACAGTGCCACAGAGAGTCACAGAGACAATTTCAGAGACAGGACCAAGGTCCCAGGAGATAGAAGAGGAGGAGGTGCCACAAGTGGAAGAAGAAGTCCCCATGATGCCCCTATTGGAAGAAAAAAGGAAAAGTAAAATGGGTGTTGCCCCATTCCCTAACCGGTTAGAGAAGCCAGTGGATCCTATTAAGGAATACGATCTGGTCAAAGATCTAGATACCTTTAAACCAAACCTCACATCCCGACAATTATTGATGTTGTCTCCCAGTTGCCGAAAAAGGTTCAAAAGTATACTGACAAGAAGACGTGGCTTAAGGATTGCTCCCTCAACAGCAACAAAGTCTAACAAAGCTCCAGAAGCCTGTAAAAGAAGTGAACATGGCTAACGCCTTCCTAGATCCGGGTACCCTAGAGACTGGCATGTGGATAGAAGGCTGCTTTATTGCAAATGCACTGATTGATGGTGGTTCATCAGTGAACATTATGATGGATGTGACAATGAAGGATCTAGGCCTGCAAGGTGTGCAACCAACCCAATGGCTCATCAGACTGGCAGATCAGAGCAGAATCAAGTCTTTGGGCATTCTCCCATATGTGAAGACTAGAGTGGCTGGAAAAGATTATTGGCTAACCTATCTGGTGGTGAATCCAAACTCTTATGGTACATCCTACCCCCTATTACTGGGCAGACCATGGCTTTTTGAAGCCATAGCAAGGACAGATTGGTTCAAAGGAACCTTGACCTTGGGTATAGGACCCAATAAAGTGGTGCTGAAGTTATATGGTGCTAAAAAAGGACATGGATCCACCTCCTTGGAATTATCTTCTAACTCCCCTAATGAGGCTACAGATGGAACATCAGCACAAGAAGATGCTGTCAAATAGATCCTTCCCAAGAAAATAGAGGTACGTGCCTTAACAGTGGATATGGTAAGCCAACTCCCAAAAGATGCAAAGCCATTATCAATGGGTGAATACTTCCTGCCTGAATCGGGAACAATTTCCGATATCACTTCTGACAATGAGATAGAAGCATGGATGTACTACTCTCCCTGTTACATGGCCACAGCAGAGCCAGAGACAGAGGCAGAAGATGAAACAAAGAACATGTTCTTCTCTTACAAAGCTCCTACAAAGACAAAGACAAAGACAAATACAGAGACAGAGTCTAAGGAGGACGGAGATGATATGAAAGAAGAAGGTTATGAAAGTGAGATGGAAGAGTCTATCCCACCCGAAGAGGATATATATGAAGAAGAAGTTCCAGAAGCATCAGAAGCAAACAAGCTCATGCTGTGGGATAGAATGGTGATGGTACCATTTGGTTTGGTAAATGGATTTTCTCATATGCAAAATCTTTATAAGAAATGGTTAAAGAAGACCAAGCCGTCTTTGAGCAGTGGCTCATGCCGCCCTCACCCATCTTTGCCAAGAAAAGATGATGATGATGCAGCGTGCCAACAAGCACCAGTCTCACGATTCCAACAGGCATTAGAGGGTCCCTGTTATGTGATGTTCCTGGACTCGTCATTAGAATATGAGTCTTCAAGCCAAGAGGTAACTAATCTTGAAACCAAACCCGAAACGGCTCTAATCCCATTTCAACATCTCAAGGGGAAACCTAAGTCTCCACCAAAAGAAGAAGTTGGGTCTAGTGGGACATCAGAAGAGGACACCACCCCCTTTAAGGAGTCAGATTTGTATCCAGAAGCAGTCCGTGGGACCTTCATCCGTGAAGTAGAAGGTGAAAGGCAGTTAACTTTTGTGGATGCAGATGGCACTAAACGCCATTTGAAGGTGGGTAGCAGCCTACCAGAAGAGGAGTTATCAACTTTGTACAACTTGTTGAAAGAGAATTTGGACGTGTTTGCATGGTCCTACAAAGACCTAAAGGGGATTGATCCCACAATATGTCAGCATCATATTGATTTGGAGCCTGATGCCAAGCCAGTACAGAAAACAACAACAGAGGTGAATGAACCCGAATTATTCCACATTGGTGAAAGCAGAGTTGCTGAAGCTTCTGGAAGCCGAGTTCATCTATCCAGTGGCAAATAGTGAATGGGTCTCACCCATCGTGGTTGTATCCAAGAAGAATGGCAAGCTTCGTATATGTGTGGATTTCCGCAAGTTGAATTCCAAGACGAAGAAAGATCACTTTCCTATCCCTTTCACAGACCAACTGTTGGACACAGTGACAGGACACGAGCTTTAATCCCTTTTGGATGGATTCAGTGGATATAACCAAGTGCAGATAGCAGAAGAAGACCAATCCAAAACAACCTTCACCACAGAATGGGGGACCTACACTTACCGAGTGATGCCATTTGGGCTCTGCAATGCCCCTGCTACCTTCCAACGAGTCATGATGGCCGCATTCCAAAATCATCTGCATGACTTTATTGAGGTATATTTGGATGACTTCTGTGTCTATAGTTTGATCCGTGAACACTGGGGACATTTGGAACAATGCTTTGACCGATGCCGGGAGTATGGGATTTCCCTCAACCCCAACAAATGCATCTTTGGGGTCTCTTCTGGAGTTCTGTTGGGCCACATTGTCTCTGCACAAGGGATATCAACAGACCCTGTAAAGATCGAAAAGAATGCAGCTCTGACAGCACCCACCAACCTCAAACAGTTGAGGGGATTCCTAGGCCACGTGGGTTACTACAGAAGGTTCATAGCCCATTTTGCAACAAAGGCAACCTCCTTGCACAAGCTTCTGAGGAAAGATGCATAGTTTATTTGGACGGAAGAATGTGACAAAGCCTTCAACATTCTAAAGCAGTGTCTGATTGAGGCACCCATTCTGCAACCTCCTGATTGGATGAAGGAGTTTCATGTACACACTGATGCATCAGTTGAAGGGCTAGGTGCTGTCCTATGTCAAAAGGGCCCCTCGAAATTAGATCAACCCATCTATTACGCAAGCTGAAAAGCCACTGATAGGGAACAAAACTATACAGTGACAGAGGTGGAGTGCTTGGCAATGGTGTTTGCCCTAGAGAAGTTTCCCCACTACCTATTGTCTACCCACTTTAAATTTTATGTGGATCATGAGGCCATGTTCTTCCTGATGAACAAAGCAGACGTGAAAGGATGAATGATGAGATGGATCCTTCTATTCCAGGAGTTCAACTTTGAGGTAATTACCAAACCTGGTCGTTCCCATGTTCTGGCTGATCATCTGTCGTGTATCCCACAAATTGCAGACGAGGAGCAGGATGATCCAGACCTCCCTGATGCTTCCCTATTCTTGGTAGAAACTGTAACCCCTTGGTATGCAGACATTGTCAATCTGCTGGCAATCCAACAGTACCCTCTTGGTATTTCTAGTCAGGAAAGGAAGAAGCTTATGTTAGAATCATCCCCCTACACCCTGTTAGGCGGTGCACTGTACAAGAAAGGCAAAGATGAAGTGCTTAGAAGATGTGTTTCAGGAGATGAGATTGGGATTGTTCTGAAGGCTTGCCATGACGAGCCGTGTGGAGGCCATTTTGCAGGAGAAGCTACAGCCAGGAAAGCTCTGTTAGCAGGTTACTGGTGGCCGGCCCTCCACAAGGATGCTGATTACTGCAAGCCATGTGATGCTTGTCAGCAAATGGGAAAACCCACCAAAACAAGTGCCATGCCACTACAACCTATCCTTCCTTTGAAGCCGTTCGAGAAGTGGGGCATCGACTTCGTTGGCCCAATCGATCCTCCCACTAGAAGGAAACAGAACAGATGCATCTTGGTATGTACGGATTATGTCACAAAATGGTGTGAAGCTAAATCCCTAAAGCGGGACGATGGTAATAGTGTGGCCCTGTTCATGTATGAGAATATTATCACCCGTTTTGGTAGTCCCCTAGAGCTGGTAAGTGACAGAGGCACTCATTTCATTAATAAAGTCATGGAAGAGTTGACAGAGCTGTATAAGATCCACCATCGCAAGTCCACTCCTTACTACCCAGAGCTAACGGCCAAGTCGAAGTCACCAATCGCATCCTTTGCTCGATTCTGACAAGAAGATTACTGCACATCGTCATGATTGGGATGATCGACTTACAGAGGCCCTCTGGGCATACAAAACCTCCCATAAAGCAGCAACATGACAGACACCCTTCCAGTTGGTGTATGGTACAGAAGCTGTTTTCCCTGTTGAACTGGAATTTCCCTCTTTGCGAGTGGCTATCAAAGAGCGTTTGGGGGACGATGATTCACTGCAATGCCGTCTCCTGCACCTGGAATGTTTGGACGAAACTCGTAGGATGGCTCTATAGTGCATGGAAGCCATGCAAGCTCGACGTAAGGCTTACCATGAGAGCTTCATCAAGCACAAGGAGTTCAAAGAAGGTGATTTGGTCCTAGCCTATGATTCACGATTTGGCAAGTTTCTTGGCAAGCTTCAACAGTGGTGGATGGGTCCATATAAGGTACTTGCTATCAACCCTAATGGCTCTGTCCAAGTGCAGACCGTTGATGCCTCTGATAATCCCTTCTTGATCAATGGATATCGCCTGAAGAAGTACTTTCCTCCTTGGGGATCTTGACAATCACGGTCACCTGATCCTTTCCCCCATTGGTGTGGCACTATAACTCTTATGATTCTACTTCTGATAGCTGTTCTTCAGCCACTCCTCATGAGGTGGACGCAACCCTCTGTCCCCTCAACCCCACCTCCCGCCCCTGATCTCTTATCCTCTATTTTCCACCAGTGACAGTGGCGAGGTGGGTTCTAACAAATGGTATTTCCACCATTCCCTTGCTTAATTCAAAACAAAAAAAAGAAAAACATATATACATATCGATCATGGGAGAAAAGGACTTCGGTCCCTGTCATGCTGACCTATTCTTCGAGAAAAGGTGGAGACACCCTCGAGAATAGGAGAAAAAAAAGAAACAACAACAAAACAAGAAAAAAAGAAAAAAAAACAAAGAAAGGAAGAAACGAAAAAAAAACTGTTATGGGAGAAAAGGAAGAAATTCCCTGTCATAGCAGGCCTCGTTTCAAGAAAAGGTGGTTAACACCCTTGGGCGGGAAGCTGGCTTTGGAAAAGGTGGCAACACCCAGCAGTCCAGAAAGTGAATTCATCAATTGACATCCCCAAGATCCAGTTCCGAAGCTGCCTCCCTTGGTACGATGTGTCCTGTGCCTTTCTGAAGAGCGTTTGACAGTCCTCTAGCAGACGCTATGTCCTATGTAACACAATGTTTGATTTGATGGCTACCTCCCTGGTTATGCCTCTTGAACAACTGACGACGCGATCTTCATCGACAAACAAATGAGTGATGCGAGCTTTCATCCTAACCGGATGGGGAAGTGAGTATGGGTTGCCCTTTGCCACTTTTAACAGAGAGTGAGACAGAGGGTGGGTCGAGAGACCAGTCTTTTCCCTTCAAATCAAATGAGAGGTGAGAAGTGTGAATGACGTGTTGCATGCACGGGATGGGCCTCTCAATGCACAAAGCATGATCTGTTTTTGTGCAATGCACCATAAGGCTCCCTGGCCTTCCTTCTCGCACCGTATGCCGACACAGGGCGGGATGCACAGTTGCACCATCAAATGCGCACAAGGCATACAACCTTTGCACAAGTGACTGTGAGGATTACATCAATGGGTTTCAGGACATGGTTGCCCTCTATATCTTTCAACAGAGCATGAGACAGAGGGTGGGCTGAGTGTGACCGGAGTTTCTTCAATCAATTATCGAGAGGTGAGATTGAGGGACGTTACGACCTTTGGCGCAAGGTATGTTCTCTTTTCTCTATGCACCCACGGGGTGGGTTTCTGCCATCGTCACAGGACATGTCACCCTGTTTTGTACACTGCACTGTAAGGCTCCCTTTATTTCTTGCTTGCACCTATGCCAGACGGGTTGGACGCACTGATGCACCATCAACTGTGCACCCTGGCATACTCCCTCTGTACCATTCCTTTATCGCTTCCTAAACCGGGGTGTGAGAATTGGGTTTTCATCTTGCTTTCCTCGAGTGATATTAGTCATGGGGTGAGTGATTGTGCGCTGAGTGCAACATTCCTCATCATCAACGAATTTCCTGCGATTCCTTCAACCAGCTACCTCCCTGGCCGCTGCCACGTGGTCCCTGCCATGAAGGACGTGTGCTAGAGCGAACCTTGGTACCTTCTGCAGCAGCCGACAACGACAGTGGACGTGCCATCGACAGTTAACCTTGATTCTCGACAACATGGGCCAAGTTTTTCTAACCCTACAATTTTTGTTGTCAGTGGTGTTCGTGTTTTAAGTGTGGGGACGTTTGTGGATGGTCTGTTATGTGGTATTAGGTCCCTCTTGCTCGGTCAACCCTACCCGTTAATGTTTTAAGTGTGGGGACGCGTCCCTGCGCGTCTACATTGCATACCGCCCTGCATATGTCGCACTTGGATCATGCATGTATGCCATGACTTTCTGTTACACTCCTGGGGTCCCTTCCCCACCCACCCGTCTCCTGTCACCCCTCCCTTGGGACTGTTCCTCCTCCATTTCTCTTTTTCCCTTATTTTGCTGTGTTTCTATGTGAACGCACCCTACGTTAAGCGGCATCCCCATCTACCTTGATAGGCCTATTTTTCCCTTTGAACTGTCCAATTTTCCTCTTTACCTATTCCTGTTCCGATGCACGGTTTTGGAGTTATTAATTTTTGACAAATTTTGCGTAAATTGGTCAGTTTTCCATGTGAACGCGCTTTTCTTGTTTCGGAACTGTGATCTGACATCATAGCCCTAGAAACCACTTTCTCCTTGACATTTTTCATTTTTACTCTGTGTCATTTTGATACACGATTTGTCCAATATTAATTTTTGCGGTCTTTCGGGACCTTTTCGTACGCCTTTTTGACATTTTTCCATATCAACCTACCCTGTTTGCATCAAAATTTCAATTTGATTTGACAGCCGTGTCCATCGCACATTCTCCCACCTTTTTCCTTTTTCCTCCACCCTCTTTCAACTTTTGGATTTTTAATTATTAATTTTTAAATGTGTTTTCGGGTGTATTTTTGGTGTTTTTCGCATGTGAACCCCTCCTACTTCTGCCGGAACTGTGTTCTAACATGATAACCCTATGCCACCCCTTCTTGCGGACATTTTTCCTTCTTGCTGCATGTCATTCCGGCCAGCGGTTAGTCCAATATTAATTTTCGATTCCATTTTTTGGTCTGTTTTTTGGGTTTTTCCCATATGAACTCATCTTATCTCAGTCAAAACCATATTTTGACGTGATAGGATTGTTGGACACGTCTTTCTGCACATTTATCCTTTTTCTTGCACTTCGTTTCGATGCACGGATCTTCCGATATTAATTTTCATTTGCATTTTTGCCCCCATTTTTGTGTTTTTTGCATGTGAACACCCTTCACCCCCCTCGGAACCCCCGCTGCACGTTTCCTCTATCTTCCCCCTACCGCCCTACACAATTTTATTCCAAAGTTGTGCATGAATGTCAATGTGAGCATTGATTCCCAGCAACTGGATGTCTTGGTACTTTCATGCCCTCTGTTTGCCTCGCAGATACCTTGTCTTGTTGGAAAGGATGTGCTGCCTTCAATTGTTTCAAAATCCTCCTGATGCCAGGAGGCATATTTCATGGTGGATTTCGTGCCACGGTGGATTCCGTGAGGTTTTATGGTGGATTCTATAAACTTTGATGACCGGGGCTCATACACAAAGTGGATTCTTTGTCCGAGAAGTTGATTGGGACGCATGTCCTTTTCGGGCGTTTCATTAATTTAGTGTGTACATGGGTGATTCCATAGCGGGTGATTCCGCAAAATGCATATTAAATTAATAAAAGTTTATGAGTTTAGAGTGCGCACTCATAATAAATTAAGGTTAGGATTTGTTTCTAACCAGTTGATTTATTTATGTAGTTGAAGACTGCTAGGTATTCACTTTTGTCGGTTTAATTGTATTATTTTACTAACGATTGTGAATGCTTCAGTTGATGTGTAGAGATAGCAGCAGTGGCGGAGGAAAGCATTGCAGGATAGCGAGTATTCGATTTATCATTTATATTTTGATAGGCGCCACGCCTATATTTTGTCACGCCTATTTATTGAGGCGTCAGTTATTTATTATTATTTTGTATGCGCATGGGCGCACGATTATGTTATTTCTACTTGGACATTGTATTGGGCATGCCAGACTATTTGGGCACCATCCATTAGCTTTATTCCTATTTTGTGTTAAAGCAAACTCAAAAGCTAAAAGCTTGCTATTTTGTAATTTGGGCTATTAATTGAGCTTGAAGATGAATAATACATAAAATACATGCTTTGTGGAGCGCTCACACAAGGCATGGGGGAAGATTGCACCCAATTGGTCTCTTCTTCATGTCGTTCATGCTTTTTACCTTGTAATTTGTGCAAAAAGTAGAGTTCTATTGTTCTTGGGGACCGTCCGGCATTCACTATGCGAGCGTACAACATCCGATCTGCGCACCACCTCCCAAGACATTTGTAGATGAATCCTTGTCCATGGATCGTTTTTGAAATCACCAAGCCTTCAAAAGGGATCATCTCCATTGATACCTTTGCAATGTATTGTGGATGATTTTTAATGATAAATCTCTCTTTTTGGAGGAGTTATTCAGATGGTTGTATTGTGTGTAGTGTTTGTGTTGTGGGTTAATTTATGTGATAAGATCGTGGTGGTTGCCTATTCGATTTGCTTTTGTGTGAACTACATTTTTGGAGAATTGTGGTGATGGTGTTGTTGGTTGGATAGTTGAATATGCTGATGCAGAACAAGAAACCTCTTATATCCTTTACAAGTTTGTTGTGATTTCCAGTTTGATAAGAAGTGTTAATGTATAAAGGGTTTTCCTTTCGTTGTATTCTTTATATCAAATACAGGTTATAAGTTGGGGTTGTGGTTGGATGGACTGTTTTTGAAGATTTATTGAAGATCAAAGTTGAGCTCTTGAATGAACTTGTATTCCCTTTTTCCTGGGTCGCGAGGACGCTTCCTTATTAAGTGTGGGGATATGTTGAGTGTTGAAATGACCTATTTTTTGGCTGATTTTTGTTGTTTTTGAGAGCTGAATGGTTGATTTTATGAGATGATTGATTGGTTTGGAAGTGGTTTGAGAGTGTCTGGATAGGTTGGAATGGTTTTATTAAGCTCATGATGTTTATTAGTAGAGATGTAAAGTTCTATTGATGTTCTGATATGTTATGTTTGGTCCTGATAGCTTCTGTTGAGCTTCTGTTTTGTTATGTTTTCTCTCTGTATGGAAGGATGGAGTGTTGATTGATAGGGTTTGAGATTGTTTGAAAGCTTATCGAGTGATTTTTGATGGTTTGGAATGGTTTTGGTATGAGTTATGTGGTTTTGATGCTTTCTATTGACCTTCTGTAACTCTTTGTTGAGCTTCTATGAGCCTCTATAGATCTTCTATATGCCTCTATATGTGTTCTGTTGGATGAGAGTGTAGCTTGGGAAAGTTTTCTAGCCTTGGAAAGAGGTGAATACAAGTGCAAAAGAGCTAAAAGAAGTCAAAGAAGTAGTTGCTGAAGACTCAAGTAAAGACTAGAGTGAAGTGACAGTGGTGAGCTATGAAGAGTCAGTGTAGTGGCTCTGGTGCCTCTTCGCATCTGACATACCTTTTGGGAGGTACATCCACAACCTAAGAAGTATTATTGAGGGTTATTATGAGAGTATTGTAGTGAGGATATGATGTACTATTGATATGATAGAGAGAGAGAGAGAGAGTCAGAG
Organism: Lygodium microphyllum; assembly: GCF_053477565.2. Lineage (NCBI taxonomy): Eukaryota > Viridiplantae > Streptophyta > Polypodiopsida > Schizaeales > Lygodiaceae > Lygodium > Lygodium microphyllum. Next base: position 120,618,457 of record NC_141147.1, read on the forward strand.
ATAGTCAATCCTATCAAAACGGTGTAACTGTATATGAGAGATTGAGAGAGAGAACTATGAAGATATTGAAGATGAATAATATGTGATTGATTTCCATTCAAAGATGGTGTATTCTCTTGTATTCTTTGTTCTATTGATGGATTTTGTGAAGATGTTGGAGACTATGGTTGATTCTATCAAATCCGTGGGAGATATCTACTATGATGCTGTGTGAAGAATTGTTGTTTTCTTTGTTTTGAAGATCAAAAGAATGAAATAAAAGCTTGTCGATGTTACAAGATAGATTTTATTGCAAGAGAATTCCCTTTTCCTTGGTGTTCCTCTTGGGGCTCTACCAAGTCCAAGTGATCTCCTTCCTTTATGAAGCTCTTTCCCTTTATGCTGAATGGTTATGTGTATGTGGGGATTTTTCTTTCTTTTATTGGGGACTTGTGATCAAGGCATAAAGTCCCAAAATTTAGGTTATGGGTGTCTGGGGAGGTCCAAGTAGTTGTCTGCCCCTATGAAGATATTATTAAGCACTCTAAGTACTATTTTAGAAGGCCATCCTAGTGACCCTATTCTACTAGCTTGCTAGGCAGTTGTTTCTAGGAGTTTCTAATAGTTTGAGGTAGCTAGAGAAGCCTGTTAAATGAAAGAAAGAGAAGAAACAATGCATATATTTGAATACTATAGCATATGGAGGTGTGTAAAAAGGGCTTCTAACCCTTGAACAAAAGGAAAATAAAATAAACAAAATAAAAATCAAAGAGTAGATAATCATTGCCTTACGAGGACCTGGGATGAGTTAGACATGGAGCCAATGCCTTGTCTTCTTGGGGGTGATGTCTAGAGAGAAAAATAAATAAGGATGGTTGGAGAGAAAATAAAAGTGAGCGAAAGAAAAATGATTAAGTGTTGCCTTTCAAGGGCTTGGTAGGTTCTTGGGTATTGAGTCAAGACTTGAGGCCCATGCCCTATTCTCCTTGGGCCACTACACTTACCTCCCTCCTTTTTATACGCCCGAGTATCAAGTCCTGAAGTCTATAAAAAGTGATGCATCAAAAGTATCTGCAAATATAAGACTAGGCTGCTATAGGAGTCCTCATGTAGTAGAATTTTTTGGTCATCTCCAGTTGTCCTAAGGTAGGTAGATAGTTTAGACCACCATGTAGGATGACTTCTTTACTAGTTCTTTTCAGCTTATCTATGTTGGAGAAATTGGTTAGCAACTAGCTTTGGATCACAAATAACCACCCAATCGGATTATGCTAGTCTACTTCTGTAATTTTGTCCCTCACGATCACTGGTCTTTAGGTAGAGAATGGCGGCTTGAAGAGGAAATGCCAAATTCTATCTTGTTTTCTCCTCCTCTCTATCTCCTCCAAGACAGATGTATGCAAGAAAAAGAAAGAGAAGAACAGGATGAAGAATGCTTGTCCGGCATGCACTGGATTGATTCAAGATTGAGAGGATGCTGAGAAATTATGTCAAGTGATTTGCAGAGATTGATGGAGGGTCCTATGGCTGTCCACGCATTCAATTTTTGTGACCGGGAATACTCGATTTAGCGGTATGTCCATTTTATGAAGAAAATTTGCTTGTTTTTGACAGTTTATGGTCCAAATGAAGTGCATATGGTATCAAAATTTGTATGAACCTTGTTTGACATGTCTTTGAGGGTTGTAAATGATAATATGTAGAACCCATAGTTAAATGTGATCATTATTTAAAATTTGAAGCCCAAAATACGATATTTAAGTGGAAAAATAAGGCTTTTTTGTGTTTTGAGTTGAAAAATCATATTCTTGTGGGGTGAAATGAAAGATAATGGTGAATCTTAGTAATCCTAATTAGTTTGAATTAGAAAATTAGAAAATAATGGTAATTTATCAATAAATTAATTAAAAATAACAAAAAATAGATTTTAAATGGAAAAAAATAGTTTTTATGCACCATAAAATTACAAAAATTTACAAATGTGGTTGTGGATGTATAATGGGCCTAAGGCATGAGGTTTAGCCTTATTTTAGTCCCATTTCTATATTATAGTGCATGATCTATTACTTTTTGGATAAGAAAATGACATGAAAACATTCTCTACACTTACCACTGCAAGCATAACATTAAACGGTAGCGAGAGAGGGGGATTTATGAGTGCTAATTGTGGTTTTGAATCTCATTTTTTTGTTGTGTTTTGCATATATGATACATTTATTTTAAAAGACAAAGGGTTCAATAGCATGAGTATACTCGATGATGTCCCTATGCAATGTCGCAAGTATACTAGTGGTATTAAATCATGAAAAGAGTTGGTTGTACACACCCACAATGTTGATTTGATGAAATAAATTGTTTGTGTACTTGTGGGCATTCACCTTTGCATTACATCCTATACATTGTATTAGATGAGTATCAACACTACTAGATTGCATAGTTCTTGCTTTCCTAAATGTTGACCCACATTGAGAGTGTGAGAAGTGCCAAGCTATAGGTTTAGTGCGTTCGTTTCTTTGAGAACTAATAAAGTGAGGATACAAACTATCTTTTGGAGCAATTGATTAAGAGAGGACTATGTGTCATATATATTATATGTTTGAACGTATATCTTGGGGCCAATCCCCGAGGTGTAGGGAGTGCCATAGTGGACCATAGCAGTCAGCTGAGGGGGGGGGGGGTGCTCCTTGTGTATGTCCTGCAAGGTACTAGGCACCATTATGTTTGTGCACTCCCTATGAGTTGTTGAGAAGGGATCCATTGGACTATAAGTGATACAAATGCATGTTTAAGTTAGATTAGTGTATGTACCCTCTAGACGCTCTTGGCCTCGAGGCCGTGGGGTGTTTTGGTTGAGTATAGAGGTCCTCGACTAGAGTCTTAGAGCCCGTGTTGGGCCCATTTTTTGTCTCAAAAAATATACAAAAAGGGAATGCAATTAACAATAAAGTTCATAAAGGTGGAAGGAATGATGAAAGAAGATCAGCTCATGACCTCTCAAAGAAAGAGCATGTTTCAAACGGTCAACCCTCATCTCATAGTTTTGGCTAGTCTTCTTCTAGGAAACACTCTTGGAATAAAGATTCATGGAAGCAAAATTCTTATGGATAGCCATCTTACAATGAAAAAGAGTATAAGGAAAATATCACCATCACTAATTTCAAGGGGGATAATGCTTCACCTTCAAAATGGGAGGAATGGATTAACAAGCTTGAATTTGTCTTCACCCTTTATCCTTGAAATAATGAAGCCAATATCTATTTATCAAATCTTCATCTTGAAGGTTATGCCCATACTTGGTGGTGATAAATGTGCAAGATTGGGCAAGTTTTCTCACTTTTGGGAGGAGATAAAGCAAGCAATAATTGATATTTTGTTTTCCCTTTGGAAAAATAAAGGCTTCAAAGAAGATGGTATACATGTGCTCAAAGAGGGATGTCTATTAGAGATTACTCAAACACCTACTTGAATTTCTTTGTGTATGTTGAAGGCATTTCAGATTTTGCTAGGCTGAATAAATATATATTTGGTCTTGATCCCGACTTGTCACATCGAAGGTGGGAACTCAACAATCAAAAACCTTATATGAGGCCAAACAATTGGCCTAAAGATATAGTTTAAAGTACAAGAGAGATGCAAGGAATTTCCAGCAAAGAAGTTTGGGCAATAATTTTATTAATCATCCTATAAAATATGGGCAAGCTCTCAACTAGTCAAGAGACACTTTCAAGCAAGGAAATAGGGGTTATAATAGTCCTAACAATTATAACAACAAAGTGCTCACTTTCCCTACTGTTTATGCCTCAAAATAGGGTGAGATTTATGCACAAAAGTAGGGGCAAATTTTCAAGAATGTGATTGAGAAAAAAGAAAATCTTTCAAGGGCTAAAGGTACTCCAAAACTATCCCAAAATAGTTCTAACAACAACTTTCTTCCTCACAATAAGCTTAGGGAAATGCATGTCAAAGGATTATGTTTTAAATGTGGGGAGAAGTAGTCCCAAGACCATAAGCTAAAGTGAAAATTCAAAAAATCAAAAATCAATATGGTAATCACAAGATGTGGAAGTTGAAGAAGAAGAGGAACAAGAGGGCAATTTACTGCATGTTTATGCTTATCCAATGATGGAATAAATTTATGAAAAAGAGGATGTCACTAATGAAGGATTGTATGATCCTATGAACGGATTTCCATTCAATCTAGGTGGCACCAATGATTCTTATTCTTCCTTGTGTGCTATTTTACATGATATATGGATGAGATACAAAGAAAAAATTACATTTAGACTCAAAGGTATCATTAATTGCATGGTTGCACATATTCAAGTAGATATATGGGCAGCACTCATAGCTTCGTCAACACCAAATCTTTGAGTGGGCTGAAGTTACTACCCATTGACATGGAACCATCCTTGCAAAATACAAGTTGCAAATGGTGCATATGAGTATAGTAAAGAAGTTTCTTCGTATACTCCTATGTAACTATTGCCCTCTTGCACAATACAAGTGGATTTTATCATTTTGGATATGGGGCCTATTGACATTGTTATCATTTATAATTGGTTGAAAAAACTTGACAAATTTACTTTGGATTTGAAACAAATATAAATGGAATTTAATTGGCAAGGGCAACACATTGAATTGAAAGGCATAAACTACAAATATATAGAGATAATCTGGTGCGCAGATCGGTCGCAGATAGCTCACGTGGTGAATCCCGGAAGGTCCCCAAGAACAAAGTACTCTACCTTTTTACACAAAAACCCATGTAAAAGCATGCACGACAAGAGACAAAAGACAAATTGGGTTCAATCTCCCCCATGCCTTGTGTGAGCGCTTCACAAAGCATGTATTTTATGTATATTTCCAATCTTCATGCTCAATAATAGCCCAATTACAAAAATATGACAAGCTTTTAGCTTTTGAGTTTTCTTTCTACAAAAATAGGAAAATAAAGCTAATGGACGGTGCCCATAGTGTCTTGCATGCCCAATCTCAATGTCCAAATAGAAATAACATATCCAAGCGCATAAGCGCATACAAAATAATAATAAATAATCGATGTCTCAATAGACATAACAAAATATAGGCGTGGCGCCTATCAAAATATAGTCCAAATGTCGAATACCCGCTAGACTCCAATGCTTTCCTCCGCCACTGCTGCTATCTCTACACATCAACTAAAGCATTCACAATCGTTAGTAAAATAATACAATTAAACCGACAAAAGTGAATACCTAGCAGTCTTCAGCTACATAAATAAATCAACTGGTTAGAAATAAATCCTAACCTTAATTTATTACGAGTGCGCACTCTAAACTCATAAACGTTTATGAATTTAATATGCATTTTGCGGCCCGCTATGGAATCACCCATGTACACTCTAAATTAATGAAACGCCCGAAAAGGACAGGCGTCCCCATCAACTTCTCGCACAAAGAATCCTCTTTGTGTATGAGCCCCGGTCATCTAAGTTTACGGAATCCACCGTAAAACCTCACGGAATCCACCGTGGAATATCTAAGTTTACAGAATCCACCGTAAAACCTCACGGAATCCACCGTGGAATATGCCTCTTGGCATCATACCCCCGGGGTGGGATAGCAATTGACCTCAATTGCTATTAGCTCAATGTGGAGCTAACAGAGTGGGGAAAGCATTTAAGTCTCTAGCGTGCATCCATTGTGCTTCCTCTACAGGATGGTTCTTGAATTTTACTAAATATCTAGAATACCTTCGGCCAGTTCTAGTGGTCATGTAGTCAGTGTCTATGATGGCTTCGGGTTCAAGTATTTCAGTCTCTTCTTCTAGTAAAGGTGGGTTTTCATAGACAGGGTGGATAGGTAATTGGCCTCTAAATGGCCTCAATAAACTAATATGAAATGTATTATGAATTTTCCAATGAGATGGCAGTTCTAACTTGAAAGCATTGTCATTAATCTTATGAATGATTCTAAATGGTCCGTAGAATCTAGGAGCTAATTTGACAACTGGATGTCTATCTACACTTTGCAATCTACGCTTTTCTATTCTAAGCCAAACATAATCATCAACTTTGAAATTCATGGCTTGTCTTTTCTTGTTGGCTTGTTTGGTATATGATTGTTGGGCTTTAGCAATCATATCCTTTACTTCATCAAAAATAGTGTTATGCATAACAGCAATATCATCAGCACTCTGAATTCTATTAGACAAAGATGCAACAGGTGTAGATAATCTATATCCATAAATAACTTCAAAAGGTGCTTTCTTTGTAGATGTGTGCGGTGTATTGTTATATGCAAACTGTAATAAATGTAAATGAGTATCCCAAGTCTGAGGTTTAGAGATAGTGTATGCACATAAAATATCTAAAATGGTGTTATTTGTGGCTTCTGTTTGTCCATTTGTTTCTGGATGAAATGCAGATGAGAAATCAATCTTTGTGCCTAGATTTGCAAACAGTGTAATCCAAAAATTATTACAAAATCTAGAATCTCGATCTGAAATAATCACTTTTGGCAATCCATGGTTAGTAAAAATAGTTTTCAAAAATAACTGTGCTGCTTGTGATGCTGTTAAAGTTTTCTTACATGCAATGAAATATGCTTGCTTACTAAATCTATCTACAATTGTCCAAATCATGTCATGGTTAGATTTAGTATTTGGTAAACCAGTAATGAAATCCATAGATATATGTTCCCAAGGTTTAGATGGAATAGACAAAGGCATTAATAATCCATACTGTTTACCATGATGTCTCTTTATTCTTTGACAAATCAAACATTCAGAAACAAAATTAGATACATCTGCATCCATATGCGGCCAATAAAAATCTTCAGTTAACATGCGTAATGTAGAAATGATACCTCTATGACCTTGATATGGGGGACAATGAATTTCATTCAAAACAAAAGATCGGAATGGAATAGTAACACACAGTCTCTTTTCAAAGAACATGAATCCATCATTATATGACAATGAATCAACAGGAATGAAATTATTTTGAACTAATTTTTGCCAATCAGAATGAAAAGTAATATCCTGGTGATATGTGTCTTTCATAGCAATCAAAGAATCAAAAGATATGATGGAAATATTATGAATTGCAGGTCTTCTACTCAATGCATCAGCAACTACATTTTCTTTTCTAGGTTGGTATTGAATGATAGGATGGAAACTTTGAATGAAGGAAGCCCATTTGATATGACGGTCAGAAATTTGGGGTTGGCTAAGTAGATGTCTAATGCTTTGCTAGTTAGTCTTTATCATGAATTCTGAACCCATTAAATAATGCTTCCATTGTTTTAATGCTTGTACAACTGCTAAGAGTTCCTTGTCATAAGTGGAATATTTAAGCTCAGAGGGTTTCAGCTTAGAACTAGAATATGCTATTGGATGGTTGTCTTGCATTAATACGGCTCCTATTCCTGATCCGCTAGCATCGGTCACAACTAGAAAGAATGGTCTATTAAAGTCAGGCAATTGTAAAACAGGGGCATTGGTTAATGCACGTTTGAGTAAGTCAAAGGATTTCTGCTGATTTTCAGTCCATTGATAAACAATGCCTTTCTTAAGAAGTTTTGTTAATGGTAAAGCAAGTAATGAGAAATTACGTACAAACTTCCTATAGAAACTAGCAAGACCAAGGAATGATCGTAGTTCATGTACATTTTTAGGAACAGGCCAATGCAATATTGCATCAATTTTCTTAGGATCAACTTTAATTCCTTCTTTTGATACAATATGACCTAGATATTCTATTTCTGTCTTAAAGAATTCACTCTTTTCAGGATTTGCAAACAATTGATTTTCTTTCAGTAATTGAAAAACTAATGATAAATGCTCATAATGCTCTTTTTCACTTTGACTGAACACTAAAATATCATCAAAGAAAACAATCACACAATACTGATATTTTAGAAAAATACGGTTCATCATTCTACTGAAAGTGGCAGGTGCATTAGTTAATCCAAATGGCATGACTAAGAATTCGTAATGGCCAAACTGTGTCCTGAATGCAGTCTTAAATATGTCGGATCTATCTAGCCTCACTTGATGATATCCAGACTTAAGGTCAATTTTACTAAATATAGAAGATCCTTGCAGTTTGTCCATAAGGTCATCAACTCTAGGTATAGGATACCTATTCTTTACAGTGATCTTATTTAATGCTCGGTAGTCAATACACATACGATAAGTATTATTATTTTTCTTGACTAAGAGCACAGGTATATCGAATGGAGAACTGATAGGTCGAATTAAGCCTCTATTTAGTAATTCTTCAACTTGACTTTGGATTTCTTTTTGCTCTATTTGATTGTGCCTATATGGGGCTTTGCAAGGTGGTTGTGTGCCAGGTATTAGGTCAATCTTATGGTCTTCTGGACGTGATGGAGGTAAACCTGGTGGTAGGTCTTCTGCAAAACAGTCCTTAAAATATGCGAGAAATTCCTTATGCCTAGGGTGCATATGATTTTCCTTTGCATGCAATTCATTCACCCAAATGAGATATGAGTTAGTATTCTTGCGTAGTGCACGTTTTGCTTGAGTATGCGAAAGCAGTGGAAAAATATGAGATGCATGCATACCAAATAATGTAATAGATTTTCCTTGAAAATTAATATTCATTGTGTGTGTGGAATAATCTATATTGGGATTATGTTGGTGTCTCCATGGCATTCCTAGAATAATGTCGCTTGACTGTAATGGGACAACTAAGAAATTTCTTCTTTCAATGTATGGACCAATTTGAATTTCTAAATCTTGAACTTCTTGTGTGCCATTGTACCTAGTGCCTAAAAATGCAGCTTTTATGCGATAATGCGTAGGTACAGTATGTAATTTTAATTCCTTTACCAATTTTGCTGAAATAAAGTCATGGGTACTACCGTCATCATGCAATATAGTTCTTTCTTTTCCATGCACCATACATTTCATAGTCAACAATGAATGTGAAGTAGGCATACCTGGTAAAGTGTCGGAAGTAGTAGTAGGATCATCTTCTTCTTCAGTGAAATCTGGCATATCCTCATGCTCTTCTTCGTCCATGGCTCCAAGGTAGTTGATATGTGCTGATGGCTTCTTTGAATGACAATTTGCTGCAAGATGCCCTGGCTGGTGACACTTGTAGCATACTATTGGCTTAGCTTTGGTCACATTATTTGCAATGGCTGGGAGTCTGGGTATATTTGGATTTGCTTGTGGAATAGGTTTAGAATTTGAATTGACAGTGGATGGTAATGCAGGTGGTTTAGGCCAATTCTTGCGGAAAGATGGTGATGAGAAACGACCTGGATTAAACCTTCTGAAATTGGAATTGAATTGTTTAGATCCATAATTACCGTTTGCTTGGAATGGCTGTGGTCGTCGATCTCTTCCGCGTAACTTATCTTCAGTGTCGTGAGCTAAGGAGATGGCGTCTTCAAGGGTAGCAGGCTTGAACATGTTCACTTCAGCGTAGTAATGTCCAAGAAGTCCAGACATATACTTCCACTTATGTGTCGTCTCTGGTACGTCTTCAAGCATGCGTAGCTGTAGGAGTGCATTCCAAAAACGCTCTATGTACTGTGGAATAGGCTCACGATCTCGCTGTTGAAGTAAATCCCATTGCTTGATAGCCTTCTCATGAAATTGTGGTGGAAGGAAATTTTGCATGAACTTCTTCTTGAATTCTTCCCATGTAGCAGGACATTCTATACTCTTGCGGACTACAGTCCACCAAAGTGATGCTCTGTCTATCAGATGATTAGTAACACACTTGATTTTATCTTTTTCAGGATAAATTTCCTCATGGAAATAGTCATCAAACTGGCTAATGAATGATAAAATAGTCTTTCCTTCTCTTATGCCATTGAAAGTGCGAAACTTGAAACTTCGTTTACTTATCTTGGATTCCTTGCGAATGGTTTGTGCTTCAAGAGTGGCGTCGATGGTACGGCGAATCAAATCTTCAGCTTGAGGTTCTTCTTTATCGGTGGACGCTCTTTGTAGCTTTGTTAATTGCGCTTGTAAGGCTTGCCTAGCTCTTCGCTCTTCTTCCAATTGCAGCATGATAAGATCCAGCTTTTGTTCCATGGTAGGCTCGGGTAGATCGTCTTCAACCATAGGATCATCCATATGTGGGGTAGTCATCCTGTAAAACTGAACAAACCTTTCTCACTCAAAATCAGTTAGCGGGATGAGCGTAGCTCAAATTTGGGGTTACAAGGCTATGCGTTTTTGGGCATTTCCTACTTTAATTTTCAGAAATTCTGCAATATTTATGTCTCCGTTTGCTGAAAGTACTTCAAGGAACTTGTAGATAGGTAGAACAGCTTGCTGCGAACAACTTTCCAGTTCAGAGTTTTTGCATACGAACAAGTCTTCTATGAGTTTTAAGCACTAGTCAGTTCTGATTTAGTCTGACTTGCAGAGTTGCAGACTTAGCAGACTTGCAGAGTTGTTGACTTGCTGGACTTAGGCCGACTTGCAGAACTTGTAGAACTTGATTACCATCGACTTGCGGAACTTGACTTCAGAAGTGCGAGACCCAGAGTTTAAGAACTTGTCGGACCTGTGTAACTTGCAGAGAGTTGTGTGATTTAGCTTAAGGAATTAAGCTTAAGCTTAATGGTGGACTAAACAGGCCACTGTTTTTTTTCGTGAGGGGGGGGCATTTTTTTTGGCCGCACGTGAAATTCGGAGGGTCTTCTGATGTTTCGAGATGATTTGGAGAAGCTTAAGCTTCTTTTAAGCTCTTAAAGCTTTGTAATTAAGCTTTTAGTGAAGAAGATTAAGAGCTTTCTCACTGGTTTTCAACGACTTGTTGATGGAGATGATTGCATGGTCCTCCGCCTGCAGAGCCTGGTCCTTCGCAATCTGATAGTAGAAACAGGGGTTCTTGATCGCCAGAAGTCTGCCTGTATCGACGGTTCGCGACGAGATTGACTGTAGAGGCCGTTTGTTCCTGGAGCTCCGCCTTCGCCCGAGATTGGTAGCAATTGGAAGCTCTTGATCTCTGCTCCGCTCTGATACCACTGGTGCGTAGATCGGTCGCAGATAGCTCACGTGGTGAATCCCGGAAGGTCCCCAAGAACAAAGTACTCTACCTTTTTACACAAAAACCCATGTAAAAGCATGCACGACAAGAGGCAAGAGACAAATTGGGTTCAATCTCCCCCATGCCTTGTGTGAGCGCTTCACAAAGCATGTATTTTATGTATATTTCCAATCTTCATGCTCAATAATAGCCCAATTACAAAAATATGACAAGCTTTTAGCTTTTGAGTTTGCTTTCTACAAAAATAGGAAAATAAAGCTAATGGACGGTGCCCATAGTGTCTGGCACGCCCAATCTCAATGTCCAAATAGAAATAACATATCCGGGCGCATAAGCGCATTACAAAATAATAATAAATAATCGATGTCTCAATAGACATAACAAAATATAGGTGTGGCGCCTATCAAAATATAGTCCAAATGTCGAATACCCGCTAGACTCCAATGCTTTCCTCCGCCACTGCTACTATCTCTACACATCAACTGAAGCATTCACAATCGTTAGTAAAATAATACAATTAAACCGACAAAAGTGAATACCTAGCAGTCTTTAGCTACATAAATAAATCAACTGGTTAGAAATAAATCCTAACCTTAATTTATTACGAGTGCGCAGTCTAAACTCATAAACGTTTATTAATTTAATATGCATTTTGCGGAATCACCCACTATGGAATCACCCATGTACACACTAAATTAATGAAACGCCCGAAAAGGACAGGCATCCCCATCAACTTCTCGCACAAAGAATCCTCTTTGTGTATGAGCCCCGGTCATCTAAGTTTACGGAATCCACCGTAAAACCTCACGGAATCCACTGTGGAATATCTAAGTTTACGGAATCCACCGTAAAACCTCACGGAATCCACCATGGAATATGCCTCCTAGCATCATTAATCTCCACAAAGAAATCATGGAATGAAATCAATGCCAAGTCATACATCTTCACTCTTTTGCTTGCAAAAGAAAATGAAGAGCATCCACCAAATTAGCCATCTTCTTCTCCAAAGAAAAGAGATCCAAGATTAGAAGAGCTATTGAAGGAATACAAGGATTTGTTTCAGCCGACATCATCCTTGCCTCCAAAGTGAGAGGTTGATCATTATATTGACTTGTTTCCCAACACAAAGCCCATCAACAAACCTCCCTATGGCTTGTCCAAGTTTGGGAGGAAAGAGGTAGAGAAATAAGTCAAAGAGTTATTGCAAATAGGATTGATTCAGGCAAGTCAATCATGCTTTGTCTCTCTCGTACTCATAGTCAAGCAGAAGGATGGATAATTTTACATGTGCATTGATTATAAGGATTTAAATAAGTCAATGGTCAAGAATCGATATCCTATTTCTTGAATTGATGTTCTCTTGGACAAACTTAAAGATACAAAGGTCTTTACTAAAATAGATTTTTGTTTGGGTCGCCATCAAATTCAAATGAAGGAAGGAGATGGGTTCAAATAACATTTAGGATTGAAAGGAATTTGTACTACTTCTTGGTTATACATTTCCAATGTGCTCACTACTTTTCAAGCTCTCATGAACAAAATATTGTAGCCCTTCTTATTTAAAATAGTCCATATTTTCTTTGATGATATCCCTATCTATAGCAAATCCATGGATGATCATTTGAAGCATGTAGGAGAGGTATTTGACACACTAAGAAGATATACACTCTTTGCCAAGATAACAAAGTGTTCATTCATGAAAGATGAAGTAGAATTCTTAAGTCATATTGTGGAAGAGCAAGGGATTAGAGTGGACTCTAACAAGGTAAAATGTGTCAAAGAATGGCCTACTCCTACAAATTCAACATCTTTGAGAGATCTCTTTAGATTATCATCTTTCCATAGGAGGTTAATCAAGAATTATGCTCATGTGGTAGCTCCATTGACATATAGGATTAAAAAGGAAGCCTTCTTTTGGGACTTCAGAGTTGATGAAAGGTCCAATGAGCTGAAATAACTTTTAATTTTAGCACCAATCCATGTATGCCCGGATTTCTTTAAGGAGTTTATCATTTGTATAAATGCTAGTGGAAGAGGAGTTGGGATTGTTTTGTGTCAAGATCATGGAGTCATAGCTTATGAAAACTTAAAGTTTGATGACAACGAGCATCAACTACAGGTTAATGAGCAAGAGATGTTGGCAATATTGCACGCTATCAAAAAGTGGCATCACTATATCTATGGTAGCCATTTCAAGGTCAAAAGCAATCATCATGTGTGTTGAAATACTTTCTTTCACAACCAAATTTGTCTCCTACACAACAAAGATAGCTAGCTACTCTTCAACGATATAACTTTGAGATATCCTACATGGCTAGAAAAGATAATGTGGTAGCATATGCCTTATCAAGAATGTGGGCATATTCCATTTTTACCATTTCAACCATGCATAAGGATCGGATCCATGACATTCAAAAAGAGAATTTTCTTGATGAGCAAGCATCCAAAATGGTGAAAGAACTGTAGCAAGGAAAAGGACAAGAGTATCCAAATTATAAGTGGCATAATGGTCTTTTATGGTATCAAAGATGGGTCTTCTTGACTCAATCATCTTTCAAAGACCACCTTTTGCAAGAGATGCACTCTTCAATTTTAGCGGGACATCATAATTTGTTCAGCACATTCAATAATATCCATAAGATTTTTTATTAGAAGGGAATTTGGAGAGATGTTAAAGATTATGCCATGAGATGTCTTCCATGTTAAAAAAATAAGGATTCCACACTTCTACCAGGTGTGTTACTTCAGCCACTACCTATTCCTCATGAAAATGGATTGATATTAATGGGATTGTCTACAATAAAACATGGGTGGAATAACATTTATGTAGTGGTGGAATAGTTTTCTAAATCAATCCAATTCATCTCAACAAAAGCTTAATTTACAGTAAAGCACGTGGTTGATCAATTTATGGAATGTGTCATTAATTATGTCCAATCGTGACACTAAATTTATGGGAAAATGTTAGAGTAGTTTGTTCTCTTCTATGGGGACTATTTTGACTCCTAGTACGAATTATCATCCAGAAATAGACGACGGGCAAACCAAACGGGTCAACAAATGGCTAAAGGTTTATTTGCATCACTTTTTCCATGATACATAAAACACATAGGATCTTTGGTTTCACCTTGTCAAGTTTGTTATAATAATACTCATCACATGAGTATTGGAATGTCTCCTTTCAAAGCATTATATGGCTACAAAGTTCAAGTGCCTTCCACATTGTTTCATGATAATATGAACCCTCATGCTTGTGAAGAGTTGGAGAAGATGGAAGGTCTTATAAAGTAATGCAAGGACAATATTAGAAAATCTCAGGAGAGAATGAAATCCTATGTGGACGAGAAAAGAAGGTAGTGGAGTTTGACAAAGGTGAATGGGTTTTCCTTAAGGTTCCAAAATCTTGTTATGCTTCTCTGAAGGGAGGATATAATAAACTTGCTTATAGGTTTTATGGTCCATACCAAATAATCAAAAGAGTTGGGGATCTTGTCTATCAACTTGATTTGCCTTCAACTACATGTATCCATAATGTCTTTCATGTATCTCAACTCAAGAAGTATGTTGGCCCTAAAATCCAAGTTCTTAAAGAACTACCTCCCTTTGATGAAGACACTTTGATCATTTATGAACCTAAAAAGATTGTTGATAAGTGGGAGAAGGGCTAAGGAATGGAATTTTTTTGGAGTATCTCATAAAGTGGAAGGGTTTGCCTATGGAAGAGTTTTCTTGGTAGCATGCTTCATATGTGGAACAATTTCCATGGCTTCTTCAAGAGGATAATTCACTCATTGCATAGTAACCAATTTGTTGCAATAAAGTTTGTAACAGAATTAATTGTTTTATCTTCATCAAAATTTGATTTTGATGGCATGGCTAGATACTACATTTTGTCCTCTACATTTCTATAGCTTGCATATGGAAATCAAACACTTCTTCTTTAATATATGACCAAATTTGTATTGTAGACTCCACTTACATGGTTCTTATTCATCAACTTATTTGGTCTTCTTTAGCATGGAGTTTTATTTCAGCATGATGTCATCTATTTCAAGCTATACTTATATTCATCCTTGTAACTTGTCCCAATTTTAGTTTTTAGGACAAAGCTCTTCTAGGCCGGGATGGCTTGTAATAAAATAAAAATGGCTTAGCCAATATTTAGCCTACTAGGGTTAAGTATAAAAGGCCAAGATGTAATTTTGTAAGCATCTTTTTGCCAATTCTAACATTTCATGTTTGAGGTCTCAACCTCCCACCATCTAAGATGGTGCATACTCTTAGCCACCATGGCAATGGGATGCATATCATGCTATAGCCTCTCATCAACAATTGATTCTTAACCTTTAATGGTAACATGATTTTAGCTATGGTTTCGTAGCAATTTAGTCTATTTTTTGGTATTTTTTGTCTTATATTTTTCTATGGAAATTAGCTTCTTTACACTTACTACCTATGGAAACATTGTTGTCCATACATACAATGATGGCCACATACCTTACTATCCATATATATCACATTGTGCATTTATCTCATGTTGCCCATTATAGCTATGTTGTCCATTATTTCCATGTTGTCCATGATGGCCATGTTGGACATTATTACCATATTTTCAATGATGGAACTGAGCCATATAAGTTTCATTGGGGCTCTGAGGGAGAGTAGGGGAGCTTCTACCAAAGGTGAAAAAGGGCCTCATTGGATGGTTGGGTACTTCATAGGTGATGGGGGAGCTCAATAGAGGCTCATCATGAGAATGAGAGGGCTCACTGACTTCATAGGTAGAATGGGAAATATCCTTGGATCTAAGAATGCCCTATGGACCATGTTGTGGCTCTAGTGGTGGAGGCCTTTGAGACTTGTGCTTGAATTCATTCACCTTTTCTTAGGACAAAGTGGTAGCTAACTGAGCTACAAGAGTGGTGACAAACTCTAAGGTTTACTGAGTCCTAGAGCTTGAGAGAGCCATTTTCTCAATTTCTTCATCAAATTTTGACATCATTTGGTGGTAGTTGGTAACCATGTCATTATGCCTCTCCATGTGATGAAGCTCATGTTGAAATAAAGTGTAGTTGAGCAAGTTGTAGGGATTTATATTGGGCACTTCCTCATGCATATCACTATGGGAATCTTGTGCCAAGCTAGTTCACCATTTGTTAAGGTCCTTGAGTCCCCAATCTCCCTCTAAACCTCTTCATGGGGGTTTCTTTTACCTTTCTGCCTAGCCATGTAGATGCAGTCCATAGGACCCATTGTTAGTAAATTGGGTGTAACTTTTGGTAGGAAACTCCGGTCGGTGAGATTTTTTATTCAATTTGAAGGGGAAGAAGCCCTCTTTGAGATGAGCTATTAATCTTTGTGATAGAAAATGATCAAAAAATTATGTAATTGGATATCTGTGTCTGTCCTGGAGTGGTTTGCACCATGTCCACAGTAACATCAATGCACAAAAATGGTCATAACTTTTAGACCATAACTTTGATTGGGGAGATATTTTATTTAAACCAGAGAGGAAAAAGACCTCTTTGCGATAAGCTATAGGGTTCACTCCTAGGTATAATACAAATTGTTTTCTAATTGGATATTTGTGACTATCCTAATTGACTGTGACTCAAAACATTGTCTATCCTTTTTGCAAATGCATTGTATGGATGGCTCATAGGTTGAGGGGCCGGAGAAACATCATTAAAAACATCCTAGGCATAGTAATCATAATCCTAAGCACATTTTCATATCCATCTACTCTTTTCTCACTACATAAGTGGAGCTTAATGCCATACATCTCTTCTGATTGCATACACCTCAAGTGTCATACATGGGTATCATAAGGACTGAAAGGGTGTCCAAAAGGGATTATTTCATTGGAAATGGTGGTGATCATAGGAGAGTACCTACACTTGCATACAAGTATTGAGCTCCGGGTCACCGAGAGGTGGGCAAAGTTCCTCCCAAGCTAAGGGTTGTGCACCCCTCCAAGGTCTTAAGTGGTAAGGGAGGGTCACCTCTCTTTTGGCTTACCACCTCACCTAGCATTAGCCTTTTTCCTTAGCCAAAGTATACATGGCAGAATTTTTAATTAAAAAATTAGAGTGGGATGCATTGGGAAGGAAACATTGGACCATTTCATGAGATGCAAGGATGAACAAGAGATTAGATAGGGATTACCTTGGTAGTCTAGTGACTCATTGGTTGCTGCTACTTAACCCTTTTTACAAGACTTATTACTCACTTGGGATTAATCCAAAGTATACAAGATTAGGAAAGAGTTAACATTAGAAAATTCAATTAATTT
Source organism: Lygodium microphyllum (assembly GCF_053477565.2). Classification (NCBI taxonomy): domain Eukaryota; kingdom Viridiplantae; phylum Streptophyta; class Polypodiopsida; order Schizaeales; family Lygodiaceae; genus Lygodium; species Lygodium microphyllum. Next base: position 120,635,745 of record NC_141147.1, read on the forward strand.
AAGATTACTCATGATGCATTGGAAAGTAAATGGGACATTGATTTCAGTGGGTACATATAATGAAGGATTGAACTAGTAAAGACTATGCAACCTTCATCTCTTCAACAAAAGGAATTAAGCTCCAACAAGTGGACTAAGATGAGAGGTTAGGATCAGATTGATATGCATCTTTAGTGTTTGGGGAAGATGGTTGAATCATGATCCACCATGATGCCAATTTCTCCATCAAGCAAGCCCGATTGATTAGACCACTCTAATGGATGAAGCCTTCAAGCACTCAAGTGATTCCACTGATGATGGGAGCTCACGAGCTTGTACCCAAGATTAACCTTTAGTAATAGAAATCTTCAAAGAGAGCTTTCATGGTTGCCCACAAGAATTCTCTGCATGCTGAGCTCCATGTCTATAATCCAAGTGAGAGGGGTAAAAGGGGCTAAAAGATCTCTTGAGAGATGAGCTTCCAAAGGCTGTGGGATGATTTTTTAGCTTGGTCGAGCTTTAGTGGCTGTCTCATACAATGTACAACAGTGTTTTCAACATGCAAGAGCTCAAATGTCAGAGAAGAAAGCCCAAATATTACTCAGGGGCTTCAGTCAGTTACCCAAGGATCAAGGAGACCAGGGAAGTGGCTGATTTGTTAGGGCAAAGGGGTAGGAGGAGGATAGGAGAAGTAGCGCAATTTGTGATGTAAATTTTTAGCTGCTGCTGCTTGGAGCTTCAGCTTGGTTTTCTCAAGCATCTAGGCTGCTCAATCTGTTTGCTGGGAGTGTGGGGAATCAATTCCAGGTAGTGGATGATGTCATGGAGGGATTTGGAGCAAGATCTTAAGGGATTATAAGGGATTGGCAGCCACGGCAGCTTGTAGGAGAAGAGAGAAAGGAGGGCTAATGCAAAAAGTAACTTTGACTTTACCCTCCTCTAAACTCTTGAACCTCCAATTTACCTTGGAATCTCTAAAATTTGCATGAAAAGGAGCGACCTACTAAGTTAGCCATTTTACCTCCAGATATGTTTGAGTCTCTAGCCATAGCTCTTGCTTGCTCCAAAAAGCTAAAACTAATGGTGGCCCTTCTTGTTGTATTGTATACCTATGACTTGAGTAACTAGGGTTTGAGATTTGAAAAGGGACTAGATTGAGAAAAAGGAAAGGAGAAAAGGACCGAAGCTTGATGCTCTAATGCCACTTGTAATGAATGAAGCTAAGCGGAGAGAGGAGAATGAGCTAAAAAGAGAGAAAGAGAGAAGGAAGAAGAGAAGAAAGACTAAAAGAGGAGAGAGAAAGACATAAAAGAGGGGAGAAAGGAGGAGGAGTCCATGCAAGCTTGAGATGAAGGTGAAGAGTATATTCTTGATAATACTTCAATTTTCTAAATTGGGAATTTTACACCTTAAATACCTCGGTCAGTGTGACTAAGTGTCTATCCCTCCAGTTCCCATGTATCCCACTCATTACACTTCTTAGGGTTAGCCTATATTGCTTGTTCACTGATGATATGATCCAAGTACTCCACTTTAGCCTACATGAAAGAGCACTTCTTCTCCTTAGCAAAGAGTCTGTGATGTCTCAACACATCAAAAACCTTCCTCGTATGTGATAAATGGTCACATACAATCTTGTTGTAAATCAATATATCATCAAAGAAGACTAGGACAAACTGGAAGAGGAAAGGCTGCAAAGTCTTATTGATTAGACTTTGGAAGGTAGTTGGAGCATGAGTTAGCCAACATAGCATCACTAGGAAATGGTATATCCCACAATTAGTCCTAAAGGCAATCTTAATTTCATCACCCTCTTGCATATATATCTAATGATATCAAAATCTCAAATCAATCTTGGTAAAGAATCTAACTCCCTTGAGCTCATCAAACAAATAATCAACTCTAGGTATTGGATACTTGCTCTTCCCTACGATCTTGTTTAAATCCCTATAGTTAATACACATATTGAAGGATCCATATTTCTTCTTCACTAATAATACCGAAGAGGCATAATGTGAAGAACTTAGCTCAATAAATCCCATTTGTGAAAGCACTTGCATTTTGACAATCTATGGGGTGGCTTATTGAGTGGCTTTGAATGAGGCTCTAAATCAATAGGATGATCCACTACTCTCTTAGGAGTTAATGAAGTAGGTACTTCAAACAAGTCCTTATACTCCTTAAGTAGAGCTTTCAAAGTAGGATGCTTTGTTGAATTATTGAATTGATATTCAACCTATTTATTCAAGTGCAATATAAAAATCTAAACTTTAAGGGCTTTCCCTTACTTTGTTTCCAGAGGCTTGTTCAAAATATACTTCTATCCTTCACTAGCCAATAAATTAACTATTTGATGAGTGCTTCTTATACTCCTTCTTGAATTATTTAATGGTGATAAGATGAAAATTGGATTTACTCAGGATTCCTTATAGATAGATAGGTTTCTCATCAATGGAAAACTCCATGTACAACTGCAAGAAATCCATAGTAATCTTCCCTAAAGTCATAAGCCAATCACAAACAAGTACAAGATCTATGGATCCTATTTTCAAAGCAATTAGGTTCACTTGTACTTTATAATTTTTAGCTAACTGTATGGGAACCTATGGGCACATTTGAGTGTTGATTTCCTCCTCACCATTAGCTACTTGTACTCTTATGTGTTGCTATAAATTAGTGGAAAAATAGTGTAACCTGTCCAAAACTAACTTATTCATAAAATTGTGCGTACTGCCATTGTCTATCAGGATAAACACATCCTTTCCATGAATGGTACCCTTCATATGAAGTGTATTAGGGCTCTTTGAACATGTCCAAGCATCCATGGAAATAGAATAAAGGGTAATGGCAATAAGAGGTAAATATGTCCCACCAGGATAAAAAGGATTATGCCCACCAAGGTGAAATGGAAATCCATCCACAACCTCATAAGTCTGATCAAGATCAAGATCTTCATCATGCTCTTCAAATTCAACTTCACTTACTATTGATTCATCATTAAGCTCATCATTCACATTCTCAAGTACTATCATGTTGTAATTCTTAGCCTTCGTATTCTTAAAGGTGCAATTTTATGCATGATTAATCATATAATTTTCACCACATTTGAAACATAGACACTTTTCTTTCTTTTCCTTGAAAAGATCCATAGGTATAAACTTGGTATTATTTGTTGAATTGTTTTGGGGTCAATTGTCACCTTGCTAGGCTCCACTTTATGGTTGATTGTTGGATTTCAAGAACTTTGCTATCTTGAGGCATTGCAAGTAGGGTATGTAGGAACTTTGGAACTACTGAATGAAGTATTGGAACCTCCATAATTGCCACCAACGTTTTCATGTTTAACAGCAATCCTTTACTATTAAAAAAAAACCTATATAGGAATGTCCCTCCTATACTTATAAGCATACCTCTCTATTGCTAGCTCAATAGCACAAAATAGTGTGGTGAGTTTCTGGGCCATAACATCAATTATCAAATTAGGTTCCCCATAGATATACTTATGGAACTTTGCATCATCATTTACACTCTCTACATACATGGTAAGATTCAAAAATTGTTTTGTGTACTCTCTAATAATTGATAGGCTTCTTTGGTCCTACTGATATCATCTTCTTGTTAACTTTTCTTTCTCAATAGGAGATGCAAACACTTGAACCATCTTAACAATGAGAATGGGATAGACCGGTCTTAGTAATGAGGTCTGATTCTGTCAATTAAGAATAGTCTCAACAACTGACCAATGGAACATATTGGATTGGGAGAGGAGTTCGAGAGGTGCCATTGAAATAAGAATGAAATACATACATCATAGATAGACATAAAGGTGGCTTACAAAACAACAAAACAAAATAAATAAATAAGATTTTGTTAGAGTATCAACTCATACACAACACGAAAGACCACTCTAAGCCAACCACATCCTAGAAAAATTCAGCATGACCTACCACACATGAGACCGATAGCTTCATGAGATGTAAACATACATGCATCCTAAAATCCCATATCATGCAATAAAAATAAAAAATAAACACACCATAACCTTTGACTACATCAGGTGGCTGTCAAAATACTAGAAAACACAACAAACTTCACCACACTAACACTATAGAAACAAGACCAAACTACATAATAAGGATTGATTTTAAGAGACTGTGTCACACTCATATCCATGTATCGTGTTCATTGATTAGATGATGGATGTGCAATGTAGATGGATTTGGATTTAATGGAATGTGAACTTTATCAAATATTAACAATGGGTGAATTATTTTATTAGGTGGTCAATCTTAAAAAGAAAACCGTGGTTCCTTTTATCCATTAAGAAAAATTATTATGTGTTCACAGTGCATTAAATAGACCCTAGAATTCAAACTTGACTCTAAGGGTCTCTAAATGCACATTCATTTTTACAAATTATTGTATGTGGAGTGCTTTTTAACTAGTGCATTCGAGAGTGATGGTTGGCTCATTTTATTACAAATTACAATGTGCATATTTAATGCATGAAATGCATGCAATGTGAACAGTGGGGTTTTTTAATTTTATTTAAAATTATGTATGTTGAGTGTGTAAATACACATAAAAAGGGTGATCGACTAGTTTAGTTTAGCAATAAAATGTGGCTTGTGGTACACTCTGAGCATACACCTATTTGAGTTAGGTCTTGCTAGTGTTGTGTAAACTTTGCCCTATTACACAAGGGGTGTGTCAGCTTACTGACGGATTCATTTGACATGCTTGGGTGTTTGCTCAATGTCCATATGACTGTCAGATGCTAATGCTGCTTATGCTTTGATAGTCAGTGGTTGACTTGTGCATTCATTTTGCCTACAGTTTACTCTCATTGTACCTAGCTGTAATTTATTACAGCAAGTAGTTATGCATGGACTAACATGGAATTTTCTTGCTGAATCATCATGATTTTATGTACTTTTGATGGTACTTGGTGGGCATCATCATTAGCTATCAGTTCATGGTCATTTTACCTTGGTTTTGGTGGTATTTTGGTTGTTTTCAACAGAAAATAGCTAGTTTTGAACTATCAGCACCATTTTGGATTGCAATATCTCAAGCAATTGAGAGGATTTCTTGGCCATTTGGGCTACTACATAAGATTTATTGCACATTTTGCAACCAAGGCAGCCCCTCTACACAAGCTCCTAAGGAAAGATGCGGATTTTCTTTCGATTGATGACTGTGAAGAGGCCTTTAATACCCTAAAATAGTGCTTGATCCAAGCACCTATTTTACAACCTCTCGATTGGACGAAGGAGTTCCATGTGCACACATATGCATCAGTTGAAGAGCTAGGTGTTGTCCTATGTCAAAAGGGCCCCTCTAAATTAGATCAACCCATTTATTATGCATGTCGAAAGGTCACTGATAAGGAATGGAACTACACAGTGATAGAGCTTGAGTGCTTGGAAATGGTATTTGCACTAGAGAAGTTTCGACACTATCTATTGTCAACGCATTTCAAGTTCTATGTGGATCATGAATCCCTGTCCTTCCTAATGAACAAAGTAGATGTTAAAGGACGACTGATGAGATGGTTGCTCCTATTTCAGGAGTTCAATTTTGAAGTGGTCACTAAGCTTGGCCGTTCCCATGTCCTAGCCGATCATCTATCATGGATCGCTCAAACAGAGGAAGAGGAACAGGATGATCCAGACCTTCCTGATGCTTCTTTGTTTCTAGTTGAAACAGTTATTCCCTGGTATGCAAATATAGCCAACCTCCTGGCAACTCAACAGTATCCTCCTGGCATTTCAAGCTGTGAGAAGAATAAGCTTCTGTTAGAATCAACCCCCTACACTTTGCTAGGTGGTACACTATACAAGAGAGGCAAAGATGAAGTGCTGTGAAGATGTGCTGCAAGGGATGAAATCGGCATAGTATTGAAAGAATGCCATGAAGAACCATGTGGTGGACACTTCACAGTAGAAGCGACAGCCAGGAAGGCTTTGTTAGCAGGATATTGGTGGGGCCGATCCTCCACAAGGATCCACATGACTATTGTAAAAGATGTGATTCTTGTCAGCAAATGGGGAAACCCACCAAAACAAGTGCTATGCCATTGCAACCCATTCTTCCCCTAAAGCCATTCGAGAAGTGGGAGATTGATTTTGTGGGTCCTATTGATCCACCTGCCAGACAGAAGCAGAACATATACATCTTAGTATGTAAGGATTATGTCACAAAGTGGTGTGAAGCTAAAGCCTTGAAGCGGGACGATGGTAACAGCGTAGCCCTGTTCATGTACGAGAATATTATCACCCATTTTGGCAGTCCCCTTGAGGTGGTAAGTGACAGAGACACTCATTTCCTTAACAAAATCATGGAGGAGTTGATAGAGCTATATAAGATCCGCCATAGCAAGTCCACTCCTTATTACCCCAGAGCTAATGGCCAAATTGAAGTCACCAATCGCATCCTCTGCTCGATCCTAATAAGAACGATTATCACACATCATCGTGACTAGGACGATTGACTTACAGAGGCCCTTTGGGCATACAGAACCTCCCATAAGGCAGCTACATAACAAACCCCTTTCCAGCTAGTGTATGGTACAGAAGTCGTCTTCCCTATTCTATCTTCAACATCACTAAGCTTGATGGTACGAATTATGCCTATTGGAAGAGCCAAGTTTGACAGGTATTGGTGCACAAATCTTAGATCAAGCCACTAAGGCTGCATGGTGAGCAGCCTGAAACTATGACTGATGACGAATGGGATGATCTTGATGAGTTATGCAAGTCTATCCTCATCTTGTCTCTCACTAAACAAGTGCATTACAATGTGGTTGAGGAAGCACAGAGTGCTTGGCAGCTTTGGGATAAAATTAAGAACCTCTATGATAAGAAAAGTCTAGCAAGTTAAATGTATTGGCTGAAGTAGCTTATGAACCTGTGCATGAAGGAGAATATGACAATGTCTACTCATTTGAGCTAGTTCCGTGCAAATTTTAAGAATTTGACTTCGCAAGGCATTACCTTTAATGATGAGATTACTCCATTGTTTTTTCTTGGGAATCTGAGTGAGCCATGGGGTGTATTCCACACTGCCTTATGTGCTCCTACCACTACTCTGAACTTGCATTATGTAGAGAGTGCTCTTCTACAGGAAGAGATCAACCGTAAGAACTTGGATGTCTCTCGTGTGTCACATGCTTTGACTCTTAGAGGCGGAGATGGTAATGAAAAGAATGATCGTGGGTATGGATGTGGTAGAGACTCGCAAAAGTCTAGGTCTAAGTCATGTGGTAAGTCGCATAGCAAGTCTCGTGGGAGAAATGCTAATGTGACATGTCATCATTGCGGCAAGGAGGGTCATATACGCCCATAGTGTCATGAGTTGTGCAATGAGAAGGGCAAAGAGAAGGGGAAAGAAAAAGTATAGGAAAAGTCCTCTGATCGCAGCATTATGCTTGCGAAATCCAGTGTGAAAATCAAGGAGATAAATGTCATGCAGATTGATGACTCCAATGCAGAGTACATACTTTCAGCTAGTTCTTGTGATGCTATGACCAAGGTTCACTCTATGTAGGTGCAATGCTAGCTTTTGGATTCCGGTGCTTCATTTCATCTTACTCCATGCTGTGAGTGGTTCCATTCTTACTGCACTATCTCTGGTTCAATTCACTTGGGTGATGAGATAGCTCACTTGCTATTGTTGGCATTGGGGATGTATAGCTACAATTCTCTAATGGCAGTACTTTTCTATTACAGGATGTACGTCATGTACCTACAGTTACATGCAGTCTTATGTCTGCACTGCAACTTGATGATGCTGGGTTTGATGTTTCATTTGGGGATTTTGCCTAGAAGATCACACGTGGCAGACTTGTGCTTGCTAGAGATATCAAGGCTGATAGCCTCTGTCCTCTTGTAGTTGATGGGTCCTCTATTGACCATGTTTTGTCAGTGGGTTCCATCCCACATGTATCTCTTTGGCATGACCATTTGGGCTATATGTCTTTGAAGGAAATTAAAATGCTTTCTGGTTTTTGCAGTACTTGCCGCCCTTGACTATGCATGTTTTGATTCATGTGAGCATTGTCTTTACAGACAGACTAGGAATATGCATAAGAAGTCTGGTATGACATGCATGAGTGAGCCCCTGGCATTGGTACATTCAGATGTCTGTGGGCCCATGCCATGTTAGTCTATGGGTGGTGCAAAGTATTTTGTGACACTCATTGACGGTTTTTTGTGTAAAGTCTAGGCTTACCCCATTAAGCTTAAGCTAGATGTATTGGCTGTGTTTTAAAGATGGCTTGCATTGGTTGAGAACCAGATTGGCATAGGCTAAAATGCCTTAGGACTGGCAATGGGGGCGAATATGTGTCACATACCTTTGAGTAGCTGTGTGAAGAGAGGGGTATTAAGTATCGGTTGACCGCCCCCTATACCCCACCCCAGAATGGTTTGGCTGAGTGGATAAATAGAATAATCAAGGAGCATGTACGCAATATGCTTAGCCATGCAGGCCTACCACAAAGCTTTTGGGATGAGGTAGTCAGTATAGTTATGCATGTCATCAATAGATCACCTTCTAGTGGTTTGGATTTTCAGGTTGTAGAGGAGGTATGGACTAGAAAACCTCCGTCTTATGTGCATCTACGTGTCTTTGGATGTGAGTCATTCTGCCATGTGACCAAGGACAAGCGGACTAAGTTGGATCCTAAGAGTGTCAAATGAATTGTCCTTCACTATGGAGATGCATACGAGATAGGTTACCACCTCTGGGATCCGCAAGCGCGGAAAGTCATCCGTAACCATGATGTAGTCTTCCATGAAAACAAGATGCATAGGCAACCTAAGAAGGTGGTAGAGATACACAGGGTTATATTCCAGGATAAGCCCCATGCTCCTGCATAGCCAGTTAGACAGCCTATAGTAGCAATTGGTACACATGGCCAGGGTGTTGGATAGGTAGCAAAGCCTGCACTAAGATGGTCTACTAGAGCTAGATGTCCACTTGATAGATTTGAACCCTCGATGAATTATGTCTTGGTTATAGATGCAGGAGAGCCTCTCTCCTATGATGAGACTATGCGCAGGGGTGACAATTACTCCTAGGAGAGGGCTATGCAGTCTAAGAAGGACTCCTTGCATAAGAATATGACTTGGGATCTGGTTGCACTGCCTCATGGCAAGAAGGCTTTGCCATGCAAATGGGTGTACAAGCTGAAAAGTACCAAGCCATCTTATAAGAAGGCAAGCCTTGTTGCTAAGGGTAGTTGACTTTGATTAAGTATTTTCTCATGTGGTCAAGATGACCACCCTACACTTGGTTTTGGCCTTGTCGCGCACCTTGACTTGGACATGTATCAGATGGATGTCAAGACTGCATTCTTTCATGGGGATTTGCATGATGAGATATACATGGAGCAGCCTAAGGTCTTTGCAAAATTTGGCAAGGAGCACCTAGTGTGCAAGTTGAAGAAAAGTCTTTATGACTTGAATCAGGCACCTAGGAAGTGGTATCATAAGTTTGATGCCTTTATGCAGTCACAAGCCTATAGTAGGAGTGCTATGGATCCGTGTCTTTACACGAAGAAAGCCCGTGATGGCTCATTGCTTATTTTGGTACTTTATGTGGATGATATGCTAATAGCAAGGAAAGCTCATGATGAGCTGGATACTCTTAAATCTCAATTGAAGAAGAGCTTTGAGATGAAAAATTTGGGATAGGCCTCTCACATTCTTGGTATGCACATTAAGCATGATAGACATAAGGGAATATTCTACCTCTCATAGAGGGACTCACAGAGGGAGTACATTCATAAAGTCATTGAGCATTTTCACATGTAGGATGTGAAGCCTATTGGTTGTCCATTACCTTCCTGTGTGAAGGTTTCACAGGCCAAATGTCCACAAATAGATGAGTAGAAGGCCGAGATGGCCAAGATCCCTTATGCACTAGCCATGGGTAGTTTGATGTATGCCATGATAGGCACTCGTGAGGACATTTCCTTTGCCGTTGGTGTTGTGGCACACTATATGGCTACACGTAGCAAGAAACATTGGGATACTGTGAAGGGTATCGTGAGATACATGAAAGGCACATCATATATGTATATTTGCTATGGCAGCCATGATATAGGAGTTATGGGGTACACAAACTCCAATTATATAGGACATGCAGATAGTAGGAAGTCCACTTCCGGCTATGTATTCACCTATGTTGGAGGTGCTATCTCTTGGATGTCCAGGGTTCAAAAGTGTATGACTCTCTCTACCACTGAGATCGAGTATGTTGTAGCCACCACTGAGGCTTGCAAGGAGGCCATATGGTTGGGCTGCTTGGTTCATGACATTGGGATTGACATTATACCTATGTTGCATTCGAATTCTATGAGTGCTATTCAGCTAGCCAAGAATCATGTCTTCCATGCAAAGATGAAACACATTGAGATGAGGTATCACTTCATACATGGGGTCATGGAGGATAGGTTTGTTGACCTTGTCAAGATCTCCACTAACAAAAATCCTACAAATCTGCTCACGAAAAGCCTCACTACTGAGCACTTTGCCTTCTCAAGAGATTGATGGGCATTGGATGAGATGAAGTTTTTCCTGATCCTGTTGTACATGTGTACATTATACTATCTTTTTTTTTTCTTTTCACTCCTCACACGGGGAAGATTCGCCTTTAAATGGGGGGTTGTTGGGGATAAAGGCGCCTCCACCTAACTGCTTGTGTATTACTACACTAACAGTAACCATTACACACTGCAGCAGGTGGCGGGCGCCCGTCACCTCACTTTATTCTTTATTCTTTCAGTGACAATTTGAATAAAGGAAGGCCCGGTCACACATTGTGACTATTGGAGTTCCCATTTGGTCTCTCTCTCTCTCTTTCTTGCTCTTGCTCTGCTGCCATAGCTCTTCCAAGCAAGCTTTAATCCTTCTCACCTTTCATAAAGTAGAAGAGAATTATAGTGCAATGTAGAAAGAGCTCCTCGCAATTGTATGGGCCATAAGAAAACTCCATCCATATTTTCATGGCAAGAAGTTTTAATAGAAACAGATCACCAACTGTTGATATCAATGATGTAAAAAGTACACCCCCAGGCAGATTATTGCATTGGATCTTGTCCCTATAGGAATATGATTTTATCATAATATACATGAAAGGTGATACAAATGCCATAGTAGACAGCTCCAGAAATCACCATATGCAAAACACATAGGTATGTAACATTGCCATGGAAAAAAGCACATTTTCATCACTATAACAACAACAAAAAAAGATAGCAGAAATCATGAATAATATCAGATACAATCCATCTAGTGAAGACGATAGAAAATTCTAGATAGAAGACAACCTACTCTACTATATCTAATAGGGACAAGAACCAAGATTCTATGTACCACAAACCTTGACACAAACATATATGGATTACTACCACACATAAGGTGTTTGAACACTTAGGGTTTCACAAATTATTGGAATAATTGAGGCAAAGATACTATTGGCCATGCATGAGATCAACAATAGCTCCAGTATATCATAGAATGTACAATATGTTAGGCATACAAGGGTCCACCACAAAAGCATGGGAAACTACCACCACTTACAGCATCCAACCCATTTGAGCTAGTAGGGTGGGACATCATAGGCCCCTTTTAAGAATTAGTCTAGGACAACAACTGATTTGTTTTATTCATAGGTTATTTGACAAGATGGTGCAAGATAGAGGCTATTCTAGACAATTCAAGTGCAACAATATTAGAGTTCATGTTGTAGAAAGTCATACTAGAACACTCATATCTACCTAGGAACAATATTGTTAAACCATGGATAGCAGTTCAAAAGCAAAGTGATGGCCATCCTATCTCAAAGCATGGAAATTTAGCAAATCTTCACATCACCTTATCGTAATACAAATGGCATAATAGAAAGACTAAATAAGATAATAAAGTAGATGATAGCAACATATATAGATCCTTTACATCAAACTTGGGATGAAATACTCCCCTTTGTCACGCAAGCCTACTGAACATCACTCAAAATATAAACAAAAATCAGCCCATTCAGGGCATTGTATGATTAGGATCCCATCTTTCCACCTCAACATAATCACAATGAAAAACAAGCTCACACACACACACACACACACACACACACACACACACACACACACACACACACACACACACACACACACACACAGAGGTGCACAGATCGGATGTTGTACCCTCGTGTAGTGAATGCCGGAAGGTCCCCAAGAACAATAGAACTCTACTTTTTGCACAAATTACAAGGTAAAAAGCATGAACGACAAGAGCAAGAGACCAATTGGGTGCAATCTCCCCCCATGCCTTGTGTGAGCACTCCACAAAGCATGTATTTTATGTATTATTCATCTTCAAGCTCAAATAATAGCCCAAATTACAAAAAATAGCAAGCTTTTAGCTTTTGAGTTTGCTTTAACACAAAATAGGAATAAAGCTAATGGACGGTGCCCAAAGAGTCTGGCATGCCCAATACAATGTCCAAGTAGAAACAACATAATCGTGCGCCCATGCGCTTACAAAATAATAATAAATATTCGATGCCTCAATAAATAGGCATGACAAAATATAGGCGCCATGCCTAAGGTATGCACCCATCAAAATATAATCAATAAATCGAATACTCGCTATCCTCCAATGCTTTTCTCCGCCACTGCTGCTATCTCTACACATCAACTGAAGCATTCACAATCGTTAGTAAAATAATACAATTAAGCCAAAAAAAGTGAATACTTAGCAGCCTTCAGCTACATAAATAAATCAACTGGTTAGAAATAAATCCTAACCTTAATTTATTACGAGTGCGCACTCTAAACTCATAAACGTTTATTAATTTAATATGCATTTTGCGGAATCACCCGCTATGGAATCACCCATGTACACACTAAATTAATGAAACGCCCAAAAAGGACAAGCGTCCCCATCAACTTCTCGCACAAAGAATCCACTTTGTGTATGAGCCCCGGTCATCAAAGTTTACGGAATCCACCGTAAAACCTCACGGAATCCACCGTGGCACGGAATCCATCGTGAAATATGCCTCCTGACATCATATCCCCAGGGTGGGATAGCAATTGACCTCAATTGCTATTAGCTCAATGTGGAGCTAACAAAGTGGGGAAAGCATTTAAGTCTCTAGCGTGCATCCATTGTGCTTCCTCTACAGGATGGTTCTTAAATTTAACTAGATATCTAGAATATCTTTGGCCAGTTCTAGTGGTCATAAAGTCAGTATCTATGATAGCTTCAGGTTCAAGTATTTCAGTGTCTTCCTCTAATAAAGGTGGGTTTTCATAAACAGGGTACATGTTTCAATAAGTCAAAGGATTTCTGTTGATTTTCGGACCAATGATAGACAATACCTTTCTTCAAAAGTTTGGTCAGTGGTAAAGCAAGTAATGAAAAATTACGTACAAACTTCTTATAGAAACTAGCAAGACCAAGGAATGATCGTAGCTCATGCACATTTTTAGGTACATGCAAATTCAATATTGCATCTATTTTCTTAGGGTCAACTTTAATTCCATCATATGATACAATATGACCTAAATACTCAATTTCTATTTTAAAGAATTCACTATTTTCAGGATTTGCATACAGTTGATTATCTTTTAATAACTGAAAAACCAATGACAAATGCTCATAATGTTCTTTCTCATTTTGACTAAACACCAAAATATCATCAAAGAAGACAATTACACAATACTGATATTTCAAAAATATACGGTTCATCATTCTACTAAATGTAGCAGGTGCATTAGTCAATCCAAATGGCATCACTAAAAATTCATAATGACCAAACTGTGTCCTAAATGCAGTCTTGAATATGTTTGACTTATCTAGTCTCACCTGATGATAACCAGACTTAAGGTCTATTTTACTAAATATAGTAGATCCTTGCAGTTTATCCATAAGGTCATCAACTCTAGGAATTGGATACCTATTCTTTACAATAATCTTATTTAAAGCTCGATAGTCAATGCACATATGATAGGTATTATTCTTTTTCTTGACTAACAGAACAGGTGCACCGAATGGAGAACTACTAGGTCTAATCAATCCTCTATTTAGTAATTCCTCAACTTGACTCTGAATTTCTCTTTGCTCTATCTGGTTATGCCTATATGGTGCTTTGCAAGGTGGTTGTGTACTAGGAATCAAATCTATTTTATGGTCTTCTGGACGTGAAGGAGGTAAACCAGGTGGTAGGTCTTTGGCAAAACAGTCCTTGAAATGTGCAAGAAATTCTTTATGCCTAGGATGCATATGATTTTCTTTTACTTGTAGTTCATTCACCCAAATGAGATAAGATTTACTACTTTTGCGTAATGCACGTTTAGCTTGAGTATGCGAAAGCAGTGGAAAAGCATTAGATGCATGCATACCATATAATGTAATAGGTTTTCCTTGAAATTTAATATTAATTGAATGTGTGGAATAATCTATATCTGGGTTATGCTGATGACGCCAAGGCATACCTAAAATAATGTCACTTGACTGTAATGGAACAACTAGAAAATTTCTTCTTTCAGTGTATTGACCAATTTGAATCTCTAAGTCATGCACTTCCTGTGTACCATTATACCTAGTGCCTAAGAATGCTGCTATGATGCGATAATACGTAGGTACTATCTGTAACTTCAATTCTTTTACTAGCTTTAGTGAAATAAAATCATGAGTACTACCGTCATCATGCAAAATAATCTTTTCCTTTCCATGCACCAAACATTTCATTGTCAATAAAGAATGTGGAGTTGGCATGCCTGGTAAAGTATCCGAAGGAGTAGTAGTGTCCTCCTCATCTTCCGTGAAATTAGGCATATCTTCATGTTCTTCATCTTCCATTGCTCCAAGGTAGTTGATATGGGCAGGTGGCTTCTTCGAATGGCAATTTGCTGCTAGATGTCCAGGCTGCTGGCATTTATAACATACTATTGGCTTGGCTTTGGTTACATTTTTTGCAATGGCAGGAAGTCTAGGGACATTAGGATTTGGCTATGGAACAGGCTTAGGGTTTTGATTGACATTAGATGGTAAAGCAAGTGGTTTTGCCCAATTATTACGGAAAGATGATGAAGTGAAATGACCTTGATTAAATCTTCTAAAATTTGAGTTGAATTGCTTAGATCCATAGTTACCATTGGCTTGGAATTGCTGTGGACGTCTGTCTCTACCTTGCAGCTTGTCTTCAGTGTCGTGAGCTAGTGAAATGGTGTCTTCAAGAGTAGCAGGCTTGAGCATGTTAACTTCAGCGTAGTAATGCCCAAGGAGTCCAGACATATACTTGGGCTTGTGTGTCGCTTCAGGTACGTCTTCAAGCATGCGTAACTGGAGTAGTGCATTCCAAAAACGCTCTGTGTACTGAGGAATAGGCTCACGATCCCCTTGCTGAAGAAGATCCCATTGCTTTATGGCTTTCTCATGAAATTGTGGAGGAAGAAAATTTTGCATAAACTTCTTCTTGAAATTCTCCCAGGTAGCGGGACAATCTATACTCTTGCGTACTACAGTCCACCAAAGAGATGCTCTATCCACTAAATGATTAGTGACACACTCGATTTTATCTTTTTCTGCATAGGTTTCCTCATGAAAGTAGTCGTCAAACTGACTAATGAATGCAAGAATAGTTTTTTCCTCTCGAGTGCCATTGAAAGTACGGAATTTGAAATTTATTTTACTTATCTTTTATTCCTTGCGGATGGTTTGAGCTTCGAGAGTCGCATCGATGGTACGTCGGATAAGATCTTCAGATTGAGGTTCTTCTTTGTCAGTAGATGATCTTTGTAAATTTGCCAATTGAACTTGCAATGCTTGCCTAGCTCGTCGTTCTTCATCCAATTGCATCATGATTAAATCCAGCTTTTGCTCCATCGTAGGTTTAGGTAGGTCACCTTCAGCCCACTAAATCATCCATATGTAGTTCCGTCATTCTGCAAAACTCAAAAGACCTTTCTCACTCAAAATCAAGTTAGTGGAATGAGCGTAGCTCAAGTTTGGGAATACAAGGCTTATGTATTTTTGGGTGTGGCTTTCACAATCTTCGAAAAATCTGTGTTTTAACCTTCTTCATATGCTGAAAATGCTTCAGTAAATCTGCGTATGCATAGAGTACCTTCCAATGAACAACTTTGCAGTTTGGAGTTTCTGCGTAGAAACAACCCTTCCATGAGTTTTGAACAGAAGTCATTTTTGACTCCAGTTGACTTGTCTGACTTGCAGAGTACCAGACTAATGTGACTTTAGAGTTTGTAGACTTGCAGAACTTGGTTGCTTTATGGAACTTGCAGAACTTTGACTTGATAGACTTGCTGAATCTGAACTTTGCAGACTTGCAGTACTTGCTGAATTGTAAGACTTATGTAACTTGGAGCTTTGGTAAGTAAGCTTTAGCTTACTGATCAAAACGTGAAATCGTGGGGGGGAGGGGCTGTTTTTCAGCTAGCGGCACAAAAATCGGAGGTCTCTTGATACCACGTGATGATGATTTGAAGCTTTTAAGCTTATAAAGCTTTAATACTAACTTAATAATCATAAAAGCTTTTAAGCTTTTAGGCTATGGAGGCTTATCTCTGTGTATGAAGATAACTTGATGAAGAAGAGATAGAAGTGGTCCTCCGCCACTGCAGAACAGTCCCTCACAGTTTGATGATGGAAATAGAGGTTCTTGATCTCCAGGAATCTGCCTGTATATACCATTCGTGACGAGATTGACCGTAGAGCCCGATCGTTCCAGGAGCTCTGCCTTCGCACAAGATGGGTAGCGATTGGAAGCTCTTGATCTCAGCTTCGCTCTGATACCACTGGTGCGCAGATCGGAAGTTGTATGCTCGCGTAGTGAATGTCGGAAGGTCCGCAAGAACAATAGAACTCTACTTTTTGTCCAAATTACAAGGTAAAAAGCATGAGCGACAAGAGCAAGAGACCAATTGGGTGCAATCTCCCCCCATGCCTTGTGTGAGCGCTCCACAAAGCATGTATTTTATGCATTATTCATCTTCAAGCTCAAATAATAGCCCAAATTACAAAAAATAGCAAGCTTTTAGCTTTTGAGTTTGCTTTAACACAAAATAGGAATAAAGCTAATGGACGGTGCCCAAAGAGTCTAGCATGCCCAATACAATGTCCAAGTAGAAATAACATAATCATGCGCCCATGCGCATACAAAATAATAATAAATATCTGACGCCTCAATAAATAGGCATGACAAAATATAGGCGCCATGCCTAAGGTATGCGCCCATCAAAATATAATCAATAAATCGAATACTCGCTATCCTCCAATGCTTTCCTCCGCACTGCTGCTATCTCTGCACATCAATTGAAGCATTCACAATCGTTAGTAAAATAATACAATTAAACCGACAAAAAAGAATACCTGGCAGTCTTCAGCTACATAAATAAATCAACTGGTTAGAAATAAATCCTAACCTTAATTTATTACGAATGCGCACTCTAAACTCATAAACGTTTATTAATTTAATATGCATTTTGCGGAATCACCCGCTATGGAATCACCCATGTACACACTAAATTAATGAAACGCCCGAAAAGGACAGGCGTCCCCATCAACTTCTCACACAAAGAATTCAGTTTTTGTATGAGCCCCGGTCATCAAAGTTTACGGAATCCAGCGTGGCACGGAATCCACCGTGAAATATGCCTCCTGACATCACACACACACACATACACACACACAAAAGGTTGGTATGCATATCTATCCATCAAACAACCATTCCTCAAATTATCAATACAAAGAAACCTACATGAAGCATAGGAGAAGCAAAAAAGACAACATGATCAACATCATCACATCAGGAATATAGCAAAGGAGACTTAGTAAGTATATAACTTCCTATAAGAAGGAAAGGCTTAACAGAATCTTTCATGCATAGGCGGCTCGTCGGCCCATATTGGATCAAAGATAGGATCAAAACCTACACAAATAAGGTCAAACATGAGGATAGAGGGACAATCACTATAGCACATGTCACAAGGATAAAACCATATTTTTAGCCATCCAACTCGAGAATAGAAGCCCAATGTCAACACCTATAGTAGAGTGAGCAAGTGGACAAGGACCTGATTATCAACAACAAGAAACTAGATTAGAGACAACATAATAAAAAACAAGAACTCACGTAGATAACAATAATAGAAAATATGGCTCGACCTATCACACAGAGCAAACCAAGCAACAACATCTCGACACTGAATGGCTAGTGATGCAGACACCGAATCCTAGCACCATAGGGTCAACTCCATCAAATTCAAAGGTTGCAACATCCTTCAGAGGGGGTTTTGCCCTTCTCTAGAAGATTAATAATATAGGCAACATTCAAAAGCAACGTTTTCTATAGAAATGACCTTTGCTAGAACATTCCAAAGAAAATAAAAAATAAAAAACAACCTTGTAAATAGAAATGTTAATTTGATTATACCTTTCAAAAGAAGGGTACATTTGAATGAAAACCTTCAAATACAATTTAATATATAGTTTTACATTATTCTTAATCAAAAATACAAGTTTAAGTTAAAAATTCAATGACCTTGATTCTAACTTTTAAGTTCTCATTGCTTGAAGTCTCAACCTATCACCTAGTAGTCATTACTACTCTCTGTAATCATTAAGTGTAATGAGTCATGGCCCCATCTACCATTTGGCAGCCTGGCCTCTTAAAATTTTTCTTTTTTTAATATTCTCTCTCTCTCTCTCTCTCTCTCTCTCTCTCTCTCTCTCTCTCTCCATGTAAGTAAGTTGTAACAAATTCATTAAATAGATGATTCATGACTATTAGGCTCTTTCCCTCTCTCTCTCAAGGAGAAGAAGGAAGGAGTCTACAGATCATCTACTATCTCAAGGTCAAAGGAAGGGAAGGCTGAGGTCTTGTCTCTCAAGCCAGGTAGCATATATATATATATATATATCATGGAGTCGTGCCTCGCCTACTAGTATACTAGCCAAACTGCCACTGTCCTGCACATGCACATGCTAGCCAGTAGCAAGCGCTGCTCCTCTGCTTCCACATTCGACTCTCTTTGCCCCTCCAATCTCGTTGCTTTGATGCTATCCACTCTCCTGTCGGTATAGACTATTCTCTCTACTCCCTCTCCATTGTTGAGTGTTGCTATGCTTTCTCCACCTCCTCTCTCTCTCTCTCTCTCTCTCTCTCTCTCTCTCTCTCTCTCTCTCTCTCTCTCTCTCTCTCTCTCTCTCTCTCAAAAGGGTTTTGCTTGGGGTGCCTACAATCTCTCTCTCTCACTCTCAAAAAAGGATTTTATTATTTTTATTAAAAATACATAGATAATAATCCAATATTTAGAGGTTGGGGATTAGCCGGCATATTTCCTAATTGTTGAATCCCCTATGCTGAATAGCTAAGTTATAGTCCTACTAGAGGATCCGATACCTAGATGACATAAAACACAAGTCAAAGCTAAATCTATTTGTATGGGTTCTCTAGCGAGAGCCTTCTCATTTGAGCAAGGCAAATGTGGCTTAATCCAAGTTCTTAACTTATGGAATGCTTCATACAACATACAATAATATGTTATGTATCAATGCTAGTTTTCCAACCTTACATTCAATTATATTTGAGAGTGAATGCCATTCTAGAAGGTGACTTGCTTGGAAAGCACCACCACAAATGCAGGGAGTACTCAATGACCTCATCCTCCACCATTGCAAACAATAAGGACCAATGGTAGATAAAACACACCACCCATACAATCTCATTGTTGATCTCATCCTTAGTTACAATGTCACATATTGCTCTATTATGTGCATATTGATTATAAGTATAAAACATTCCACTTAACATTACAAATGCTACAACATTGTCCTTATCCTACATGCAACAAATCAAAGGAAACTTGAAATTCCATATACCCTCCTCTCTCTCTCTCTCTCTCTCTCTCTCTCTCTCTCTCTCTCTCTCTCTCTCTCTCTCTCTCTCTCTCTCTCTCTCTCTCTCTCTCTCTCTCTCTCTCTCTCTCTCTCTCTCTCTCTCTCTCTCTCTCTCTCTCAGGAGATGGCTCGAGCGGGGGATACCACATCATGGTATGCACAGACTGGAGCTTGGTTTGACACTTCTATATGATACTCAGGCTCCCACTTACACCCTCTCTTTCTCTGAGAGGAACAGAGTCATCAGACAGGAGATATGGCATATTTATATACAGAGGACATGGATCAGCCCTGCACAGCCAGTGCCATCAAAGATGGCACATTATTATACATAGTTCTTGAGCATATCAGAGCAGGGATTCATAGAGATTCCGAGATATATGCAGATCTATATGCCACATCGATTGAGAGTTCTTATTGGATAGCTAAGGGTATCATCACATCAGCTTATGATTGAGAGTGGCAGAGCCAGTGGCATCCCACGGGAGGAGAGGATATGCCCCCTTTGCATATCAGAAGTGGAGAGTGAGGAGCATTTTGTTCTCAGATGCCTGGCATACTCAGAGTTGAGATCTAGATACACATTGAGCAGCTCACTTCAGGGATGTATGACTGATATGGATCAGAGATCATTTGGCCGTTTTCTGGGAGAGGCATGGCACATCAGAGAGCAGAGCACACAGCGGGTCCCAGTCAGAGAGGGGTCCACCCAGACGACTATTACACAGTTCTTTCAGATAGACAGAGCGAGAGCTACTGTACCAACCTCCAGCCAGACCTCCGGGCTCACACTACAGTAGGCTGAGCACCAGCGTACCCGACACCGCACGAGGATCAGTGGGTTTTGGACCCCACAACCACACCGACAGGAGATCCGGAGGATTCTTGATCTACATCGACAGCAGACTGAGATCCGACGACACTCGACACATAGGATCTCAAATCTCCAGGTTGCTCTTTCTCCACCGCCGATGTACCACATACTGCATCCAGGAGGGATCACCTGCTATTAGCGACTTCGACGACTGCTACTACATCCCAGGATAGTATATCTCCCTGCATCTATTACATATACACATCGCACCACTTTATCACAGCCGACAGTTGTTCCCCTATCACAGCCGACATTTGTTCCCCTTTTGTAGCTATTATCTGGAGTACCAGAGCTACATACACACATACACATACACGACACTTATCACACTCATAGCACCGTATTTTCAGTTTCCAGTTTTTAGCTTTTCATTCAGCACTTTTATTTTGGATAGCTGGACCTCATCAGTTGTATCATAGTTTGTCTCATAGGCCAGTTTTGGTCTTTAGAAGACGTTAATATAACTTTCTTCTTTCTCTCTCTCTCTCTCTCTCTCTCTCTCTCTCTCTCTCTCTCTCTCTCTCTCTCTCTCTCTCTCTCTCTCTCTCTCATGCATGCATGCGCGTGCGCACACAAACACACACACACACACACACACATTGTTGTACAAAATTAACAATAACAATAGAATAATAGAATAGTCTATTAATTTTTCACATTGTGTCAAGTAAGGAGCTTTGTAATGTCCAACTATATCTACATATATGTCTCCAGTTGTTTTGTCTCCTAATTGCATTTGAAGCTAACTTTCTTCATGTTGCTCACACTGCTCCTTAGATGTTCTTTCATGAGCCATGTGCACTTTGCTAATCCTTTGCATAGTTGCATACATTTGCTCCATTCCTTCACCCAAGGCTTTTGAAATGGAGGCCAAAGCATCTTTCTTGTTGTCTTTTACCTTCTATACTTTAACGCCCTCAATCGATTGAAAGGCGCCCATGTCCATGTCAATGTCATTTCCTTTGTTTTGAAAGTTTTTGGGTGTCTATGTATCATCAATGATTTTCCAATGGCATTATTGTCAAAACCCCTTGGGATTCCAATATGACGAGGAGATGTTTTACCACAAACTATCAGGCATCTCAAAGTACTACCACGGTGAGGGAACACCTCAAAGTCGTAGACTTTTCTTTCTTCTTTTTGTACTTATTTTGAAGGGTATCTATTCTATTTTTCAATTGAAAGCTATGAAGGTAGCACCTAACTCTTCATTTAACACTTTTTGTAAACTGCATCCTAATTCTTGGGCCACAAGTTTCCTTTGTAAACATGCACCCAATACTTCTCAAAGTGTTTCAACAATGCAATAGTCTCCATACCTCCCCAAAGCTGGCCTTTTTTCTTAGTCCCATTATCTTCACATCGATTGGTAATGAGGAAGGTGTTTCAATATTATGGGATGGTATTAAAGGATAAGGATGCTTCTTGCCCCTCTTTTCTATCAATTGTGGAGCTTATGTCTTTTTCCTTGACACTGGAGCTTATGTATTTTCTGTCGACTGTGGTATTGGGCATGTACATGGCTTGAGGAGTGCTATAGATGAGACAAAGATTGATGGGAGCTCAAGCTCGACCACCAAGACCCACGGATTGCTTATTATTTCAAGCGTTTCAAGCCAAGCACTAATGGCTACCTCTCACATAGCCGATGCACTATCCCTCTCTACGAGTGTAGTGAGCTTACCTTGATGCCTAATTGAGTACCCTCCTCCCTCATGCACACTGATAGCTCCATGATTTGTGATGCGAGCTCGAGCAACCTCAATCCCTCTCCTTCAAGCTCCATTATCCATAGTTGCACGAGACAAGAGAAGAGAAGAGAAGAGAAGGAGAAGAGAATGAGAATAGAGGAGATGGTGGGAGCTTCTCCACCCCGGTCCCTCACCCTCACACACTCACTCCCTCACTCACTCACTCACACTCCCTCACTCAAGCATAAGCAAGAAGGCAAGAAGAAGAAGAGCTTTTGCCACACACCAAAGAATGAGCTTTCCATTAACTTTTTGTATTTTATACATGCCCTCTTCCTTCTTGGGCGGTCATCCCCTTTTTAACATGGTCGACCGTGGCCTAGACGCTCTTTCTTATTGTCCTCCTATCTTCCTAGCTTCCTTTCTACTACACATCTACCTTTACAATTTGCATAGGAGGGAGCGTGGTGCTCTTTTACAAGGATTTTGGCAGTGCCTTCTCCTTTTTAGCACTTTTTGGGCTCAAATGGCTATTCATTGGACTTCTTATGGCCATGCCTGCACTTTTGGGCTCTTCTATCAAGAATCGCGTGATGGCGGGATTTGCATGAGCTGCTACGCCAAACACACACTATATACACAAGAGAAAGCTCACGCAAGAGCACAAGAAGAGAGATTGAGACCAAAACGTTTTCTTGATGGTTTCTTCTTCTTCTTCCATACACTATACAATGTACATAAAGTATAGATAACATACAACATAAAGGAAAGTGGCCTATTAAGTCACACAGTGCATAACCGACTACCTTAATCGACTGGTGCTATGTCTTTGCCAGCTGTAGGTAGGTGTAACAAACTAAATATAATAAGTAATAAGTGAGTGTCCATGTGAGTATCATAATGACCACCAACATGCTAATTGTAGATGTGCGGACCCATCTAGCCAGGTAGTCCATTATCAATGTCCGCATGTGTTGAGCTTGCCATCTCAACACTCCCCCTCAAGCTCAACTCTATCTCTGCAACTCCAAGTAAGCTTCGAAACTTTCAAAGCTTCTTTGCACCCAATGCCTTTGTGAAAATGTCAACTATCTGATCTAGTGTGCTGACATATACCAAGTCAATCTCTCCTGCAAGTACCTTCTCTCTCACAAAGTGGTAGTGCACCTCAATGTGTTTTGTCCTAGCATGGAACACTGGATTCCTAGCTAGTTGTATGTTGCTCATGTTGTCACAATGAATAACAACTAGACCATCTCCCTATATGTCCAAATCACCTAGTACCTTTTGCAACCATACCACCTCACATGCTACCATAGCAGCACCTCTATACTCAGCCTTTGTACTCGATAAAGCAACTATAGGTTGCTTTCTGTTGCTCCATATAACTGCTGCACTACCAAGGGAAAACATGAATCCACTTGTAGATCTTCTGTCTGACATGTTACCAGCCCAATTTGCATCTGTGTATCCAAAGACCTGTGCGTCCTTACCTCCCTCATAAAAAAGTCCATAATGTAAGGTGGACTTCACATACCTCAATATACGTCTAACTGCATCCAAATGAGGCTTTCTAGGCATCTGCATAAATTGACTGACAAGGCCAACAACATAGCTCAAGTCTGGCCTTGTGATAGTCATGTAAATCAAACTCCCTACTATCCTCCTGAACATAGTAGGGTCTTCTATCTCATCCCCAACATCAGCACTCAACTTCACATTTTTCTCCAATGGTATTGAAAGAGGCTTACATGCTGTCATACCATACTTGGATAACATATACAATCCATACTGCCTTTGGGACAGCCATATACCATCATCACATCTTATCACCTCAATACTAAGAAAGTATCTCAGCTCACCCAAAACTTTCATCTCAAACTTCTTCTTCAATAAGTCCTTAACTTCAACAATCCCATTGTCACTATTACCTGTAATAATCAAGTCATCCACATAGATGACTATGATGACCAAACCTGCATCTCCCTTTCTCACATAAAGTGAGTGATCACCATCAGAAATACAAAATCCAATATTGACAAGATACTCTCCAATCTTGTCAGACCATGCTCTAGATGCTTGCTTCAGCCCATAGAGTGCCTTCTTTAAACTGCATACATATGTGGGATGCTCTAAATCGTCACAACGTGCTGGCTGCTCCATATACACTTCTTTTTGCAATTCACCATGCAAAAAGGTATTCTTGGCATCCATTTTCTACAAACTCCAACCTTTGGCTACTGCCAAGGCAATCACACACCTAACAGTTGCCATCCTAGCAACTGGACTGAATGTCTCTTCATAATCTATGCCATATGTTTGAGCATAGACTTTTGCAACTAGCCTAGCCTTATACCTGCTAACTGAACCGTCTGCATTATGCTTGACTTTGCAAACCCACTTACAGCCAATAGCTTTCTTCCCCTTAGGTAAGGGTACCAAATCCCATGTCTTACTGGCTTCTAATGCAGCCATATCCTCATCCATTGCTACATCCCAATGAGCATAACCAACAACATCCTCAAAACAGGTGGGCTCCACATCCTCAACTAGTTTCACCATATAAGCATAATGGTGAGTAGCATAACATTCAATACCAAATCTTTTAATAGGGTATCTGACCCTACTAGATCTATGTATCACTGGATCACTCAATGGAGCCTTTACATTACTATGAGCTCTCTGTACACCTAGCGTCTTGACTGAAGGAATGCCAAGCTCATCATCCAAACTCTTTGAACCACTAGAACCTCCATCAAATCTCAAATGTTTGGTAGATGCATCATTACCATCCAATAATTTCTTCTTTCCTTTATCCTTCCCTACAATACTTATAGATCGACCTGAAGATGTGGGGCTACTCCTTAGTCTCCTAGACCAAGGGCTCACTGTAGGTGTAGTACGAGATGATGTTTCTGGTCCAATAAGACTTTGTAATTCTTGTTTATCTTTCTACACATAGCTTTTCTGATCATTATCATCATCCAAAATATCACCAACAGGTGTATACCAACTTCCCATCTCATCAAAGATAACATCCCTGCTCACTTTGAACTCACCTGTGACAGGGTTATAACAACGATACCCTTTCTGCTCTAAAGAGTATCCAATAAAAACACATTTTTCTGACTTTGGATCAAGCTTCTTCCATAGCTCATCTGGCACATGAACGTATGCAACACAGCCAAATACCTTCAAGTGCGATACATCAGGCTTCTTTCGAGTAAAGCATTCTTCAGGAGTCATCCCATGAAGTGCAGCTATGGGGGTTCTGTTCATAATGTAAACAACAGTATGGATAGCCTAAGACCAAAAATGTTTGGGCATATTCTTTTCAGCCACTATTAATGCCCGTGCAACTTCTGCAATATACCTGTTTTTTCTTTCTGCAACACCGTTTTGTTGTGGGGTATACCTGCAAGTAAATTGCCTCTTTATCCCATGAGTCCTCAAGAAGCCACTGAACTCATTAGAGATGTACTCTCCCCTCCATCTGATCTCAAGCACTTTACTTTTAAGTATGTTTCTATTTCAACAGCTGCCTTAAAAGATTTGAAGTGCTCAAACACATCACTTTTTTCCTTCATGAAGTATATCCATAACTTCCTTGAACAATCATCAATAAATGTGACAAAGTATTTGCTGCCACCAAGAGATAGATTTTGTGTAGGTCTCCAAACATTTGTATGCACTACATCAAGTATTTTTCTACTCACTTATCTATCATGTGAGAAGGGTTGTCTTGCCTGCTTACCAAACTGGCATGCTTCACAGACTTTATGCAATTCTACAACTCTAAAAGAAGGCAACCTTGTAACCAATCCTCTAGACTACATTAATTTCATCCTTTGCACATTTGTATGTCCAATACGTTTATGCCATATTTCAATATGTGCAACTACTTCTTTTCCTTTAGCATACATATAGCAGCATCCATTGTAGGAATTTCAGCATCTAAAGTGAACATTCGGCCAACTCTACTTCCTTTTGCGGCCAACCTACACTTATCATTAAAGTCTTCTACAAAACAACCTTTTGCATTGAATCGGACTTGCAATCCCTGCTCTACCATTTGGATTACAAGTTGTGATGAAAGCGAGGTTTGGGCAAGATGAGAAATCCTAAAGGAAGTGCGTGATTGACGGATGGATGTCTCCTGCCTTGAAGGTTAGCCACTCCTTGGGATTCTCTACATTGGCATTGCAGATCTTGGGAAAGCCATACCTAATAGTCCTAAGATAATTACAAGTTGTGATGAAAGAGAGGTTTGGACATGATGAGAAATCCTCGAGGAAGTGTGTGATTGACGGATGGATGTTTCTTGCCTTGAAGGTTAGCCACTCCTTGAGATTCTCTGCATTGGCATTGTAGATCTTGGGAAAGTCATACCTACCATGATCCTCCCTATTGTAATCCTTCTCTGCCACTTGGGTTGTGCTTTTTAGCCTTGGACTGTCTTGGGAATCGAGTACACCTTGTCCTACCAATGTTTGGGAACTCCCACCTCCATCAAGTGATAACTATGCTTCGCTCCTTGACCCATCGATTCACCAAGTTGTTGGCCATTTGAATTATGCTATCCACTACTTCCATTTGTGTAGGACTCAGTCAAGGGCCCGTGGATAGAGGAATGATAGCTCGAAGGGTTGGGTTTGGAGTTCTCCTTACTCCCAAATAATTCTCTAGGGATTGTTATCTCTACTACGCTTGCTCCACCAATTCTCGAACTTCCTAATTATTTGGGAGCTGTACTTCAGGGCTCTCATGGTCATGTCGAATTTCCTTCTCATCTTCTCCACAGAATTCTCGTTGTCCACTTGCATTACATGGAGCATTGTTCTTAAGAAGGCTTGTCGTTGCACATCTAAACTTGATTCTATGGCTTCAGTTTTTCTGGCCTCTGCTAAAACCCACTCGCATTTCACTATGGCCAAGCACTTGGCAAGTCCTCACACCTGTTTAAAGTTATGCTTTTCCCATTGTTTGGCTCTCTCTTCCAATTCCTTCTTGTCCTTCTCCATGCTTTGAGACATCATCATTACCACGTGTTGTTGTTCATTCCATACTTCCAGCATGTGTGTTTTTTCCTTGTTCCAATGGTTCAGCTACTCCTCAAATAACTTCTAGGCTTGTTGTGCCACGATGAGTTGCATGGAAGTTTTTGACAGCATTTTAGACAGATCTTTGTTCTTCTGCATGTGGGCTTCTTGCCTTCCTTCATGCCACTATCTTTCAGATTTAGCCATGGTTTTTATCTCTTCCACCTCCTACTCTAGGTTCTGTAGCTCTTCCTCCATTCCTTGGGTTGCTTCTTTAATGGCTTCTTCTTTCTCTTTCTCCAAGAATTCGATTTCCCTTTCCAATCTCTCCTGTTTCTCCTACTCTAGGGCAGTCCTCTTCTTCAAGTTTTCTATTTCTTCTTAATGTCTTCATGCCCTCTCTTCTCTTGCTGCCTCTAGCTCCTCATGGCATCCAGGACGTTTTTCATATCTCCTTGCAGTTCTCATACAACCATGCAGGCTCCTTGATGTGTTCCTGCAACCTCACCAGGCCCTATTTCTCCTCAGCTAGTCTTGCCTTCCACCTTCATTCTGCACCCTCCTTAGCTTCAAGCTTTACCTTCAGCTCATGTATTTATTTCTAGCACATGGCTACTTGGCGGGTCTTCTCTAATTGGAACGCCACCGTGGACTCCTTTTTGGCTTCTAACGCAGCCATTGCTACCTTCTTATCCTCCTTTGCTTTCTCTAACTGCGAGAGAAGCTCTTGGAGGTAATCATCATAGTTTGCAGGTGGCATCATCATTGTGGGAATGTGTCTTGGGTAGTCGAGGTGGTTGTGGCGTGGGATGTGAAGATTGATGGGAGGGGGTGAATTGGGGCCTTTCCCTTGCCTGATACTCGAGATTGCTTCAACTTGTGAGGCCTTGGCATTGCTGCTTGACTCTCCTTCCCTCCGGGAGCTCATGGTGGTGGCTAGCTCTTCTGTGCCAAAAGTCTCCTCCAGTGACCTATGCATGGCCTTGTTGAGTGTTGAAATGACTTGTTTTTTGGCTAATTTTTTTTGTTTTTGAGAGCTGAATGATTGATTTTATGGGATGATTGATTGATTAGGAAGTGGATTGAGAGTGTTTTGGATGATATTGATTGTGTTTTGGAAGTTCATGATGTTTGTTGATGGTTTTGTGATGTTCTGATAGGTTCTGAATGGTTCTGTATACCTTCTATTTTGCTCTGTTTTGGTCTGTTTTGTTCTGATTGTCTTCTGTAAGGAGGGATGAGGTATTAATTGATGAAGATTGAGATATTGAGAAAGTTTAGTGAATGGTTTGTGAGAGTTTTGAATGGTTTGAGAATGAGTTATGAGGTTTTGATGACCTTCTGTAACCTTCTGTAGGTCTTCTGTAGAGCTTCTGCTTCTGTTTCTGTTCTGTACTGTAGCTGTTCTAGTACTGTTCTGTAGACTGTTCTGTATGCTTCTGTAAGTGTTCTATGGAATGTATGTGTGACTTTGGGAAAGTTTTCTAGCCTTGGAAAGAGGTGAATACAAGTGCAAAAGAGCTGAAGGAAGTGGAAGAAGTAGCTGCTGAAGACTCAAGAGAAGACTAGAGTGAAGTGACAGTAGTGAGCTGTGAAGAGACACTGTAGTGGCTCTGGTGACCCTTCATATCAGACATACCTCTTGGGAGGGGTATCCACGACCTAAGAGTGATTATTGAGAGTAATTTTTTGAGAGATTGTAGTGAGGATATGATGTATTATTGATGGAGTGTGTGTGAGAGAGTCAGAGATAGCCAATTCTACTAAAACAGAGTGATTGTATATGAGAGATTGAGAGAGAAGACTATGAAGATATTGAAGATGAATACTATGTGATGTATTTCCATTCAAGGATGGTGTATTTATTTGCTTTCTTTGTTCTATTGATGGATTTTGTGAAGATGTTGAAGAATATGGTTGATTCTATTAAAATCCGTGGGAGATCTACATGATGCTGCATGAAGATTTGTTGTGCCTGGTGTTCTTTTCTTCATTGTGACAATATGAAACATGATAAACAAGCTTGTTGATGTTACAAGATAGATTTTCTTGCAAGAGAATTCCCTTTTCCTTGGTGTTCCTCTCGGGGCTCCATGTTTTTGGTGCGCAGCCGGGGAAACTTGCCATCAACAAGCACTAAAAGAGGCTGAAAATGAAGGAAATGGCATTGCCAAGAAGAGAAGAATTCAATGGATGTTTGTAAAGTTCCTTCTTCCACTGAATAATTGGAATTCCTCATAATCAAAGCCACTTTCCACAAGAAGTTCATCCCACAATGGCGGAAACACATCACCATCATGATGCATGCTTTATGTGGTGTACAGTTTCCTCTTCCTATTGAAGCAGCAGAAACTTGCATCTTGGTGGCAAACTGTTTGGGAACAAACTGAAGAATAGAAACAGAGAGAATGAACATCCATGGAAGATTTGGCATTCATTGAGAAGTTTCCAGACAACATCAAGTGGGAGATTGTGAAGAAGCTTCAGGAGTCTTGGTCTATAGAGGTTCACAAGGACAAGAAGGAAAAGAGTTGGAATTTGTTCGTGGACGCTCAACAGCAAGATACATGGGATGCTTGGTGTACTGATAATCTTCTGTTTGTTCAATTAGCAACCCACTGGAAGTTGGTAGACAGAGTGTTTTTCACAACATACACTATTGAAACCATCAGAAGCTGGCATTACTATGATGATGGCACCACCACCATGCTCAGACGTATGCATTTTGACACCTTCAGAACCGAATACCTTCCCCTGTGTACTGGCATGAAAGCAGAATTCAGGGACGTTGAGAGGAAAGAAGTAGAAGAAATGTTGGCAAGAGAGTCCTCCAGAGACTGAAGCCTTCTGTTAACCCTCTGTGGAGCACTAACAACATAGTGGAGTCAACCCCCTGATGAATGACGCAATAAAAAGGCAAGCGTTGGAACGAGTCCAGAGGTACGTGAGAAGAGAGAAAGCAAAAATCAAGGCTGAGAACGAGCTCGCAGCAGAAGCCGCCTTTGACGCCCTTGAGGAACTCTTTACAGAAGTCCCAATGGCACATCAAGCCCTTCCTCCTCCTGCTGGAGGTCCACTTCCAAGCCAGATCCGTCCTGGAAATATTGATGACAGGCCAGCGAATGTAGTCCCATTGCCAGTTTTTAAGGGAGAGTACAATGAAGACCCCGATCTTCATGTAGCAGAGTTTATGGTAGCGTGTGTGGCTAACAATGCCAAAACCCCTGAGCATTGGTTAGCAATATTCCCCGCCACTTTCAAGGGCGCGGCGTTTCAGTGGTATGAGAGACAAGCAGCAGGAACTTTTGGCACATGGGACGACCTGAAGTTGGCCTTCCTCACTAAATTCAGGCGTGAAGGTTTTGAAGAGTGGATGAGAGAGGAATTTATGAACCTAAGTCAGTCCTCTGGAGAAAGAGTAGAAGCTTATGTCTCACGAATGGAATCCATCCTGAAGAGATGGACTAACCATAATCTAGATGATGGCATTCAGAAGGGGGTGTTTCTCAGAGGATTACAACCAGAAGTCCGTAAGTTTGTGGAGCTACAAAGACCAGCCACACTACAAGCTGCAACAGAAGGTGCAAGACTCTACGATGAAGTGGAAGCTCGATTGGCGATGAATACAGGAAGAGGAGTCCTACCTCCTCTGGTGCCAGGAATGATGTACCCACCAAATGCAGTCCCAGGGACTGTTCCCTACCCCTACCAACAGATGCCCTCGGTATCACAGTACAGTGCACCAAATTTACAGTGGCCACAATCCATGCCTCAAATGATGGTTCAACCACAACAACAATGGTCCCAACCAATTTCCTCAATGCCAAATCAGCAGCAACAGTGGAACCCTACCAACTGGAGCCAACAGCCAGCAGTTCAAACAGGAGCACTGAATCAGAACCAGAACAGAGACCCCTCTGTACCAACCCAACCAGTTTATGCAGTGATTACAGAAACTCCTCAAAACCCTCCTGCCAGTACGTCCGGAGGAGAAAGCTTGAAGGATTATTTATCCAACTCAGTTGCAAACATCAAAAAGGAGTTGATGGATGTGATTACAGAGCAACTACAGACGCTGAAAGTGAACACAGCGAGCATATCCAACGTTGCAGGAGCAGGAAGAGATGTGATGAGGTCAAATACTTGGTGTGGTAAGTGTCATCAAGCAGGTCATTTAGCCACTGAATGTACACGGAAACCAACCATCCCTGGGGCCTTCTGTTCCTACTGTTTGCGGAAGAATCATACAGAGGACATTTGCTCTCTGAAAGAGATGCATGACAGGAGAAGAAAGGAAGAAGATGCAAGATTTAACTTGCTGGAATCCAAAATGACAACACAAGATATTGGACCCAAGCCTAGAGAGTTTGGTCCTAATTTCGGACCCAGAAGATTTCCTTCTCAAAGTTACAGAGGCAGACAGTCTGGCGGTGGTCAGAGATCAGAAGTGGAGTGTTACAGATGCGGAGAAAAGGGCCACATCTCACCAAATTGTCCAAATCCTCGAAGGTCAGTGGATTACAAGCCCTTATGCAGTCGATGCAAAGGAGAAGGCCACACTGCAAAAGACTGTCTAAGCCCAGCCCCAGTGAAAAACAGTGCTATTGATAGTCCATCTAAGGCCCAAGAGCCTACCTCTAATTTGGTGGAATTGGAAGTTGCTGCCATCACGCGTGCAAAGCAGAGGGAACCACCTACCCAGAAAGAAAATAACCCTCCTGCCAGAACAGTGAAGTTCAATCTTCCACCAGAAGAACAGAAGAGAACAGAGCCTAACAGTGCCGTACAAAGCCCTACAGTGCCACAGAGAGTTACAGAGACAGTTACAGAGACAGGACCAGAGGTCCAGGATACAGAAGAGGAGGAAGTGCCACAAGTGGCAGAAGAAGCTCCTGTAATTCCTCTGATGGAAGAAAGAGGAAAAATGAAAATGGGTGTTGCCCCATTCCCTAACCGATTAGAAAAGCCAGTGGATCCTATTAAGGAATACGATCTGGTTAGAGATCTAGATACCTTTAAACCAAACCTCACATTCCGACAACTATTGATGTTGTCTCCCAGTTGCCGAAAAAGATTCAAAAGTATACTGACAAAAAGACGTGGTTTAAGGATTGCTCCCTCAACAGTGACAAAGTCCAACAAGGCTCCAGAGCCTGTAAAAGAAGTGGACGTGGCTAACGCTTTCCTAGATCCGGGTACTCCAGAGACTGGCGTATGGATAGAAGGCTACTTCATTGCAAATGCACTGATTGATGGAGGTTCATCAGTAAACATTATGACGGATGTGACGATGAAGGATCTAGGCTTACAAGGTGTGCAACCAACCCAATGGCTCATCAGACTGGCGGATCAGAGCAGAATCAAGCCTTTGGGCATTCTCCCATATGTGAAGACTACTGTGGCTGGAAAAGATTATTGGTTAACCTATTTGGTGGTGAAGCCAAACTCTTATGGTACATCCTATCCTCTGTTACTGGGTAGACCATGGCTTTTTGAAGCCAGAGCAAGGACGGATTGGTTCAAAGGAACCTTGACCTTGGGCAGAGGACCCAACAAAGTGGTGCTGAAACTGTATGGTTCTCAAAAAGGACATGGATCCACCTCCTTGGAATTATCTTCTGACTCCCCTAACGAGGCTACGGATGGAACATCAGTAGACGAAGATGCTGTCAAACAGATCCTTCCCAAGAAAACAGTGGCACATTCCTTAACAGTGGATACTGTAAGCCGACTTCCAAAAGATGCAAAGCCATTATCAATGGGTGAATACTTCTTGCCTGAACCAGAAATGACTTCGGAAATCACTTCTGACAGTGAGATAGAAGCATGGATGTACTGCTCTCCCTGTTACATGGCCATAGCAGAAACAGAGACAGAGGCAGAAGAGGAGACAGAGAATCTATTCTTCTGTTACAGAGCTCCTACAGAGACAGAAGCAGAAACAGAAGCAGAAGCAAAAACAGACGCAGAGCCAGAGACAGAGACAGAAGAGGTTGGATATGAAATGGACGAAGAAGGTTATGAAAGAGAAACAGAAGAGTCTATCCCACCTGAAGAGGATACATTCGAGGAAGAAGTTCCAGAAGCATCAGAAGCAGACGAGCTCATGCTATGGGACAGAATGGCGATGGTACCATTTGGTCTGGTAAATGGATCTTCTCATATGCAAAACCTTTATAAGAAATGGATTAAGAAGAATAAGCTGTCTTTCAAGTGTGGCTCCTGCCGTCCTAACCTATCCTTGCCAAAGAAAGATGATGATGATGCACTGTGCCCACAAGCACCAGTCCCACAAACCCAACAGGCATCAGAGGGTCCCTGTTATGTGACGTTCCTGGATGTGTCATCTTCAGAAGATGAGTCTTCAAGCCATGAGGTAATTAATTTTGAAACCAAACCCGAAACAGCTCTAATCCCATTCCAACGTCTTAAGGAGCAACCTAAGTCTCTACCAAAAGAAGAAGTGGGTTCTAGTGGGACATCAGACGAGGACACCACTCCCTTGAAGGAGTCGGATCTGTATCCAGAAGCAGTCCGCGGGACCTTCATCCGTGAAGTAGAAGGTGAAAGTCAGTTAACCTTTGTGGATTCAGAAGGCACTGAATGCCACTTGAAGGTGGGTAGCAGTCTCCCAGAAGAGGAGTTGTCAACCTTGTACAACTTGTTGAAAGAAAATTTGGACGTGTTTGCGTGGTCCTACAAAGACCTAAAGGGGATTGATCCCACAATATGTCAACACCATATTGATTTGGAGCCTGATGCCAAGCCAGTACGGCAACGACAGAGGCGAATGAACCCGAATTATTCCACATTGGTGAAAGCAGAGGTGCTGAAGCTTCTGGAGGCCGAGTTCATTTATCCAGTGGCAAATAGTGAATGGGTTTCACCCATCGTGGTTGTACCCAAGAAGAATGGCAAATTGCGAATATGTGTGGATTTCTGAAAGCTTAATTCCAAGACAAAGAAGGATCATTTTCCTATCCCTTTCACAGACCAACTGTTGGACACAGTGGCAGGACATGAGCTTTATTCTCTTCTGGATGGATTCAGTGGATACAACCAAGTCCAAATCGCAGAAGAAGACCAATCCAAAACAACCTTCACCACAGAATGGGGGACTTACGCTTATCGAGTGATGCCATTTGGGCTCTGCAATGCCCCTGCTACTTTCCAACTAGTCATGATGGCTGCATTTCAAAATCATCTGCATGACTTTATTGAGGTATATTTGGATGACTTCTGTGTCTATAGTTTGATCAGTGAACACTGGGACCACCTGGAACAATGCTTTGACCGATGCCGGGAGTATGGGATTTCCCTCAACCCCGACAAATGCATCTTTGGGGTCTCTTCTGGAGTTCTGTTGGGCCACATTGTCTCTGCACAAGGGATATCAACAGACCCAGCAAAGATCGAAAAGATCGCAGCTCTGCAAGCACCCACCAACCTCAAACAGTTGAGGGGATTCCTAGGCCATGTGGGTTACTACAGAAGGTTCATAGCCCATTTTGCGACAAAGGCAACTTCCTTGCACAAGCTTTTGAGGAAAGATGCAAAGTTTACTTGGACGGAAGAATGTGACAAAGCCTTCCACACTCTGAAGCAGTGTCTGATAGAGGCACCCATCCTGCAACCTCCTGATTGGACGAAAGAGTTCCATGTACACACTGATGCATCAATTGAAGGCTTAGGTGCTGTCCTCTGCCAAAAGGGCTCCTCGAAGTTGGATCAACCGATCTATTATGCAAGCCGGAAAGTCACTGATAGGGAACGGAACTATACAGTGACAGAGCTGGAGTGCTTGGCAATGGTGTTTGCCCTGGAGAAGTTTCGCCATTACCTCCTATCTACCCACTTTAAATTTTATGTGGATCATGAGGCCCTGTCCTTCTTGATGAACAAAGTAGATGTGAAAGGACGATTGATGAGATGGCTCCTTCTATTCCAGGAGTTCGACTTTGAGGTGATTACTAAGCCTGGTCGTTCCCATGTTCTGGCTGATCATCTGTCGCGTATCCCACAAACTGCAGACGAGGAGCAGGATGATCCAGACCTACCTGATGCTTCCCTATTCTTGGTAGAAACTGTAACTCCGTGGTATGCAGACATTGCCAATCTGCTGGCAACCCAACAGTACCTTCCTGGTATTTCTAGTCGGGAAAGGAAGAAGCTCATGCTAGAATCAGCCCCATACACCCTGCTAGGTGGTGCACTGTACAAGAAAGGCAAAGATGAAGTGCTCCGAAGATGTGTTGCAGGAGATGAGATTGGGATTGTTTTGAAGGCTTGCCAGGACGAGCCATGTGGAGGTCACTTTGCAGGAGAAGCTATAGCCAGGAAGGCTCTGCTAGCAGGATATTGGTGGCCTACCATTCATAAGGATTCCTATGATTACTGTAAAAGATGTGATGCTTGTCAAAGAATGGGGAAACCAACCAAGACAAGTGCCATGCCACTGCAACCTATTCTTCCGTTGAAGCCGTTTGAGAAGTGGGGCATTGACTTCGTAGGTCCAATCGACCCTCCTACCAGAAGGAAATAGAATAGATACATCCTCGTATGTACGGATTATGTCACAAAGTGGTGTGAAGCTAAAGCCCTCAAGCGGGACGATGGTAACAGCGTGGCTCTGTTCATGTACGAGAATATCATCACCTGTTTTGGCAGTCCCTTAGAGCTGGTAAGTGATAGAGGCACTCATTTCCTTAACAAAGTCATGGAAGAGTTGGCAGAGTTGTATAAGATCCGCCATCGCAAGTCCACTCCTTATTACCCCAGAGCCAACGGCCAAGTCGAAGTCACGAATCGCATCCTCTGCTCGATTCTGACAAGAACAATTGCTGCACATCGTCGTGATTGGGACGATCGACTTACAGAGGCCCTCTGGGCGTATAGAACCTCCCATAAAGCAGCAACGGGACAGACACCTTTCCAGCTGGTGTATGGTACAGAAGCTGTTTTTCCTGTTGAACTGGAACTACCCTCTTTGAGAGTGGCTATCAAAGAGCATTTGGGGGATGATGATTCACTGCAACGTCGTCTCCTGCACTTGGAATGTTTGGACGAAATTCGTAGGATGGCTTTACAGTGCATGGAAGCCACGCAAGCTCGACGCAAGGCTTACCATGACAGCTTCATCAAGCACAAGGAGTTCAAAGAAGGTGATTTGGTCCTAGCTTATGATTCACGATTTGGCAAGTTTCCTGGCAAGCTCCAACAGCGGTGGATGGGCCCCTATAAGGTACTTGCAGTCAACCCTAATGGCTCTCTTCAAGTACAGACCCTGGATGCCTCTGATGATCCCTTTCTAATCAATGGATATCGCCTGAAGAAGTACTTCCCTCCTTGGGGATCTTGACAATTACGGTCACTTGATCCTTTCCCTCGTTGGCACGGCACTGTACTTATTATGATGCTACTTCTGATAGCCGTTCTTCAATCATTTCTGATGAGGTGGACGCAACCCTCTGTCCCCTCACACCCCCCTTCCAGCCTTGATCTCTTAACCTCTATTTTCCACCAGCGACAGTGGCGAGGTGGGTTCTGACAAATGGTAGTTCTGCCATTCCCTTGCTCAATATTGGGAAAAAAAAAAAACAAAAAAACAAAAAAAACAAAAAAAACAAAATATATCGGTCATGGGAGAAAAGGACTTAGGTCCCTGTCATGCCGACCTATTCTTCGAGAAAAGGTGGAAACACCCTCGGGAATAGGGAAAAATAAGAAAAAAAAAAGAAAAAAAAAACAGAAGAAAAGAAAAACAAAAAAAACAAAACAAATTTGTTATGAGAGAAAAGGAAGCAATTCCCTGTCATAGCAGGCCTCGTTCCAAGAAAAGGTGGTAAACACCCTTGGGCGAGAAGCTGGCTGTGGAAAAGGTGGTAACACCCAGCAGTCCAGAAAGTGGATTCATTAATTGATATCCCTCGGATCCAATTCCGAAGCTGCCTCCCTAGGTACGCTGTGTCTTGGGTCTTTCTGCAAAGTGTCTAACTGTCCTCTAGCAGACGACATGTTCCTATCCAACACAATATTCGATTTGATGGCTACCTCCCTGGGTACGCCTCTTCAACAACTGATGACGCGATCTTCATCGACAACCCCTTGAGTGATGTGAGCTTTCATCCTAACCGGATGGGGAAGTGAGTATGGTTGCCCCTGTATCTATCAACAGAGCGTGAGACAGAGGGTGGGGCGAGAGACCAGTCTTTTCCCTTCCAATCAAATGAGAGGTGAGAAGTGTGAATGAAGTGTTGCACGCACGGGATGGGCCTCTCAATGCACAAAGCACAATTTGTTTCTGTGCACTGCACCATAAGGCTCCCTGGCCTTCCTTCTCGCACCGTATGCCGGCACAGGGCGGGATGCACGGTTGCACCATCAAATGCGCACAAGGCATACAACCTTTGCACAAGTGACTGTGAGGATTACATCAATGGGTTTCAGGAAAAGGCTGCCCTCCTGTATCTATCCACCGAGCGTGAGACAGAGGGTGGGTTGAGTGTGACTGGAGTTTCTTCAATCAATTACCGAGAGGTGAGATTGAGGGACGTTACGACACTTGGAGTCAGGTATGTTCCCGTTTCCCTATGCACCCACGGGATGGGTTTTTGCCGTCAACACAAGACACATCACCCTGTTCTGTACACTGCACTATAAGGCTCCCTTGCCTTCCTCCTTGCACCTATGCCAGACGGGTGGGACGCACTAATGCACCATCAACTGTGCACCCTGCCATACTCCTTCTGCACCATTCCCCCTTGTTGATGCCTCAACCGGGTATGTGATATGGGTTTTAATCATTCTTCCTCGAGTGATATTAGTCATGGGGCGAGTGACTGTTCTTTCAATTCGTTTGAGTGATTGTGAGTTGAGTGCAATATCCCTCATCATCGACGAATTTCCTACGATTCCTTCCATCAGCTACCTCCCTGGGTACGGCCGCGTGGTCTCTGCCATGATGAACGTGTGCTGTAGAGATGCCTTGGTCCCTCCAGCGCCGACAACAACACTGGACGTGCCATCGACACTCAACCTTGATTCTTGACGAAATGGGCCAAGTTTTTCTAACCCTACAAACTTATGTTTCTTAGTGATGGTCATGTTTTAAGTGTGGGGACGTTAGTGGATGGTCTATGGCGTGGTCCTAGGTCCCTGTTGCTCGGTTAACCCTATCCGTTCAGGTCTTAAGTGTGGGGACGCGTCCCTGCGCGTCTACATTGCATACCCATCTGCATATGCCTTATCTTGCTCATGCATGAATGCCTTGCCTTGCTTTTACCCTAATGGGTTTCCCTCCCACCCGCCCGGATATGTTCCACCCACCCTTGGGGCTGTTCCCTTGCAGTTTTCCTTCATTCCCTGATTTTCAGGTCCTTCCATGTGAATGCACCCTACGTTCACCAAAATCCAAATCCAACCTTATAGCCTTGTTACTCCCGTTGAACTGACCATTTTTCCTTTTTACCTACCCCTGTTCCGGTGCACGGTTTTTGAGTTATTAATTTTTGAAATATTTTGCGCAATTTCGCTGGTTTTCCATGTGAACGCGCTTTTCTTGCTTCGACACCGTCATCTGACGTCATAGCCCTGACCAACGCTTTTTCCCTGACATTTTTCCTTTTTATTCCGCATCATTTAGATACCCGGTTTGTCCGTTATTAATTTTCCGGGTTTTCGCGACTTTTTCGTGCTTATTTTTGACATTTTTCCATGTGAACCTGCCCTATTTGCATCCGACTTCCAATTTGACTTGACAACCGTGTCCCCCGTGCCTTCCCCTACCTTTTTCCTTTTTCCTCCACCCTCTTTCGACTTCCGAATTTTTACTTATTAATTTTTAAATGAGTTTTCGGGCGTATTTTTGGAGTTTTTCACATGCGAACCCCTCCTATTTCCACTGGAAGTGCGGTTTAACACAATAACCTTGTGCCACCCCTTCTTGCGGACATTTTTCCTTCTTACTGCATGTCATTCCGGTGAATGGTTTGTTCGATATTAATTGCCGATCCCATTTTCGGGTTTGTTTTTTGGGTTTTTCCCATGTAAACGCGTCTTATCTCAGTCGGAATTATGTTTTGACATGATAGGATTGTCGGACACATCTTTCTGCACAGTTTTCCTTTTTTCCACACCTCATTCCGATGCACGGATCTTTCGATATTAATTTTTAAATTGTGTTTTTGGTTCATTTTTTGTGTTTTTTGCACGTGACCGCCCTTTACCCCTCCCGGAACCCCCATCCCATATTTTTCTTGTTTCCTCCCTGTCGTCCTGCCCACTTTTCGTTTTTACGATATTTCGTTTTGACGTCCGGATTGGGAGTTATTAATTTTTCTTTATTTTTACGTTTTTCTCGCGCCTGTTTTGCGCGTGAACGCGCCTTTTTTCGATTTAACGCGTCTCCACGCGCCCCAGTCGTGTCCGCGTAACCCGTACCGTCTTCCCGGTGCCATTCCAATCCCGTCACGGCAAATTTTTTTACCCCGCCCCGCGCACGTGCGCGGGACGGGGATACGCCTTTTTTTTAGGCCCCGCCCATTGCCCTTGCCCACCCCTATTTCCACTACCCACCCCCCATGGGCACCCACCCGCCCATTGCCCCTACCCATCCACCCTGCCCATCCCCTTTCCCCCTTTTTCCACCCCCCCCCCAATGCCCTTTCCTATCCCCCCCCTACCCCGACCCCCCCCACCCCAACTGCCTCCCGCCAACTTCTTCTCTCTCTCTCTTCTCTCTCTCTCTCTCTCTCTCTCTCTCTCTCTCTGTGCGTACTCTCTCCCTCTCCTCTCCCCTCCTCCTCCTGCATTTCCCCCCTCCTCCTACTCCTCCTTCCCCTTCTTCTCCCTCTTCTCCCTCCATCTCCACCTCCTCTCCTTCTCTCCTCCCCCCTCCACAACCTCCTCCTCCCTTCCTTCTTCCTCTCCACTCACTCCCTCCTCCCTTCTCCTCCACCACCCCCACCTCCTAAGGTTAGATACTAACCTTAGTTAACTTAGGTTAAATTAATCATTAACACTAACCTAATCCAACTTAACTTAACAGACCTAACCTAACTTAACTAACTAGACTTAGTTAGACCTAACTTAACTAACCTAGGTAGACTTACCTGACTAGACTTAGGTTGACTTACCAGACTAGACTTAGGTAGACTAACCTGACTTACCCCTACTAACCTGACTAACCTGACTTATGTCTCATTGACTAATGTGACTAATGTGATTAATGTGACTTAATTAATCACTACATTAATTTTTCCCTTAAAAAAATTTCAGAAAAAATTCTAAAAATTTCATTTTGTCTGTTGTCAATTTTTGGAACTTTGTCTGCTAGGAATTGCCTTTCCTATAATTTCTGAAAAATCCATCTTTCCTAAATTTCCCCATAAATTGCCAAAAAATATAGAAAAGTCATTTTAAAATTTGTAAAAATTTCTAAAAACATTCTAAAAAATTTCCCTCACCTCCCTTGCTCATTTTCCATTTATTCAAACATAAATAATCACTACTAAAAATTAAAAAATAAATAAAAATAACAAACCAACATATTAACACATTTGCTAAGGTGTTCTCATTGTTGTTTCATCAGTGCTTTTTGCTTTTCCTTTACTGGGACTCTTACGTGCGCATTCCTGCATTACATACACACCCTTCCAGGTATTTATTTTATGTGATTTATTTATTTATTTTCCCCCTTAATCACGAATTAATTGTTAAAATAAATTCTTTAATTCACCCACCGTTTCCACGCGCATTCGCGCTAAACACACATATCTTTTTTTTAATTAAAATAAACCAGCCGTTCACTTAGCACGCGCTACGTGCGCTAAAGAGGCACTTTAAATTTTAAATAAAATGAACCAGCCGTCACATGAGCACGCGCTGGTAAAAAAGCGCTCCACATCACCTTAATTTATAATCAATGAATTGCATTTAGAGACCCAGTCGGGAATCGAAGTCCGGGAATCCATAACTGCACCGTTTACCCTAATAATTGGTAATTAAAATTATAATAAAGAACCGCCGTTTTCTTATTAAGGTTTATCACCTAATAAAAATTCACCCATTTTTAATAATTGATTAAAATCAACCCTTCATTAAATTAAATCCCCCCCTCACTGCACTTAATTCCCTTTTTAATGAAGCGTTTCGTGGGATGGGTATACGCAGTCCTTAGTGTTATTTTCCATGGTCCAGTCTTGGTTCTATCACAGATGTCGTATTGATATGTGTCGGATATGGTATGGTTTTGGTTTCATGTCTTTGTTACGGTTACGGGTACGGTATGCAATTTTTTTTCTTTTGTTGCCTGATACGGGGTTCAGGGTGTTTGTTTGATGCATCGCATGAAGCTTTCGGTCGCATTTGTCTCAGGGTCATGTCAAATTTTTTCTAGGATGTGGTTTGCTTGGGGTTAGTAGGTCGAGTCACGTTTTATTGGTAATTCTCTTATCCTTGGTTTTTGTCTGTTGCTTTGCAGGCATTCTCTTTGATTGTCTGTGTTTGTGGTGTGTGTGTAACCATCTGAATGGCGCCTTCTCATGCTCCTCCCCCTATCCAGTATGTCCCACTAGTTAGTAGGGATTACTCGTCCCTACTTACTTTTGAGCCCCTCACGAAGGCAGGACTTGCTGCTTTTGTGGCCACTCCTTTTCCATTACTTCCTGAGGATCCGTCCGTATGTGATGAGTTCCTGGCCTCTTACAGCAAGAAGACAGGAGTAGTCCAAGGCATGTCTATGACTTTGACATCTCGAGGCTTAGGGAAGGCTCTGTCTTTACCCTTCAAAGGAGAACCTTTTGTGACCACTCGTTAGCTCTTCTCTAATGAAGAGATTCTCAAGCTGTTGCAGAAGCAGACAAGGGAAGTCCTTGATGTTAAAAAAGTGATCAACTCTTCAGGAGTTTCGTTTTCTATGATTACTGATCCCGTATGGAAGACGATGTGTCAGTTCCTTCAGGACAGGTTCATGCCTGCCAAAACGCCATCCCACTATTTGTCCAAAGAGCTTTTCACAGCTTCCAGGATGGTGCTAAAAGGAGTTGCCATTGATTGGAGCACATACCTCCTTACTAAGATGGATCAGCATTTTGTTAAAGTCACGAGGGGTAATGTTACCAATGTTACCTATGGATCATATTTGTCTGCCTTCTTGACCTATTCAGGTTTACAGAAGAGTGTGCCTCCACCACCTCCATTAGATCCAGTACCTCCTCCTCCACCTTCAGAAGAGTCAGCACCTATTGACATTGAGGATGATGATTCTCTGCCTCCCCTGGTCATACAGCGCAAACGCTTGAAGAGGGTAGCGGATAAAGCCCCTGCTGTACTTCCCTCAGTGCCTATCCCTGCTACTCCTGGCAGTGAACTCCCTGGGTATCTCACTTGCAATAATCTGTTCAGAGCACATCGAGAAGGATCCTTGGAGATCTCAGTTCCCTCCCTGAACAGTCTCGTTTCAGGCGATGCCATTCCTTTCCTCTGCAAGGATATTCAAAGTTCCATTGAGTTGTCCGTGACAGCCTGTGTTCAACAGCTGTACGCATCTTTCTATGAAGAGCTCATGCAGTCCAAAGACCAGTTGCATAAGGCAACATCTGAGTTAGCTTCTGCTAAGGATACCCTAGCA
Source organism: Lygodium microphyllum (assembly GCF_053477565.2). Classification (NCBI taxonomy): domain Eukaryota; kingdom Viridiplantae; phylum Streptophyta; class Polypodiopsida; order Schizaeales; family Lygodiaceae; genus Lygodium; species Lygodium microphyllum. Next base: position 120,678,884 of record NC_141147.1, read on the forward strand.
GATCTATTTAAGCAAATGGAACAGCAAACCCAACTGGTTGCCACTCAAAGTGATGAGATTTCTTCATTGAAGACCCAGTTACTCGAGGCTCAGTCACAAGTTACTAGCCTTTCAGAAGAGAAGGAGAGGATGTCCAGCGAAGCGAAAGAATTCCAAGTTCTTTTCGATGACAAGCTTTCAACTTTACAGATGGCTAATGACACAGTGGCCAACCAAGCTTCCCAAATCCAGCAGTTGCAAGATCAGCTTGCAAAGTCCCGCTCTGTTCCTCCAAGCCCTCCTGTTCCATTAATTCCTTCTCTTTCACAGCAGGATTTGGCTGCCCTACAGAGACAGGCTACTTTGTGCCCTCTATTCCAAGACAAAGTGGAAAGATTGCAGTCCAGAATGGACTTGTTATGGTCTACCTTTGAGCAATTTCAGGACTTTGTCTTACCAGACCATTCTTTCTTTGTCCACTACCACTTGCAGAAGTTGGTCTTCTATATGAAGCTTTCCACGATGGATTTACCTTTTCCAGAGGATGGCTGGAGTGGGGCTTGGTCTGCTGAGTTGTTGACAGAGGTAGTTAGAATGCTCTTTGAAGATTCTGTCACGCCAAACACCATGCTGATGTCATAGATGTATCTCCGTGGAGATTTGTTAATTCCAGATGAGGTAGATATGGCATGGTATGTGGGGGATGTGGTCTTACAGGCTATTCTATATGTCAATCATTTGGAGTTGTGCATAGCTGATATGTTTCAGAGTTATTCCTCCAAAGTAGCTGATTGTCAGGATAATTCGTGGCATCCCATGATTGATTCGGTGGTCCTCAATCAAAGACAAAACACAGCTCCTACCTTTGTACAGAGTACTAACCAACTGAGGATGGATCTCTTAACCTATCTTTCCAAACATAATCCATTTGATGCTCCCTTCTTTGATGCCTATCATAGACGATCTCTCTTAGGACCTACTGTTCCTACCCTCCTTTATTACCAACAATTGGCTCACCGCTATGTTATATATTTTTCCCTTTGTCAAACTAATTCCACAGTAATTTTACCACTTCTTTTCCAACCTTCCAATTTCCCTCAAATTCCTATTTTCACTTACTGTTCCTTTATTGAGGATAGGGTATTTTCCCCTTCTCCACCCTGTCCTTCACCCCTCATTAATGTACCCTCCACATTTCCTATTTATCAGTTAACACCGTTTCTTAGTGATTCCTTCCAAATTTCTGCCACTCCTTCTTTAACCTTTTCTTCCTTTTATGATTTTTCCTATCCTTCCCTACATCCACTTTCCCTTATTCCATTACCCTCTCCTAACACTTCCATATCTCAACCACCTCAGTTGGTTAGTGACTGTGACGGTTTTGATACTCAGATTTCCAGAAGACGGGGATGGAGTTCGGATGATTGCCTTACAGGACCGCAAATTAATTGGCCAGTAATTCCAGGGGAATGGACAGCTTCAAGTCAAGCTTATCAAAACTATGTTCATTTTTTCCAACAATATTCACAGTCTGCAGATCCCTCAGTGAGATTAACTGCTCACTTTGCTTGGTACCTGGCGTATATGCATAGGCACTCTCATACTGATTCAAAGCCTATCCCAAAGTTGTGCATGAATGTCAATGTTAGCATTGATTCTCAACAGCTGGAGATACTGTATTTTCATGCCCTCTGTTTGCCTAGCAGATACTTGGTCCTATTGGAAAGGATGTGCTGTCTCCAATTTTTCCAAAATCCTCCTAAAAACTTTGTAGATGAATCCTTATCTATGGATCGATTCCGACAACATCAATCTTTTAAGAGGGATCATCTTCATTGATACCTTTCCAATGTATGGTGCAAGCTTTTTAATACCAAACTCTTCTTTTTGAAGAAGTCATTCAGATGGTTGTGTATTAGTGTTTGTGTTGTGAGTTCATGTATGTCAAACGAATGTGGTGGTTTCCTATTGGATTTTGTGTACGAGCTATGTTTTGGAGATTTGTCGAGTTGGGGTCGTGGTTGGAGAGCTGAAGCAGATGATGATGATGAAGAAGCAAACTCTTATATCCTTTACAAATTTGTGGTGATTTTTAGTTTGATAAGAGGTATTAATGTATAAAAGAGTTTTCCTTTCTTTGTATTTTATATCAAAAACAGGTTATAAGTTGGGGTCGTGTTGGATGGCTTCTTTGTAAAAAGATATTGAAGATCACAGTGAAGCTTTTCAATGAACTTGTATTCCCTTTTTCCTGGGTCGCGAGGACGCTTCCTTATTAAGTGTGGGGATATGTTGAGTGTTGAAATGACTTGTTTTTTGGCTGATTTTTGTTGTTTTTGAGAGCTGAATGATTGATTTTATGGGATGATTGATTGATTAGGAAGTGGATTGAGAGTGTTTTGAATGATATTGATTGTGTTTTGGAAGTTCATGATGTTTGTTGATGGTTTTGTGATGTTCTGATAGGTTCTGAATGGTTCTGTATACCTTCTGTTTTGCTCTGTTTTGGTCTGTTTTGTTCTGATTGTCTTCTGTAAGGAGGGATGAGGTATTGATTGATGAAGATTGAGATATTGAGAAAGTTTAGTGAATGGTTTGTGAGAGTTTTGAATGGTTTGAGAATGAGTTATGAGGTTTTGATGACCTTCTGTAACCTTCTATAGGTCTTCTGTAGAGCTTCTGCTTCTGTTTTTGTTCTGTACTGTAGCTGTTCTGGTACTGTTCTGTAGACTGTTCTGTATGCTTCTGTAAGTGTTCTATGGAATGTATGTGTGACTTTGGGAAAGTTTTCTAGCCTTGGAAAGAGGTGAATACAAGTGCAAAAGAGCTGAAGGAAGTGGAAGAAGTAGCTGCTGAAGACTCAAGAGAAGACTAGAGTGAAGTGACAGTAGTGAGCTGTGAAGAGACACTGTAGTGGCTCTGGTGACCCTTCATATTAGACATACCTCTTGGGAGGGGTATCCACGACCTAAGAGTGATTATTGAGAGTAATTTTTTGAGAGATTGTAGTGAGGATATGATGTATTATTGATGGAGTGTGTGAGAGAGAGTCAGAGATAGCCAATTCTACTAAAACAGAGTGATTGTATATGAGAGATTGAGAGAGAAGACTATGAAGATATTGAAGATGAATACTATGTGATGTATTTCCATTCAAGGATGGTGTATTTCTTTGCTTTCTTTGTTCTATTGATGGATTTTGTGAAGATGTTGAAGAATATGGTTGATTCTATTAAAATCCGTGGGAGATCTACATGATGCTGCATGAAGATTTGTTGTGCCTGGTGTTCTTTTCTTCATTGTGACAATATGAAACATGATAAACAAGCTTGTTGATGTTACAAGATAGATTTTCTTGCAAGAGAATTCCCTTTTCCTTGGTGTTCCTCTCGGGGCTCCAGGCCTTGGCCATGTCTTCATCTTCCTTTCTCCTCAACTCTTTCACCTCTTCCTCTACTTTTCTTTTTCTCTCTTCTTCATCCCTTCTTGACTTCTCTTCCACTCTCTTCAGCTCAGCTACTACCTTCTCCCTTCCATGGGGGATTCACTAGTAGTAATAAGGAGACGTCACCTGCGTGCAAGTAATATATGAAAATACCCCTTATCTACACCTATTTATGGGACCTTACCTTATAAAATGTACCTTCTTTCCCTTAAATAACCCCCCTCCCTTACACTCACGTGGTACCATATGATAAACCCTAGTGGACCCCCATGCTTCTTTCTCTCCTCTTCGGCCCTCTTGGACTCTCTTTAGGTCCTCTTCAGCTCAATCTGTTCCTCCTTGGTCATTCTTTCTTTTGTTTCCTTCTGCAGCTTTGATGGGGTTTTCTTCTTTGGTGCCCTGGGCTCTCTTTGGCCAGACTGTGTCTCTTACTCTTCCCTATCACTTATAGTCCTCTCACTGGACTACTCATGCTCGGGGTGTGGGAATTGGCCAGGGGTCTCCCTTACTTCCTCTTCACCTCCTTCTACGTCCTTCAGGGCCTCTTGGATGATGGCTGTCAGTACTCCATCAAACTTGATGGTGAATGCCTTGGAGGAGGACTTTTTCCTAGCAGACCTCGCTATGGAGGCCGGGGACTCCCCACTTGTTGTTGCTATGCCTGGCCAAGGATTTTGCTGAGTTTTTGATGGTCTTGCACATGAAGGCATTCCAGTCCACCTCATCTTGGGGTCCAAATGCAATGCTTTCCAGCAATGGTACCCTGATTCTATTCATAAGGGCGTTGTATCTTTGATTGGAGAAGAGGGCATGAACCATCTTTGCTTGCATTTTAGTTTTCGAGTTTGGGATATCTACCAAGCTTATTCCATCAATTGTGTGTATGATAGCCTTACTCACCCCCAGCATGTTATACACATCCCTCCTTGGGCATTTCTCAGTACTGCTAGCTAAAACTAGGGGCTTTGCCACCATCGCAAGGCTCAACTCCACCTCTACTTGGCAGGATTTTTCTCCTCTTCTTACCATCACCATGCCACACTTTATTTTGGCATTGAAGCTCCTTAGAAATTCTATGCACTTACTGTAATCGATAGCATACCCGACCTTCTCTACATACTTCTATAGACTACTGTACTAGTCCACGAGTTCTATTATGGCTGGATCCTCCATGATGGCGTCTTCTAGGTTTAGGGTATGCGTGAATGTGAAGTGGCTGAAACCCCTCATTTTGTATCATCAAACCGTACTTTGCTTGCTCTTCCTTTGTGTGAACATAAGCTTGCCACCTTTATCTTGCTCTTCCATTTTAGGTTCTTGTCATATATCATAGCTCACCACCTTTAGTTTCCTTGAGTCAACTTCCACAAGGAGGTAGATAAACATACATGAAATCTCTTAAGAATGTGAAATGCTTAAGTATAGAGTAAAATTTCCACTTCAAGCAATCCACATGATTAAAAAATATCCATGATAAATTTTCCCCATTCTAACTCTTGTCATTTAAACATTGATTGATGTTTAAGGCATGTTTGTTTTCTTCTTTTCCAATTTTCTTTTTATGCTTGTTTCATTTCCATCTTACCCCCTCCCTCCCTCAAGAATGATTTGAATCCTTCCTAGGATTGGAGAGCAAAGGGTTAAGGGCATTTAAGTGTGCATGGGTGGGACATTACCTTGCAGAAGCCATGCATAGAATTGTGGGTTATATTCCAACTAAGCATGGCAGTCCATATCATGAGGTCTGATGCCTACATGTGTGACATAGGTGAGGACATTAGTGATAAGATCACTAGAGTTGATCCTACTAGCAATGTGTAGCTCTTCTTCATTAAGGACTCGATCTAGGTAAGGGTGGCTCATGACATGATCTTCTAATGATTGATTGTGAGTGATGGCCAATACCCTAAAAGAGGTAGGAGCTATGTAAGTGGGATCATACTCGAAGAACTTAATGGCGCATTGTTGCTCAGCATTGGTCATGATTTGGCAGCCTTCTTGTTCCCACTAGAGTTGGAGAGCATACCACTTGCATAAGAAGGATGAGTCATTATCGGCTATCTTGAAAAGTTCTAACTCTTGGCTTGTGATAGTGACTCTACTCTTGCTATAGGAGGTGATAAATTGTTTTTTAAGGGCTTGGTCTCAAGAGATCTTGGCATTGATGATCAATTCCTTTGTAGACCATGGGGTTTTTAATCGTCACAAATTTGTATTCCTCCAAGGTGCATGGCAAGGAGCAGGGACATCTGACTCTAAGGATGCATCAAGCTTTGTTGTATTCTTGGTGGGTTGTTGATGCTTTGTATGAGCAGGGTGTGACGAATCATGACCTCCCTCCTTAGACATGGCCATGGGTTTCTTTATCGGTGGTGGCTTATCTATCTTGGGTTCAGCCACGCATCCCAAGCTGTTACTATGCATACGTTGCTGATGGTGAGGTGAATGCACTACGACTTGTAGTCCACATTGCAATGGGCCTGCTTCTTAAAGGTGTATCCTAGCAACAATTCCTTATCTACATCTTTTGTGTTTGGAAGCACATAAAAAAACGACGAGCATGCTTGCACACTCGATATAGATTTCCGCTTTGTACTTTCCCAAGAGTGCGTATGATTTACCTCCAAATGGGCTGAGTTTCCCATATATGTCTTGCAGTTGCGATCAATCAATGAGGGTCTAATGTTCGTGGGTCAAGATGTTGAATTCAGCTCCCTCATCAATCAAAGCATCAAATGTTACACACGCAGGTAATCCAGTACTACTACTTCCTCATCTTCGTCTTCAATGTCGGTGAAGGTGGCAACGTGGACATTCACAAGTGATTCTAACATTTGCGACTCGTGCAACGGATGTGTGGGAGGGTAGTACTTCTTTATGTAGCTATAGTTAAAGAAGCCTATTCCCTCTCCATCTAAGGTCTTGGGCTCTACATTGCCAGTTTGTCTAATGGTGCGGACTCGGAAAGGCCCTAATCCTTTAAACTTCATTTTTTGCTTATGGCCCTTCACGGAGTACAACAACCATTAGGAGAGATATGGGACTCTCTTTTTTGCCCCTTAAGCAGTTTCTCTCATCTCTCTCTCTTCAAAAAGAGAATCCACAATAATATTATAATAAGAGATCTTGTATAATCAAGCAAATCTTGTATTTATATTTTCAATAGATTTCACCTATAATTATATTCCCAAACTATAGGATAAGGCCACTTTTTCCCAAAATCCTCATAACTAAAAAAATATAAATCTATTTTCTCTAACATTAAAATGTATTAGAATCATTCTCATTCTCGCTTCTTAAAAGGGCAGAAGTTAAAAAATGATATAAAATAGCATACACATCATATTTTAAGATTATTTTTTACCCAAAGACACCTTTTTGACTTGAGATTTTCCTTGTAAATATTTATCTTTATTGGAAAAGTATATGCCTATTTCTAGGCATTTTTTCACTCCCTCTCAAAGCTCTAGTTTTGTCCCAAATTTTGTGTACTCTTCTCCTTCCCTCCATAATATGGTTTATTGCATACGAATTCTTCTGAAGTAACATTCGGTACTATAAAAAACACTCTCTACCCTACTATAAGTAATCTTAGGAGTGGTTTTGATACCATTTGCTGAAATCAAATAATCTCTATCTACAACACTCTCTACCCTACTACAAGCAATCTCCCTCTTCAATACTATGGTATAGGATATATTCCTCTTCAACAGTCTATACTACAAGCAATCAAGTGATAATGGAGGTATCTTTATTTTTTTAATCTATGTGATATTATTATTCTTCACTGTTGTTGTTTAATCCTTAAGCATCAATTCATAGAGAGAGAGGGGAGAGAGAAATAGAGAGAAATGAAGAGAGGGAGAAGGGGGGGAAAGAGAGAGGATTGTGTGAGATGAACTAAGAAAATAAGTGATAGAGTGACAGAGAGTAAACTAGGGTAGAAGATAAGATGATGTTATTGTTCTCCACTAGCCAAGCTTCTATATAAATGTGTTTGAATATCTTTGATCAATTCTTGTAGAGAGAGAGAGCGAGAGAGAGAGAGAGAGAGAGAGAGAGAGAGAGAGAGAGAGAGAGAGAGAGAGAGAGAGAGAATATTTTGGATAGAATAGAAGATAAGATTTGATGCTAATTAGAGGTAGATTAAAAGCTAAGATTACAGGCTAATTAGGGGTTGATTAGGATCTATCATGATTGAAATCAAGAGAAAGAGACAAGATCCAATTGGGTAAAAAAGAACATAGATATAGTGAATCAAAGGGGTGTAATTGTGTGATTTGAATGTTAATCCAAGTTAAAATTGGCATATATTTTTATTTACAGAATGCATGTGCAGGACATACCAAGAGAAAGAGAGATATTCACTTTTAATTGGAGGATGAATATGCACCAATGTTCAAAAGAACTGTCAAAAGGGATGATGCAATAAGATACAGGATGCAATAAGAAAGAAATGCATGGGAAAAAAAATGTGGACCTTTGGATTGATGGGTGCATTTATCCACCTGATCAAGACCCTCAGAGGCCACCACAATTTGAAGGGCTTACATCATTTGTGAAGTTTGTTTGTGGAGGTAGTGAAGGATTGTATGGATACACATGCAGATTTGTCACACAAGGACTAGCAAGGGTTCATCAAGCCTTGACAAATATGCAGACAAGATTACAAGGGAATATGTAGTCTTTGATATGGAAAAGGATAGATTATTGACTGAGAAGGATAGGGAGAACCAAAGCCTTCAATAAGCAATGTTTGTCATTGAAGATGCTATGCATGCTACACATGTGCAGAATATAGAGTTACAGTCTAAAGTTATGGGCTCGGAGAAGGAGAATTGAAACTTAAAGAGGAAGCTCACAAAAACTTTGAATATTGGGCCCACTTTAAAAACCAAAGAAGCATGTGGATGCATCCAATTAGTTAAATCAATTCACTAATTTACCAAAGGAAGTGGACAATATCATAGACAAAATTTGCTACAAGGAGACATATGTTCCCTCATGGAGAGAATGATACTATTGCGAAAGTCCTAAGCAAGGATATGGTAAAAAATGCATTGGAAAATTGTAAATTGAAGGACATTGTAGATGTTGCAAGTGAACATCTTAGGGATATGAGCAACTTGTTTAATGCTACAGATGCTCAAGGATTATGTGATAATGTGGGAATGAATTCTGAATCATACAGCATGCTCTATCAACAATTTGATACATGTTTTAAGAAAATCTTCAAAACTAAGTAAGTAATGCCTTTGGCAAAACCATTTCATGCGAAGAAGGATCGAAACCAACTAAATGAGAAAGTTTTAGAACTATTTGGTGAGCCAATGCATGTGGAAAACACACACATATTGAAGTATGGTTCCAAAGAAGTTGCATTTGTATTGAATGCATACAACAACTTTGTATTAGATATATGTAGGGTTCAGATTGCTATGGTCAAGTTTTACAATATGTTTATGTAAGAATGTAGAGGCAACTTAAGTTTATCCCCAAACTTGATGAGAGTGAGATTATTAAGGGGCAAAAACTTGAACATGTGAGTATAACACTTATGAATTGAGAATTTAGATCCCAATATTGATGAAAACCATCATTTATAATTCAATGTACAATAAGAGAATGAAATATGGTGCCTTGCAGCATTTGAAGTACCAAAGGAGGACCATGAAGTACTTAAAGTTTTCTTAAACCTCACTAATTTATTGAGTGTTATTCAACAGCAAAATAATGGAGCAATTTTACACATTGAGGGGTTTGGGGACTATCAACTTGAATGGCATCTTGCAGGTGATTCTAGTTCCAGAGGATCCAAATTGGCACCCTATTTTGAAAATACCACTAACAAGGGTTCACTTTTGGGTGTTGCATTGTTTGGTTAGAATAATTGAGAAGCTAGTATATGAATATATATGCTTTGCATACAAGATGCATCCCATATCAAAAGCTAATGCTACATGTAAGAAGGTACAATAAGTCCTCTTTGAAGTTGGATTGCACGGGGGCCAAGTAGAAATAAAAAAGGGCAAGAAATTAGACAAGAGTGCAAATATCCCTCGTAAACCAGACCCAAGGCTAGGAAGTTTATATCTCCACCTCAAGATGAGGAATGCAATATACTTGTAAAACAACGAGAGAAGTATGAAGCATGGAAAAAGTTGGACCTTGTTGTTTTGGATTAGAGCAATGGGGGACGAACGAGGATTGCAAAGGCACAAGTGCAGATACACCTAGATAGATTAGCAGCTTTCTTACAAAAGTTGAGGTTTAGGGATGGTGATGCCAATACATTTAAAGAAACAGTTGCTAAATTTCATAAGTCCATGGTGGAGGCATGGACTACAAGCAACATAATACACTACATGGTCAGTATTGCCACCATTACAAAGAAAATCATCATTTTGAATTAGTTTGTGTTTCTAATCTCTCTTCTTGTGTAGCATATACTTGAAGTACATGGTCCATACTTTGCAAATGAAGGAAGTTTGGCAATATGGTCAACTCAAGGCATGGAACAATCTCATTAGCAAGCTCATTGTGCCTTTCAAAAGGCAACTGATCATGGAGGTGGCATCAATGATTTCAATTCTATGACGTAATTATTACAATGGTGGTATAGGAGATTAGAGATACGATATGAGGAAAAAGAAAAGAAGTCCTCTCAAACAGAATTTCTAAGTAGGGCAATATATGAAGTGAGAAAAGCAAGATATGAAAATAGCACAGCCTAGACAACACCACGTAGAATGGTTGGCAACCCAAGAGAGAGATGGAAAGAAATGGAGACCTAGATAAAGATAATAGTTTTGATGCATTTAGAGTCCACGAGAGAGCAGAGGTACTAAGGATATGACACATCAATACTCCTATCTTTAACATGAGATGTCTTGCAGATTTTGTTTAAAATTTCAAAGGTTTGTCATTATGTTTTTCAAAGTCGATTTTGAACTATGTTTTTTAAATATGAAAATTCAATTTTGAAATCCTAAGACAAAGATATGTAAATTCCAAACCTCGGAACATTCATTGGCCTAGAGAGAGAGGGGCATGAGGGGTGGTAGGAGATAGAGAGAGGCAGGGATGGGGTGGGGTGGAGAATTGAAATGAAATGATAATTTTAAAGTTCATTTACACCATAGTAAGTTTAAAAGTTTCGTATTTAAGTCAAGTCTCTCCTTTCATTTTTTTCCATTACTCTTCACTCTACCCTCCACCTTTCTATCCTTCATCATCACAACCATGGCATGTTCCAAGCTTCCTATCAAGAAGGCGCATGCAAGAGTAAGAGCTCAACACTCTTCCGAGTCTAGTAAGCGTACTGTGAGTGACAAAGGTCCCCTGGTGGCCGACAACGGTGACCCTACTACATCTAATAATGGTGGCACTACAGTGGCTAACAATGGTGGCCCTAGTGTGGTCAATAATGATGGTTCACAATTTTTTAGAAATGGTGGTCCACATGCTCCAATTGATCCACCTCCCACTACTTCTTTGGGTAGTAATACACATCCTCCAACACATAAGAAGCAAAAATGGAGACTAGGCACAACTGGGTTACGTAAGGAAATTCTAGAATAGTGCTAACTTGATTATTCCTAAGGCACCATTCTCTAGGTTAGTGCAAGAAATACTATAAGATCCGTAGTTAGGGCATCATCACAAGTTCTTTTCAATGAAATAGGCAAGGAATGTGGGGCGATGGTCAAGCCAAGCCTTGCTTGCTCTCTAAGAAGCAGTTGAAAGTTACTTGATTGATCTTATGAAGGATGCATTTAATCTTAATGTCAACAATATGCTTTGAGATGCTACCTTGTAATTGAATCTATATTTTTAGCTCAGGTTTGGTTGTAGATTTTAAGGAGCTTAGTTTTGGGTTATCTTTCCAGTAGACCTTCAAGTATTTGATAGTAGTGACTTGTAAAATGGAGCTAAATTTTGCATGGGTTTAGTTGTACTTGGTGCAATGCACTATCGACCATGTATTGCATGATTTCGTAATGCCAAATTTGATATGTGATATTCTATTTTGACCATGATTTATATCGTGCATATTTTCAACTCTAATTTTGAAAGTAGTTTCGTTGAGGATAAATTCAATGCGCAATCACGCACATGTCACTGATCAGTTGTACATACATGGGACGATGCAGTATATCTTTAGTGTATTTAGCGATTTGACAACACTATATCCGATATGTGATATTTCATTTGAACCATGATGCATTTTTTGTGAATTTTTAAGTTTCCAATGTTTCACATAGTTTGGTTGACAACACATTTAATATGCAGTTGCGCACACTTGGTGGTGAGTTTTTCTGGTTATCAGTGAAGTATAATCCACTTAATGCATTTTCAAAAAATGATTGAACCATTAATTTTATAAATGGAAATCTAGTGAAACTTCACTCACATGCCAAGCATCATAAAAACTCGTGGATATTAAAAAATTGGCCCCATCAGAAGCCTCTGGGACACCTATCCAGAGGCTTGCATCTGGGGCCCTGAATCTGATGAGGGCAATTTTTTTTAATAGTTGATGTGTCCTAGAGGAGTCCACGGGTAACATTTCATGTCAATCGGATCACTGGTCATATTTTTCCAAAGCTTGGATACATTAATTTAAGTTTAAGGGTTTTTAAAAAGTTTAGCTATAAGTTTAAAGTTTCACCTCATTTTACACAATTCACTTTTGAGTTTTGAGTTTTCTCTCCTAGAAGAGACATGGCACACACCAAGCAAGCAGTCCAGAGACACCCCCCTAGAAATCCCATGCAGAAGCCACCTCCCCCAGCTCGACCACCACCACCATGCCAGCATTGCAAGCATTGATGGAGGCTAGGCACATTGGCTCTTCGTGAGACCTACCATTACCATAAGACCACACACCTCCTAATACCAAAGGCTCCATTCCAAAAGCTAGTGTGGGAGATTATGGGCATTATACTAATTAAGAACAATAGGAGGCACTTCCCAAATGGATCACACTTGCAATAACCTGATCATTTGACTGCCCAAGCCCACCTTGCACTATAGGAAGCTACCGAGGCTTACCTCATTGACTTGTTTGGAGACTCGGTCTATGTAGTAGTGCATGCAAGGAGAGTCACCATCACGGATATGGATCTGCGGGATATTGAGGTTCTTTCAGTGATGAAAGGATTGTCCTTGTGGATATCAACAATGATATGGATGCACTACTAAAATATATACAGAATGTAGAGATTTTGTAAAACCCTTGCTGTAATGGATCCCATGTAAAATGTGATGAATATGAATACAAAAATTTTGGCACGTCTTATTTTTGTTGATTCACTTATTATTTGTTTTATTTATGTCTTTGATTTATTATTACATACGTTTGAACAAATATATGTTGTGCACGAACTCGATAAAGCACTACGCATCAAATTTAGAGTACAAATCGTGTTGCGTATAAATCTGAAAAATAAATGTAACATTCAAGTAAAAAACAACAATAAATGACACATATGACAAACTACATTGCACACAAATCCAACAAACATCAATTTTCATTACTTCAAGAGAAGATTACAAAGTGCATTACATCGGTGATGAGATATCATTTGGCTATAAGTACATCTATTCTCTCCTAGGTTTCTTTGAACTACACTCCCCATGATTAGAGTTATTCTTGATCATAGCCAGCAACACATTTTGCCCTAGTAGCTCAAGCCTAATGACATTAGCGTCTTGAACACCAGCAACCATGCCACATGTCACCATGGAAAAAAGTGGCCCAGACCTAGTACTAGAGAATTAGTAGAGGATCTTCAAATGCTGAAGCAACACTACTTTCTCCAAGCTAGAGTTTGTCGGGATGGTCTTGAAGGGCCCAACCTTCATTACTGCCCTCAACTTTAGAAAGTTCTTAGCAAAAGCCAGAGAGCATGTCTTATGAAATACAATAATGTCACTTACAAGCTGGCCAATATACTCCTTCAATGCCGAGTCCTGCACCCTTCCTTGGCTACCAGATCAGCCACCTTGTCTAGATGAAAATTCATCTATATAGACAATGTCCTACATCATAGTGTAAGACTGTAATGTCTCCGATATTAAACATTAATTGTCACCCTGCTATGGTTCCACACATCTTTACTAGTTTGCAATTGGACTCAAACAAACATGAAGGTATATTATCTCTACACTTGTGATCAATTGTGTCTTCATCTTCCCCACGTATGTTTTCCAAAATCAAGAGGAAAGTACTCATTTTTCTTCCTACACATGAACCCACTCTATAGGCCATTTAACATTTTATGTTAAGGTGGGGATAAAAAAAGTTATGCTAATAAGTAAAATTTTAAATAAGGTAAATTTTCTTTATCTCCTCCCCCCTATCGATGCCGAATAGGTGGCTGGGGCAGAAGAGAAAATAATGAAGATGATGATGATGACGGGGAGGTCACATGACCTACCACTCCCTAGTCATCTCATCCAATCCATGGCCCACTTGGGGGGCTGAAGACTCCCTCGCCGCCATGCATATGCTAACAAGTGGTGGATGGGGTGAGACACCACCACCACCACCCCATACCACCTTCTCCACCTCCCCCATTCTAAAACCCCTCCCTTCCCCCCCATAGCAAAATGAAGGAGGATGCCACAACACGCTGGTGACACAAAGAGAGAGAGATATATATATATATATATATATATATATATATATATATATATATATATATATATATATATATATATATAGAGAGAGAGAGAGAGAGAGAGAAGGTTCTAGAAGGTTCCCTTTTTTTTCCCTCCTTAGAGGGAGACCACACGCACCTTCCCTTTGCTTCTACCCCATGAGCTTATTCCCCCCATTTTCCCTCTATATTTGAGAAAAAGGCTATTGAAGTTCCTGTGAGGGTTACACCTAAAAGAGAAGAAGATCAGAATGGCCCCAAAGGAAAGAATGTCACGTGCGGGTGGTAATCCCACAACCAACAACGAAGCTTCATGCAAGGGTATCACTGTTAATACAACTACGGCACCATATATAAGTAATACATTTCCGAATTGTTAGATTCTTGCTTTGATTCCCACATGAGATACATTAGGTCCCGTACTATGTTGCATGAGAATAGGTCATTGGAAGGGATGAATTCCATCTTTATAATTTTAGGATGCATATTCAAGTGCAAGATTTAAACTATGAAAAAGAAAATAGCACTCATCCATGTATGATAAACTCATCTACACCTAAGTGTAATTAGCAATGCAAAATTTATACTTGGCTGTGATTAATTAAAATCATGTGTACCCGATGGGATAGATAGGTTAATTTAAGTTAAATGGGTTATTTCTATTGAGATATTTGCAATCATACCTATTGTAGCCTCTTTGTATGAGGTAGTTCTAGGCTTAGGACATGTAGGCTATAGGAATCCCAAATGCACAGAGAGGGAAAACTACTACCCATTCAACAATTATAAAGCATTGTACTTGACTACCACTTTTACACACAAATGAATGAATACATGATGATGCTTTTCTTTATCAGGTAGTGCCAGTCTTGTACTTGTTAGTCCAATACAAAAGATTGTGTTTATGAGTCCAAGCTACCATCTTGGAACCTAATTCACTTATGTAACAATTTGTCTCTACTTGTCTATGTCATCATGATTTTGGTCTTCATCTTCCATCTGCTATAGCTCCTTGCCATGTCCTAGGTCCCGCACAATTTGACATGGTATCATAGCTCAATCAAGCATGGCATGACTCCCTTTTCTATTCTCACAGTCCCTCTTAACCTCAAGTCAGCTCAATGAGCTTATCTCTCAACTCATCTCCACTTGCTCCACCTTGGCAGCCATACCCAAGTCTACACCTATCTCCCTTCAAGCTTCTATAACTTTCTCTACAGGGCACATCTCTCCAAACTCCCTTCTGAATATTTATTTCCTTGTATCACATCAATCCATGATATTTGGCTATCTGGAGCTCAACATTGTCACTTCTGTCAGTTGTTGCCATAACCTCAGTCTATGGTCTGTAGGACATACCCTTCATGGAGTGCTTGGATCTCTCTCTAGAGGCAATATCTTTACAAGACTCCTTTTAAGGATATCTCTCTAACCTTCAGGCACATCTTCTTGGCACACCATGTCCCGACATTAGTGCTGCTTTAGCCAGGCATTGTGCAAAAATGAGATTGCTCTCAGAAAAAAGGCGCAATCTGATAATTTGCTTCTTACTCTCTCCACACGCTGCGATGTTGGCTGCCATGATAAGGATTCGGTAGCCTATCACCTAACCTTCCTTGCCATATAAAAATATCTACAATGCACACAGAAGAAAAAACTAGGCGTGGGTCAAAATACTAATCCAAGAAGCCATAGACAAACTTCATTAAAGCTTCAATTTTCATCATTTTCTTACTCCTCTTGGCACACTCAAGCTCCTACCACTTTGAACTGAGTAATCACTCAGTGTTTAGAAAATATTTTATGAACAATCATCAAGCTTTGGAAGATCTGGAGAAATCAAAGCTCAACAGGACAACATCATTGCTACTACAAGTCTCAAGCTCTTCAATTTCTCTCTTTTCAATCAAGTAGAGTTCTTACCATTCAAGATCTGCTACAACACTTAGTCTTCCAACAAATATTTAATTGATTTACCATCAAGGAGGGGTTTCAATCTGAAGGGGTAACATCAAACACCAAGCAATAAGATTCATCATCTTCAAAACCATAGTATCTTTTGATACTACATAGTGGAATTTGACATTGCCCCATCACTTGTGCTTGTTAGCACATTCAAGAATCAACTCACTACTAATTTATCTCAAATTTGAAGCTAATACTCAATGACAAAAATGAAGTTTTTCTATTAAGGGTAACACAACTACTCTTGTTACTCACTTGTACTACATAGAAGATGTTTTTACTCTATCTGCATGAGGAAAGGGAGTTGCTCACACCACTCAAGTGCAATCATTGATTTTATTTGAAGATTTTGAAGATACTCCAACTACCTTTGTCATTATGCAAACCTCAAAAGTGACAGTATCTTTGCTTGAGGGGGACATAAAGACTAATGCAACTAATGCAAGCAAAGTCAATAAAGAAGCAGAAGAAGAGGACCAAAAGATCAAAGAGAAAAAGAATAAGAAGAAGAAGCAAAAAAATCATGAAGACTCTGAAGCGGAAAGCAAAGTGAAGAACAAGTACATGATCAAAAAGAGCAAGCTGGACTACATCAACATCTACAATGAATTGAATATCTATGCCAAAAGAAATGCTGAAGACTGCAAGGGCTTGACAGTCCTTGACCCAATTTTTTATTAGACCTTTTTTCCAGCCTTGTAATGCCTAGCCCAAATGTCTTTATCATAAGCTTGTAAAATCCTCATGTAGCCATGTATTACAGCCTCTGTACACTTTGTGAGGCCCGTGTTATAGCCTCTAAATGACCACCATGTTTGTGTTACCCACACTTAGCCTTTTTTTCCACAGCATTTGGTATTTTTGCCATGTTTATGGTGTGCCCACACTTTGTAAGTGTTGCTCTCACTAAAGCCTCTACACACTTTATATTTTCGGGTTGCGATTGAGGAGGGGTGTTGAGATATTTGCAAACACACCTATTGTAGCCTCTTTGTATGAGACAGTTCTGGGCTTAGGATATGCAGGCTGCAAGAATCCCATATGCATAGAGAGGGAAAATTGCTACCCATTTAACAACTATAAAACATTGTACTTGACTACCACTTTTACACACAAATGAATGAATACATGATGATGCTTTTTTATCAATTAGTGCCAGTATTGTACTTGTAATAGTCCAATACACAAGATTGTGTTTATGAGTCCAAGCTGCCATCTTGGAACCTAATTCACTTGTGTAATAGTTTGTCTCTACTTGTCTATGTCATCATGATTTTGGTCTTCATCTTCCATCTGCCATAGCTCCTTGCCATGTCCTAGATCCTGCACAATTTGACAATTCCACCTAGGTTATCATAAGCATCCTCAAGTGGCATGATGAACCCTAGATGATAGTTGTAAAATCACGATCAAGATAATAAAAATATTATCTATGATAAATTTCCATAAGAACATTGGTTTTTACCTTCATGATAAATTAGAAAGGTTACCGAGATGACGACCTCAAAAATCACTTCATAGGAAAACGTGAAATTACCTATAGGAAATGGATGTCCACTATTGCGCAAGTTAGGATTCTTCGCATTTATCTAATCTTTGATAGAGTTACTCTTGTTGGAAAAGAGGATAACATAACGATTTCCATTATGAAATCAAGAGACAAGAAATTCTAGAAAGTTACTTAGAGACTTGATAGATTTTGAACCTAAGTTCAATAGTTTGGATGCTCAATCGAAAAATAAGGATAAGTATCCTCTAGTACTGGCTTGATCGTATCTTACAAGGTAATGCTTGTATGAAGCCTTGACATGCACCCTAGGCAAAAGAAGGGATAAGTATCCTCTAGTACTGGCTTGATCGTATCTTACAAGGTAATGCTTGCATGAAGCCTTGATAATCACCCTAGGCAAAAGAAAGGATAAGTATCCTCTAGTACTGGCTTGATCATATCTTACAAGGTAATGCTTGTATGAAGCCTTGACATGCACCCTAGGCAAAAGAAGGGAGTGTTAAGAAAAAATCACTCTTTGATCGCAACGGGGGAGCAAACATGCAGATGAAAATGTTATCACCCATATCCTTGCACTATTTGGAAAAATGCAATTGGTTTTGTTGGTTGATCAAACAACATCCTAAATGCTTTTACATTCAACTGATTGTTGGATTGTCATTTGGATGATTATTCCAAGCGCTTGTGATTGATGGTAAATTCATGGCGGGGGTTTATGATGATAAATTTTCCATGGGGATAAAAGGATACTTTTTTTGAAAGAAGATACTAGGGTTGAATGCCTTGATTGTGCTTGATTCTTAACTCGATTGATTAAGGAAGGCTATTCTACACAGGTGGATCACCTCCATGATTGCATTGCCGATCAACTCGAAAAGGGCACTCCTTGATTCATGGGCCAAAGATCAAGTGCTGAAAAGGCCAACCAAGGGAATGATATTTCACTCCTAGGCAGCTTGCGGGTAAGGGAGGCTCTGGACATCCCCCCGCTAGACTGAAATGGAGTTGAAGACCTCTATGGCCCAACGTCTTTGCACCTTGGAAGATCCTATTCTAGATAAAGGATGGAATTTGTGGTGCCATGTGATTTGGACTAGTTACTTCTCTAAGGAAGAAGAGACATATAATTCCTCCTGTATGGGAAGGAGACAAAGATTAACTTGAAGATAAGTTAAGGAACTTGTTTAAACTTGTTTGTTAAAAGGATTGCTTGCTTTGTATTTGTGTTTGTGCTATAAATTATGTGAATGAGTCATGTTCCCTAAAAGGCTTAATTAAGGAAGTTGATTTTAAATGTCACACATAATTGTGGTAGGACCTAATTAAATAACTAAAGAACGCCTATTGAGGGAAGTGGGTGGGTGGAACCCTCGACGAGACCGCCTTACAACAGGGTAGTCCCAAAGAATTGGGAGGCTTCTCACAAGGTTTTCAACCCTTAGAAATTGTTAGGTTAGAACCCTGATTCATGCTATTTTAGGGGACCAGAATGGGACTATGCCCTACAGTTTGAGAGGTTGAGTGACACATCTCTCTTGTTTCCCATTCTTTTTGAACCAAGTGCGGCATCAATCTACTTGGGCTTGGGTATCTCTGCATAAAGTAGTATATCCAAGACCCACACTAAAATGATAACAAGAGACCTTGACCACTAGAGACCCAAATTTCAGGTTGATCCTAGTGGGTTCAGCCCCAAATGTTCCATTGCAAGGTAGACTTGATAAACCCTAGGTGACAAACCCCGTAACATTCCATCGGAGTGTCGGGAAACATTGCTTAGATTCGTCTCGGACTGCTAAAAACGTGCTTGGATGGACTATAGGTAGGCACGTTACAGTTGGTATCAGATCGAAACTTCGTAATGATATGTGATTGATTAATGTATGGTTCATAGATATATCCTAAATAGAATAACCTAAGTGGTATGACTTGATTGTCAGGCACCTTCTGCACCCACAAATGTTGACATGCAAGAGAAGAAATTCCTTCTCAAGCAGATTAAGGCACTTGAGTTTGGTGGAAAAGGAATAGACATCACAGCAAAGGCGGAGATATGGATTGAGTCGATGAATGATTATTTCTCTGATGTGGGAACTACTTCTACCAATCAATCAATGATAGCCAAACTTAAGTTAGTTGGCAAGGCTCGAATATGGTGGAAGAAATGGTGCAAAGATCAAGCTGTTTTTGAAGCCGATGTCACTTGGGTTCAGCTGGAAGGTGTTGTACATGGACAATAGCTTTTGTCAACCTAGCAGACTTTGAAGATGAATGAATTCTTCAAGTTAAAGTAGCTGGAATTAACCTTGGAAGCTTACTACTCAAAGTTTGCATGCCTACTAAAATACGCATCACCTATGGATATTGCACATCAAGTATCCAAGTTTTACCATGGCTTGAACACTCCTCTGAACCATTATCTTGAAGCAATGCATCCAACAGACTTGCAAGATGCATTACTTCAAGCAAAGCCAATCACCCAAGAACTTAAATCGAAAAATTGTGATAAAGTTGATTCTCGAGATCATGATGAGATGCCACATGTGCAGAGAGATAGGGCACATCCATAAGAGATGTCCCTACCATCAATGCTTCCACTGGAATGAGCTAGGGCACATCCAAGCAGACTGCCCTGACATGAGCCTCCAAGAAAACCAAGCTACACAGGTGCAATCTTTGGATATATAGAGGAATCATACAAAGACAAAGACCTAGAACCCACTACTCCTCTTTAGGATTATTAGAAATCCTAGAAAATTTTATTGACATGTAATACAACTTATATTGAAAATAAATCCTCATCTTGTACCTACGGTTAATTGTAATAATATGAGTTGCACTACTTGAGTCATTAAGAGTAGCGCAGTGGATGCATGGTGGGGTCCTAACCCATAGGACTTAAGCTCCATTAATGCTTGTCTTCCCTAGTTTCCTTTTGAGATGAGGACATCTTGAGTTCTCTAAGGGGGAGAGGATGTAATGTCTCTGATATTAAACATTAATTGTCACCCTGCTATGCTTCAACACGTCTTTACTAGTTTGTAATTGGACTCAAACAAACATGAAGGTATATTATCTCTACACTTATGATGATCAGTTGTGTCTTCATCTTCCCCGCGTACGCACCCCAAAATCAAGAGAAAAGTACTATTTTTTCTTCCTACTCATGAATCCACTCTCTAGGCCATTTGTTGAGAGTGGAAAAAGACTGAATTTTTGACTAATTTTTGTTGTTTTTGAGGTCTAAATGGTTGATTTTTTATGGATTTTGAGTGATATTTAGTTGCTTTTGGAAGCATTTGAGAGTGTTTTGGATGATATTGATTATGTTTTGGAATCTCATGATGATTCTTAGTGGGAATATAAAGCTTTGTGATGTTCTCATAGGTTTTGTTGAGATTCTGATTGGTTCTAATACCTTCTGTTTAGCTTCTGTTTTGTTCTAATTTTCTTCTGTATGAAGTATGGATTGGTGATTGATTAAGGTTGAAATATTTTTAAAGATTATTGAATAGTTTTTGATAGTTTGGAATGGTTTTAGTATGAGTTATGAGGATCTGTTGTTCTCCGATGACCTTATGGTAACCCTCTATAGACCTTCTGTAGAGCCTATCTCTGCTCTATTCCTGTTCTGTTCTATTCTGTAGATCTTCTATAAGTGTTCTGTAGAATGTATGTGTGACTTTGGGAAAATTTTCTAACTTTTGGAAAGGATGAATCTAAGTTTAAAAGAGCTAAAACAAATGGAAGAAGCAATTGCTAAAGACTGAAGAAAAGACTGAAGTGACAATGATAGTAGTGAGCTATGAAGAGACACTGTAGTGGCTCTGGTGCCCTTTCATACCTCCTATACCTCTTGGGAGCTAAATCCACGACCTAAGAAGGATTATTAAGTGCCATTATTGAGTATTGTAGTGAGGAGATGATGTACTATTGATAGAGAGAGAGAGAGAGAGACAGACAGAGAGAGAGAGAGAGAGAGAGCGAGAGAGAGCCAGATATAGCCAATTCTATCAAAACAATGTGTCTTTCTATGAGAGATTGAGAGAGAAAACTATGAAAATAATGAAGATGAATACTATGTGATTGATTTCCATTCAAAAATGGTGTATTCCTTTGTATTCTTGTTTGTTATGATGGATTATTTGAAGATGTTGAAGATGATGGTTGATTCTATCAAATCCATGGGAGATATCTACGAGTGTGTTATTTTTGCGAGCTTTTGATTTCGTGCTTTTGCAATTGAAATTGATTTTTAGAGCTTTTTGAAACAACCTTGGATGCTTTCTACAAACGACATGTCACACACTACTACTCTTCTTTTACATAAACATATATTGCGCATGATGCATGCATCATCATTTGGGAGCTCCCAAGGAGAATACTAAACCATTCACAATAAAGGGAGCAATGGTGCTGAATAATCACAACAAATAATAACATTCCAAAGTTTTGCATTACCCAAAAGGAGTACAATATCTAGAAAGGTTCCAAAATATGCCTTGATCTTCATGTAACAAAAAGGACATGTCACACCCTAATGAAGTGCATGATGATGAGTTGGCCAGAACAATGAATGAGCCATGCTTACTTTGGGCTTCCTACATAACATGGCATATCTTACGTGTTTGCCCTAACACAAAGGCAAGGTCAGTGGGAGTTAGTGCAGGTTGATGTATGACCATGTGCTCCTTGGGTTGAAGGCCAAGTATGTGCATGTACACATAATACATATGTTTGCAAGCAAGAAATGCCTTTTGGGTAGATTCTCTTTTTTGAAAATTAGGACAAGTGCACCTAGGCTCTTCTTTGATGTGCACATCATAACAACTCTTTGTCAAGTCTTGAAATACTGAATATTGTCTCTCAAGTTGCACTACCTCCTCCAAGAATGTCACGACCATGCAACCAGCTGCCTCTATTCTCTTTTGTGCATCTTTGGAAATTTCATGTCTCCACTTGCGTCTTCTCCTACTTGAACCACATTCTGTAGAAATAGGAGGTTTGCTCTTCTCGTTCCTTGGTGGTGCTGTAAAGCAGGCAAACTTGAAACCAGCTTGTCTTAGGCTGCTACACTCTTCCTTCGATATATTTGTTCCTATATCAACTGGCCACAAAGATGGAACAATTGGTGATGCTATCACTTGTTTTTGCACAGCGTTTGTATGCTTGACATTATGATTATAGAACCATATCCATTGTGCAATGGCCTTGTTCTTATAGGCTCTCTCAAACCAAAAGCATGGCACGACTAACCCCACTTGCCGACTCTATAATTTGCTACTGCAATTCTTTCTACCCTCCATACCAAAACACTTTCTCACACAGTTAGGTGGTGTCCTTCGTAAAGCCCACTCCTCCTGTGCCACTTCTACCTCTTCTACGTGGGTTGATGTTCCCACATCTGGTGCACTTACTCCACTTGCAAAGGGCTTGATTGGTATCTCTCAATAGGACACTAGGGCACTTTTTACTCTCGGTAGGAGAGGTTTTTCCCCCCAGACTTATAGTCTTATTGTCGTATGTGCTTATGTGCTTATGTTACATACTTATGGGTACTTAGTGTGTGTCGGGTGTGAACACTCCCTATAACCCTAAGGTTTAAGGGTTGTACTTTGTACTTTCTGGTCACACTCTTTCAATCTATTCTCTTGGGTGTCGTTCTTCACTCTGTCTCTCTCACTCTCACATTGTCTACTGAACTCTCAGTTGCACCTCGATCCTTCCATCTCACATTTCGTATCAGAGCAGTCTTTTGTCTGCTATCTGAAGCCCCCACCAACTCTGCCCAGTCGACCAGATCAGCAACTCGTCTGCCCCCGCCAGCACCACCTGATCCTGCTCGCCAGCCCCCGTCAGTT
Organism: Lygodium microphyllum; assembly: GCF_053477565.2. Classification (NCBI taxonomy): domain Eukaryota; kingdom Viridiplantae; phylum Streptophyta; class Polypodiopsida; order Schizaeales; family Lygodiaceae; genus Lygodium; species Lygodium microphyllum. The sequence goes on from NC_141147.1 coordinate 120,702,308, forward strand.
TTGCTCTAAACTGCCTGTGTAATCGCCTGCTGGCCTGAGCGCCGCCTGCTCCAGCACGTCCACCAACTGCAAGCTCAGTAGTAGCCACCAGTGTGCAGGGCGACGCCAGCTCCAGCGTCGCCTGTCTATAGCGCCACCTACCTGTGGCCGCCTGCCTATGGCACGCCGCCTGCCTGTGGCATGTCAGCAACCCGCCGTCCTATTCGGCCGCTCCAAACACACTGCCCTGTCTGACCTGCGACCTGACCACTGCACCACTCTAATCATCTGCCTGTAGCGGGCAGAGACAGATGCCGCCTCTTGCTCAAGCACATTTGCCTGCTCCAGCATGTTTGCCTGCAAACGTTTGCCTCCAGCCGCCAGCTCTGCTCCAGCCCCGTCCACCTGCAATCCACGCCAGGTGTTTTTTAACAAATTTTTTTTCCCTTTAGTCCAGAACAAAGTTTTGGAAGAGGAGGTTCATACGCAGCAGGCACAACATACAAGATACAGGTGTGGGATAAATTTGATGCAAATTTCTGGACTTGTTCATCAGAAATTTTGGGGCTTTTATGTATTTTGAGGACAGTTGCATATGAACTGCTGTTACAGTCATAGAAAGACTGTTTTGACAGAAATTTTAGCAGAAATTTTGGGGATTTTGATATAACAGTGTTGATGAGCACTGTTTGCACCTTGGGAAGCATGCATCAAAAGACAATTTTTGACAGAGTACGCCCTTGCACATTAATTGCAGAAGTGTGCTTGCTGCAATTTCTAGAAATTTACAAATTTCTAGTCCTTACTACTTTGACATTACTCATTTGTCTTTGGAAATTTGTCATCATGGCAAATCAGGGAGGTGATGTATTTACGTATGTATCCAAGGAAGACAGATTGGACGGAAACAATTACTTGCTATGGTCATTCATGATGAAGAATGTATTAGTGGCCAAGAATTTATGGGATTATGTCAGTGGAGAGAAAATTCGACCGGGAGTTGTAGCTCCCGTTACTCCTCCTCCTCAAGGAGCATGTGGACAACAGGGACCTCAACCCGCTCCACCTCACCACTTCCTCCAAGAATTGCAACTCAAAAAGCCTGGGATACACGTGATGCATAGGCCTTGTCGTTGATTGATCTGGCAATTCAGCGGTCCATCATCCCTCACATTCGTTCCGCATCTTCTTCACGAGATGCATGGTTGACTTTGGAGCATATGTTTGCAGGAAAGAATGAGACTCGTATCTCTTTCTTGAAGAAAGAGTTAGAGACTTTGAAGATGAATGAGGGTGATTCTATGTAGGATCACTTGAATAAGATTTAGGACTTGAGGGAGCAGCTCATGAATGTAGATGAGTACTTTTCGGATGCATAGTTGATATCCACCACCTTGAATTCCTTACCTCCTTCGTACTTGTCTTTTCATACTGCATTGAACCTCACCATGAGGATTGCCGAGCACCCACTCACTTTTATTCAGCTGGTTAGTTTGCTTCTAGAGGAGGAGCAAACAAGGAAAAATAGTGGTGTGGATGCTATAGTCTCTGAGCAGGCTTTTGTGGCAAGAGAGAAAGGCAAAAACAGCAATGTGAAAAATGCCCCACAAAGTTCTGGCACTTCGGGCACATCGCAGAATCAGACACAAGGGGGGACGCAAGCTAAAATTTAAAAAATGTCATTATTGTAAGAAGCCAGGCCACTATATCACTGAGTGTAGGAAGCGCATTGCCAAAGAGAAGAAGAAGGAGTCAGGAATGTATGTTTCTACTACTCCTTCCACTGCTAGTGAGTCTGCATCCTTTGTTGTGGACAGGGACTATTGTTTTTATACTTGCAGTTATGACATCTCTTGGGCCGGTATAGGATGCTGACACTTGGTTCTTTGACAGTGGTGCTTCTAGACATATTACATCTTGCAGAGATCTGTTTGCTTCAGTTAGTGCACCTCCCGTTGGGAAATCTGTACAGTGTGCCAATAATGCATCATACCCTGTTCGTGGTATTGGGGAGATTCAGCTCACAGCCATTGATGGCTCTATTCTCCGCCTGTAGGATGCTTTGTTTGTGCCTGGAATCAAGAAGAATTTTCTTTCTATTTCTTCTTTGGCATGTTGTGGTTTGTAGGTCACATTTGATGTTGACCGTTGCATGGTTAGAGATAAAGAACGCATGACTTTGGTCTTGACAGGATCTTTGTATCATGGTTTATATGAGTTGGATGCTCTTTCAGTAGATCAAACGGCATACTTGACATCCACTCTTACTCGTGCTATGCTACAGGCGGAGTTATGGCATGCTCGTTTGGGGCATGTAAACTTTGGCAGCTTGATGCTTTTGCAGCGTACTTAGATGCTGAATGGTTTACCTCTCTTGGAAGACCTCCTGAGCACTTATGCAAGGGATGCATTTTGGGGAAAATGCATCGTTTCTCATTTCCCTATGATGTTGCTTTCAGAACAACAACCAGATTGCAATTGGTGCATTCATATGTTTGTGGGCCTATGCAAACCATGTCATTGGGCGGTTGTTATTATTTTGTGACCTTCATTGATGACTTTACACGTTTTTGTTGGGTCTACTGTTTGAAAAAGAAGTCAAAAGTGTATGATGCATTTTTTGGCTTTCAGTGCACTTGTTGAAAATCAATTTGGATGCAAGATTAAGACTCTCTGTTCGGACCGAGGGGGGGAATACATGTCCTGTATGCTGAATTCTTTTTTGCAGCAGAAAGGCATAGTCCATCAGTACACTACTACCTATACTCCATAGCAGAATGGGGTAGCAGAGAGGAAGAATCGGTCACTCATGGAGATGGTCAGATGTATGCTGAAGGCAAAGAGCTTGCCTCATAGTTTTTGGATGGAAGTAGTCATGTGTGCTTGCCATATTTTGAACAGATGCCCTACCAAAGCCTTGAAGGCCATCACACCTTTTGAGGCTTGGAACAGCCGCAAAACCTTCTATTGGTCACTTTCATACCTTTGGGTGTCTTGCCTATGCCCATATTCCACATGTACTTAGAAAAAAGTTGGACAACAAGACTGTTAAGTGCATTTTTATGGGATATAGCAATGAGAGCAAAGGCTAGAGACTCTATGATCCTGTTACAAAGAAGGTTTTTGTCAGCAGAGATGTTGTTTTTTATGAAAAATCAGAATTATCATTGGCTGGTTTGGACACATATCAGGCTGCGTGTGATGTTTTTGAAGGGCTGCTGCCCATTACTTTTGGTGGTTTAGCTGGAGCTTCAGAAAATGAACCTAATGTTCAGCCAGCTGCTCCTATGGAAAGTGCAGAAATTCAACCATTGGCTGATCGGAATATTCAGCATAATGCTGAAACTGAAATTCAACAAGAGCTTGCACACAGTCAAGAAGCTAGACAATTACCTAGATGGTATTTGCAGACTATGCAAGATAGTCCTTTGGATGCACCCATGGCTAGTCGTACTAGAATGCAAACTCGTTTGCATGATTCATCGCATACCATGGAGTTTGTTATGGCAGCAAGTACTTTTGATAATGAAGAGCCTGAATGTTGTGAGGATGCACAACACAATGTGCATTGGATGGCAGCAATGCAAGCTGAATTAGATTCTATTACTAAGAATCAAACTTGGGATTTGGTGTCCTTGCCATTTGGGAAGAAAGCCATTGGAATGAAATGGGTCTACAAAGTGAAAAGGAAAGTAGATGGATCCATTAATAAATACAAGGCACGGCTTGTAGCTAAAGGCTACGCACAGAAAAAGGGCATTGACTATGAGGAGACATTTGCTCCTACTTCCAGTATGATGACCATCAGGTCTATGATTGCTTTGGCTGCACATTATGGTTGGACAATGCATCAGCTGGATATCAAGACTGCATTTTTACATGGGGAACTTCAGGAGGAAGTTTATATACAGCAGCCCATTGGTTTTGCAGTTGAAGGCTCAGAACATTTGGTATGCAAGCTCAAAAATGCACTATATGGTTTGAAACAAGCTCCTAGAGCTTGGTATGCAAAAGTAGATGCTTTCTTGCTTGGTCAAGGGTTTCTAAACAGCTCATCTGAGTCTACTCTTTACGTATGTAAAGAAGGGGGATCTATGTTGATTATATGTCTTTATGTTGATGACCTTTTTCTCATTGGAACACATACTGATCAGATTTCAGCATTCAAACAAAATTTGCAGCAAACTTTTGACATGTCTGACTTGGGAGTTTTGCATTACTAATTGGGCATCCAATTCATACATGATGCTCAAGGTATTGGGCTATCACAGTCAAGGTATATTGGGCAGCTTCTTGAGAAGTTTGGCTTACAAGATTGCAAGCCAGTTTGTACCCCCATGGAACCTGGACTAAAACTTTCATTACATGATGACAGTGATTTGTTTGATATACATACATATGCTCCTGTAGTTGGATGTCTTATCTATCTATGCAACACTAGGCCGGACATAGAGTTTGTAGTTTCAGCTTTGAGTAGGTATATGCATCAGCCATGTATGTCACATTGGCAAGCTGTCAAGCATGTTTTTCGTTACTTGCAAGGTACTCGATCTCTTCGGTTTCTTTATGCCAAGGGGGGACCACTGCAGTTACATGATTACAATGATTCTGATTGGGCTGGTGATTATGATACACATCACTCCACTAGTGTCAATTGTTTCTTTCTTGGCTCTTCTTGCATTTCTTGGCTTAGCAAGAAAGAATCCACTGTTGCCACATCATCATGTGAAGCTGAATATAAGGCAACTTTCACTACCACAGTTGAATGCGTATGGCTTAGACGATTGCTAGTTGATCTGGATGTATCTGTTATGGAGCCTACTCCTTTGTTCACACTGACAGTCAGAATGCCATTGCAGTGGCACAGAACCCAGTGTTTCATGCCCGCACAAAACACATTGAGATCCATTATCACTTTGTCAGAGAGAGGCTACATGTAGGTGATATCAGCCTTGTCTATTGTCCTACCACCAGTAATGTGGCAGACATCTTCACCAAAGCTCTTCCTCGTGACAAATTTGAAGCATTTTGCGATGCTTTAAATTTGATATCCTTTGGTGGCGGATAATCCTTGTACTCTTGATCACTCTTCACTCCAGGGGGGTTTGTTGGGTATTTGACTCAAGCCTCACTTATGTCTACGCTCATATGGGAGTTTCGGTGATCAGTAGGACACTAGGGCACTTTTTAATCTTGGTAGGAGAGGTTTTTCCCCCCAGACTTATAGTCTTATTGTCATATGTGCTTATGTGCTTATGTTACACACTTATGGGCACTTAGTGTGTGTCGGGTGTGAACACCCCCTACAACCCTAAGGTTTAAGGGTTGTACTTTGTACTTTCTGGTTACACTCTTTCAGTCTATTTTCTTGGGTGTCATGCTTCACTCTGTCTCTCTCACTCTCACACTATCTACTGAACTCTCAGCTGCACCTCGATCCTTCCATCTCACATGTGCGGCCTGCCCCTGATTTTCCTTTGCCTTGACTCCATCACGTACCCCGGTCTATGAGAACTTACAGTTGCTCCACCTCCCTTCTTTTTTCTTTGCAAAGTCTCCCTATCACCTTGCATTATAGGCTCCTCGTACAAAGGACTTCCAGCTACAACACCTTGCAACGCACGTGCAACAGAGTTGGGATTTGGGGATTCCCTTTTGTTGGCACTAGCCAACAAAGACTCCATAGAAGGCCCAGATCCAATAAACCTCCCTGTGGTATAGCCCAACCTCTTTGCACATTGAATATATGCATTCAAAACAATATTAACACATGCATCATAAAGTGATATCTTTCATTTTCCACCCTCACCTGCTAACCAACTAGCATGGACACTTTTTGATAAGTTTATGCTTGGAATTTGAGCATGTTCCCAGGGACTTTTGTTAGCCTGCGGAGTCAAATCCAAAAATAGAATCAGTAGCTCTCCCCATTGCTACATTGTGCAACAAATCTTAATGAGCTAGAAAAAATGACACACTTACATGAGATTCAATTCCTCCCCAGTGGTGGGCAATTCTTTGCTCCCACCATTTCAACCACCTACCCAAAGCCTTGATGTGTTCCTTGTTTACATTTCGTGCCCACCCATCTCGGATAGCAGAGGCCTGAAGTGAGGCTAGTTGAGTTGTCATTGCTAGCCTCCATGCTTCACACAATTCAATGTGATGCATTTGTTTATCCACAGTGACTAATTTCTTGGTATGCTTTTGCAAACTCTGCTCCCAATGAAAAAGAAAAGAGCACTCCCTCCCTTCCATTATGTTATGAGGTCCTCCATTGTACACAACCCTTATTTCCATCCAATTCGCACTTGCCTCATCGGACATAAATCCAGCAAAGTCAGGTGGATCATGGCCACATTGAACCATGACAGAATTCAAATTTCTCCAAAACAAGATTTGAGACTCTTCGTCCTCCTCTTTAAATTCACATATTGCAATTACTTATAATGCTCTCGTGCTAGTTCATGATTGATACATTAGTATAGTGTTCATTAACAACAATTTAATTTCAATACAAGCTTTAATTATGTTGCCACATACCCGTGATCATAAATTGAACAAGACATAGTTGCCCACCCATCAATCCTATGGGTATGATCAAAGTGCACCCATGCACGTCGTAAATCTCCAGTCCCTGTTCGCCTCATACGATTCACTAAGTCCACCCCTGATGCTGGTCCCTTGGTGGACATTTTAAACAAGTAGCACTTCTCCTTGGCATCACCTTGTCCCAGAAATCTACTTCCATGGAAAAATGGGAAGACACAACGTTTTTGCAAAAGAAGTATGTTGTCATACCCATCACCAACCACCTGACCTTGTTTGGCTCTCTCTTGTGAAACAATGCCTTTGAACCTATGTATTTATTAGATGGTTATTTCAAATGCAGGACATACATTGTAAGCACAAAATAATAATGCGCAAGCTTACCCTTTATTCTACACAAGTGGCATCATTTCTTCTAGAAAATGATTAAGGTCCACCTCAGTCGCCTCCGACTCGTCTTCTTTTATTAAAGATTCAAACAACATCTACCGAGCGACTAGCATCAGTATTTTTCGTGGGCCTCCCTTTTCGATGTTTAGGACCATGCTCACAAGCCTCCGCACCTTGTCAAGGGTTGCCCTCTTTGTGCCTTATTGAACACTCTGAGCATGCTCCCCAACATGGATCACCAAACGTGTCATTGTAGATCCAATGGCAACACATAATAGATCATGCATTTGCAAATGGCTGCACAAGTAGCAACATTTTGACAATAGTGACATGTTATCTTGGAGTTTCCCTCACTTGCAGGATAACCCATGCTCACGGTTCTATCCAAGTGACCATGGAAAAAAACATCATTGTATTTTCCCTCGGTTATGTAGTAAGGACAAGTGATCCTAAGACATTGAAGACTTCCAAGACAATAACTCAAGCGCACAGTGAACTCAATTGCCATATTTGTTTGTGAGGTCCGCAACCACAGGTGACCATCATATTTTTGTTCCATACCCATCATTCGTTTCTTGCTATGTGTGGCTGGAAGCTCAAAAGCAATTGTACCATTATACTCAATTGGGAGCTCATTCACCCTTCGTGGAGGTACACAAAGCACTAGTAATTTTTTCAATCTACACGTTCTAGCTTTCTCCTCAATGAAGGCTGCAATGGAGTTATCATAGGAAGATAAGTCCTTGCTTTGGCTGCCCACACATAGCTCCTCCTCGACATTTGTGTCATGTAGATCCTTATGGATCCCTCCGCCATTGCATGCACCTATTGAAATTGTTACTTCATCAACATCCTTCTTGTTATCTAAGGGTATGTCAAGACACACTGGAGTTGTCAACCATCCAGAGGAAAATGAAACTAGTTTGATGCTAATCACCAAAAACTGGGTTACCGAGTGGAGTAGGTAGAACCACAAATGCAGAATGGAAAATGTTCTAACAACTTAGATCATCCAAGCAAAAGGAACACCGTGTTGCTACATTTGGGAAGAACTGTTTGTCATTTCAAAAGGATGGATTGTTGACTTAAAATGTTCCTAGCAAGTGACATTCAAGCTGCATTCACGCGATATCACATCTTATGATCCCTTCATTCAGCTCAAGGAAATTTGTTATGTAGACATGAGCCATACTAAATGTTAAAGTTCAATAGTCAAAACATTCCACATGTTTCCTATAGCATTAAGTCCTTCAAAGTAAAGGTCTTATAAATAGTAAACATGTCTATCAACATAGTGGTGATTCATGGATCCATAAGACATCGGTTAATCCCTATCCTTCACCACCTTAATTAACAAAGTAAGTGCTATTAAACACAATATCTTCGTGAAATACTCTTGTCCAAAGGTCAGTCACATTCAGTTTTTCCATAGCTTATATACTTTAGTTAAATCCAAACAATGAGAAAAGGCTAATTGTACGAATAGTTTCATGAGCATTTTCATAGCTAGAGGCATTTAGCACCTTGCACAAGCACCATTCATGAATTTTCTAACTTTAAGAGGTTCATTGTGTATCATGAGATAACAAAAATGGGGTTATTAAGCTTAAAGAGGTTGAATGTGTATCTATTTGCAAGTGCAGAGAAAGTTATGGCACCTGAAAGAGTGCTTAGAAAGAGAAAGAAATGTGTGTCACCTCATAGTAGCCGTGAAGTCTGTATGAAGCTACGTTCAGGATGTGTTCATGGGCGGATCTTAGAGCAAGAAGCATCATCGCGCTTGAGATCAGTGGACACTCCTTCAACAAAGAAAGGACGTGGTCCAAAAAGATGTGTCTTCATTGATGGCAAAGCACAAGTGGATGGGGACTCCAATACAATTGTGACGGGGTTGTGGAGCACACAGGTAGTCACTTATATGTCCATTTCATTTACATATGACTGTTTGTTCATTGTTATGTATTGTTTTATCTATGTATATATTTTCTACCCATTATATATGATTGGTTTAATGCTACTGTTTTTTATTGTTACTTATTAATATCTGCTCCTACAGAGACTAATGTGCAGCACGATAGTCTAGATGACAAAGAAGAGGTTAGTGGTGATAGTGATCAAGGGGAGAATGATGATGAAAAAGAAAAGAAGCACTCAAGGAACTTGGGCAAGCAAGTCTCTCTAGGCTTGATGAAGGATGTGCTGAGTCAATTTTATATAGAAAAGAGGACGTTGCCTCGTCTTGTGCCTCTTTGCAGATTGGTGGCTCATGAGGCAATCAGATTTGCTATGGATGATGCCCAGTGGTTGATTCCTTCCTTTGATTCCACTGGTTAACTTGAGACTATGGGACACTTCCTTATGTCAGTTGAAGGTCCGAGAGGGGAGACCATGTCTGTGACAGTCAGCAATCTAGATGAATGGGGTCCAATATGGCATCAAAGAAATGAGGACTTTGAGAGGGCTCTTGGAAGAGAGTGGCAAGACCTTAAGGGTAAAAAGTTCTTGGTTTGGGATGGAAACCATAGGCTTAAAACGTGGTTGAAACGCATCAAAGAAAGTAAGTTGTCCATATACATGCAAGTATTGAATGTTTGTATCCCATTCTTATGTTAGTTGGTTTCAATTACAGAGTACTCTGACTATGCTCACTACCATGTTAGTGTACGGTGCCAATTCATTGAGGTGCCAAAGGTGAAGGAAGCAGAGCTACTACTCGCACTAGACACCACCAACGCGTAAGTCTTCTTCCTTTAACTATGCTCCTCTTTGTAATATGTTACACTTACATTCTCATATTATGCTTATGTTTGTTTTCAATCATATTTCCAGAGCTCATGTTACTCCAAATATTGCACATGAGGTGTATATGTTTCAAAAGTTTGGTACTGCAAACAAAGATTCAATTCTAGATAGATTGAGTCCAGCCATGAGGAAGTGGGCTGAGGTTGAGACAAGTATAGAGGCAATGTATTATCATGGTGTTGCTCCATGGTATAACTCTCCTTGCAGTTTAATATCTCAGCTTGTATGGAAGGTGATTGTCTATCTACGGCTCACTTGTATGAGATGTTCTTTTCTATCTCTTTTTTTTTTTTTTGGAATGATAAGATGAATTTCATGCCTTCATCTCAAAAGAAACTGCAAAGCTTGAGGCTCTTGGTCTAGATGAGGTAGAGAGGAAGAAACGTTTGGAGGGGGCTACAAGGATTGAAGAGGAGCGCCTTAAGGATAGGGGTTACAAGTACCTATCCATTGCTAATCCCCAAAATGGTGATGAGTTCTTTAAGTTGTTATTTAGGCTAAAGTGGGATGATGCAAGCATGCTCAAGATCACAAGAGACAAGTTGTATTGTCTCACAAGCTCAAAAATCCCTGTGGAAAGGTAATTTATATATATAACGCAAGTTGTGTGTATGTGATAAGTTTTTCTTCAATGCTTTCTATTTGCGTATATTGTTGTGCATCACAGGAAAAAAATATTGTTGCATCTTATGAGTCTCACAAAGGCCAAAGACCTCCAATACCCGCATTTTGGTGATTATAAGCTCTTTTGGGCTTACATGAAGAAAGAGACATATTGGGCTCACTTGCATTCAAAGGCACTGCTTTAGATTGAAAGGATACAAGTAGAAGGTCCACAACTACCAGATTCATTTGAGGAGTTCTTTAAGCTTAACATGAAGAATCATGTCATGCAGGTTGACTCAATGCAGTGCCTTCATATTGCTTTCTTAAGTTCTTTCTTAAAATGTATATGTGCTAATGTTAAGCACTTGTGAAACTTGTGTAGGCTTTTGTACACCTCTTGGATGGAGTGCAATCTTGAAATGTTGCAAAGAAGATGCCAGAGCTTACGTTTTCAGCCAAACGTGTGATTTATAGGTTAGCATCAAAATTATTTTTCTATTTTGAACGTTAAAACACCCGCTTTGATCAAAGGAACATTACTTGTAAACTCTTCATCTTAAATTTCAAGTAAAAGCCCAAGCGGTTGGTTTACTATGATCATTATGTAGTAGATATAATGGAACTTGAAAGCCTATTTATGTTATTGATTTTTCTATTCTAAGCTCCACGTGAAAGCTCGAGGTTGGGTTATTGGTTTATTATTATAAAACTATTGTCTTATATAAAGGAGATTGTGTGTCTAATTTTCATATTAGATTGCATGCATTTTCTTGCGTAATTGGCAAGAATGTTGTAGGTGGATACTACAATCTGTAGAAGAGAAGAGGCTGGATGCATCTCCACAATTCACAAGAGAGTGGATTGATGTTCGTGACGAGAACACTATGTATTCTCCGTCATTACGTGAGAGAAAATTGACGGCATGGGAGGCAAGTGTTTGCCCTTGGTGGTTGGATTACCCTGTGGGGGTTATCCCTAAGCAAGAGAAAGATCGGCATGAGAGTAAGTACTTCAATCTATGTAAACATCTCGTCGCTTTTGTAGCAATAGTTTTTGTGCTCATGCATGGGAATCTAAGGGTGAATGATACTATGTAGGATTCAAGGAGGAAGTTGATACTCATGAACCACTTACCGCACCCACCACTGTAGAGGAGCAAGCAACCAAGGATACCAAAGGTGCAGAAGGAAGTACTCAGGCTAGTGAAGCTAGCAAGGATGCTACACATGCCACCCAAGGTACTCAAGGTAATGCACATGCTATTGAAGCTACTACCAGAGCCACTACTACTCCCCTTGCTAGCATTGTTGACAAGAGAGGAAAAGGGCTTATGGGAGAACTAGACACCTCTACAGATCCAGGGAGAAAAAATGTGCCAAAGTCCTCTATGGCGCCCACCACCTCCTTTGTTGCAGAGTCATCTCTTGGTCGAGAGAATTGGGAGAGGCAACCTATGACCCGTTTAGTAGGTGAGAAGTCTTATATTAACTTGAAATTCATGTGCTTTATTGGTCGCCCATGAAGATAGTCGTGTATGATTATTAAAAATAAATTACTTTGAAATAATTGCTGCAGGGTTCTAGTATCAAACATATGTCGATGCTCTATTAGTGGATGTGACCCAAATTGATAGATTTTCCCTTGATAGGTAGACATGACAACTACATATTGCAAAAACATCAATTTACATGTTGCATATAGCATTGCATCATCATTTACTTTGCATTAATGACTATGTTGTTTTGTGTATAGCATCAATAAGTTTTTTGCAACACAAAAGATGCATCTTTATAGCAAAGATGGAGTTCCATGTCAAGAGATAGCTCGGTTGATATTTGCGGATTTTCCTACGAGCTTGTTTGTGGATGCTATAGGTCCCATCCCATTGAGTAAGTTATGCTTTCTATCACACAAGGTTTACATCAAACTCACTTCTCATATATCATAATGCCAATGTTTTTTTTAGAGGGCATGACTATTCCCAAGTGGAACACATTCTCAAAGGGTCTAGTTATGGGTTGTATGGACCTTGCTCGCGAGTATTTGGCCGACCAGGGATTCTTAGTCACTATGTGCTTAGTAGAGCATATAGGTGAGTTTATTACAGATGCCGCAAGAGTGGGGATTGTGCTTCACTACACTTGGACACTCATGTGTGACTCCAAGGCTTATCAACATCACGTTACTAGAGAGGGAGTAAGATAACAAAGTTGGATACGTTGAACATATGGTTGTATGTTCTAAATAAAGTTTGTGTTACATGCTTTATATAAAAACATGGATCACTTATTCTATTTCCACTCGTGAATAGGTACTTGATCTTACTGTGTGTCTTTGGCATCGTGCTGGTCATGTTGTGCCTTGCTACGACAGAGAGGTTGGGGAGAAGATTTCAAAGAGATTGTTTCCAGCATATCGTAGCTACATGATGGATGATTGTGTCTTTCCCATGGATGTTGATGGTGTCATTATCAGAGGCAGAGCAGAGATGTCTCGTCTTTTCTATCGGTAAGTAGTCTTGCATGTTTTTGCTCTCATGTTATCTTGTATGGTATTTTCATTGTTTCTACTTGCATGGCCGCAAAGATTCTGTATCTTGATTGATGATATGGTTAGGTGGTTACTGGCTTCATTTACAAAGCACTACGACTATGTTTTGGATGTGTTTGCAGGGTGTGGTGGTTTGGTGCGGGCCAGTGCAGAGGAGATGAGACATTGCATGTGTCTAGAAATAGATGATGTGCTCTATGGGGAGTGTTTGTCCACCATAGTGTGTGGACCGGTACCATGCTGAGAGAGTGTGTGTGTGTTTTTTTCGAGAGATTCTAGACATTTCATTTTGTTACTACTTTTATATGTTTATTATACACTTCGTCATGTGACTATGCCCGATTTTGTCTAAGAGATTACATGCATTGGGATCTTTGATTTGTTTTTAGGAGAGTGTACCTTGCAACTATTTGACACGTATATTTTACTAGTTTTCCGTTGGTTTTGTTTTCTTGACGTGTGCTCATGTAAATGCAACATGTCGTACTCCTTAAGTAAGAGTGAATAATTTCTATTTTCTTTTTGTGTCACTTTATGCCCACGGGTAGTATGACTATGAAATAGTAATCCTGCTATGAATGTATACATGCAAACCACACATGACATGAGATACTTCCATGTGGGGTATGCTGCAAAGAGATATTTATATGCAGAATGGATATATTGCACGAAAAAACTCAAAAAAAAGGGATTGATTAGAAAAGAACGAAAATGAAAGCTCGCAAAAATAAAATCCCCGATATCTACTATGATGCCACATGAAGATTTGATGTTTTCCTTGTTTTGGTTATCTAAAGAATGAAACAAAAGCTTTTTGATATTACAAGATAGATTTTCTTGTAGTAGAAACCCCTTTTCCTTGGTGTCTCTCTTGGGGATCCGTGTTTTTAGTGCACAGCTGGGAAAACTTGCCATCAACAAGCATAAGAAGAGGTTGAAAATGAAAAATGTCATTGTCAAGAAGAGAAGAATTCAATGGATGTTTTCAAAGTTCCTTCTTCCACTGAAGATTTGGAAATTCTTATTGCTAAGTCCACTTTCTACAAGAAGTTCATCCCATAATGGCGGAAACATATTATCATCATGATGCAAGCTCTATGTGATGGACTATTTCCTCTTCCTGTTAAAGCAGCAAAAACTTGCATCTTGGTGGCAAATTGTTTGGGAACAACTGAAGGGTAGAAACAGAGAGAATGACCATCCATAGAAGATTTGGCATTTGTTGAGAAGTTTCTATACATCATCAAGTGGGAGATCATGAAGAAGCTTCAGGAGTTGTGGTCAATAGAGGTTCATGAAAACAATAAGGAAAAGAGTTGGATTTTGTTAATGGATGCTCAACAGCAAGGTATGTGGGACGCTTGGTGTTCTGACAACCTTCTATTTGTCCAATTAACAACCCACTAGAAGTTGGTAGACAGAGTGTTATTTACAACATACACTATTGAAACCATCAGAAGCTGGATTTATTATGATGATGGCACAACAATGATCCTAAGAAGAATGAGTTTTGATACTTTCAGAATGGAATATCTCCCCCTCTATAGTGGTTTGAAAGCTGAATTCAAAGATGTTGAAAAGAAGGAAGTAGAAGAGATGTTGGCCAAAGAATCCTCCAGAGACTGAAGCCCCTCTCTGATTCTATTCTGTTGAGTACAAAACAATTGGTTGGAGCCAACCCCCTAATGAATGACACAATCAAGAGGCAAGCATTAGAATGAGTCTAGAGGTATGTGAGAAGAGAGAAGGCAAGAATCAAGGTTGAGAATGAGCTTGCAGCAGAAGCCTCTTTTAACACCCTAAAAGCACTCTTTACAGAAGTCCCCATGGAGACTCAAGGTCCCCTTCCTAGTCAAATTCATCCTGGAAATATTGATGATAGGCTAGCAAATGTATTCCCATTGCCAATTTTTAAGGGAGAGTACAATGAAGACCCTGATCTTCATGTAGCAAAGTTTATGGTAGCCTATGTGGCTAACAATGCTAGAACCCCCGAGCATTGGTTAGCGATATTCCCTGCCACTTTCAAAGGCATGGCATTTCAATGGTATGAGAGACAAGAAGCAAGAACTTTTAGCACATGGGATGATCTAAAGTTGGCCTTCCTCACTAAATTTAGGCGTGAAGGTTTTGAAGAGCAGATGCGAGAGGAGTTCATGAACCTAAGTCAATCCTCTGAAGAAAGAGTAGAAGCTTATGTCTCGCGAATGGAATCCATCCTGAAGAGATGGACTAACCATCATTTAGACGAAAGTATCCAAAAAGGGGTGTTTCTCATAGGCCTACAACCATAAGTTCTCAAGTTCGTGGAATTGAGAAGACCAGTCAATCTGCAAGCTGTAGTGGAAGGTACAAGATTGTATGACCAAGTTGAAGCAAGGTTGTCAATGACTCCAGGAAAAGGAGTCTTACCTCCTCCCATGCAAGGAATGGTATACCCACAAAATGTAGTCCCAGGGACATTTTCCTACCCTTATCCCCAGATGCAAACAATGCCGCAATACAGTGCACCTAATCAACAGTGGTTGCACTGCGATGACAGTGCCTCAAATGATCGTTCAATCACAAAAATAGTGGCCTCAAACAATTCCTCCAATGGTGACTCAACAATAGTGGAACCCTACCAACTGGAATCAACAATCCCAAGTCTCAACAGGAGCTCTGAATCAAAACTAGAATAGAGGACCCTCTGGATCAACCCAACCTATATATGCAGTAATTATAGAAGCTTCCCAAAATCCTACTACAAGTACTTCAAGAGGTGAAAATCTGAAGGACTACTTATCCAACTCAGTTGTTTGCAAGAATCAAGAAAGAGCTTATGGATGTGATTACAGAGCAATTACAAATGTTGAAGGTGAATACTACCAATATATCCACTCTTGGGGGAGCTGGAGAGATGTGATGCATTCTAATACATGGTGCAAAAAGTGCCATCAAGTGGGACATTTATCCACTGAATGTACCTGAAAACCAACCATTCTTGGAGCTTTCTGTTCTACTCTTTGCGAAAGAACCATACAGAGGATATTTGCTCTCTGAAAGAGATGCATAAACGAAGACAAAAATATGAAAATGCAAGATTCAAATTACTAGAATCTAAAATGACAACACAGGACATTGGACCAAAGCCTAGGGATTTTGGTCCTAATTTTGGTTCAAGGAGGTTTCCCTCTCAAAGTTACAGGGGACGACTGCTTGGCGGTGGTCACAGATCAGAGGTGGAATGTTACAGATGTGGAGAAAAGGGCCATATCTCACTAAATTTTCCAAACCCTAGAAAATCTGTGGATTACAAGCCCTTATGCAACAAATGCAAAGGAGATGGCCACACTACAAAGGACTATCCAAGTTCAGCCCATGTAAAGGCCAATGCCACTGATAGCCAGTAGAAGGCACAAGAGCATGCCTCCAATTTGGTAGAGTTGAAAGTTGCCGCTATCACGTGCACCAAGAAGAAGAAACTAGTTGTCCAAAAAGAGAACAACTCCCCTACCAAGACTATAAAGTTCAATCTGCCAAACAGAGGGACAGAGCAGTACATGACAAAACAGTGCAGTACAGAGCATTGCAGTGCCATAGAGAGTCATAGAGACAGTCCCAAAATAAGACTAGAGGTCCAAGAGATAGATGATACAGAGGCACCTCCAAAAAAAGAGGAAATGTCGATGCTGCCATTGCTAGACGAAAAAGTAAAGATTAAAATGGGTGTAGCCCCATTCCCCAAGAGGAGGTTGGAGAAGCATGTAGATCCGATCGACGAGTATGACTTGGTCAAAGACCTAGACACCTTTAAATCAAAACCTAGCATTTTGATAGTTGCTGATGCTATCCCCCAATTGTCAAAAGAAATTAAAAAGATTTTTGACTCAAAGACATGGACTAAAGATTGCTCTTTCAACAACAACCAAGACTAATAAGGCCCCAGAGCCTCTACAAGAAGTAGATGTGGCTAACACCTTCCTAGATCCTGGAACCCTAGAGATTAGTGTATGGATAGAAGGATTCTTTATTCCAGATGCATTGATTGATGGAGCCTCATCAGTAAACATAATGACGGATGTGACAATGAAGGACTTAGGTTTGCAAGGAATTAAACCTACACAGTGGCTTATCAAATTGGCAGATCAAAGCAGAATTAAACCATTTGGCATCCTCCCATACGTAAAAACAACCCTTGCAAGAAGAGACTATTGGCTGACATATTTGGTGGTCAAACCAAATTCTTATGGGACCTCATACCCTGTGTTGTTGGAAAGACCTTGGCTTTTTGAAGCAAGATCCAGGACGGACTGGTTCAAAGGCACCCTAACCCTAGGCAGAGGACCCAACAAAGTGGTGTTGAAATTGTATGGATTGCAAAAAGGCAATGGATCCACATCCATCGAAGTCATAACAGACTCCTCCAATGAAGTAACATATGATACATCAGGAGACAAAGAGGTTGTTAAACAAATCTTTCCCAAGAAAACAGAGGCATAGTCCCTAACAGTGGGCATTGTAAGCCAACTACCAAAAGAAGCCAAGTCTTTGTCCATGGGAGAATACCTCCTGCCTCAACTAGAATTGACTTCTAAAATCACCTCTGATAATAGAAGCATGGATGTATTGTTCTTGCTACATGGCAGTCGCAGAGATAGTAGTAGAGACAGAGCTAGAGACAGAAGTAGAGATAGAGCCAGAGACAGAAGCAAAAGCAGACGCAGAGGCGAAAGATCTGTTCTTCTCCTATAGAACCTCTACAGAAGCAGAGACGAAGCCTCTAGAGAAAGAGGATGAAAATGATGAGTAAGAAAATGAAGTCGATTATGAAAGTGTAGATGAAAACATTCCTCTAATATAGCAGAAAATCTTGTTGATGTTCCTACAAAGACCTCAGAGGCCGAAGATCTCAGGGTGTTGGATGGAATGACCATGGTTCCATTTGGGTTGACCAATGGACCACAAATTATGCAGAATATGCATAAGCAATGGATCAAAGGAATAAAAACTAAGTTCACTAGGGGCTCTTGTCGCCCCGACCAGTCATTTTGGAGAAAAGATGATGATGATGCCCCTTGTCAATAGAAGTCAGAGCCATCAGAGCCACAGCTTATAGAAGGTCCGTGCTATGTGACATTCCTAGATGCATCCTCTGAAGATGAATCCCTAAGTCTAGAAGAAATCACCAATCACACAAAAGCAAATAAAGCTCTGATACCCTTCTAGCAATCTCAATAGACAAATGAGTCATCTGTTCAGAAGGAGGACACTGGTTCTAGTGGAACATCAGACAATGATACTACTCCCTTGAAAGAGTCAGATCTATATCCAAAAGCAATCCGTGGAACATTTATCCGCAAAGTGAAAGGTGAAGGGCAATGACGTTCTTGGATACTGACGGTACTGAATGTCACCTGAAAGTGGGTCTAAATCTTCTAGAAGAAGAATTAGTGGTCCTGTGACACTTACTAAATGAGAACTTAGACGTGTTTGCTTGGTCGTACAAAGGCCTAAAGGGAATTGACCCTATAGTATGCCAACATCACATTGACCTAGAGCCTGACGCCAAACCTATAAGAGACAGAGACAAAGGCATATGAATCCTAATTACTTAGTTCTAGTAAAGGCTCAATTATTGAAGCTTCTTGAAGCAGAGTTCATTTATTCCTTGGCTAACAGCAAATGGGTTTCGCCCATTGTTGTAGTACCCAAGAAGAACGGGAAACTTCGGAATTTCAAAAGCTCAACTCAAAGACAAAGAATGATCATTTCCCTATCCCTTTCACAGACCAGCTATTGGACACAATGGCAAGCCATGAGCTCTATTCCCTCTTAGATGGATTCAATGGATATAACCAAGTCCAAATTGTGGAAGAGGACCAATCCAAAACAACCTTCACAACAGAATGGGGAATCTATGCCTATAGAGTGATGCCGTTTGGGCTCTGTAATGCTCCTGCCACCTTCCAATGAGTAATGATGGCTGCCTTCCATAATCATCTACATGATTTCATTGAGGTGTATCTCGATGACTTCTGTGTCTATAGCTTAATTCGTGAACACTAGGGACACCTAGAGTAATGCTTTTACAGATGCCGAGAGTATGAGATTTCTCTCAACCCTGACAAATGTGTCTTTGGCATCTCATCAGGAGTTCTTTTGGGCCATATTGTCTCTACACAAGGGATTGCAACAGACCTCGTGAAGATTGAGAAGATTGCTGCCTTGACCGCACCAACAAACCTCAAGCAACTGAGAGGATTTGTAGCCAAGGTAGCCACTTTACACAAGCTCCTAAGGAAAGATGCGGATTTTCTTTGGACTGATGACTGTGAAGAAGCCTTTAATACCCTAAAACAGTGCCTTATCCAATCACCTATTTTGCAACCTCCTGACTGGACGAAGGAGTTCCATGTGCACATAGATGCATTAGTTCAAGGGCTAGGTGATGTCCTATGTCGAAAGAGCCCCTCTAAATTAGATCAACCAATCTATTTTGCAAGTCGAAAAGTAACTAACCACAAGCGGAACTACATAGTGACAGATCTTGAGTGGTTAGCAATGGTGTTTACACTGGAGAATTTTTGACATTATCTACTGTTAACGCATTTCCAGTTCTACGTGGACCATAAAACCCTGTCCTTCCTGATGAACAAAGAAAATGTTAAAGGATGACTGATGAGATGGTTGCTCCTATTCCAAGAGTTCGATTTTGAAGTGCTCACTAAGCGTGGCCATTCCCATGTCCTAGCCGATCATCTGTCAACGAATCCCTCAAACTGTAGAAGAGGAGCAGGACAATCCAGACCTTCCTGATGCTTCTTTATTTCTAGTTGAAATAGTTACTCCCTGATATGCAAACATAGCCAACCTCCTGGAAACTCAACAATATCCTCCTACCATCTCAAGCCATGAGAAGAAGAAGCTTCTATTAGAATCATCCCCCTATACCTTGCCAGGCGGTGCACTGTACAAGAGAGGCAAAGATGAAGTGTTGCAAAGATGTGTTGCAGGAGACAAAATGGGCATAGTATTGAAAGCATGCCATGAAGAATCACGTGGTGGACACTTTGCAAGAGAAGCAACAGCAAGGAAGGCTCTGTTAGCAGGATACTGGTGGCCGGCCCTCCACAAGGATGCATATGACTACTGCAAGAGATGTGATGCTTGTCAGCGAATGGGGAAACCCACCAAAATAAGTACCATGCCACTGCAACCTATTCTTCCCCTAAAGCCATTCAAGAAGTGGGGGATTGATTTTGTGGGTCCCATTGATCCGCCTACCGAATGGAAGCAGAACAGATACATCTTAGTATGTACGGATTATGTCACAAAGTGGTGTGAAGCTAAAGCTCTGAAGCGGGATGATGGTAACAGTGTAGCCCTGTTCATGTACGAAAATATTATCACTAGTTTTGGCAGTCTCCTCGAGTTGGTAAGTGACAGAGGAACTCATTTCCTTAACAAGATCATGGAAGAGTTAACGAAACTTTATAAGATCCGCCATCGCAAGTCCACTCCTTACGACCCCAAAGCCAATGGCCAAGTTGAAGTCACCAATCGCATTCTCTACTTAATCCTAACCAGAATGATTGCCGCACATCGTTGCAATTGGGACGATCGACTTATAGAGGCCCTCTGGGCGTACTAAACCTCCCATATGACTGCTACATGATAAACCCATTTCCAACTGGTGTATGGTACATAAGCCATCTTCCATGTTGAGCTAGAGTTACCCTCTCTTCGAGTGGCAGTTAAAGAACGCTTGGGAGATGATGAGTCACTCCAATGCTGCCTCCTGCACTTGGAACCTGCACTTGGAATGTTTGAATGAGATTTGGCAAATGGCCCTATAGTTCATGGAAGCCACTCAAGCACAACGCAAGGCCTATCATGAGAGCTTCATTAAGCACAAGGAGTTTAAAGAAGGTGATCTTTTCCTAGTTTCTAATTTCTGATTTGGCAAGTTTCAAGGCAAGCTTCAACAACGTTGGATGGGTCCCTATAAGGTACTTGCTATCAACCCAAATGGTTCTGTCTAAGTGCAAGCTATCAATGCTTCTGTGGATCCCTTTCTGATAAATTGCTATCGCTTGAAGAAGTATTTCCCTCCATGGGGATCCTGACAATCATAGTTGACTGACTCTTTTCCCTTTAGGCATCGAGCTGTACTTCTTTTGGTGTTTCTGATAGCCATCCTGGTTATTCTGATGAGGTGGCCTCATTCTGTTATCCCCTCATAAAAACCTCCCACCCCTACATTGTTCTCTTCTTGTCTGATTCAGCAACGGTGGTGAGGTTGGTCCTGACACATGGTATTTCTACCATTCTCTTTATTAACGAAGAAAAAATAGAAAAAAAAAAAGAAAGGAAAAAAAAACAAACAAACTCTTATGGGAGAAAAGGAAGAAATTCCCTATCATAGCAAGGCTCACTCCAAGAAAAGGTGGAAACACCCTTGGGCAGGAAGTTGACTATGGAAAAGGTGGTAACACCTTGCAGTTCAAGATAACTGATTCATTAGCAGAGCCTTTCCACGAGCAAGTTGAAGCCACCTCCCTTGGTGCATTGTCTCTACAATATTAGTCCATCTGCCCTTCTTAATAGACAACTTTTCTTACAAATAATTGAAGTACTAGACATGTTGGCTGCCTCCCTAGGTACGCCTCCTCTTCAATATCCTGATGACAACAATAGACAAAGTGATATTCATCACCAACCTCCTGAGTGACACAAGTTTTCATCCTAACAAGATGGGGATGTGAGTATGGGCTGCCCTCTGTATCTATCAAAAGAGTGTGAGACAAAGGGTGGGGTGAGTGACAAGTCTTTCCCTTCAAATCAAATGAGAGGCAAGATGTATGAATGGAGTGTTGCAGGCATGGGTTGGGCCTCTCAATGCACAACGCACGATCTGTTCCTGTGCACTGCACCATAAGGCTCCCTGGCCTTCCTTCTTGCATTATATGCCGGCATAGGGGGCGATGCATTGTTGTACCATCAAATGCGCACAAGGCATACAACCTCTGCACAAGTGACAGTGAGGATTATATGAATGGGTTTCAGGAATGGGTTGCCCTCATGTATCTATCGACAACATAGAGCATGAGACAGAGGGGGGGTTGAGTGTGACTGGTATTTCTTTAATCAATTATTGAGAGGTGAGGATTGAGGGATATTACAACAATTGGAGTCAGGTACGTTCTCATTTTCCCATGCACCCATGGAATGGATCTCTGCCATCAGCACAGGACACATCACTCTGCTCTGTACACTGTACTGCAAGGCTCCCTGGCCTTCCTGCTTGCACCTAGGCCAGGGAGTTTTCGTAATCATCAAGCTTTCAAGAGAAATCATCTTCACTGATACCCTTGAATGTATCTTTTGTGCTTCTTAATGATATTTTTTTTGGAGGTACCATTCAGATGGTTGTTTTGTGTTTGTGATGTATTAATTTATATGTGATGAGTTTGTGATGGTTGAATAATTTGTTCGAGAACTCTCTTTTTTACTATTGATACTGATGATGATAATGGATGGCAAGCCTATGATGCAAAGCTGAGGAACCTCTTATATCCTTTATAAAATTTTCATGACTTTCTATTGTTTATAAGATGTGTTAATGCATAACAATGTTTTTCTTTAGTAGTATTCCTTCCTAGATACAGGTGATAAGTTGGGGTCATGGCAAGGGTGATTATTCAAGATACTAAAGAAGATAAAATTGAGCTCTTTACTGAACTTACATTCTTCTTTTCCTTAGGTCACGAGGACACTTCCTTTATAAGTGTGGAAAATATGTTGAGAGTGGAAAAAGACTGAATTTTTGACTGATTTTTGTTGTTTTTGAGGTCTGAATGGTTGATTTTTGATAGATTTTGAGTGATATTTAGTTGGTTTTGGAAGTTTTTGAGAGTGTTTTGGATGATATTAATTATTTTTTGGAAGCTCATGATGATTCTTATGGGAATATGAAGCTCTGTGATGTTATGATAGGTTCTGTTGAGGTTCTGATTGGTTCTGATACCTTCTGTTTAGCTTCTGTTTTGTTCTGATTTTCTTCTATATGAAGTATGGATTGATGATTGATGAAGGTTGAAATATTTTGAAATCTTATTGAATATTTTTTGATAGTTTGGAATGGTTTTAGTATGAGTTATAGGATATGCTATTCTCTGATGACCTTCTGGTAACCCTCTGTAGACCTTCTATAGAGCCTTTGTCTTTGCTCTGTCTCTGCTCTGTTCCTGTTCTGTTGTTCTGTTCTATAGATCTTCTGTAAGTGTTCTGTAGAATGTATGTGTGACTTTGGGAAAGTTTTCTAACTTTTGGAAAGGATGAATCTAAGTTCAAAAGAGCTAAAATAAATGGAAGAAGCAATTACTGAAGACTGAAGTGACAGTGACAGTAGTGAGCTATGAAGAGACACTGTAGTGGCTCTGGTACCCTTTCATACCTCTCATACCTCTTGGGAGGTGCATCCACGACCTAAGAAGGATTATTAAGTGCCATTATTGATTATTGTAGTGAGGAGATGATGTACTATTGATATATATATGTATGTATATAGAGGCAGATAGACAGACAGAGATAGCCAATTCTATCAAAACAATGTGTCTTTCTATGAGAGATTGAGAGAGAAAACTATGAAGACAATGAAGATGAATACTATGTGATTGATTTCTATTAAAAAATGGTGTATTCCTTTGTGTTCTTGTTTGTTATGATGGATTTTTTGAAGATGTTGAAGATTATGGTTGATTCTATCAAATCCGTGGGAGATATCTACTATGATGCTACGTGAAGATTTGTTGTTTTCCTTGTTTTGGTTATCTAAAGAATGAAATAAAAGCTTGTTGATACTACAAGATAGATTTTCTTGCAGTAGAAACCCATTTTCCTTGGTGTCTCTCTTGCAGCTCCACCATGTAACATTTTTATGTTAAGGTGGGGATAAAAAAATTTATGTTAATAAGTTCAATTTTAAAGAAGGAAAAAAAAAATTAATCTCCTCCCCCCTGTCGATGCCAAATAGGTGGCCGGGGGGATAAGAGAAGATAATTAAGATGATGATGATGAGGGGGAAGGCCACGTGATCTACCTCCCCCTGGCCATCTTGTCTAGCCCACCTTGGGGGCTAAGGATTCCCCCACTGCCATGCATACGCTAACAGGCGATGGGTGGGGTGAGACACCACCACCACCACCCCATACCACCTTCCCCACCTCCCCCATTATAAAATCCCCTCCCTTCCCCCCCCCCTCGCAAAATGAAGGAGGATGCCATAGCACACTGGTGACACAAAGAGAGAGAGAGAGAGAGAGCTCTAGAAAATTCCCTTTTTTTCCCCTCCTTAGAGGGAGACCACACGCACCTTCCCTTTGCTTCTACCCCACAAGCCTATTCCCCTCATTTTCCCCCGTGTATTTGACAAAAAGGCTATTGAAGTTCTTGCAAGGGTTGCACCTAAAAAAGAAGAAGATCGAGAACGGCCCCCAAGCAAAAAATGTCACATGCAGGTGGCAATCCCACAAACAAAGCTTCGGGCAAGGGTATCATTGTTAATACAACTGTGGTACCGGATTACATTTCCAAATTGTAAGATGCTTGCTTTGATTCCCACATGAGATACATTAGGTCCCGTACTATGCTGCATGAGAATAGGTTATTGGAAGGGATAAATTCCATCTTTATAATTGTAGGATGCATATTCAAGTGCAAGAGTTAAAACTATGAAAAAGAAAAGTGCACTCATCCATGTATAATAAATGCATCTACACCTAAGTGTAATTAGCAATGCAAAATTTATACTTGGCTTTGAGAATCATGTGTACCCGATGGGATGGATAGGTTAATTTAAGTTAAAGGGGTTATTTCACTTAGATTATTGTAAGCATCCTCAAGTGGCATGATAAAACTTGGATGATAGTTGTAAAATCGCTATCAAGATAATAAAAATATTATTTATGATCAATTTCCATAAGAACATTGGTTTTTACCTTCATGATAAATTAGAAAGGTTACTAAGATGACGACTTCCAAAATCACTTCATAGGAAAACATGCCATTACCTATATGAAATGGATGTCCACTATTGCGCAAGTCACGATTCTTCGCAATGTGAAAAGACACGGGATCTAGGGCATGGCAGTGGCTATGGCGGATCAAAGAGGAAGATTAAGCTCATGATGACATAGACATGACTTGACCTATTACACAAGTGAATTAGATTCCAAGATTGAGACTTGGACTAATAAACACAATCTTGTGTATAAACTGAAATGGGAAAGCATCATGATATTGCATTCATCATATATCAAAAAGTGGTAGTCAAGTACAATGCTTTAGAGTTGTTGGATGGGTAGTAGTTTCCCTTTCTGTGCATATGGGATTCAGTCTACTTGCATGTCCTAAGCCTAGAATTGCCTCATACAAAGGGGCTACATTATGTATGATTGCAAATATCTCAACAACCCTCCTCAATCACAACCAGAAAGTACAAAGTGTGTAGAGGCTTTAGTGAAAGCAACACCTACAAAGTGTTGGTACACCATAAACATGGCAAAACACTAGAGGCTATCACAAAAAAGGCTAAGTGAGGGCACCACAAACATGGCAAACATCTAGAGGCTATAACAGGGGCCTCAGAAAGTGTACAAAGGCTGTAGTACATGGCTACATGAGGAGTTTACAAGCTTATGATAAAGAAATTTTGAGCTAGGCAATACAAGGCTAAAAAAAGTCAGTAAAAATTTTATTCAAGGATAGTGAAGTCCTTGCAGTTTACATATCACTGTCCTTGCAGTTTACATAGATCTTCAATTCATTGTAGGTCTTCTTATCGGTGTAGTCCAGCTTGCTCTTTTTGAACTTGTACTTGTTCTTCACTTTACTTGCAGCTTCAGTCTTCATGTCCATGTCCCCCTCGAGCAAATACATCTCATTCTTTGGCATGTTGAGTAGAGTGTCTAGAGCATCTTCAATGTCTTTAGATAAGATCATTGATCGCTCTTTGGTGTAGGCAGCTCCAACATTACCTGCAAGTGATGCAAACAAGACTTCTATGTACTGCAAGTAAGAAAAAAGAGTAATGTTGCTTTGCATCTGCATTAAGATCTTCTTATTCATCATTGTTATGACCAAGGATTTAAAAAAAATAAACTCCAAAATTCTCAGATTTTATTAGTGGAAGAGCAGACCACTGTGTGGAAACACACTATGTAAAGACTATGTTTGAGTTGATGTTGAACTTGAATCTTCTTAGTTCAGGGTCGTTGATCCTTCTTTGATCTTTCCAGGTCCTTCCTCTCTTTGATTTGATGCTTGGATAGTAGATTAAAGTGGCAATGTGTTGCTCCAGGTGGCAGGAGAGAGAAAATGATGAGATTTTTGAGCTTAGGTGAAAATGACTATGGAGTCACAGTTAGGGTTTTTGACAGTGGCCTAGTTTTTTTTGACATTGTAGGAGCTATACTTGATGATTTTTTATACTTTTTTTTATGAAAATAAAGCTGACTTTATGCTCTATCAAAGCCCTATGAGCATCTTGAAGATTGCTTATAGCTCGTCATGCGCAGAAGGGTGAAACATAGACAAGCACATTTTTGTCATTAGCGATCTGAAAAATTCGTAATGCCACGGCTAGAGAGCAATAATATCAATGATTTGTGTGATGACAAGCTGTGCATTGAGTTGAGGAATGATGCTCTAGGAGAAAGCAAGAGGAGATATGCTTTGTATTGAGAGATCCAGGGATTCCAAGTAGGGTATGCCCTACAGGTCACAGTTGCAAGCTATGGCAGTGACTGAGAATTTTTACAATGCTGAACCTATGGTTGCTTGATATTAGTGATTGAGGTGATAAGAAGAAGTCTGGAAGTAGAAGAACACTATTTTAGAAGGAAGATCTACGAGATTTGACTTGTGGAGTGAGATATAAGAGCTTCAAGCTGACAGGGTGCAACTGGCTATGGTTGCCATGGAAGCTCAAGTGAAGGTAGAGTTGAGAGATGAAGTCATGGGTTGGAACTGAGCTGACCACAGTTGAAAAGGGACTGAGAGAGAGCATAGAAGAGCTAAACCAAGCTGAGTGATGTCCAACTAGGCTTTGATACCATGTGAAAAGATGCGGGATCTAGAGCATGGCAGTGGCTATAGTGGATCGAAGAGGAATATTAAGCTCATGATGACATATATACGACTTGACCTGTTACACAAGTGAATTAGATTCCAAGATTGAGACTTACTCATAAACACAATATTGTGTATAAGACTGAAAATGACCAAGACATTAACTGAAATGGGAAAGCATTATGATATTACATTCATCATATATAAAAATGTGGTAGTCAAGTACAACGCTTTATAGTTGTTGGATGGGTAGCAATTTCCCTTTCTATGCATATGGGATTCCTACATGTCCTAAGCCCAAAATTTCCTCAGACAAAGAGGCTAGAATAGGTGTGATTGCAAATATCTCAACGCGCATTTATCTAATCTCTGATAGAGTTACTCTTGTTGGGAAGAGGATTATGTAACGATTTCCGTCATGAAATCAAGAGACAAGAAATTCTAGAAAGTTACTTAGAGACTTGATAGATTTGGATCAAGATATGAACAGCCAATTAGAAACTTAGATGGACTTACCTAAGTTTCGTAGAAAACTTTAACCTGGGAGACTAGGTAAACTTTTAGTAGATGTATCCTCTAGTACTAGCTTGATCTTATCTTACAAGGTAATGCTTGTATGAAGCCTTAACATGCACCTTAGGCAAAAGAAGGGCCGTTAAGCAAAACTCGCTCTTAGATCCCAAGGGGGGAGTGTACATGCATATGAAAATGTTATCATGTCTATCCTTGCATTGTTTGGAAAAATGCAATTGGTTTTGTTGGCTGATCAAACAACATCCTAAATGCCTTTACACTCAATTGATTGTTGGATTGTCGTTTTGATGATTATTCTAAGTGCTTGTGATTGATGGTAAATTCATGGCGAGGGTCTGTGATGACAAATTTACCATGGGGATAAAATAATGATTTTTCTAAAAGAAGATAGTAGAGCTGAATGCCTTGATTGTGATTGATTCTTAACTTGATTAATTAAGGAAGGATATTTTGCATAGGTGGATCACCTCCATGATCTCACCGAAGATCAACCCGAAAAGGGCACTCCTTGATTCACGCAAAGATCGAGTGGTGAAAAGACCAACCAGGGGAATGATATTTCACTCCTAGGTAGCTTGCGGGTGCGAGGCTCTGGACATCTTCCAACTAGACTGAAATGGAGTTGAAGACCTCTGTGGCCCAATGTTTGTGCACCTTGGAAGATCCTATTCTAGATAAAGGATGGAATTTGTGGTGCCATGTGATTTGGACTAGTTACTTCTCTAAGGCATAAGGGATATATAATTTCTCATGTATGGACATGAGACAAAGATTAACTTGAAGATAAGTTAAGGAACTTATTTGAACTTGTTTGTCAAAAGGACTACTTGCTCTGTATTCATGTTTGTGCTATAAATTATGCGAATGAACCCTGTTCCCTAAAAAGCTTAGTTAAGGAAGCTGATTTTAAATACCACGCATTATTGTGGTAGGACCTAATTAAATAACTAAACAATGCCTATTGAGGGAAGTGGGGGCTAGAAATTGTTCATCGACCCTTAGAAATTGTTAGGTTAGAACCCCAATTCATGTCATTTTAGGGGACCGGAATGGAACTATGCCCTACGAGTAGAGAGATTGAGTGATGCATCCCTCTAGTTTCCCATTCTCTTTGAACCAAGTGAGGCGTAAAGTAGGATATCTAAGACTTGAGGCTAGAATGTTGTTAGGAGACCTTGACCACTAGGGACCCAAATTTCAGGTCAATCCCAGTGGGTTCTGTCGTGAATGTTCCGTTGCGAGGAAGACTCAAGAAACCATAGGCGACAAAACCCGTAGCATTCCATGGGAGTGCCGGGTAGCATCGCTTAGATTCGAGACCGCAAAAAATGTGCCTAGACGACCGATACATAGGCATGTTACACAGACTCACTGTGTTAGACTCACTGTGCATGGAGTGTGATAAAGCTATATACATCAAATTCATGTGCAAATTTACGAGTAGTGCCACTAGGGCATTAGGACCGTTGGGATAAATTTTTTATGAGATCGGGCCTCCACAGTAGCCCTGGCCGAAGGCTTGCATTTGGGGGCTTGAATCAGGCCCTAGGGCATCAAGACTGTTGGGATAAATTTTTACCAAGATTGGGCCCCAACAACAACCCTTGTTGGAGGTGATTCAAGCCCCCAAACACGAGCCTCTAGCTAGGGCTACTATGGGGGCCCAATCCCGGAAAAAATTTATCCCAATGGTCCCGATGCCCTAGAGGCTCTACTGGTAAATTTGTGCACGAATCCGATAACATCGCCTTCTCTACATTATCTATCTGATCTGGTGTAATGGAGCATCCATGTCTACTCCTACAACTAGGCCACCCTCGTCTCTCTCTTGGGAAGATGCTGTGTAATTGGGTCGAGGACCAAAAAAGCTTTCTTGCAACTGCTTGAAGTCCTCATTTGAGATCTCATACTCTAGCCCCGCATCCTTAATCTTCTCTTGGATGGTCATAATGGTAGAGATGACATCGACACTCGTGCATCATATCGAGCCACATCATCAATATCTACTGGGGCATCTTGTATATCAAAATCTATAAAATCATTAGGTGCATCATGCACCATGATACAATATAGTTCTTCTTCTCTTAGCTCCAAAATTTCCAATACATCCTGCATGAGTAGATATTCCACCACCTCGAGGTAATAGCATGGAGAGAACTGAGGGGTGGCTCATTGCTTGTCGGCATCCCATCAGGGCAAGGAGGTGGGTGCACAATGGCTAAGCTCTGTGATGCCTCTACACTTGGATCGAGTGCAATCTTCTCAAGCTCCCTCTCTCAAAATAATCTAGCTGTAGCTAAGAGGATGCGTTGATGTCTTCATCACTCTCCTCTTGCACCTTAGTGCACAAAACATATATTGCAAATGTTGCATCACACGTGATGAGATCCATCGTGAAGTGGTCCTAGGATGAGGTGGGCATTGCTCTAGCACAGAGATGCTACCCCACATGCATGACAGCTCGATTTATCACCTTTGCATGGCTCGATCCAGCATGTAAACTATAGAAGAAATCTATGAAGACCCATTTGAGAGCAGAGTCTGAAATAGAGTAGGTGAGAGGGTTTGCCGCATCACAAAATGATGCCACTATACTAAAGCTAGGATATACGACAGAAAGCAAGCTCGCTAGACTCAAGGTCACGCAAAAGCTAGGGGATATCTGGTCTCCTATGCATGTGGAGCTAATCCATGCGGCAAAGGTAGGAGTGGTAGGCATGGCACTCAAAGAGAGAAGGAAGAAGAGCATAAGTGTAGGGAAGTAGAGAATGAAAGTGAAAATGAGTTTGGAGTTATAGCTTTTATGTATCTAGGATTTTAAATAAAGATTCTTTTTTAACCTTAAAATTTCAAATTAAAACTCCTACCTTAGTTTCTTTATTTCAATACTTTAAAGTCACCGTTAAAATTACTAATATAGACAAACACTTCGTTCTACATTATTATATCCTCAAATATACTTGGATCGTTGAGTATATTCAAGCCCAACTAGAGAAAATATATAAAATTTTTAAGAAAAGAAATCAAAAAGACCTTCAAAATCCCTTGGATAGAATTTAATATTCAAATTTAAGAAATGAGTAGAAGAGATGAGCTACAATATATCATTATGCAAATACAATATTGCATAGATTATAGAACTCCAAGCCTACAATTTAATTATGATTTTAACCAACACGATTGACTAATTACAGTATGTATTATCACATGCTTGGATCACATTAAACTAAGATTATCTAAATTGAAAGTACTCTGAAGTTTAAAAAAGTTTGTATTCGTTCTTTATTAAAAAAATTTACAAAGATTCCAAGAGCTCAAGGATATGTGGAGAAGCACATTGTTTACATGTCATGGATTGCTGTAACGTGTCCACTAGAACCATTCAGGACACGTCTTAGCAGTCCATCGGAAAGGATGTCTAGAAAACTCCACCCGGCACTCCCATGGAATGTTACGGGTTTTGCAATCTAGGTCTTCCCGAGTCTGCCACGTAGCGGAAGTATCCTGGCCGTTCCCACTTAGGATCGACCTGAATTTGGGTTTCCCTGTTTGGTCATTAGCTAGCAACAACTAGCGTCAGACCCGAGCGAACTACTTTACGCAGAAGCGCCCGGTCCTAAGCGGATTCGCGCTGCACTTGGTTCAAAGAGAATGAGAGGGATGCAAGGCTCGACCTCTCTGCCACAAGGCATAGTCCCATTCCGTTCCCCTAAAACAGCGTAAATCGGGTAGGATGTAAGTCTAGGTCAACATCCTCATTATTCGCTTTGATGCTGATTATCATCCTACTGTTCGTCGAAGACTTTGAGAAAAGTTCCCGGCTAACCGGGACCACCCATCCATAGGATGGACCCATGGTCCATCCTCCGCACTTTCCTCGGTTTGTTTTAGTTATGTAATTACCTACCACATTAGTTTGACATATACAAACAGCTTCCTTGATTAACCCTGTTAAGCACTGGTTCCTTCACGTAATCTTATCACAGGACATAAAGAAAACAATGCCAAACAACTCCTTTATTATCATTATATCCTTTTATCTTTGAAATACAAGGAGTTCCCGCCCGTAGGCGCTTTCATAATCCGCCCGAAGGCTATCCAGTAATCCTTCCTGTGATTACTATCCCAAGTTTCCGCCCGTAGACTAGTATGCGGGCCTCGAGATCCAATCCCGAGTCACGTTAGTCTCTTGTGCAGGACCCGGAAGGCGAGGGATTTACAGCCAGAGCCCCCCCTGGCACCCAAGCGTCCTCCTGCTCCAAGCAGAACTCAACGGAGAGACCTCTCACGGCGGGTTCGGTCCACGTTCCCGGCGCGGTTCACAACCCCCTTGGTTAGGGTCAGGCAGGCAGTCGGGGGTAACTGAAGCTGCCTCTCAGGCACCAACCTGAAGCTTTAGATATATTTTCATCCTTTAGTTCATTGAGCAAACAATGCAAACAGTCCTTTCTAAACTGTTACAAGCACAATCAATTTCAATGGTCGTTTAACTGGCAAACTGTTAAGGAGTGACTCCTTTTCTCCGAATGCAACCCGCATTCGATCCGGAATCAATTGCAACTTGGCAAGATTCCTATCATTCTTAGGTTAGGGTCATACCCTACCAATACCTTAGGTTTTGGTGTGGCAGGATCCAGCGACCATGTCGCTTTAGTTTATTGTCTGGTCATTTACTTCAAGGCAAACACCTAACCTTTCCTTTTCCTTGGCAGTTATCCCCCAAGAAAAGTGAGTAACAGGATGATTACCCATCCTCTTATAAGTTAAATTCTTTCAATAACTTGCCAACCTCATTTCGAGAGATGACAAAACTCTCTTGTGGACAAATCTCAAGTCTATACTATGTTGCAACCTTTTTGCACATGTATTGCATCTATTTTCACGGGATTATTCTACCCATTGTTTAGCGTTTTCCGGTCACGGAATTTACCTCCAGCCGAGTAGCAGGGGTTTAGGGTATCCTCCAAACCATTGCTAATTATGTTGGCCCATGGTTCTAGAAATATACAACTCCGTCGGAGTTTCATCTTTTTGAATATACAAAAAGGAAACTTGCTAATAAGGTCCTACAAATGCATAGACACCTTATACTCTTTTCATTCATTCCTTTGACGTTCCAATGATCAATTCCCATATCTTAAGCTATTTCTAATAATGTTCAAATAGCCAATTCATGTCCTAATTGCATTTAACTTAACTAGTTGCATTTGACATGCATGAGTGCCTCCTCCATGAAGTTATCGTGACTAATTCAATACTTCTGTGTGGAATCCAAATAGATAAAACCTGGACTTGTGAATTCCGGGAAATGTCCACGTATGCTCGGGGTGAACCTTCCGCATCGCACCTTGTGATCTTTTTGGAGACCATCGCGAATTCGATCTCCCGTTAGCCTTTGTGGATTTCAACTTTTGGCCTTAGCTTGCAATCTTATGACCTTGGCCCGCCTCCCTTGTATGCGCAACTCTCTTTGATATATGGCTTCCTTGTCTGAAGTTCCGACTTGCGGAATTTGCCTTGGGAAGGCCTTAGGGTTCTTATGAGATCCCCTTGACAATGGAGATTTGAGAGCTTTAATCCACCTTGAAAAATCCGGTTTTAGGAAGGATTATGTGGGCCTTACGATGATGTCCGCGGAAAAGGGCTCCTGAGAATGGGCCTTGCAAGAATAGGACTTTAGAGTTCTTCTTCTTCTTCCAAAAATCCAAGGGCCGGCCTTGTAATTGATTAGTGGGAAAGCCTTTATGGGCTTCCTCTCATATTCTTGAAAAATTCCGAGGATTAAGGATACTGTGGCAAGGTGTTTACGGATTCCTCTTCTTCTCTACAAGATCTTGGCCAAGAGGCTTATGGGAAATCGTTGAGAAGGTTCGTCGCCTCCTCTTTCCTCAAGTTCCGGGGTGTGTGCAGATAGGCCGATGGGCAACGTAGTGGGAAGGACTTTTGTCACCTCCTATTCTTCAAATCCGGGATAGAAATGGGCTTATGAAGGCTTCCCCGTGTCACCTACTTCTCTTCTAAATCCCGAGAAAAAAAATAATGGGCTTAACGAGGCCTCCCCGTGTCACCTCCTTCTCTTCTGAATTCCCGGGGGTGTGTGGAAAGACTCATGGGGGGGAAAAGGTAGTGGGAAGGGGTTTTGACACCTCTTTCTTTCAAATTCCCGGGGGATGTGGATAGACTAATGGAGAGAAGTAGTGGGAAGGGGGGCTTAAGAAGCCCCCCCTTAGAAGCTTCTTTAGAGAAGCTTCTAGGAGCTTCTGACTGCAACGTGCAACGTGGAGGGAGTCGTGTGGCAGCGGACTGGGCGACTGGCGGCAGCGTGGCGGCAGCGTGGCGGCAGCGTGGCGGCAGCGTGGATGGCGTCAGCAAGGCGGCCTGGCGGACTGGCGAATCTGGGCGGCGGCCTAGTCTCCTCCAGCTCCTTCTTCACGGCCTCTCCTCCCTCTCCTCTCACAGCCTCCTCCTTATCGCAGCACGGCTTCCCTTCTCTCTAGCACGGCTTCCCTTCTGTCCACGGGCCTTTCCTTCATCACGGCCCTCCTTCTCACGCCCCGACAGCACCCACCTTCAGCCCACGGCCGTCTCCTCACTCATAGTACCTCCTTCAGTTCCTCTTACCCTCCTCCCTCTCACGCCCTTCACACGGTCCGCAGCAGTAACGACCACGGCCGGCGCATCTCACCACAGTCCTTCCTCTTCACAGCATACGACAACCCTCTCACCATCCTTCCTTCCCTCCTTCTCCCCAAGAGGGGGTTTTTATAGGCCAAGGGGAGTGAGGGTTCCTCCCCCACGTGGTCAGATGCATGGCCTCTCTCCCATCCTTCCTTCCCATGCTAACCCATCTCCTTTCCCCAAGCCACACATCGGCTGGGGAAATTAAAAAAATTTGCAATAATCTTACCTTTATCCTCTTGACCTCTTCCCAAGAGGCTGTTTTCACGCGGTTATGCGGTTTGAATCCCCCGGCCCTATTCTCATACGATGGAGTGTCTCTATTCCCTGCGTGTAGCTATAGATCAACTGCTGGCACCAGTGATAATCCTTGCACGAGATTCATATGACATGCGGAGAGTTAATATTTACCGTACGCCGTACGCGGAAATATTACATTCTCTCCCCCTTAGAAGAATCAAGATGTCCTCATCTCGAGGTAAACTGGGGATATCGAAGATTGAGAGAGCTTTCATCCATCCAAGCAGCATCCTCCTTAGGATGATCTTTCCACTGGACGAGGCATTCTCTCAAGGTTCTGGATCTCAGTTGTCTCTCCCTAGCATCAAAAATCTTGTCCGGCCTTAGTTCAAAGACTCCTTGACTAGGCATTACAATCTGTTGGTCATCAAGTACATGATTAGTGCTAGGTACATACTTCATTCTTCAATAGACTGTTATGGCATACCTTATGATCCTTTGGGTTTTCAAAGAGTTGCAGTCTATAAACATTAGGTCATAGGCGCTTAAGGATCTCGTATGGTCCACAATACCTTGGACTTGGCTTCCTACAATCTCCTAAGGATAGAGAACTCATCTCTGGGCATACGTGAATGAAGACCATGTCTCCTTCCTCAATTATTCTATCTTGACACTTCAAATCCGTGTATGCCTTCTGTCTATCCTTCGTAGCTTTGATGTCTCGAGAAAGTGAAATCATGAGCTTGCACAATATCTTCCATTTAAATAACTGGCTTGGTCGTATACATACTCTCATCCTATAGTAGACAAGTCCACTACTGATAGAAAATTCACGATACTTAGCCTCTAGCTTTTGTTTCTGGTCCTTGATAAAGACTTCCCTTAGCATCCTTTGTTAGGCTAGATCATGGCATCCTTCCTCTCTAGCTAGCTCAAGTATTAGGTCGTTTACCTCTGTAGCTAGAGATCTAGCTATTGATAGATTTTGCAAGGTTTAGTAAATTAAGGAATGCCTTGTGATTGAGTGCATCAACACTACATTCTCTTTCCCTATTCGATACTTGATTTCAAAATCATATCCATTTGAGACTCTTATGATCGGTTACTAGAGTGAACTTATTTCCCAACAGATAGTGTCTCCAAAGCTTTAGAGTATGGATGACAGCTTAATACTCTAGATTATACGCGGCATAATTCTTTTCGTGACTCTTCAATTTCCTTGAGAGTATGTTGATGATTTTTCTACATGAGCACATATCTTTAAGGCAAGCATGCTGGCATCAGTTACTACCTCGAACTCCTTGCTGTGGTCTAGAAATTTTTAGGATCAGTGCTGATACCAAACTTTGCTTCAACCTATCGAAGCTAGTTTATTCGTCAGTTGACCAAGCAATGAGCGTTTGCTTCCTCAATAATTCTGTCAAAGGTGCTGCAATCAAAGCATAGTTTTCTTGATGAAGACCCCATACCATCCTGTCAAACCAAGAAAACTACGTATCTCTTTGACAGATACTGGTATTGGCCATTCAAGCATATCTCTGACTTTGGCTGGGTCTACTGAAATTCCTCCTAGATATTTAATCTGATGCTTGAAGAATGCACACTTCTTCATTTTTGCATACAACTTATGAAACCTCATTGTCTCCAACACAATCCGTAATTGGGGTTCATGATCTTCTTCCTGTTTAGAATAGACTAAAATGTCGTCGAAGAAGACAAGCACGAAATCATCAAGATATGGCCTAAAAATATCCTCATCCTTGATCCTGATTTGATAGTAGCCTGACCTGAGATCAATTTTTGGAGAAGATCTTTGCACCTTGAAGGCGATCAAGAAGCTCATCTATTCTAGGAATAGGGTACTTGTTCTTGTCTGTTGATTAATTCAACCTACGGTAATCAATACATAGTCGAAGTGTCCCATCTTTCTTTTTCTGGAATAATACTGGAGCTCTCCATGGGGAACTGCTAGGTCTGATGTAGCCTTGGTCTAACAGTTGCTTGAGTTGCTCCTTCAACTCAATAGCCTCTGGAATGGACATTCTATAAGGTCTCTTTGCAATTGGCGCAGTCCGGGTATTAGCCCTATTTCATGATCAACTTCTCTTTGAAGTGGGCGTTTTGTTAACTCTTCAGAACTACATCCTCGTATTCTTTTAGCCAAGACCAAATTACTTTTATCAATATTCATATCAAGACAATCGTTGATTAAAAAGTTTTATTCCATTCATATCAACATAGCCCTTTCGGGATGCAATTATTTCTTGGGGCGATGGAACAAGTTAATACATTAATTCGAGGAGAATAAGATATTATTGCATTCAGCTACAGGAACTGAGTAGTAGTACGGATTGGGGTCATTGATCTTCAGGAATCGGTAGTTCATTGGAAGATTAGGGTATCTCTTCCTTCGATATCCATTCTTCTCACGACGCCCCAAAACCTTGATTTGGTCGGCAGGGATTCTTTGAATCACTTCCCCGTACACATACTTATTCTGGTTAACCCTTCGACCTCCGACCTGTAGGGTCGCGTTTGCATGAGCCTCAATAAAGACGAACAGCTTTACGATCTTCAAATCCTCCATCCACTTGATTCTCTTCAAGTTAATTTGAAGGTACGCAGGTTGATAGGCAGTTATGTAATAGATCCCTGTAACACCCATCCATCTCCATTCCACGTACACAGGTGATGGATTGTAAATGCGATCTAGGATGTTCATCATCTCAACCCTTTGTCGATAATCCGTGGAATGCATCGCGGTCATAAACATGATCCGGAACACCAAAAACTTATTCCACGCCTCGTAATTCTGCAAGATGAGAAAATGTTTGGACAGGAACAAATTCTTTACTTCACTTCTAATGAAATCTTATGAAAACAATTCCATTGTAAGTCGGCTCTGATACCAACTGTAACGTGTCCACTAGAACCATTCAGGACACGTCTTAGCAGTCCATCGGAAAGGATGTCTAGAAAACTCCACCCGGCACTCCCATGGAATGTTACGGGTTTTGCAATCTAGGTCTTCCCGAGTCTGCCATGTAGCGGAAGTATCCTAGCCGTTCCCACTTAGGATCGACCTGAATTTGGGTTTCCCTGTTTGGTCATTAGCTAGCAACAACTAGCTTCAGACCCGAGCGAACTACTTTACGCAGAAGCGCCCGGTCCGAAGCGGATTCGCGCTGCACTTGGTTCAAAGAGAATGAGAGGGATGCAAGGCTCGACCTCTCTGCCACAAGGCATAGTCCCATTCCGTTCCCCTAAAACAGCGTAAATCGGGTAGGATGTAAGTCTAGGTCAACATCCTCATTATTCGCTTTGATGCTGATTATCATCCTGCTGTTCGTCGAAGACTTTGAGAAAAGTTCCCGGCTAACCGGGACCACCCATCCATAGGACGGACCCATGGTCCATCCTCCGCACTTTCCTCGGTTTGTTTTAGTTATGTAATTACCTACCACATTAGTTTGACATATACAAACAGCTTCCTTGATTAACCCTGTTAAGCACTGGTTCCTTCACGTAATCTTATCACATGACATAAAGAAAACAATGCCAAACAACTCCTTTATTATCATTATATCCTTTTATCTTTGAAATACAAGGAGTTCCCGCCCGTAGGCGCTTTCATAATCCGCCCGAAGGCTATCCAGTAATCCTTCCTGTGATTACTATCCCAAGTTTCCGCCCGTAGACTAGTATGCGGGCCTCGAGATCCAATCCCGAGTCACGTTAGTCTCTTGTGCAGGACCCGGAAGGCGAGGGATTTACAGCCAAAGCCCCCCCTGGCACCCAAGCGTCCTCCTGCTCCAAGCAGAACTCAACGGAGAGACCTCTCACGGCGGGTTCGGTCCACGTTCCCGGCGCGGTTCACAACCCCCTTGGTTAGGGTCAGGCAGGCAGTCGGGGGTAACTGAAGCTACCTCTCAGGCACCAACCTGAAGCTTTAGATATATTTTCATCCTTTAGTTCATTGAGCAAACAATGCAAACAGTCCTTTCTAAACTGTTACAAGCACAATCAATTTCAATGGTCGTTTAACTGGCAAACTGTTAAGGAGTGACTCCTTTTCTCCGAATGCAACTCGCATTCGATCCGGAATCAATTGCAACTTGGCAAGATTCCTATCATTCTTAGGTTAGGGTCATACCCTACCAATACCTTAGGTTTTGGTGTGGCAGGATCCAGCGACCATGTCGCTTTAGTTTATTGTCTGGTCATTTACTTCAAGGCAAACACCTAACCTTTCCTTTTCCTTGGCAGTTATCCCCCAAGAAAAGTGAGTAACAGGATGATTACCCATCCTCTTATAAGTTAAATTCTTTCAATAACTTGCCAACCTCATTTCGAGAGATGACAAAACTCTCTTGTGGACAAATCTCAAGTCTATACTATGTTGCAACCTTTTTGCACATGTATTGCATCTATTTTCACGGGATTATTCTACCCATTGTTTAGCGTTTTCCGGTCACGGAATTTACCTCCAGCCGAGTAGCAGGGGTTTAGGGTATCCTCCAAACCATTGCTAATTATGTTGGCCCATGGTTCTAGAAATATACAACTCCGTCGGAGTTTCATCATTTTGAATATACAAAAAGGAAACTTGCTAATAAGGTCCTACAAATGCATAGACACCTTATACTCTTTTCATTCATTCCTTTGACGTTCCAATGATCAATTCCCATATCTTAAGCTATTTCTAATAATGTTCAAATAGCCAATTCATGTCCTAATTGCATTTAACTTAACTAGTTGCATTTGACATGCATGAGTGCCTCCTCCATGAAGTTATCGTGACTAATTCAATACTTCTGTGTGGAATCCAAATAGATAAAACCTGGACTTGTGAATTCCGGGAAATGTCCACGTATGCTCGGGGTGAACCTTCCGCATCGCACCTTGTGATCTTTTTGGAGACCATCGCGAATTCGATCTCCCGTTAGCCTTTGTGGATTTCAACTTTTGGCCTTAGCTTGCAATCTTATGACCTTGGCCCGCCTCCCTTGTATGCGCAACTCTCTTTGATATATGGCTTCCTTGTCTGAAGTTCCGACTTGCGGAATTTTCCTTGGGAAGGCCTTAGGGTTCTTATGAGATCCCCTTGACAATGGAGATTTGAGAGCTTTAATCCACCTTGAAAAATCCGGTTTTAGGAAGGATTATGTGGGCCTTACGATGATGTCCGCGGAAAAGGGCTCCTGAGAATGGGCCTTGCAAGAATAGGACTTTAGAGTTCTTCTTCTTCTTCCAAAAATCCAAGGACCGGCCTTGTAATTGATTAGTGGGAAAGCCTTTATAGGCTTCCTCTCATATTCTTGAAAAATTCCGAGGATTAAGGATACTGTGGCAAGGTGTTTACGGATTCCTCTTCTTCTCTACAAGATCTTGGCCAAGAGGCTTATGGGAAATCGTTGAGAAGGTTCGTCGCCTCCTCTTTCCTCAAGTTCCGGGGTGTGTGCGGATAGGCCGATGGGCAACGTAGTGGGAAGGACTGTTGTCACCTCCTATTCTTCAAATCCGGGATAGAAATGGGCTTATGAAGGCTTCCCCGTGTCATCTACTTCTCTTCTAAATCCCGGGAAAAAAAATAATGGGCTTAACGAGGCCTCCCCGTGTCACCTCCTTCTCTTCTGAATTCCCGGGGGTGTGTGGAAAGACTCATGGGGGGGGAAAGGTAGTGGGAAGGGGTTTTGACACCTCTTTCTTTCAAATTCCCGGGGGATGTGGATAGACTAATGGAGAGAAGTAGTGGGAAGGGGGGCTTAAGAAGCCCCCCCTTAGAAGCTTCTTTAGAGAAGCTTCTAGGAGCTTCTGACTGCGACGTGCAACGTGGAGGGAGTCGTGTGGCAGCGGACTGGGCGACTGGCGGCAGCGTGGCGGCAGCGTGGATGGCGTCAGCAAGGCGGCCTGGCGGACTGGCGAATCTGGGCGGCGGCCTAGTCTCCTCCAGCTCCTTCTTCACGGCCTCTCCTCCCTCTCCTCTCACAGCCTCCTCCTTATCGCAGCACGGCTTCCCTTCTCTCTAGCACGGCTTCCCTTCTGTCCACGGGCCTTTCCTTCATCACGGCCCTCCTTCTCACGCCCCGACAGCACCCACCTTCAGCCCACGGCCGTCTCCTCACTCATAGTACCTCCTTCAGTTCCTCTTACCCTCCTCCCTCTCACGCCCTTCACACGGTCCGTAGCAGTAACGACCACGGCCGGCGCATCTCACCACAGTCCTTCCTCTTCACGGCATACGACAACCCTCTCACCATCCTTCCTTCCCTCCTTCTCCCCAAGAGGGGGTTTTTATAGGCCAAGGGGAGTGAGGGTTCCTCCCCCACGTGGTCAGATGCATGGTCTCTCTCCCATCCTTCCTTCCCATGCTAACCCATCTCCTTTCCCCAAGCCACACATCGGCTGGGGAAATTAAAAAAAATTGCAATAATCTTACCTTTATCCTCTTGACCTCTTCCCAAGAGGCTGTTTTCACGCGGTTATGCGGTTTGAATCCCCCGGCCCTATTCTCGTACGATGGAGTGTCTCTATTCCCTGCGTGTAGCTATAGATCAACTGCTGGCACCAGTGATAATCCTTGCACGAGATTCATATGACGTGCGGAGAGTTAATATTTACCGTACGCCGTACGCGGAAATATTACAATTGCTCACTACAAATCCTAAATTTTCTATTATCTAACTTGAAATAGAAGTTGCAGAGGGGCTCATTGGATATTAATTGGATTTCTTGTCTTAGAAAAGAAATGGGCCAATGGCTCTTTGTGCTGACCACAAAAGTATTATGACCATTCCACAAGATAACCATATCTATGAGAGCTGTATGTGTCTCATCTCAAGTATCCTGATCCAAGAAGCTGATCCACTCCCCTCGCAAAAGTCACCATCTAATATATCAAAAACGAATGCATAGATTTTTCCTAACAATGAAATACCTATAATAAAAAAGTAATGGTAAGTAAATGCAACTAACACAATAATTCATCCAAGCAAGACCTATGTCAATTAAATCAAGGCATGCAAAGTAGTAAAAAAGATTTACCTGAATGTGAGATCAGATTGGTTGACCCTACACTCAATCGTCTCATCAAAATGTATTCTTTTGACTTGCCAAGACTCACCCAATAGTACTCGACTCATCCATTCCTCAAATAGACACTTGCATTAATAAGTAATCTTGGTTTTCGTCACAACATCACATGAACCAAACAAATATGCAAACAATGAGAATGGAATAAACCAACTAAGATGCACATCTTTGGAGTCTATGGTGGGGATTTCATAGCACTATTGATGTCAGGACTTACATGCTCCTGACAATTCCAAGCTATCAATCAACCATTCACCACTAGATAGTGGCGGCAATGGGACATGCTGCAATCTCTAGCTTTCTGCTACATACAATGAATTATAAAAAATGATATTTTGATTTGCAAGTTGAATTGCAGAGTTATTATCATAGATCAAAGAACCTATGTCTTCATGCCAAACATGTATCTTACTGCTCAAACATTCCACATTCTGCCATTCATGCAAAATTGATGGATATAGAGCTATCATTAAAACAAGATTGAATTAGAACACAATATAGATTTTTTAAAATAACTATGATGCAAAAGAATAAACAATGATAAAATTTAAAAACTTATTGTTTTGTTTATAATTTGCAATGTAGTTCTCGTCATGTGTACATAGATTTGTTTGTGCATATAAACATGTTGGATCATGTAACGTGTCTGCTTGATCACTTGTGGGACACGTCTTAGCAGCCCATCGGGAGGGGAGTCTAGAAAGTGCCACCTAGCACTCGCAAGGAATGTCACATGGTTTGCGATCTAGGTCTTCCCGAGTCTGCCCCGAAGTAGAAGTATCCGATCGTTCCCACTTAGGACCAACTTGAAGTCAGAGTTTACTTCCTATTAGTCAAGTCTCTAGGAAGTAGCTAGTGTCAAGCTCCAGATGACTTACTTTGAGTAGGAACAACAGAGTCAAAGTAGATTTATGTTGCACTTGGTTCATAGAGAATGGGAAACGAGAGAGATGCACCGCTCAACCTCTCTACCCATAGGGCATAGTCCCATTCCGGTCCCCTAAAACGGCATGAATCGGGTTCTAACTTAACAATACCTAAAGTCATCTGACAATAAATCCTTGTGAGAAGCCTCCCAGTTCTCTGGGACCACCCAGCCGTAGGACGAACTCGTCAAGGGATTCTGTGCACTCGCTTCCCTTGATAGCCTTAGTTGTCTAATTAGGTCCTACCACATTTATGTGTGACATTTAAAATAAGCTTCATTAATTAAGCCCTTTAGGGCACAGAGTTCATTC
Source organism: Lygodium microphyllum (assembly GCF_053477565.2). Lineage (NCBI taxonomy): Eukaryota > Viridiplantae > Streptophyta > Polypodiopsida > Schizaeales > Lygodiaceae > Lygodium > Lygodium microphyllum. Next base: position 120,745,078 of record NC_141147.1, read on the forward strand.
CATATAGCCAGTAATATGAGGTCAGTAAATCCCTTGGTATTATAATGACAACTTAATCAGGGTTAGCAAATGTATTAATGATTAAAGCTAGCCAAATGATGACAATAACCGATTTAAATGACTTATAGACACGTAATTTACAACACATACACAAAAACAAAACAAGTAGTCCTTTTATCAAATAAGTTCCTTAACTTATCTTTAAGTTAATCTTTGTCTCCTGCCCATATAGGAGAATTATGTATCCCTTCTGTCTAATAGAAGTACCTGGTCCAAATCACATGGCACCAGAATTTCCATCCTTTATCTAGAATAGGATCTTCTAACGTCCCAGACATTAGGCTTACAGAGGTCTTCAACTCCATTCTAGACCTAGCAAGGGGTGTCTAGAGCTCCAACTAACCCGCAAGCTATCTAGGAGCGAAACATCATTCCCGTGGTTGGGCTTTTCACCACTCGACCTTCGGCCCATGAATCAAGCAACAGTGCCCTCTCGGGTTAATCCGCGGTGCGATCATGGAGGTGATCCACCCATGCAATATATCCTTCCTTAATTAAATCCTTTAAGAATCAAGCACAAACAAGGCATTTAGCCCTAATATCATTTTCCAAGAAAACATTCCTTTATTCCCATGGCAACTTGTCATCACAGACCCTTGCCATGCATTTACCATAAATCACAAGCACTTGGAATAATCATTGAAACAACAACTAACAACCAATTGAATGTAAAAGCATTTAGGATGTTGTTCGATCAACCAACAAAACCAATTGCATTCTTTCCAACCAATAGAAGAATAGACGATATAACATTTCCATCGTATATTTGCTCTCCCCCTTGGGATCAACGAGCTATTCTATATAAAATTTGCTTAATACTTGTATGCACAATTTTTAATGTCATGATTATGCCATTCATAACCCTTGCCCAATTCTTCCTTGTAATTGCTCTATCAACGAATAAGCCACATGCAACTAGGTGCAATTAACTTTCCTTAATATATGCACTTCGCGAGCTCCATCTTACAAATATGTGAGATGAAATGATCTATACTCATGCATCATAGTATGGGCCTAACATATCTCATACGAGAATCAAAACAAGCATCTATCAATTTGGAAATACATTACTTACGACCGGTATCACAATTGGATTGACGGTGATGCCTTCGCTCAAAGCTTCATTGCTGGTTGTAGGATTGTCATCTGCACACGACATTCCTTGCTTGGAGACCATCTTCCGCAAGTAGACTCGAAAGATTAAGAAGGTGGAATAGATTCGAGATGGGAGAGTGAAACAGAAGATGGTTAAATCGAGGATCGAGATAGAGGGAAAATTGTGTAGCCTCTCGAGGTAACTCTTCTCTCTCTCTCTCTCTCTCTCTCTCTCTCTCTCTCTCTCTCTCTCTCTCTCTCTCTCTCTCTCTCTCTCTCTCTCTCTCTCTCTCTCTCTCTCTCTCTCTCTCTCTCTCTCTCTCTCTCTCTCTCTCTCTCTCACAATCTCTTGGAGGGCTATACTCTCTCTCTCCCTCTCTCTTGCAGCCTTTCGGGGTCTCCATATGCCTCCTTATGCCTCTCCCATGCCTCCTATTTATAATGAATTAGAGAGGAGGGGATAAGTCTGAGAACAAGAGTGGAGGGGCTCTTAGAAGACTCAATGATTTGATGCTCAGATCATAAATCTGATAGTTGCATTGGCTCCAAAAGGGGGGGTAAAACCCCAAGACACTTGATTAGAAAGCTCTTAGTTCACTCCTTCTTCTTTTCTCCGTTCAAAGTGTTGTCTACTGCATGTAGACTACGATCGCGATACGCGCGATTTCGCAAATCACTTTTCTTTATTTTTCTTTTTATAAATTCTCCAGAACTAATTTAAACATCACTTGTCCTCTCTTTTAAATGAAATACAGTTCTAAAAATCTCCATATCTTTTTTTAAGGATAATATCTAAAATATCTAAAATATACTAGTTTTGCCCAAAATCTAATATTTTTAGACTATACACATTAATACTAGTGATTAATATAGCTCATAAGTCTCGTTCACATTGTAACTTACGTGAAGGGTGGCTACGGTCCTTGTCAATACGAGAAAAATATCGGATTTACGACTCTCTATTTTTTTAAATAAAATATTTTTAATTAAATAAAAGTTCTTAATTATTAATGTTAATTAGTTTTTACCTTAATTAGTCTTTAGTTAGTAACCTTAACAACTTATTAATTGACTAACTAACTTTCAAACTAACCAACTAACTTTTATTATGCGGAGATATTACAGATCAACACTTCTGTTATTGTACTTGTTCCATTAAACACTTTTTTGAACTCTAAAATTCTACCTTTCCAATGTTTTTTGGGGTTTGCAACATCCTTATGCGTGACCTTGAAACTCCCTCAAGTACTTGGGTGCATCAAAATCCAATCCAACTTATAGTACTTATCACAAATCCAATTACCACCACTATCTTTCCTATTGAAGGCCTCCACTGCAAGTATGTTACTGATGTTTTTCCTCCGTGAAGACATCTATAATAACCAAATAGAAAATTTACATATCAACACATGTACAATTTGCAAATGTTCTCTCCAAATAAAATAAAATTTAAATGGAGAAATTTAAAAAAAAACATTGTACCTGTAAGTCTTTTCACAAAGAAGCCCAGAGATGTTGAACAAGAAGTTGACTTATAACAAGACCATTGTTCCTTCTCACTGACAAATTCCTAGAGTATAAAAACAAAAGAAATATCGGGTCAAAGCATACATATAACTTACATAGGCTTTGTCCAAATGAGTTGAAACTTAACCATGGAGCAACATTAAAAAATGACAATATACGTGTGGCTCTATTTGCAAAGAAGCCTAAAGATGTTAAAAAAGTTGAGTTTTTAAAAAATCATTGTTTTCCACCCTCGGAGACTCTTGGAGTAAAAAAACAAAGGAAAGCTCAGTATGCATATAACTTGCATACATTTTTTCCAAACGATATAAAATTTAACTATGGTGCAACAAAAAAACAAGACAACGTATCTATAAATTCTTTTTACAGAGAAACCATAAGATGTTGAAGAAGAAGGTGAGTGTTCAAAAGATCATTGTTCTTGACTATATATAAGAGACTCTTAGAGTACCAAAACAAAAGAAATTACATGTCAAAGAATGCACATAACTTGCACATGCTTTGTCCAAAAACGAGATAAAACTTCACCATAGAACATCCATGGAAGAGAACAATATACCTGTAAAGTTTTGTGAAGAAAATCTTAGTGCTTTGGTAGAACAAGCTCTTCTCTTATAAAACATGTGAAACTCACTTTGTGTTTGTGTAGAGGAAATTAAATTTCATAGGGTTACAGACAAGGCAAGCAACAAAGAGGCTGTAAAATTTCATTAGGAAATAAGAAGTAGGGAAAGAGATATGATAAATTTGAGTTTTGCCTAAGAAAGAGGGGGAAACTGAAAAGGGAAGAAATGAAAAGTCAAACATTTAAAAAAATGAAAATGAAAATTCGAGTCACAAACTTTCAAGAAGTGACAACATTGTATTCCCCACATTTCCCCTTTTTTTTTGTTGAGGGAAGATTTGGGCCAAGATATGGCTAGAAGATTCTCATTGGTTAAAATATAAAATCTAGAATCCTAGCTCTCTCATTGGTTATGTCTATATTTGTTTATTCACTCCTTAAGGGGCAAAAAAGAGAGTCAATATTTCTCCTAATGGTGGTTGTCTCATGCAAATGTCATGAAAGGTATACTTTTTTGGTATTTTATTTTGAATGATATTGATGTTGGTTTTATTATTACTAACTTTTTAGTTGACTTGATTTTTTCCTTAATTTAGGTTGGTGAAATTGCTGCTACCTATATTGTTAGAATGTTGAAAAAGGAAGTATCCAACAATGTATTAAAAGGCAACAAAATTTCATGTGTTGTTTATTATCCACTTCATGGCTGATGTACTCAAGGAGATCAATGTTTTAAGTCAAATTTTCAAGCAAATTATTGTGACATAGCAATGATTGGAAGAGAAATAAATGTGTTAACTAGTCTCTTAAAGGATTGGTATATAACCTTTATTTGCAAATGGTTACAGGCGCTTAACTAGTTTCATGAAGGTTACAACCAATGGAGTTTTCTCATTTAAGGATAAGGAAGGTTTACTACATCAACGTGTCTTGCAATTTACATCTTTGGTGGGCAAAGGACGAGTGATTACTATTGATGAATGCATATGGTTAGCAAGGCATTTATTCAAAGATTAATATCTAGCTTTGATGAAAGGTTTCAAGATAATCACTTGTTTAATGCAGCAAAATTGTTTTCCCCTAGAAACTATTCAAGATATCTACAAGTTTGAGGCTAAGTAGTCCGACAATATCTCACTCATCTTTGTGATAATTTTGGCAAAGGAGAGAGACTTTGATTCAATCCAAGCACTGTGAAGGTGATGTGCAAAGAATCATCTTATATATTTTTGAGTCCTATCCATCAAAGGGATTGCTTGACACTTCGCAACAATGTAGTCTTGAAATAGAATGGGTGCAAAAGTTTCCACCTTTATTATTCAAGCTATGACAGATGATGCTGGTATTTCCTGCAAGTTCTATTGCTTGTGAAATGGGATTTTCAAGACAAAATCAAGTCAAAAGTGATGCGAGAGCATGCTTATCTCTCATCACTTTAGACATGCTTATGTTTATCTCTCTCTCTTCACCAAATAATATGGAAGAAGTATACATGGATTTATTTTTTGAGGTTTGGAAAAATATGAAAATCAAACATGCTCAAGGTTTAGGGGGCATCATAAGAAGTATGCTAGCAGCAATAACTTTGTGTAGAAGTGTGCAACAACGATAACTTGTTGTAATCATACTTTTTGACAACTGTGTAGTAACAGTAATGACATACTTTTTGACAATGTATAGCAAGAGTAATGACCTTTATAATCATGCTTATGGCATATGCATAAGAGTAATAATAACTTTTTGTACTTCAATATGCTTAAAATTGCATCAATGACTTTATATATTTGGACTTTAGTAATAACATACTTTTTGAGAGGTGTATAGCATCAATAATGACCTTTGTAATCATGCTTATGGCATATGTATAAGAGTAGTAATAACCTTTTGTACTTTGATATGTTTAAAACTACATCAATAAAGTTATATATTTGGACTTTAGTAATGATATACTTTTTAAGAGGTGTATAGTAGTAGTAATGACCTTTGTAATCATGGTTATAGCATATGTATAAGAGAAATAATAACGTTTTGTACTTTGATATGTTTAAAATTGCATCAATAACTTTTTATATTTAGACTTTATAATTTTTCTTAGAAGCTAATTATAATTATAAAATATCAAATGACCCATCCTCTCTTCTTGGACTACTTATAAGCACTTATTTTTTTGTTCTCAATACGTATTTTCTTTTTATAAGCTAATATAACTTTGTTATACGTGCTATATGTAATGTTAAGACACATATTTGATAGCGGCGTATGCTCTTTTACATGTTTTAACTTTTTGACATTCATATAATGCTTTTATGTTAATATCAATGCATAATTATACAAGATATTAAAAATCAATTTAAAACAACAATGTTAAGACAAGTACTTGATAGTGGGTTTTTCTCTTTAACATGTTTCGACTTTTGAATGTTCATGTAATGCTTTTATGTTAGTATGAATTCTTAATTGTATAATATATTAAAAAGTAGTCTAAAATTATTTAGCTTTAATACAATCCTTGGTATAGCTCTCTTTTGGTAATCTATCATCTAGTTATTACGTTAAGCTAGCTTTGTTATCTACTTTGATTGCAAAATTTGTTATAGAAGTTAGTGGTTAAGTAGATTAAAACTTATCCTATCCTTCATTTAAGAAGATGCTTGAAAAAGTACTTATGTTATGAATGCCACTTTCCATTTCTGGATATCTTTTAAGAAGGGAAATCTTATTTATGCCCTTCAAAAAGAAAAGATAAGGTGCCCTTCAAATTTGAGGGTTGACTCTCAAAGCAACATTTTGTTGCCAAACACACAATCAAACATGCCATGAGTATTCCATGCACCAACACACCAATCAAACATTTTGGTTGAAACACACGATCAAATAGGCCACAAGTATTCCATGTGCCAACACACCAATCAAAGCTCCAAAACCACTTTCACACCAGTCCACTCTTCCAAAAGGGGGAGATGTCATGGCCCACTTGCCAACAAGGCAGGATGATGTGGATATTGCCAAGAAGGGAAGTAGTAGATAACAGTGGAGAGACTAGAGAGAGATTCTTGAAGACAAGATAAAGGGAGAGGCTAGAGAGAGGAGGAGGACATTCTTGGAGAGCCGAATGATAGATCTTGAGTTTTAATTTGCCTTTAAGACTTTCTCTTATTCCTATGCTTTAGTGCATTATTGCATTCATTTCATTGGCCCATCACATGATTCGTAGCTATCCATTGAGTGGATATAGAAAGGGCATTGTTTCAAATATTCAAATAATGTTTGATAACCACTTTGATCTAATCAGCATAGAAAGTGTTCTTCCAAGAGTCAATAATGGAAATAAAATACTAATTGTTAGAGTCAATTCAAACAAGAAAGAAGCATACATTTTCTATATCCCCTAGTTAGATTATGTTCGTGGACATAGCTAGATCCACTAATAGCAACAATTGGTTTGAGTACTAAGCCATTGAAAAACATCTTTAGTTTTGGTGGCCCTACAATTATACTTCACTTTTCGTTAGACAACCAATGACTTGATGTTGTTGATTAAAAATACTTATTACATGAGTACTGTTGAGATATCGAGCCCCACTCGTGATACGCCAGGGTGACCGTTGTGCATTTATGTCACTGACTTGTTAGCTGTAGATGCGGTTGGTACACCGCCCATGAATAATAGCTAGATGATAGCTATCCTTATCTACTCTAATTCGTGGCTCAGTTAGTATGCCACCTTAGTTAGTTGAGTTTGGTTTGAGACCCATATATAGGGTTCTTCTATTTCTCTGTACCAAAGTTCTTTTGGCTTACACAACTAAGAAGAGAAAATTTATTTTTAGCCTCCACCTTTGTGTGTATTCCCCCATTGTGCAAGCAAGAAAGCTACAAGTGAGACTCCTTTCCTTCTCTCCCACAATCGTGACATGGTATCAGAGCCTGATTCGTGGTAAGGAGCTCAAGAAAACAAACCAAGTTCGCGGCGTTCTGGTAAGAGGACCAGTGTTGCTTTCATTTTTTGAGTTTGGGAGCAAGTCTCTATAGGTAGCACAGCCAAAAAGTGCAAGAGTGCATTGTCTCATATTGAGACGTCCTTTGTGGTGTAGCAAGAGGGCAGTATATGCTACCCTGTTTTTTTTTTTCGAGGCCATTTTGGGCCTGTTTTGGAGGCGGAAGTTTTCTGCATGCACTCAAGAAAAGGCCTTGTTTTTGCTGTGCGACCACTATTCTACAGGTCGGTGAAAAGTTACCGTAGAAATTGCATCGTATGCCTATGCGCGAAGAAATTGGGAGTTATAGAATCATCCTTGTTGCCTGTTGATGCAAAATCGTCACTAGGAAGTGACTGTGTGGTCAAATACCACTTTCGTCAGTTTTGCAGATTTGCCCTTGTGAGGCTGAAGCTATGTTTTTTGCAGTGACAAAATTCTTTGCAGTGTTCTGTAATGGCATCTGATTCTCTTTCACAGATTGTCACTAAAAAGCTTGACAAGAACAACTTCCAAGCATGGAAGTTTAGAATGACGAATTTCCTTATGGGAAAAGGGTATTGGGAATTTGTTGCAGGAAATGAAGAAGAACCAGTTCTTCCTTATGTTCCCAATCAACAACAAATGCAGGCATTTAAAGGATGGTATGAGAGAGCCAGAAAAGTTATGTACTGGCTGTCTATCAGTATTTTAGACTCTATGATTGTGCATATTCAGGATGCAAGTACACCAAAGGAGGCATGGGATACCCTGTCACAAATGTATAGCACAAATACGCAACCCAGGAAAATGCAGCTCAAGCAAGAGTTGCACAATGTGCAAAGAGAAAGTATGAGCATCAATGACTACCACATGAAGGTGAAGAAGATTGCAGATGCACTTGCTTCCATCGGGTCACCAGTGGAAGATGATGATTTAGTTTCTGTGACCTTGAATGGTCTAGGAAAGGATTATGCACAGTTCTGAACATCCATTTCCGTCCGTGAAAGATTTCCTGATTTTGAGGAGTTGATTGCTCTTCTAATTTCTGAGGAGCAAAGAAATGGTGGTGCATCTTCTTCACGAGGAACTTCAAAAGAAGTTGTCTTCTACTCAAATACTGGAAGAAGTAGAGGCAGAGGTAGAGGAGGCCGATCTGGAGGCCGTGGTAGAAATTAGAATATGTAGCAAACTCAAGAAAACTAGTCCTATGGAGGAGGACCTGGTAACTCTAGAGTCAGGGGAGCCAAAGAGGTCGTGGTGGATGGCAAAGAGGCCAAAACGCAAACAGCAATGTTGAATGCTACTACTGTGGTAAAATGGGTCATATGGCTAAAGATTGCTATAAAAAGCAGAATGACATCATGAATGGAAAATTGCAACAAGGGAATTATGCATCTTCTAGTAGATAGGGTGATGACAGAAATGAGCATTTGTTTATGGTGCAGCACATGACCAATTCTGTGACAAGTGCAGAAGAAAGCAACAATGTGTGGTATGTTGACTCAGGTGCATTAAACCACATGACAGGTCATGTAGAATGGATGCAGGATGCAAGGAAAATGGAAAAACCAGGATTTGTGGAGACTGGTGATGATACTGCACATCCTATTGTGCAGATTGGAAATATTCCTTTGTCTATGCAGGATGGGAAAAAGAAATACATGTCGGATGTATTTCATGTCCTGAATATCACCAAGAACCTAGTTTCTATTGGTCAAATGGTTGAGCAGGGCTTGCAGGTCAGATTTAATTCTCATGGATGCTTTGTTGAGGATATGAAAAATAAAGGTCGCTTGATAGCAAAAGGAAAGAAGAAGGGCAGAACGTTTATGTTGGATGCAAACATGCTTGAATCGAGTGCAGCAATGTTTGCACATGGGACTGGTGTAGTTGCAGATATTGATATCTACCATAAACGCATTGGTCATGTTACTGTACAACGACTTAAATCAATGCAAGCCCAAAATATTGTTGCAGGATTGCCTAAATTCAAGGTTGTAGAAATGCATAAGGTATGTGAAGCCTATCAATTTGGAAAACAGGCAAGGAAACCATTTCCTAGGCATATTCAAGAGAGTAAGAAGCCATTGGAATTAATCCACTCTGATGTGTGGACTACTAAAGCTACATCTATTGGAGGGTGTCATTATTTTGTCACTTTTGTTGATGACTATAGCAGAAAAGTTTGGGTGTGTTTTATGAAAAAGAAAAGTGAACTGTTTGGGCATTTCAAAAATTTTAAAGCTATGGTTGAAAAAGAAACATGCCTGCAAATAAAATGCCTAAGGTTAGATGGAGGGGGAGAGTACCTCTCAAATGATTTTGCAAGGTTCCTGCAGAAGCATGGCATAAAGCAGCAATATTCATGCAGCCATACCCCACAACAAAATGGAATTGCAGAAAGGAAAAATAGGCATATTGGAGAGGTATCTCATGCCATGCTCAACGAAAAAGACTTGCCAGATTTTTTACTGGGCTGAAGTAGTTGCTACAGCAGTCTACATAATGAACAGGACTCCCACTGCAGCAATACATGGGATGACTCCAGAGGAGAGATATACTGGTAGGAAACCAAATATTTCTCATTTAAAAATTTTTGGTTGCATTGCCTACGTTCATGTGCTAGATGAGTTGAGATCCAAGTTGGATCCAAAAGCTGAGAAGTGCATCTTTATTGGTTACTCTCTGCAAAGCAGAAAGGGTATAGATGCTATAATCCTTCTATTCGTAAGTTTACAGTGAGCAGAGATGTTCTTTTTAAGAGATGAGTAGCTAGTATAAACTAGTAAATGTGATTGATAATGTAGATGCACAAAATGGTAATGTTGCACAGAATTCACAGCAGCAATCACAAGATATTAGTGGACATGGAGTGTCCTCTAGCAGTGGTTTACATTCTTCACCACAGACAGGCAGATTGAGATCAGGAAATTTTTCTTGAAGCAATGCAGATAGTGGTATGTAGGTTTTACGAAAAGGAAAAGAGAATGTAGATCATCCCATGTTTGATGTGAATGCAGGTCACTCTTATGTGGATGGTGAATCCAGTGGCTCAGAACAGAGCATTGATGATGAGTTGGCTATTCCTTCTATTGTTACACCTAGAGTAAGGAAGACCAGGGATGTTTTGAGAGCACATGGGAGTGAACCTACTTTACGCAGGTCTACCAGAGCTAGGTATCCTGTGGATAGGCTGAAATATGATGGATTTACAGCCATTCACTATGCCTATATGGTCAAAATGATACAAAAATCAGAATCCACTTCTTTTGAGCAAGCCATGGGAAAATAAAAATGGGAGAAAGCCATGGATGAAGAAATGGATGCCTTGGAAGCAAATGCTACATGGGAATTGGTACCTTTTCCTAAATATAAGAATGTAATTGGTTGTAAGTGGGTTTATAAGGTGAAGCACAATGCAGATGGTTCTGTGAATAGATACAAGGCAAGATTAGTAGTTAAGGGGTATGAACAAACATATGGCATTGATTATGAAGAAACATTCAGTCCGGTTGCAAGGATGGCAACTATAAGAGCAGTCATTGCTATGGCTGCATCAAAGGGATGGTCTTTACATCAGATGGATGTAAAGAATGCCTTCTTGCATGGTGATTTGCAAGAAGAGGTCTATATGGAGCAGCCACCAGGTTATGTGCATGATATTCATCTTGAGTTTGTTTGCAGGTTGAAGAAAGCTTGTATGGCTTGAAGCAAGCACCTAGAGCATGGTCTGACAAGATAGGACAGTATCTTGTCACTATTGGCTTTCAGATTTCCAAGGCAGATTTCTCACTTTATGTGAGAAAAACAGAGAAAGGTATTATGTTGCTTGTCATTTATGTTGATGATTTGATTATCACAGGTGATAGTGATAAAGATATCCTTATGTGAAAATGCTATTGAAACAGAAGTTTGAGATGAAGGATTTGGGAGAGCTGCGTTATTTCTTGGGCATTGAGGTGATTAGATCACCAAGTGGGATATGGCTCTTGCAGAGGCAGTATGGATTGGACATGCTGTCCAAATATGGGATGACAGGCTGTAAGCCTATTTCAGTTCCTTTGGAGCAGAATGTGAAGCTGAGCACAGATGCAAGTGAGCCTCTGGAAGACCCTACTATGTACAGACGCATAGGAGGAAGTTTGATTTATATGACTATTACTAGGCGAGATTTGAGCTATGTTGTTGGATTGGTAAGTCTGTTTATGCAGGCTCCAAGGAAAGCATATTTGGATGCGGCTAGACGCATACTCAGGTATGTGAAGTCCACATTGTAGTATGGACTATTTTATGAGACTGGGATTCAGATACAGTTGCATGGATACACTGATGCTGATTGGGCTCATAGTATTTCTGATAGACGATCTACCAGTGGATATGTGTTCTCTTTTGGGAGTGTTGTAGTCACCTGGAGCAGCAAGAAACAGCCTACAGTTGCCTTGTCGAGCACAGAGGCTAAGTACATGGGTGCAACAATGGCTGCATGTGAGGTAGCTTGGTTGCATAAGCTACTTTATGATATGCATTAGCCTACAGATGGGCCAATTGTCATTTATTGTGACAACATGAGTAGTATACACTTGGCAAATAACCCAGTCTATTATGCTAGAACAAAGCACATTGAGGTGCATTATCACTATGTGCGGGAGAGGGTTTTACTAGGTCTTATTGATCTAGTTTATGTTAGCACAGAGGATCAGGTAGCTGACATATTCACGAAGGCATTGGGCGCAGAGAAGTTGCACAAGTTCAAAGACCTGCTTGGTGTGCAGGAATTGGGATTGAGCTCGAGGGGGAGTGTTGAGATATCGAGCTCCACTCGTGATACGCCAGGGTGACCGTTGTGCATTTATATCACTGACTTGTTAGCTGCAGATGCAGTTGGTACACTGCCCATGAATAATAGCTAGATGACAGCTATCCTTATCTACTCTAGTTCGTGGCTCAGTTAGTATGCCACCTTAGTTAGTTGAGTTTGGTTTGAGACCCATATATAGGGTTCTTCTATTTCTCTGTACCAGAGTTCTTTTGGCTTACACAACTAAGAAGAGAAAAATTGTTTTCAGCCTCCACCTTTGTGTGTATTCCCCCATTGTGCAAGCAAGAAAGCTACAAGTGAGACTCCTTCCTTCTCTCCCCCAATCGTGACAAGTACTTCCTTAGTAGCATTGAGTTGATGCATTAAATTCTAATCTCATTTAATTGAGAATTAAAATGTGCCAAAGTTTAAATTTTGAGAATGGATCACTACCCCCCTTAATCATCCTCCCTTGTATTCAAATGGTTGCAGTTAGTTTCAACCCCTTAGGATAGGTAGACATGAGGGTGGGTGCTTGCCACACATGTGACATAGGAAAATAAATATCATTCTTTGATAGAGTATATATATTATATATTCAACTTAAAGGTGATATCTACATGCACATACACAACTTATGAGATGAAATTTAATTCATTTGTAGCCTAGGCCAACAAAGTGAAATTTATCCATACCTTTACAATGGCAATCACAACAACTTTGAGAATACTTTATAAACATGGAAATACAGAGCAACATTTTAGGTGTCAAAAAGCTTCTTCCATTTGGAGAGTTGCAAATGAACATTGTTATTGCATACCATTATATAATTTTCTTTATTACTATGGATCTACTTGGTCATGCACATAGTCTCTTAACACTCCTATTATATATATATCTCTCCCAGTTATGAACTATATTAGTCATTAGTATCAATGTGTATAGTTTGGATGGTCCAAAAATATTAGACTTTTGGAGAAAACTAGCATATTTTTTATATTGTAGATATTAATTTTTTGTAAATATCCTAAAAATCTATGGAAATTTCTAAACCAAGATGTCATTTAAAAAAAGCAAGTTGTTTTTTCAGTCAATTTTAGAGATTTAATTAAAAAAAGAAGGATTAGCAAAATTGTGCATGTTTGCGACCGCAGTTTATAGGAAGTAAACAACACTTCGAATAGGGAGAAGGAGTGATCTAGAAGATTTCTAACCAAATGTTCAAGTGTCTTGGGGTTTTATCCCCCTTTTGAAGCCAATGAAACCATCATATTTGTGATTTGACCATCAGATTGCATCTTAGAAGTTTTAGATTGCTGATTTTGCTAAGATCCCCTCCATAAAGAGCTCTTCTTCTCAGCCACAACGCTTCTTATCTAATTTAGCTATAAATATGAGGCATGGGGAGTAGTTTAGGGAAGCACAAGGAGACCCCAAGAGGTTGCGAGAGGAAGGTAGAGAGAGGGAGGTAGAAGGATACCCTCCGAAGAGGCTACAAGCTATCGAGAGAGAGAGAGAGAGAGAGAGAGAGAGAGAGAGAGAGAGAGAGAGAGAGAGAGAGAGAGAGAGAGAAGTCACCTTGAGGGGCTATGAGAGGGAGAGAGTTAGCACAATTTTCCCTATCTTAGTCTTCGACTAAGCCATATTCTCTTATGCTCTCCTATCTCAAATTCCTTCATCCTTCTTTATCTCTCAAATCCACTTGCGAACGATGGCTCCAAAGTTACAAGATGGAAAGACCATGAGAACCACCACAAGCAGTCAAGGAATGTGTATTGATGGAGATAAGGGAGTGCTCGAGGTTGTCGGAGTTACCACTACAAACAAAACATCGGGTGTGGCAAATGCAAGCGCAAGCAAAGACAAAATTCCCAATGTCGTCATGCCAAACTAGGTTATTCATTACTAGATTATTATTTTGCCACATAAAATAACTACATAAAATATTAGCTTTTATATTCTATACTTACACAAATTAACAACCTCATCTAGAGAGCACACTAGTACAAGCATAAATGATTAATCGCTATGAATTGTAGCTAGATTAATTGAGATTCTAAATCATGGAATCATGATGGAAATAATTGCAAGAGGTTATTGCACGTAAGACTTTATGTGCACTCGTGATTAATAAAATAACTCGATATAATTATTGTCAAACACAACAAGGTTAAGTGTTGACTAATGCTTAAAAGGTGAAACTATTTAAAGGATTTGTAAGTCATCTCGTTAAGTTATTGGCACAATATATTTCTTTTAGGATATTCACTTATGTTGGATAAGATAGCCCAAATGGGAAATTCATGCCTTGTTTAATATATTGTAAGAGATGTACTCAACACTTCTTTATGGGGAGGAGAGTCCTCATTAGAATGTAAAGTTACCTTACGATAAGGTCTACCTTGGCTCTAGAAGCTGTGAACTGCATGATGGTACGATTGTCATTGCATCATTTGATATACTTTTGAAAGGACTGTTTGTATTTGCAAGAATCTAGATCTTTGATTAAGAAGATTGACAAGCATGATAAAAGAAAAGGTTATGCTAGGCTACCCCCAAGGTAGCTTGATGGGACCTAAAATGGGTCGGCACTGGCTATGGCACTAGTCGGACCTCATGCATACGACAGACAATCCCACCACACGGCCTCGCGGGCCAGGAGCATCTAAAACTCACTTTGCACTAAATACTTATGACAATTTTGCGTTTGTATCCAATATGTAGTCCAGCGTTCACCTTCCCTTCTCCTCAGAGGGAGATCCCATAACATGTAGGCATAATGCCTCGTAATATACACATAGGGAAGCACCTCTCGGATGGTTGCCCCGGCTCCACTGCGACTCTCCTACACCTTGGGGATTGGCCCCAAGATGCGTCGCTAACACATATAACATTCGCACAAACTCCACTCTTTCATAATTCAGCATTCCAGGAGATTTTTATTTGCCTCACAAAGCTTTCCCCAACAGAAGCACCCATCTAACCTACAGCTTAGGTTTCCTGTCCTCTCAGCGTTGGTCAAAGTTTATCAATCAATTGCAATGCATTCCAGGAGATACCACGTGACATGCTTGATGCAAGGTGTATGACGATTGTGCACAACCATTTTATGATTAAAAAACCAGCCATGTGGGGTGCGAAAAACAACCTTTTCATGAATTTTAACTAAGTGTTACAAGTTGTGCTGCTTTAGGGACTAGCATTGGAACTTCCGTGCTACTAGTCGTCTATATTTAATTATGGAATGATCCCTAAACGCTATGCACAAAGAGAAAAATCAAAATTTATATCTTTTCAGCAATTAAATCGTCGCACAAACTTTATCCCCCCGTCTCACTGTTTAGGTGTTATTGCGGTGCATAGGTGTAAATGGTTGTTTTGCATCATTTTTGTATGTAAAAACCAATAAACACGTTCTATAACACAAAGGATGAGGCCAAAATGAGGCTTGACCTCATTCTTTAACCTTGCCAAATATTCACGCACATAAATATTATTTTTTCATATTTTTTTAGCACGAAAACCTCAATTTTCTTTCATTTTTACTATTTTTACTATTTATTATTCATGAAAAATAGGTATTTTCTGATTTATTTGTACTGGCTTATCCTTTTGACTAAAACTTAACATTTTCTTTGATTTTGTCCCATTTCCACCCCTTTTCTCCAACTCAAAAGTGAAAAAAAACCACTAATTTCCATTAAAAATGACATTTTGCGGGTTTTAAAGAATTAATAACAACTCTAAATCATCACGGGTTTTGTATTTCTGTAATTCCAGCCCTCAATCATGATGTAAACAAGGTTTTTAAAAAAATTCATTGCATATGAATAACATTTGGACCATGAAACAACAAAAACAATCAATTTTCTTCGTAAAATTGAAGCATACAGCGTGTCTTGCGTGTTGCAGGTTGTTTAATGATTATTTTGAGCAGCCCACAGACTGACCAACAGCCATTATTCAGTGTTGAACCTCTTTCCTCAGCCTTCTCTTCATCTTAAAGCAATCTGATCACAGCCGGACAAGCATTCTTCAGCCCCTCTCCTTCTTTATTTCTTGCACATGAATAGCCTCTATGCAGGAGAGAGAGGGAGGAGAGAGAAATACTGGTTTTTGATCTTTTCACTCAGTGCATCATTCCTTGATCCGTTTGTGATGATGGAGGGCAAAGGATAGAAGCATTCCAGGCTTAGGAGCATTCCTCCTGCCTCACCCGATCAGGAAATCATGATGAGGGGGGGGAAAATGGGGCGCAAAAAACTGACACCTCCCCCCCCCCACATCGTCTCATTTCATGAGCTTTCTTGCTCTTAAGCTCTTTGTTAAGAGCTTTTAAACTCTTGATCAACTTATCTAGTTCATGCGTTTTAATTTCACACTTCCGGCAAGTGGCTTTTTCGCTTTTGGAGGGGCAAACGACATCAGATTCAAGATCCGTCTAGATGGGTGGATCTGTGGCATCGAAATCTACAAAGGTGGGTCCCATCACACTCTTCCCAGCTTCCAAATCTAGTAGCTACTTCACAACCCCGAACCTTGTGGGGATTAAATGGGGGATCAAACGACCTCGGAATGGAGATCCGAAACATGCGTTGGATTCCTGACGTCATTTTGCATCTAGGAAAACTCCAGCTCGGCCATCCACCACCGTTTGATTTCCATGAAAATTAGCACTAGTGCTTTAGGGACTTGCTGCTTAAAATTGTACTGATTGCCACCGCCGCCTTTGATGAAATCTATTTTTCCCTGTATATTCGTAATTTTTGGCTATTTTTAAGCACTTCTCGGGATTAAAAATCATATGTCATAGCTACGAGAGTCTACTCCAAGGGGGTCATGGTTATCACTTTGAGAGGCTTAGACCAACTCCATAGCGAAAGGTCTATCTTTAGGGATATTCTCGAGCAGTAGGAAATGTGGGTGCTAGGGGGGGGACTTTGGCTGTAAATCTTGCATTGTTCTTAAAGCTTGACAAGCCCCTTCGTGACCTAGGATGGGATGATGGGATCTTGGAACTCTAAATACTAGTTACAAGGGTGAAATCTTGGAAATTGTAATAAGCTTCTAATATAATAAAGAAGTTTGTTTTATTCAAGGATTGTTTGAATTGAATGAGTGTCCTTGAGATAAATTACATGAAGAAACCTATGATTTAACGGACTAATTAAGGAAGCTAGTTGTATATGTTCCAATAAATGTGCTGTAGGTAATTAAAAAACTAAAGATAATTCTGCCATCAAAGGAAAGCGGGTGGACGTAACCCTCGACGGGTCCGTTCAATGGTAGGGTGGTCTCGATTAGCTAGGAGCTTTTCTAAATCGGAGATAGAAATAGGAAGACAATAAATTGACTAACTAGTCATTAGGTAGAACCAACTTGCATTGTTTTAGGGGGCCGGAATGGGATTTTTCCTTATGGGCAAGAGGGTTGACGTATTGCACTCCCCTCCGTCTCCCATTCTCTTTGAACCAAGTGCAATGGAAAGTCCGCTTCAGATTGAGTAATCTTATAAAAGTGGGAACATAAATTTACTGATACTAGCTGGCTATTAGGAGACCCGTCTAATTTTAGGAACCGAGAAATTCAAGTTGATCCTAGTGGGTTCAACCAGAACTCTTCCATTGCGATGTATACTCATTGGATCTAAGTCTGACAAACCCCGTGAAGTTTCCAAGGAGTGTCGGGAAGAGTCATTTGGAAAACCTACTGATGGACTACAAAAAAGGCGCGCCTCCATTTGGCGGACACCTCACAATTGGTATCAGAGCCCACATTAGTATAGAATACGACGTAAGCTTAAGAAAAATATTTTCTTAAAAATACATCCTAGGACATGTTTTCTTCTTTTTGTTAATGTATGTTTTTGAATTATGGCAGAATAAGGAATCTTGGAAACAATTCTTGATCTTCCGAGTAATGTTTATGTAAGCTATGCATTCATCTAGTTTTTCCTAGAGAATTCAGATGATGTGGGTACTATATCAATTGTACAACCCTCACCTCTATATCTGAAAGATGGTGGGTGATTAACAGTAGATACTACTATATTGATACAAGTCGTCTAGCTTATCTTCAGAATAATCTGAAAAGGGTAAAATGGATGGGAGATCTTAAAGTTGTCGAGATCTATCTATTTTATGAGGCGAACCCTGTATACTAGAGGCAAGAAGATCAATCTAAACCAGTACATCTATGAGAAAGTTACAAAGATCGTTCTAGTCACAGAATAAAAGTCGTAGGTAGCTCTAGCCATCAAAACTACAAAAAGGATGGATTTCCTGAACTCCCTCAAAAATATAGATTTCTAGATATCTACTCTCAGAATCCAAGTTACTTCATAAAGGATGTATCTTAGTGTCATGCTTAGATTGTAGTAGGGAATCCTTTCTTGGAAGAAAATAAGATGAGCTATGAGCTATTTGAATAATGTATTTCTTTCCATTGATTACTTTTACATCCGTTGTAATAAAGATTGATTGATACTTTATCAATTAGAGAAATAATGGAACCTTATTTTTCCTTGAAACCTTTGAAATTGCAGTTTAACTTTAGCAATGGAAAAATAGTTTTAATTGAAATTATTTCAATAAATTAAGTGAGAATAATTTGAGTAACAAACTCTAATATTAACACCATATAAATTTTGTAAAGTTTAACTTGGAATTGTTGAAAATTTCCCAGAATTTTGCACCCACAATAATTTCCAACGAAGCCAAAGAGAAAAGTGTAATGTCTCCACATTAAACATTAATTGTCACCCCCGCTACAGTTCAGTACATCTTTACTAGTTTGCAATGGGACTCAAACAAATGTGAAGGTATATTATCCGTGCACTTAAGATCAATTGTGTCTTCATCTTCCCCACGTATGCCTACCAAAAATCAAGAGGAAAGTACTCTTTTGATTTTCCTATGCATGAACCCACTCTATAGGCCATTTAACATTTTATATTAAGGCGGGCATAAAAAATTTATGTTAATAAGTTCAAAAAAAATTAAAAGAAGGCAAAAAAAAATCTCCTCCTTGTCCGACGTTGAACAGGTGGTGGGGGGGAAGAAGGGGATGAGTGAAGGGAAGTGAAGATAACGAAGACAATGAAGATGAGGGGGGGATGCCATGTGGCCTACCACCCCCTGGCCATCTCGACCAGATCGCCAGCCACCTGGGGGGCTGAGGACTTCCCTACCACCATGCACATGCTGATAGGTGGTGGGTGGGGTGAGACACATCCACTACTACCCCATACCACCTTCCCCACCTCCCCCATTATAAAATCCCCTCCCTTATCCCCCCCAAGAAGAGGAAAAGAGGATGCCATGGCATGATGACTCTCTGACGCGAGAGAGAGAGAGAGAGAGAGAGAGAGAGAGAGAGAGAGAGAGAGAAACTTCTGGAAGGTTCCAGAAGTTCCCTTCCATAAGAGGGGTTCATACACACAAGCTTCTATTGCATATTGCGCATATAGTCCCACCCTCCATCACTTGCTCTTGTTTGGGAGGCCTAAATTGCATAATCCCTGCTTTCACTTTGTGGAACTTTTCTGCAAGGATAGGAAGTCTAGCAAGGTCCTCTACCAAGGGCACACACAATTGGTAGTTTTTCCAGGATGCCTTGATTTATCAATCGAGTCCTTGGTGGGAGATAATACGAGGCTTCATCTTTAGTCGAGAGATTCATAAGTTGAAAGTATGACTCCAAAATAAAGAGTGACACACACCAATGGAAATTCTGCATCCAACAATAGAGCCACTGGCCAAGGCATTACAGTTAATACAAATACAATGTTGGGTATGGATAATTCATCTCCGAATAGCCAAGTAAAATCACTGAAAGGGATAAACTTCATCACAAATATTCACAAGACTAAATTTTCAAAATGCATGTATCAAGAGGAGTTAATTGCTGAATCTAGATGCTATGCGATAAATTCATATACATAGCATAAACAACATATAAGGTTACAAAGTATTGTCGACTCCCCTTTCTTGCAAATAGTAGATATGTTTTTCACCACATTGAAGGTCTATGTTGTAGCTCACACACCTGATGGATTGCATGGTAAGCAACCTAGTCTAAAAGAAATTCATTTTTGAAACTCTAGATCTTTGCCCAAGCTCTTGCTAATATCATGAATTGATAGCTCAAGTTTGGGATCTTAATGATGTGCATAGTTAGTATAAGCAATGATCATAAGGATTAAAACTAAGATGCCTTGAGATCCATCTAATAACTACTATTTTCATCAAGCCAATTTGGTGTTAGGTTAGATACAAACAACAACTCTAGGCCTCAAAGGCAAGTGGAGAGCTCAAGGATAAGGAAAACCTAAGTCAACGGAAAGATCGATACTTTTATACTTGTTTGGGAAGAAGGTTGGTTTGTCAATCAATGTAAGTGATCAATAGAACTTACATCATGTACAGTGTATGAGACCTTATCATATGCCTTAGCCAAAGGAAGGGAGTGTTAAGTAAAATATTGCATAGCATTTCTCTCGCATCCCAAGGGGGAGAGAGAACATGTCAAGGGAAATGTGATATTGTACCTATTCACACACCTTTGAAGAAATGAAATTCTTATTGGTGGTTGATCAAACATCTTCCATAATAGTTGTACTTATAAATTAATAATTGGTTGCGGTTTTGGACAATCATCCAAGTGCTTGATTAGTTATATAATTTTGTGGCAGGGTTTGTGATGACAAATTTGCCATGGGGATAAAAGGATGCTTTTTTGAAAGATGATATTAGGGTTGAATGCCTTGATTGTGCTTAATTCTTAATTGGATTAATTAAGGAATGATATTTTGCACAGGTGGATCACCTCCATGATTGCACTGTAGGTTAACCCGAAAAGGGCACTGCTCGATTCATGGGCCGAAGGTCGAGTGGTGAAAAGGCCAACCATGGGAATAATGTTTCACTCTTAGGCAGATTGCAGGTTAGGGGGCTCTGGACACCCCTTGCCAAGT
Source organism: Lygodium microphyllum (assembly GCF_053477565.2). Taxonomy (NCBI): domain Eukaryota; kingdom Viridiplantae; phylum Streptophyta; class Polypodiopsida; order Schizaeales; family Lygodiaceae; genus Lygodium; species Lygodium microphyllum. Next base: position 120,766,056 of record NC_141147.1, read on the forward strand.
CCGGAATGGAGTTGAAGATCTATGTGGACCCAACGTCTGTGCACGTTGTTGGAAGATCCTATTCTATATAAAGGATGAAATTTGTGGTGCCATGTGATTTGGACTAGTTACTTCTATAGGGTAGGAAGGAAATATATTTTCTCCTGTATGAGTAGAAGACAAGGATTAACTTGAAGATAAGTTAAGGAGCTTGTTTGAACTTGTTTGTCAAAAGGACTACTTGCTCTACATTCGTGTCTGTGCTATAAATTATGCGAATGAACCTTGTTTCCTAAAAGGCTTAATTAAGGAAGCTAATTTTAAATTTCACATATTGTGGTAGGACCTAATTAAATAACTAAAGAACGCCTATTGAGGGAAGCGGGTGGGCGAAATTCTTGACGGGTCGGCCGCCTTACGGTAGGGTGGTCCCAAAGAACTGGGAGGCTTCTCACAAGGTTTACCAACATCCTTCGACCCTTAGAAATTGTTAGGTTAGAACCCTGATTCATGCAATTTTAGGGGACCAGAATGGGACTATGTGCTACGGGTAGAGAGGTTGAGTGACGCATCCATCTCATTTTCCATTCTCTTTGAACAAGGTGCAACATGGATTTGCTTTGGCTTGGGTATCTTTGCGTAAACTAGGATATCCAAGACCCATTGCTAGAATGCTGTTAAAAGACCTTCACCACTAAGAACCCAAATGTTTAGGTCTATCCCATTGGGTTCAGTCGCAAATGGTATGTTGCAAGGAGGACTCAAGAACCCTAGGCGACAAACCCCGTAACATTCCATGGGAGTGTCAAGTAGCATCACCTAGATTCGTGGACTGCTAAAAATGTGCTGGACAGTTGATAGGCAGACACATTACATTTAGGATCAAAGTGAAACTTCGTAATGATATGTGATTGATGAATGTATGGTTCACATACATATCCTAAACAAAATAACCTAAGTGGTATGGCTTGATTGTCACACACCTTTTGCACCCACGAATGCTGACATGCAAGACAAGAAATTCCTCCTCAAGCAAATTAAGACACCAAGTTTGGTGGAAAAGGGATAGACGTTGCAGTAGTGGAGGCGGAAACATGGATTGAGTCGATGATTGATTATTTCTCTGCTGTGGGGAACTGCTTCTGCCTATCAATCAATGAAGTTAGTTGGCAAGGCTCGAATATGGTGAAAGCAATGGTGTAAAGATTGAGGTGCTTCTAAAGCCGTTGTCACTTGGATTCAGCTGAAAGATGCCATGCGCAGACGATACCTTCTGCCAACCTATTGGACTTTGAAGATGAATGAATTCTTCAGGTTAAAGCAGCTGGAATTAACCTTGGAAGCTTACTACTCAAAGTTTATATCCCTACTAAAATATGCAGCAGATATGGATATTGTGCAGCAAGTATCCAAGTTTTTCCACGGCTTGAACACTCCTCTAAACCACCATCTTGAAGCAATGCATCCAACATACTTGCAAGATGCATTACTTCAAGCAAAGCCAATCATCCAAGAACTTAAATTGGGTAATTGTGACAAAGATGATTTACGATATCAAGACAAGAGATTCCACACATGCGAAGGGATAGGGCACATCCGTAAGAGATGTCCCAACCATCAATGCTTCCACTACAATGAGCTAGGCCACATCCAAGCAAACTACCCTGATATTGAGCCTCCAAGAGAACGAAGCTACACAAGTGTAGTCTTTAGATATATAGAGGAATTAGATGAAGACAAAGACCTAGAACCCACTACATCTCTTCAAGATGATTAGAAACCTTAGAAATTCTATCAACATGTATTACAACTTGTATTAGAATAGACCTTACTCTTGTAACTACAGTTAATTCGAGTAACATGAGCTGCATCAATTTTGAGCCTGGAACTTACAAGTGATCAGATATACTTTAGCAAGGAATGACAATTATAGCCTGCAATGAATTTCTTGTAAGTTGTTTCTTCTCAACTAATATAGATTGGGTCTTACCAGAATGTCGAAGCTTGGGAGTATTCTTTAATATTACAAGCAAAGTCGATTGTCCATGGATCGCACTCTAGATCTAAAAAGAGGACAATTTGGAAACAAAGTTTCCAAGATAGAGGATCACTCTGGTCCATTAAAAGGATCCTAGAGCAATTTGTTCTAAAGAAGAAAATCCTGCCAAGGAAAACCAAGAATCATGTAACCCCAAGTGATAAAGTTCTGCGTTGTTTCTATTGCAAGGAGCTAGGTCATTTCAAGAGGAAATGTCCAAAGTACCCTAAACATCGATGCTCTAATTGCCACAACATTGGACATATTCACGACAATCATCCCAATAGGACTCAAAAAGAACTTGAACTTGCAAGAAATGAAGTTGTATAAGCTTCGCATCAAGATTGATAGTGATCCAGAACCTACTAGGAGATTATTAGATACTTAGAAAAAAAAGCCTAGAAGATATTCATGAGATGTAACTACAATAAAGTTTTCTCTTGGAATCCATACTCGAATATATCAAATAAAATAAGTTGCTATTTTAAAAGACCACATGCTTATGAGTGGTCAAGTGTTGCAATGAATACGTGATGGGTCCTACCCCACATGTTCCAGAATGAAATCCCCAGTTCCTTTCTAGATGAGGACATCTTGAGTTCTCTAAGGGGGAGATGATGTAATGTCTCTACATTAAACATTGATTGTCACCCCCACTATGGTTCCATACGTCTTTACTAGTTTGCAATTGGACTCGAACAAAAATGGAGGTATATTATCCTTGCACTTAAGATCAATTGTGGATTCATCTTCCCCGCATACGCACCTCAAAAATCAAGAGGAAAGGACTCAAACGAACATAAAGGTATATTATCCATGCACTTAAGATCAATTGTGTCTTCATCTTTCCCATGTATGCACCCCAAAAATTACCACATAAATTGTTAGCTAAGAACCCCGATTCATGTAGTTTTAGGGGACCATAATGGGACTATGCCCTACGAGTAGAGAGGTTGAGCGATGCATCCCTCTCATTTTCCATTCTCTTTGAACAAAGTGCAGCATGGATCTTCTTTAGCTTGGGTATCTTTGCATTAACTAGGATATCTAAGACCTGACGCTAGAATGCTGTCAAAAGACCTTCACCATTAGGAACCCAAATTTTTAGGTCAATCCTAGTGGGTTCGGCCATGAACATTTTGTTGTGAGGTGGATTGGAGAACCCTAGGCGACAAACCCCGTAACATTCCATGGGAGTGCCAGGCAGCATTGCTTAGATTCATCTCTTGATGGACCGCTAAAAACTTGCCTAGACAACCAATAGGTAGGCACATTACAAAAAGGAATATTTTGAAGCAAATCAAACCTCTGAAATTTGACAAGAAAGGTGAGAATGTGGAAGCCGATGCAGAAATTTGGATCAAATCCATGGAAGATTATTTTACTACTGCTGGAACTTTCCCAACCAACCAAGCCATGATAGCTAACTAAAATTGATTGGTGAAGCTCAACTCTGGTGGAAGGAGTGGTACCAAGATCAAGGTGTCCTTAAAAATACCATTACTTGGGATTTGCTAAAAGAAGCTATAAGAGGAAGATATTTACCTCCAGCTTATCACACCCAAAAGATGAACGAGTTCTTAAATTTGAAGCAAATGGGACTGACCCTAGAGGCATATTACTCTAAGTTTGTTTTAGTTCTTAAATATGCACCCTCCATGGATACTATTCAACAAGTTTCCAAGTTTTGCAATGGGCTAAATTATCCTCTGAACACTCGTTTCGAATCAATGTGCCCAATAGACCTCCAAGATGCTTTGATTCGAGCTGCTCCTATTGTGCAGGAAGTACAATCAAAGCCTAACAATAATAAGTTTTGGAGCTACAATAACTAAAGCGAAGGAGGATTCAAAGGTCAAGCAAAGAGAACCCAAGGCCAATTTTACCAAGAATAGAAGAAAAAATCCAATTCCAATGCAGTTGGAAATTTTGTTCCTACCCAAGGAAACATGGATGGTCTTAGGCGCTTTCACAATAATGAGCCAAGACATGTCAAGAGAGATTGTCCAAATCTTGGTGGAAACCATCGCTAAGGCCAATTTCAAGGTCAAGGTAGAGCTACCCAAGGCCGTGGTAAAGTAGCTATGGCAAGAGGAAGAATGTCAAAAATTACCCTAAAAGAGATTAATAAGGAGGAAGACCCTACTACGGAAGAAGATATTGAAAAAGCAGCTGTTCATGTTGCATTCCACAAGGGTCCAAATAGTCAATATTCAGTAATACAAACACCAACTAGCCATTGAGTTAAATCATTTAAAGTTTTGATTGACTGTGGACATACACACTCATTTATTTCACCCAAGTGTGCTAAGAAGTTAGGAATAAATACAGTAAATGCATCAAAACAGCTTGTGGAATTAGCAAATGGAAGGAAGTACTTTCTACACAGCAAACTGCCAAGGTAGAGTTTAACTTAGGAGAAAACCTTTCAAGTATGAGGTTCAGAGAGTAATGAACTTAGGAGCTTATTAATGTTTACTAGGAATGGATTGGTTGATTCCCAATGATGCTCATATCCATTGTGGAAAAGGTCAAGTCACATTTCAGGATTTGCATAATGAAATAACAACTACACAAGGTGAAACATGGAAACCTAAAGTTCAATTAGCAAAATCTTCTTGAATTGTGAAAGGCTTGAAGAAGAGATTACCTATTTACTTGATCAAGCTTAACAAGGTAAATCAAGATGGTCAGAAAAAAGAAGAACCATCCTAGTTAAAAGAGTATGCCGACATATTTCCTGAAGAGCTAATTGAGTTACCTCTGGAAAGAGAAGTCGATCAGGAGATCAAACTTGTTCCAGGAGCCGCTCCAGTGGCAAAGAGACCTTAAAAAATGTCTATTATTGAAGCCATCAAACTAAAAGATCAACTCAAACAACTACTAGAACAAGGGTATGTTCCACCAAGCAGTTCATCATGGGGAGCCCTGGTATTATTCCAAAAGAAGAAAGATGGAACTCTCTGTCGTCTTTGTATCGACTACCGAGGGATAACTAGGTAACAATAAAGAATAAGTACCCGATCCCAAGGATAGACAAGCTTCTTGATCATCTACAAAGAGCTAGGATCTTTTCTAAGATTGATCTTTGGCCAGGATATTATCAGAATCAAAGATAAAGATATTCCTAAAACCGCCTTCAACACAAGATACGGTCATTTCAAATTCATTGTGATGTCATATGGGTTGACAAATGCCCCAGCTACCTTCAACAAGTTGATACATGACATTTTCAAACCTCATCTCGATGACTTTGTTCTTGTATTCTTTGATGACATCCTAACTTATTCTAAGGAGGAAGAAGATCATGAACCATATCTTCGCATTGTCCTGAAGACAATGAGAACACACAAGTTGTATACTAAGAAGAAGAAGTGTGCCTTCTTTAAAAGGAAGATTGAGTACTTGGTATTCATAGTGTCTACTAAAGGTATATTAGTAGATCCTGCCAAGGTCAAAGATGTTCAAGATTTGGCCACCCCCCACCACTATCAAGGAAGTGAGAAGTTTTCTAGGTCTGACAAGATGGTATAGGGTATTCATTAGAAACTATGCCCAAATTGCAGCACCTCTTACAAACCTACTCAAAAAACAAGTTGCCATTATCTAGACGCTAATTGAATAGTCTAGCTTTGAGCAACTAAAGCATAGTTTGGTAAGTGCTCCTATTTCAAGGCTACTTGACTTAAGCAAGGAATTTGAAGTTGTCACAGATGCCATCTCTCTTGCATTGGGATGCATACTAATGCAAGAAGGTCATCCTGTAGCTTACTCTTTGAGAAAATTGAAAGCCCGTGAAAAGAGATATGCTGCTCACAACTTAGAGTTGTTAGCTGTGATTCATGCTCTCAAATTATGGAGACATTACTTGCTTGGAAATAAGTTTTTATTAGTCAGGGATCATAAAAGTCTTAAGTGGATTTTTACTCAGTCTGATCTTAATATGAGACAATGACGATGGATCGAAATTCTGCAGGAGTATGACTTTGAAATTAAGTTTAGACTAGTAAAGAAAATGTATTAGCAGATGCCCTTAGTTGTAAATCCTTCCTTAATGCTCTTATCATTGAAGAACCATCTAGGGAAAAAACTCTAGCTACAATGGTATCAATGCCAACTAATCCTATCATCGAGTTGACTAAGACTGAAGTAAATAAGGACCCAGACTATTAACAATTGTTTTGGGAAGTTTAGAATAAGGAATAAAATCCCAAACCAAGACTAAGTATCAAGAATTCTCTACAGATAAAGACGAAGGACTCGTTTATTTCAGAATCGGACTATGCATTCCTTCAAGTCATAGACTCTCAAGAGAAGAATACTTTGGGAAGCACATGACTCTCCTTTTTTAGGACACCCCAGATATGCAAAAACTATTAATGCTATCAGGAAAAGCTATTACTAGTAAAGACTCAAGGGCAATGTACTTAAGTATGTCACTGAATGTCTAAATAGCCAAAGGGTAAAATTTGAACATGTCAAGTTACCAGGAAAACTCTAGCCACTTGACATTCCCTAGATGAAATGGGAGTTTATTAGCATGGACTTTGTAGTTGGATTACCTTCTGTATAAGGAGGATATAACTCAATAATGGTAATAGTAGACATCCTAACAAAGATCACTCATCTTATTCCAACAAAAACCAATTACAAAGCTTCAAATATTGCAAGAGTTTTTGTAAAAGAGATTTTTAGGTTACATGGGTTACCTAAAAGGATCATCAATGATCATGATTCTCTTTTCACATCATAGTTCTAGAAGAGTTTATTTGAAGCCATTGGAACCCAACTTTGTTTCAATACTTCTTATCATCCACAAACTGATGGGCAGACAGAACGAGTTAATCAAGTAATTGAGGATATTTTGCATGCATATTGTAGTAAGGAACCTAAAAGGTGGATTCAGTATGTACCCTTAATGGAATTTTCTTATAATGTGTCCTATCATAGAAGTAAGTGGATGACTCCATTTCAGGCACTATATGGTCAAGATTGCCATATGTCACTTAATTTTTCTAATCCTACTCTAAGGGTAGAAGCTTCAAGAAAAATGTTAGAAGAAATGGATGATCAAATCAAGATTATCAGATAGGATATTCAAGCTACGAAGGATCAACAAAAGGCATATGCTGATCTAAAAGGCAAGAATGAATCTTCAAAGAGGGAGACATGGTCTTCATCCATGTCTTGTCTTTAGGAGAATTTAAGAAGCTAAGTCCAAGATATTGTGGACCATATAAGGTTCTCAAGTGCTTACAAGATACAACTCCCCAAGAATATAAAAATCCACAAAGTATTTCATGTTAGCTTATTGAAAGCATATATAGCTATGATGATCAACAAGTTGTAATACCTAGCCAAGGAGTCCTTGAGCTACAACTTGATAGAGTAATTGATGTAAGGGCACGAGGGATTCACTAGTAGTAATAAGGAGATGTCACTTGCGAGCAAGAAATATATGAAGATACCCCTTATCTACCCCCTATTTATGGGACCTTACCTTATAAAATGTACCTTCCTTCCCTTAAATAACTCCCCTCCCTTACACTCATGTAGTACCATACGGTAAACCCTAGTGGACCCTCGGGTGTAAGGGAGAGAAAATTGAGGAGTAAAACCCTTAGAGAATACCTTGTCCAATGGAAGGATTATCTTAAAGGAGATGCTACATGGATAAATGAGAATGCTCTTCATCAACAATACCCACGATTTCTCTCGAGATGAGGATATCTCGATTTCTCTAAGTGGAGGAGGATGTAATACTTCCACGCAATTAAAAGTTAGTTGGTTAGTTTGAAAGTTAGTCAATTAATAAGTTAGTAAGGTTACTACCTAAAGACTAGCTAAAGTAAAAACTAACTACATTAATAACTTTAAAAAATTATTTTATTAAGAAAAAAAATTGAGGATCATAATCCAATATTTTTTTCAAATTGGCAAGGATTGTAGCCACCCATCACAAAACTTACCATGTGAATGAGAATTATGAGTCATATTAGTCATCAGTGTTAATGTGTATAGTATGGATGGTCCAAAAATATTAGATTTTTTTAGAAAACTAGCATATTTTTTATATTGTAGATATTTTTTTGTAAATATCCTAAAAAGCTATGGAAATTTCTAGGACAAGATGCCATGTAAAAAAATCAAGTGGTTCTTTCAGCCAGTTTTGAAGATTTAATACAAAAAAAGAAGGATTTGAGAAATCATGTGCGTCATGATCACAATTTACAGGCAATAAGCAGCACTCCGAATAAGGAAAAGAAAAAGAAGTGATCTAGAAGATTTCTAAACAAGTTTTCAAGTGTGTTGGGGTTTTACTCCCCTTTTAGAGCCAATACAAACATCAAATTTGTGATTTGAGCATCATATTTCATCTTAGAAGTTTCAGATTGCTGATTTTGCCAAGTTCCCCTCCATAAAGAGCTCTTCTTCTTAGCCCCACAACCCTTCTTCTCTAATTTAGCTATAAATATGAGGAATGAGGGGCAGTTTAGATAAGCATAAGGAGACCTCGAGAGGCTACGAGAGAAAGGTAAAGAGATGTAGGTAGAAGGATACCCCTCCAAGAGGCTGCGAGACAGAGCTATTGAGAGAGAGAGAGAGAGAGGAGTTACCCCGAGAGGTTGCTACAGAGAGAGTTATCTCAATTCCCCCTATCTCGGTCTTCGAAGAAGCCATCTTCTCTTACGCTCTCCCAATCTCAAATTCATTCCTCCTTCTTTATCTCTCGAATCCACTTGCAAACGATGGCTCCAAAGCGATGAGGTGGAAAGACCATGAGAACCACCGCAACCGGTCAAGGACCAAGTATTGTTAGAGATACGAGAGTGCCCGAGGTTGCTGGAGATGCCACTACCAATGGAACATCGCGTGTGCCAAATGCAAGCGTGAGCAAAGAAAAATTTTCGAATGTCTTTGTGCCAAAACGGGTTATTCATTATTTTGCCACATAAAATAATTACATAAAATATTAGCTTCTATATTCTATACTTACACAAATTAACAACTTTATCTAGAAAGCATACTAGTACAAGCATAAAGGATTAATCGCTATGAATTGTAGCTAGATTAATTGAGATTCTAAATCATGGAATCATGATGGAAATAATTGCAAGAGGTTATTGCAAATAAGACTTTATATGCACTCGTGATTAGGAAAATAACTATAATTATTGTCAAAGTGCGACAAGGTTAAGTGTTGACTAACTCTTAAAAAGTGAAACTATTCAAAGGATCTATAAGTCATCTTGTTAAGTTATTAGCACAATATATTTCTTTAAGGATTTTTGCTTATGTTAGGTAAGATAGCCCAAACGGGAAATTCATGCCTTGCTTAACATGTTGTAAGAGATGTACTCAATACTTCTTTATGGGGAGGAGAGTCCTCATTAGAATATAAGGTTACCTTAGGATAAGGTCTACCTTGGCTATGGAAGTTATGAACTGCACGATGGTGTGATTGTCATTGCATCATTTGATATATGTTTGAAAGGACTGTTTGTATATGCTAGAATCTAGATCTCTGATTAAGAAAATTGAAAAACATGATAAAAGGAAAGGTTGTGCTAGGCTACCCCCAAGCTAGCTACGAGACCCTACTCCAAGGGGGTGATGGTTATTGCTTCGAGAGGCTTAGATCGGCTCCATAGCGAAAGGTTTCTCCATAGGGATAGTCTCGGGTAGTAGGAAATGTGGGTGCTAGGGGGCTTTGGCTGTAAATCCTGCATTGTAATTAGAATCTGATGAGCCCCTTCTTGACCCAAGATGGGATCTTGAAACCCTAAATACTAGTTATACAAGGGTGGAATTTTGGTGGGTAGAATACCCTCATGGAATTCTGTGTACCTTCCGCAGTGTCGAAAAGATGGAAATTGTAATAAGCTTCTAATATAATAAAGAAGTTGGTTTTATTCAAGGATTGTTTGAATTGTATGCCTGTCCATAGGATAAATTACGTAAAGGAATGGACTAATTGAGGAAGTTGGTTGTATACTCCTCCTTTTGCATACACTTTTGGCTTAGATTTGAGGCTATTTTTGTGAAATTATAGTAGCACATACTCTCTTTATTTTGTAGTAATTATGGTAGGTGCTTTTGGTGATAGTGCTATATTTAACATTGACAAGTTGGATGAAAATAACTTTAACTACTAAAAGACATAGATTTGGCAAGTCTTGGTCTAAAAGAAGTAGGTTAAACCATTGAAATGCAAATGTATAAGTCCAAGAGAACTTGATATTAACTGGTGGTGCATGATAGTTATGGGAATATATATTTGACCTTTATGGGGTTAAGCAGAGCCTTGCTTCATAGTTGTTTTGTCTTAAGAAGCTTATGGACCTTTGTATGAAGGAACTCCTATATGTTCTCATTTGATGAGTTCTATTCTATTTGTAGCCAATTCACATGTAGAATATTGTCTTTGATGATGATACTAAGTATGTTCTTTCTTATCATCTTTGAGTCACGGGACACATTTTATATTGCCATTAGTAGCACTAATGCTCATAATAAGGATAGATTTCAATGCTAAAATGTAGAGAGATATCTACTCATTGAAGAGGTTAGCATGAAGAATGTTGATGCAACCTACACCTCTCATGCTCTCAAAGCTAGAGGTAGGAATGAGGCTAGAGGTATTTATGATTATCACAATAGAGACCGACATCAGACTAGGTCTATGTCTAGATCTTGTGATAGGCTCATAGTAAATCCCACAATCCTAAGTCTTCACTTATATATCATTATTGCTTGCAGTAGGACATATATGACTACAATGCCATAACATGTGCACTGATAAGTGTGATAAAGGTAAAATGAAAATGCAAGATAATGCTAAATCATTGAATGATCAATGCATCATTAAATCCACTATTAAGATTGAGGAGGTTAATGCATTGACATATAGTTTAGATGATTATATATTGACTACTTCATGATGTGCCTCATAGTTGACTAATGGTCATTCCTTATTCTCTCAATGTTGATTACTTTATTTGGGGACTTTCTTTCATGTAACCTTGTATCATAGTTGGTTTTACACCTACCATACCATTTCAACTTTTGTACTCCTAGGGAGATGATTGTGTATTTGATATTGTTCATTAGTGATGTTTGCTTGTAGTTTCCTACATGTACATCTTTTGTTTTGCATGATGTATGTCATGTCCTGAGCCCTCTTTCATTTGACCTTGTATCGTAGTTGGTTTTACACATACCATACCATTTCAAGTTCTACACACCTAGGAGATGAGCATGTTTGTGATATTATTTGCATAGGTGATGTTTCGTTGCAATTTTTTATAGGTACTTCTTTTGTTTTGCATGATGTACGTCATGTATTGGCTTTGAAAAAAAACCTTATCTTTATACTAGATACTTAGATGATGCCGATTATCATGTCTTTTTCGGTAATATTGCTTGGAAGATTACTCATGGCAATGTTTTTTTTAATAGATATGCCAAATTTGGTAGTCTTTATCCTTTGCTTATTTCTAGGTCTACTAATTATGTATTGGCTGCATCGATCTTCCTCATGTATCTCTTTGGCATCATCACCTTGGGCACATGTCACTTCAAGTAATGAAATTTTTGACTTGTTTACATTATCTCTCACCCCCATACTATTATTATTTTGACTTGTTTGCATTATCTCTCACCCCTAGACTATTATTATTTTGATTCTTATGATCATTGTTTATATAGCAGGCAAACTCGTAGTGCTCATAATAAATCTGGCTCTACATTCATGGGTGAGCCATTGGCTCTTGTTCATTTTGATGTTTGTGGTCCCATGGCCTATTATAGTGCTAATTATTTTGCCACATTTATTGATGACTTTTTACATAAAATATGGGTTTATCTCATAAATCATAAATCAAATATTTAATCTACTTTTCAGCACTTGGTTACTTTGGTTGAAAACTAGTCTATAAAATGCCTAGGATTAGATAATAGAGGTGAGTATATATCATTTGTCTTTGAGAAGTTCTTTGATAATTGGGCCACTAAGCATCAGTTGACCACTCTTTATATCCCACCTCAGAATGGTATTGTAGAGTGCATTATATTCGACCATTTAGGAAAGGGTCTATAGTATGCTCAATCGTGCAAGTTCATTCCATATGTTTTGGGCTAAGCCAGTTAATACTATAGCTCATTTGATTATAGATCCTCATAAATTGCTCTTGGTGGTGGAGTTGTAGAGGAGGTATGATCTAGTGAATTTCCTTCATATGCACACTTGAGAGTCTTTCAATGTGAGTCATTATGCCATATTTTCAAGGACAAGTGTAATAAGTTGGATCCAAAGTCTATCAAATGCATCTTTCTTGGATATGGTGATGCAAGTGAGATGGCCTATCATCTTTGGGATCTCCACACTGGTTAAGAAAGTCATCCATAGATCAAGTTCCTATGCTCTGTTTTACCACTTTTAATGAAGGAGATTAGGGATGAGAGAGAAGAGTGCAAAAGAGAGAGAAAAGGAGAGAGCATGAGTGATGAGGAGAGAGAAATACTAGAAAGACAGAAGAAAGGTGAGAGAAGCCATGAAAGCTACGAGAGAGAAGGTAAGATGAAAAGTCTGTAATATGTATTAATAACTTGGTGAAAAATTACAAGTATTAACACCTTATATACTTATGATAATGACATGGTATTATTTAATAAATTGTAGTAGATTAATATATATTCCCATGTTCTTATACATTGATGTGTAGGAACTTCAACAGTCATAATATGTGGCTTGTCTTTCCTTTATCATTCTATCATAGTAAAGAATAAAGAATAAATATGACAATGATGGATAGCCATTGCCACTTTGCAGTGTACATATTTGTGGGCACTAAGTATAATATAAATATAGGTGGCTATACAAAGGAAGCCTTCAATTCCCACCAACCTCCCACTTAAAGGAGAATGTACTTGGAGTGAGGAGAAAAGTATCATACGTACATATGAGTACAACTAGACAAGGAAAGATATCATCTCATCCCACACCCATCATCTTCTTAGGAAAGGCCTAATACTTGATTGGGAGACTTTTACTCAACAGATTAGCAAGATTCTCATATGTAGAGATCTTGACAAGTTCTATGTGCTTGTCCTCAATACTCTCTCTAATGAAGTGATGACACACCTCAATATGCTTAATTTGTGCATACAAGACCGGATTACATGCCAATTAGATGGCATTCATAGAATTTGACTGCATTGTAGGAGTCACAAAAGGAATACCAAAGGTTACACAACTAGATGGCCTAACCAGAGGGCCTTGTTGCAAGTCTTATTAGTGGACTATAGTGTAGTCAACCTCCGTAGTAGACAAGACAATGCATTTCTACACCTTGGACATCCAAGAAATATCATCTCCAATAAAGGTGAAGATATATCCATAGGTGGACTTTCTAATATTTACATGTCATACATAGTTTCAGTTGGTGTAATCCATGACTCTAGTGTCCTAGGTACCATAACAAAGGTATAAGTTTGCAATTTTCTTAAGGTATCTCATGGTATCCTTCATGGTGTCCTAACGTTTCCAAGGAGTAGGAGTTACCATGCAGCAAGCCACAACTCCCACTATTGCAAATGCTATGTGATATCTAATGGCTCTCATGGTATACATGAAACTACCCACTATGAATGCATACAAAATCTTGGACATCTTGGCCTTCTCATAATCTAGCTAGGGACAATTTTCCTGACTAACCTTCATATGAGAAAGTAAAGGGGTGCCATGGGTTTACCACCCCGTATATGGAACTACTCAAGTATCATGTGAATATACTCCTTCAAATCTCCTCTTGAGCTAAGTCTTTAAAGCATCCACTTCATCATGAGCACCACCAACAATCAGCATATAATCAATATTGAGTGCCAAAATAATAAGGCTACCATCATGGACCTTCCTCTCATAGAGATATCAAATTTATGATGCCATTCCCTAAGCACTTGCTTATGTCAATAGAGATGCTTTCTCAACTTACACACAACATGTTCCCTACCCTTTTCCACAAAGCCTTTAGCTTGCTACATATAAATATCCTCATGTAGGTCCCCATGGAGAAAATCCATCTTAACATCCATTTGATATATATTTAAGTCTAATTGTGCAACTAAGTCTAAAACCAAGAAAAGACCAATCATTTTGATCAGATTAGAGAATATTTAATCAAATTCAACTCCATTTTCCTATTTAAAACCCTTTGTAACCAAATGGATCTAAGGTGCTAGCTTAGGGTAGCCAAGGGTGATCTTCAACTTATACACCCAGTTGCATAGCAATGCTTACTTTTACTAGGCAAGGAGACCAAATCCCATGTATGGTTTTTCTACAATGAGCCAAACTTAGACCACATAGGCCTCTCTCAATATGAAGTATCACCTTTATGCATAGCCTCCTCATAAGTAAGGGGCTCATTAGAATCTGTCACCATGACATAATGCACAAAGGGTTCATAATGATCAAGATGATGTGAGGCTCTAGTAGAGCATTGTAAAACTAGCTAGGGAGTTGATACATCTTGTCCTCTCTATCCATCATCAATATGATCTTGCATAACAAGAAAATATTGGGCCACTAGAGCATCAACAATAATTATAGGCTATCTAACAAGGACTAGTCAGACAGTAATAAAAGGTTCCTTCTTAAAGATCACCCTATGTATCTCAATCACATGCTCAAGTTTCTTATGTAACTTAACCTCATGAAGCATAACATTATGGTTTTTTACTTTCCTATTGTTCCTATCCTTTTCTCCTATTTTCATATTTGAAAATGCAATACAGAAGGTACAAAGATACATGGTAGGTACTTGTAGGATATCTACATGAAGTAGAGGCTAATCTTGGAGCTTTGACAAGGATCTTGGAGGAATTTAGCCAAATCGTAGCCAAAATACCAGTGGTCATGGCCAATCTATAGGTCATTTTGAAGGTAACTTTGTAATAGAGAAGACTAAAACTTCTGTTACTTTTTAGAGTGGAGCTTTCTTCTTCTTCTTTCATGCTTTCTTGAAGCTTCTATGGAGGATTTTCTTCATCTTTCTCTTCTTTAAATCATGTAAAGCCTCAATAGCCATGTTCTCTTGCTTCTCCATGAAGAATAGAGTACATTCATAACCATTCGTTGCTAGAGTCAATAGCCACATGGTCATAATAACAACTCGAAAATTACGTTGAATTCTTGTAGCTCCAAGATAGCTCACACCCAGATATTTTATGGTTGGGATCACCTATCTTGACCATTGATGATTACTAGAGCTTGGATACTTTATCTTGGAGACTTTTCTTTCATCATTTGAGAAATTTTCATCCTTTCTTAAATCTTAACAAGTATAGTCCATGGGAAGCCATTAAAGTTCAACCAAGCTCATCACTTTTAAGGGGATTTTGGTCCATTTCATCTTTGGATCTTGTTTATAACATGGATATTTCAAGATTCATAAAAGATTTGAAGCATTGGAGTTCTCTTCAACCTTTCAAGCTTCCATGAAGGAGAATTTTGGGATTCTTCATCAAGCATGGGATTCTTCAACTCTAAAGCATAAAAAGGAGTTAAATGCACTTAATCCAAGAGGTTTCAAGTGATCACTCCTCTTCATTATTGAAATTGGAGCATTATGGTACCATAGGAGCATTATGGAGCTATGGAGAACAATCTTGATGCAATATTTTGACACTTTCATTCATAATGGAGAAGTATTTACGTATTGATTACATGAGAGCTATGGGAGGCATCCAATTGCATTGCTTATTGAGGGTATTCAACTTGAGGCCTAATTAGAGGTATTTTCTTAGTTCTTAAGTCTCTCATTTTAAAGCCTATTGCTATGCTTCAATTCAATTGCTGGAGAGGCTCAAGGATCAAGTTTTTTTAAAAATAAATTTTAAAGATATGGTTTTTCTTGAATGCTCACTCATTTCAAATCAATAAGCCTTAGCTTTCAATCTCTACAATCAGCATATGTATTGCTAATAGAAGCTCAATGGAGTTGAAGTTTCACTCTAACTCTCATTCTTGATTAGTGGGTGTTATTGTGATCAATTTAAAAAAAATCGTAGTCCATTGTAAATGGTAAGTGGTAGCAATGAGTCATTGCCTACCTATGGTAAATCCCTATTCTTCTCGACTCTAATTTTTTACATGCTACATTGCATATCATTGAAAATTGAAAGCCTTGATTCAAGTTTATGTATATAATGTTGATTGGGTAGTACAGGGTGCCACTACCATGTTGAGATACCCATCAAGGAAAAGCATGGATGTTGGGAAAGATAGTGAGACAAAAGAGAGGTGACCCTTCCTCACTATCAGAGATGGTGCAACCAACTGACGACCCAAGGGGAAATGTGCCCACCTCCCAAAGATTTGGAGCCCATGTAAGGATCCTATCATGCCATTTTACCCCCACATAGGTATAATATTGTGGAGATTGAAGACAATACTATCATTGAGGATTGATTCCTATTTCCAATCTCTATAGTGGTTTATAGGTTAGCCCTCAGTTCACTATAGGTTTAACTAGAGGAAATAGGGGCTACAATGATAAAATGGCATTTTCAGGACCTCTTCCTTTAAACTCCTTGCAAACATGCTCCCAATCCACATATTATCACATAGTGTGAGATGCATCAAGGTATGCTTGGAGCATATTCAAAACAAGAGAAACCTATATTGTATCACTCCTGAAACTTATGAGTCAATCTATAATAGTATACCTCTGACCTTCTGAAAGAACCTCTCTTGCTTTTGGTCCTTGCTATTGTTGATATGAATATGGAACTAAAAGTAACTGAATTCAACAATTGTCCTAGAATATTGGTGAATTTGGGACAATATACTATAGTCTTAAGAGTGAACTTGATTGATGCTTAATGTGAAAACACATGATCTAGAGCATGGCAACTATGGTGACTCATAGACCTTGATTAGACACATGAAGACAGTGACATGATAGAGACCAAGAAACTTGACTCAAGAGCAAATGACAATCATCAAGTACACTATACTGAGGAGGAACATGACAATGACATTGCACTCATCTCATATATGAAAATGGCAAGCAAGTACAATGTTAAATAGAGTTGGGTAGGTGACACTCTTTCCCTCTATGCCTATGGGATTACTGCGGCTTGCATGTCCTCAACCCATGATTGCCTTATCCAAAAAGAGGCTACAATAGGTTTGATTGAAAATATCAACACCCCTCCTCAATCACAACCAGAAGTACAAAGTGGGTAGAGGCTTTAGTGAAAGAAACACCTGCAAAGTGTGGGCACACCATAGACGTGGCAAAACACCAGAGGCTGTCGTAGAAAAGGCTAAGTGTGGGCACCCAAAACATAGTGTACATTGAGAGGCTGTAACAGGGGCCTCACAAAGTGTATAGAGGCTGTAGTACAAGGCTACATGAGAAGTTTACAAGCTTATGATAAAGGCGTTTGGGATTTAGACATTACAAGGCTAAAACAATCTATTAGAGTAGGCATAGAAGGATTGATGAGGCTTGTCCTTCTCCTGGTGGTCTTCTTATTCTTCTTCCTTTGCTCCAGGTATTTTTCTTATTTCAGTACAGCAAGATAGACCTTCTAGGACCTCTTTCTGGCGTGGCAGAACTTCTTGGTGTGTCGGGTCCTTTTGCAAAAATCACAGAAAATCTTGTCCTTCTTACCTTTGTACCTATTGCCAACATATAACGCTTGTTCATCTCTAGAGATGCTTGGTTCTTCATTAGTTTTTAGCTTCTTTTCCTCCTCTAACAGTGATGATTGGATATCAACAAGCTTAGGGTTTTGTGTATTGATTAAGCTTGTTGATACATTATTATATTTAGATGGAAAACCTTTAAGTAGAACACCAATGCAAACATCTTTTTCCATTTTAATGTTGATTCATGTAAGCTAGGTTAGAAGTCCTTCCATGTAATTTATATATGTGGCAAGTGATGTGCTGGAATTCATGTCAAGCCTGAAAATTTCAATCAAGAGGCCATACTTTGATGACTTATACTATGCACCAAACAAAGTGTCAACTCTCTTCCATGTATCATGTGAAGTATCGTAGTTATCCACATGGTGGATATAGATGTTGTCTAGCTCCAGTTTGATAATGGCCTGAGCCTTATCATCATTCTTTTGCCAAGTGACTGCTAGGTCTGCATCATAAGGCTTCTTTTCTTTGCCACTTGTGATGGCCCATAGACCCTTCTTCATTAGGATAAGCTTGATGCAGTCCTGCCAGGTGTGAAACCCAACCCCCTTAAAGTGAATTGTCCTAGAGTCCTTGCCCATGGTGGAGTTGCACAAACAATAGCAAACCAGCTCCAAAATTCTTAGATTTCAACAACATAAGAAATGATCTTGAATGTGCTAACAAGCACAAATGCCCAAAAATCACTAAGTGACTAGTATCAAGAGATACTTATGGAGCCAAATGCTTGAGAGATCTTCAAATCTTAGCTTAAGGTTTTGTCAAAGGAGGAGGTTGTGGTGGAAGATATGAGCAAGCGCGATGGTCGACGGTTCGCCAATTCTCATGTGGACCATGCATGACTTTCCAGGATTCAGGGAGGAGTGCTCAGGTAAGTAGGCTTCCATTCTCATTGGAAATATCTATCATAGCTTGTTGAAGTTTGTATTCACTGGATAGAGGTGTTGGGACAGGTCTGGTTACCTCAGGTTATCATGCATGTCCATTGTGTGGGTGATAGTTAGACTCCCGAAGGTCATGAACCATGAAGAAGACAGTATATCAAGGACACACCGCTTTCTTAATGGAGGGTCATGAATTGAGGGAAGGTTTTCTTGGATGATCTCCAACACGAATGAACACCCAAAGCTGGTATGGTCCACACGAAGTCACATCCAAACGGAATGCGACATTCTCAGTTTTCTACGAGTTGCCATACTTGACCCAACTACAGATCAACCACTTGTTGGATCCCATGTATAATTTCAAGAATGTGGGCAGTTTACTATGGGACCACATCACAAGAAAGAGAGACTCTGTAGGGGCACAAATGGATTTGAAGAAGGTAGGCAAGATGGAGGCGCTTTGGTTGCAGTCAAGTGCTAATGGTCACTTGCAGCAGCTACCTTGTGCTCCTTGGGTTTTGTCCACTAAAGAAGAGTGCCTTGTGAAGAAAATTATCAAGTCTATCCACACTCCAATGGGTATGATGTGTTCGCTTAGGTCCGCATTTTCTAAAGATGACCAATTATCAGGGCTAAAATCCCATGATTGACATAAGATATGTCAGGTTTGTACTACCAATGGATTGTAAGTGGCCCATGCATTTTGCTATTGGGAGTGTAGTCGTTGTTTGTAATGCTTTTTCATTTGTGGTAGTTTGTACTATCAATTGCGATAGGAGTATACCTTACTCCAAAAATACGTGGGGTGATTTACAGGTTGTCAAATTTAGTGCAATGGATCTCACAGAAGGAGATCAAGACATCCTCTATTGAATCCACAAGGTGGGGAGCAATGGAGACGATGGTCTGTCTCTTTGAGAAGTACTTGCCCACCACCAACATGCTCACGATACAAACCCACCTTCTGGTACATCTTGTAATGAAGTGGAGATTGCTGGATATGTGCATACGCGATGGATGTTCTTCTTGGAGCACTTCATGAAAACTTTGATAGGCTTTGTGCGATAATGAGCTCGGCTAGAAGATAGCATGGATGAAGGTTGGTTGGTGTCTGAGGCATTAGTGCATATTTCACAATGGCTACCAACAGTGGATTCAGACAATAGTATGCCGCTAAAGGACGATGATAGACAGACCGGAGATGTGGTGGTTGGAAATGGGGTGGAAAAAAGAATGGATGTTGTATAATGGAGGAGAAAGTGAATCATTTTTGTATGTTGCACCATGCCTTCATGGAGACGTTCTGCTTGCTTATTTTTTTGAAATATCCCTTGTACTGACAATTGTGTTTCTAATAGTTTTATTTTGTTTTCTTTGCAGCACTCCATTACAAATCGTGATCCCACCAGCCTAGAGACTCAATATGTAGAGAAACATGGCCTCATTGCATTGATCGATCGATTGTATTTCCATGGAGACATTTTGCTTGCTTATTTTTTTGCAATATCCATTGTACTGACAATCGTGTTTCTAACAGTTGTATTTTGTTTTATTTGCAGCACTCCATTACAAACTGTGATCCCACCAACCTAGAGACTTGATATGGAGAGAGACACGATCTCATTGCATTGATCGACCAATTGTATGGATGCGGCGGGCCAATAAGTCACTCTTCTTTCTTGTCCATAGTTACTAATTTTAATAAAAATGCCTTATTGTATGGTGGACTGATGTGTAGTTGTTTCTTTTTTTGTAGAGTCCGTTCGATGCTCCTTTGCGACGGCAGGATGAGGTTTCAGATGGCGAGGATCTATAGCTCGCCCTTGGATCCGTGGAGCACACATCCTCTTCTTTTTTGGTCATGTAATTTATGTAAGCATTTTTTATGCACTATCTTATTATCATCCTTTGTATCTTGCCATGATTGTATCGTCGCTTTCATTACGCGATCTTGTATTTATTTTATGTATCAGTCTATTGGATTCAAGTACACTTTGCCTTCATGGAGACAAGCATTGTACACTTTACTGTAACTCTTTTGTATGCCCAAATAAAGCACATAATGCTATTTGTGGCCTGCCCTGCCACACATTTTTTTTTCGTGTAATCGTTGCTATTAGCATCGCAAATTTACTGCACACGTCGCACTTAGAACCGCAAATCATTGCTATTTGCATCTCTATCAACATCGCATATGCGACACTGATAGCGACGCAGATAGTGACGAGTATAGCGACAATAATAGCGACTGTTCTATGGTATCGCTAATACTGACGTTTTTTGCGACGATGGGGGAAATTTTTTTAATGAACATTTTCGTCGCTCTGAATGTCGATATGATGACTGTATCTTGTAGTGATTGGGATTACTAATGAAGCTCTGTGTACCATCAACCAAGCACTCGTCATGGATCCCCACGTACTATATTTTGATAATAAAGGCAGCTAGCAAGCAATTATCCCATGAATTGGCAACAAAAATCTGATTTCGTAAAATAGGAATTTATTTATTTTTTGCATACAATCCTTTAAAGGATTTCTTAACCGCAAATTCCAAGGGGTAATTTGGGTTTGTACAAGATTAGCAAGGAGAGTATAAGGAAGGTGTTGTGTCCCTAAAAGATCCTCCCCCCTGCTCTTCTTCTCCTTCCTTCTTCCCCCCTCCTCTTTTTCTTCTTTCTTCCTCCCCTCTCCTCCCCCCTTCTTCCTTCTTTTCCCTTGCTGGCCCCCTCTCGGACGCCGACCCTAGTTGCGATAGATGTTTGCTCGTCGCATAGCTGGTAGTGTAGAAATCCTAGGCCCATCGTCGCCCACCACCACTCTGCGTCGTTTCTCGTCATGATCACTGAAATTATTGGAGATGCTGACGTCACCGGACTAGCTCACCACCCACCAAGAAGACTCCTCCGCCGACCATCGTCACTTGTGGTGCTATACACGCTGTGCCACTAAGGGGTGGATTGTTGCCCACCACACGCCGTTGGAGTCACCTGCCTCCCAATTGGTCCCCGACCCCCTACAAGTAGGCGCCCCATTGTTGCATGCGACCTCGGCCCTCTCCCAGCGAACCCCCCCCCCCCCCCAATTTAAATTAATTAGAAAAAAGAAACACACACAAAACACCAAAAGCCACACATTTCTTTAAAAGAAAAAAAACAACAACACAATGCACCCTTTCTTTTAATTTTTTTTTTTTAACTAAACCCTTCCACCCTCCATTTTTTAACTCTCCCCCCGTCTCCTTTCCCTCTCTAGTGCGTGACCGCCCTCTTCCATCGTGTCGTTCCTGTGTTTGCATCCTCCTCTAAGGTGTTTGTGTGTGGGATTTGATTCTCATACACACGATTGTGCTAGCGATCATTCATGCACGAGGATACATGTGCGATTTTTTATGCACACGGTGGAGAGCTTGCAGTTGTTCACACGCAGCCAAACACAGTTCGTGATTGGATATCCTATTTTTGACATCTTTTATTTCTAAAAAACAATATAAACATTTTAAAAAAATATCTAAAACCTATATAAAATCCAAATAAAATGAAATAAATTGCCCAAAAAAATCTAAAACTTTGCTAAAAAATTGGATAATTTCCTATCAATTGAAAATGACCAATAAAAAATAGAATAAATAAATAATTTTCAAAAACTTTAAAATTTCATAACATTTCCACCAAATCCTCATAAAATTTAAAAAAATTTACCACAAATTTTGAAAAAAAACATTTCATAATTGTGAATCATTGAAATGAGCTTAAATTTTTAACACCAATTTACAATTATTTATTTGAAAAGAAATTCAGTTCTAAAATCAATAAATTCTTGAAAAATGCTTTTTAAAATTCATAAAATAACAAAAAATATTAAAAATGATAGGAAATAAAGTGGATCCCCCTATTTAATGCTTAGCCTACATTTTTTTGGATTAAAAAAATAGAAAAATACTAAAACTCAAACAAGACCATGTCAAAATAACATTTAAAAAGATAAAAATGAATACAAACCTCTAAGTGAGTTAATAAATAAATCAATAAATAAAAACAAAACAACACTTTAAAACAAAAACACTCAAGTATGTTTGAAAATTCTAGACATGGTGTTTTGGTTTTTTTTATAAATGATATCCATTTTTCAGCTAGCTAGATTGCTTGTTGGATTGTGTTGTATGGTTGCAATTTTCTTGTCACACCAGTGATTGATTGTGCATTTAGAATTCATTTGCATACACACCCTTTCCCAAGTACCTTGTTCCTCTCCTTATTTTTCTTTTTTGCACGAAACCTCACAAGTAATTATTGAAAAAAACCAATTGATCACATTTTTCACACGCATTCGTGTTTGAACACATATTTAATTAAATAAAATAAACCAGTCGTTCATGTAGCATGCACTTTTCTTATGCCAAACACACCTTCTTAATTCATAATAAAATAAACACGCTATCACAAGTACATACACTTTAAAAAAGTGCTATACACACATTAATTTGTTAAAAGGAACTTGCATGTAGAGACCCAGAGTTGGGACATAGTTCGAGGACGTTAATAAGCACTGTAAAACTTAATAAGTTTTTAGTGAATAAAATGAATTGTTGTTTTCTTATTAAGGTTTATCGCCTAATAAAAGTTCACCCTTTGATAATTAATTTATCAAATGAACATACAATTAAAATCCCCTTTCCCCTCACATTACACATTTCCCTTTTCAATGAAGTGTTACACAGGGTGGGTAATGTGGTAGTTAGTCGAAGTCCTTATTGGCCGTCTTAATCCATTGAGGTTTGGTCAATAGTCGATTTTGATTTTGGTTTGGTTTTAGTCTAGTATTTTTGTTGGTTATTTGATTGGAGAGTTGGGTATACAATGTGTATTTTGTTTCTTTTTTTCTTGATACGGGATGGGTGCTTATTTGTATGCATACCATGAAGCTTTCGGTCGCATAAGTACAAAGGTTATGCTGAATTTTTTTAAGGATGTGGATTGCTTGGGATGGTCAATAAGTTGGTCAAGTCCGTGTGAGTTTTTGTTGTCAATATCGTATCTACTATTATTTTTGTTGTTTTGCAGGCATTTCTTGAGATTATGTGTGTGTGAGTGTGGTGTGTGTAAACCATTTGAATGGTGCCTCATACTCCTCCCCCGGTCCAGTATGTTCCCTTGGTGTCTCCTGATTACTCACTATTGTTGGATTCAAACCTTATTACTAAGGCGGGGTTATCCAAATTTATGACACTTTCATTACCGCTTATCCCAAAAGATTCTGATGTGTGTGATCAATTTTTATCCTCTTATACTAAGAGGTTTGGTTCTGTTTGTGGTACAATTATCCACATGACATCTACTAAGAGCCTAGGCAAAGCTCTTTCCTTACCATATTGAGGGAAATTTTTTCTACTACTCGTCAATTGTTCTCTAATGAGGATATTCTGAAGTTGTTACAGAAGTAGACCCAAAATGCCTTCGATCCTAAGAGGGTTATCACTACTTTAGGCATTAGTGTGTCAATGATCTCCAATCCTATCTAGAAGAAATTGTGTTAGTTCCTTTAGGACAAGTTTATGCTTGCCAAAGATCCTTCTAACTACCTTTCGAAGGAGTTATTTATAGCTTCCCATATGGTGCTGAAAGGAATTACTATTGATTGGAGTTCATATCTCTTAGCAAAGATGGATCAACATTTTATCAGAACCACAAGGGGTAATGTGAGTAATGTCACATTTGATTATTACCTTTATGTTTTCTTGGCGTATGGTGCCCTTGCAAAGGAAGTTCCTACATTACTAGTTGATCCTCCAAAGGTTCCTCCTCTTATTGAAGATAATGATGTTATCATTGAAGATGTTGATCCCCTCCCTCTTGTGTGTAGTCATTTAGAGGAAGTGACTCAAATGAGTGGTTGCATCAATACCAGTTCCTCCTCCTCTAGTTTCAATTGTTGTTCAATCTAGTAGTCAACTACCTGCTTTCCTCACAACACCAAAACTTTTTAGAGCACATAGAGATGGTACTCTGGAGATTTCCATTTCCTCTCTGCAATGCTTGGTGACATGAGACACAATTCCTTTCTTGTGCAAAGACATCTAGAGCTCTATTGAACTCTTGGTTATTGCTTGTATCTAGCACCTTTATTCTTCTTGTTATGAAGAGGTTTAGCAGTCCAAGGAGGAGTTGAATAAAGCGAATAATGAGCTAGCCTCTACTCAAGAAAATTTTCAGACTGTTGCACACACGTGGAGCAGCAAACTAAGGTCATTGCTATCTAGAAAGTGAAGATTTCTAATTTGTAAACTCAATTGGTAGAGACTAAATCCCAAGTTGTTACTATGACCGAGGAGAGGAATAGCTTGTTGAAGGAATCTCAAGAGATAAAAGCTTTGATAGCTTCCCAAATAGAAGAGGTTACGTCAGCTAATACCATCATAGAACAAAGCAATACTCAAATTCAATAGCTTAAGGAACAATTGGCTCAATCATGTTCTACTTCACAGAGTCCTTTTGTGCAACTAGTTTCTTCCTTATCCCCTACGGATTTAGCAATCCTTCAAAGGAATGCCACATTATGCCCTTTATTTCAAGCCAAGGTGGAAAGACTTCAATCACAAATGGATTTGTTGTGGTCATCATTTGAGCAGTTCTAGGAGTTTGTTCCTCCTGATCACTCCTTCTTTGTTCATTATCAGCAACACAAGTTGGCCTTTTATATTAATCTTTCAACGATGGATTTGCCTCTTTCAGAGGATGGTTGGAGTGGAGCTTGGTCTTCTGACTTCTTGATTGAAGTGGCTAGAATGGTTTTTGAAGATTTTGTGACTACAGACACCATGCTTATGTCTTATATGTACTTGTGAGGTGATTTATTGATCCCAGATGATGAAGACTTGGCTTGTTATGTGGGGAATGTGGTATTACAAGCTATTTTGTATGTCAGACATTTGGAGTTGCAGATAGATCAGATGTTGCAGACATATTCCTCCAAAGTGGATGATTGTTTTGAGACTTCTTGGCATGCCATGATTAATTCTATGATCATGAATCAACACCAAAACAAAGCTTCTATTCATGTGCATAATAATAACCAATTGAGGGTGGACCTCTTAGCCCACTTTTCAAAACAACCTCCTTTTGATTCATCTTTCTTTGATGCCTATCATCGCAGATCTGTCCATCAATGCCTTGTTTATCTTATTATCAGTAGATGGCCCATAAATATGAAGCTTATCTTTCCCTTTATCAATCTAATCCACAAGTGATTTTACCTCTTTTATTTCAACCCCAAGGTACTCCTCAAATCCCTATTTTTACTCAATGTTCTTTTATTGAGGATCGTGTATTTCCCCCTCCTTCTTCTTGTCCTTCCCCATGCACAATTATTCCTTCTACTTTTCCAGCATATTTATTAACACCATTTTTAACTGATTCCCCAAAATTCTTTGCTAATCCCTCTTTAGCTCATTGTTCATTTTATGATTTTGCTTACCCATCCTCTCTCACTTGTTCCTCTTCCCTCTCCTACCACGTTCTACCCCTCATCCCCCTCAATTGGTTAGTGGCTATACATGCTTTAATAAGAAGATTTCTAGATGACGGGGATGGAGTTCAGGAGATTCACTTATAGGACCTTAAATCAATCGGCCATTGATTCTAGGGGAATGGACAACCACTAGCCAATATTTTCAGAACTATTTATATTTTTCTCAATAGTATTCTCAGTCTTTAGATCCTTCAATGAGATTGACTACTCACTTTGCTTGGTATTTGGCATATATGCACCGGCATTTGCATTATGATAAGAAGTATAACCCAAAGCTGTGCATGAATGTGAATGTGACTATTGATCCTCAACAACTGGATATATTGTACTTTCATGCCCTTTGTTTGCCTAGCAAATATCTTGTCTTGGTGGAGAGGATGTGTTGCCTACAATTTTTCTAAAATCCTCCTAAGACTTTTGTAGATGAATCTTTATCTATGGATTGCTTCCATAATCACCAAGCCTGTACCGAAAAAAGAGGTCAGGACGCTGCACGGCAAAGAGAGAGAGAGAGAGAGAGAGAGAGAGAGAACATTCTAGAAGGTTCTCCTCTTTTTTCCCCTCCTTAGAGTGTGTCCATATGCGCTCTTCCCTTCCCCTCTTATCCGCCAGCTTAACCTCCCTTTGCAATAGAAGAGAGTCACCCCGGCATGCTATCTCTCTGACAAGAGACAAAGAGAGATATTTATAAGCTAAACGTATGGTCCCAAAATGGAGGGAGACACACATCAATGGTAATCTTGTATCCAACGATGGAGCCACCAGTCAGGGCATTACCATTAATACAAATACAATGTTGGATCTTGGTCAAGGGAAAATGTTTCTATGACTAGTTTTCATGTATGGATAGTAAAGAGTTCAAGATGATTCAAGAGTGTTGAGACCATGTGTAGGGATGAAAGATTTTATATACATAAAGTTGAAAAAGATCTTAGAAAATATGCATTTCAAGGTTGTTTAATGTGTTGATTTTTTATTATATTATGGCTAAAAATACAACATTCATTGATGCAAAAAATTAGGCTAAAAACTATGTCTTACAAGTATGTGCCTTGGATACGTTTGAAGCCATAGAAGTATTTGCTCAAAATGAATGTAAATGGTAGCAAGATTGGGTTAAAGCACATGGACACACAAATTACAAGAAATTTAATAAAAAGGTTAAGCCAATTGCTATGCCTTTACCCCATGTCAATGATAAGATGTTTGAGAGAGTGTCAAAGCAGTTGAGTTTAATAGATTTGAGGGGTGTTGGATGGGCATACATTTATTGTTGAATCAATGAAAGAGTTGAAGGTTGGATTTTGACTTCATTAGAGGAAGTCCATTTAGCTCTATCAGGTCAAAGTCTCTATTTGGTTTTGAGGAGGTTTGATGTAGGTCACATGTGTGTAGTACCCTATGGTAGAAAGCTTTCACCAATAAAGATTGGTGGTATCGACAGGTTATATGAGACATGCTCTAGTGTGCTAGAAGTTAGGATGTTTTTGGTGAATGCATTTTAAAATCTCATATGGATTCCTCACTTTGTGCATGTGGATGATGACCTCTATCAACTCTTGAAGGAAAGGGCAAAAGTTCCATTTGGAAAAGAAGCAAAGAAAGGCTATGAAGAAGTTGAAAAGATTGTTAAAGTCTACATTAACAGTAAGGAAGGTGGATTACTTGCATGGAAGACCTATTATCCTTACAATTGACACAAACATGATTGGAATTGGATGGACAATTGGGTAGGGTAAAGATGAGAGTAATAGGTATGCTATCAGATTTTGTGGAAAGGTGTTGAATGAGAGGCAAAGATGATACCAACAAGTGAAAAGAGAGCTTTGGCTTATTGTAACATCCCTCAATTGTGATAGAGAATACTTTATGGGTGCTCATGTGGTTACTGAGATAGATTGCTTACCATAATTGGGAATGATTACAAGTTGTGCCACATTGGATGTTGTTATGTTGCAATGGATAGCATATATTGACTCATCAAACCCTAAGTTACAACATATTACAAGAATGGTTAATTTGATTGTAGACATGTTATTAAGATCACGGTTTGAGTATGAAGAGAAATATGAGTTTCTTACTAAAAATGATTTGAGAGTGTGTGTGTTTCATTACATGTAAATAGCCATATACAAGAATGAATAAAAATATTTAATAAGTGATGTCAAAGCACTTTTGTGTGCTGCCAAAGGTTGAGAGTGCTTAGGATGCTAGTGGGAATGCTCAATGACTGAAACCAAGAAAAGCTATGTGAAATAAGGCAAAAAGGCAAAATATCAAGAATAAAATGTTCAAAAGTGTGAATAGCCTCTAATCTAAAATGGCTTAGGAGTGTGAAAGCTATTAAATTTGAGCTAGTTCAAAAAGAACTAGTTCATAAAATAGTAGTGTAAACTTATTAGAATGATAAGTAGAAAGTCTACATGTCTTTGATGGGAGGAGTTGAAAAACTAATAGGGAGCAATCATTCATATATTGTTAAGAAGTCTGATTAAGGGTTTCTCTTCATTGTACAATGCTTCACTATTCAATAATACTAAGTTCTTTGGTGTCAATTAATCTTATCTCTTGACTTTTTTCTTACTTATAATCCCCACGGTTAGTGGCTTTTTGTGACACCCCCCTAGTGACATTTGGTGAACTCAATGTGAAAGCCATGACTAGATTATCAACAAGATAGGAGAACCACCCCTATCATTAGGTCTTTCAAAATCTATTGATGGATTGAAAAAACTTCTACAAACTTTTAATGCATATATATAGTAGCAACAACAACATTAGTAGTAGTAGATGCTACAACAGATGTGTTAACAAGCCAATGTGCAATATGACGTTGCTGCTACCAAAGATATGGAAGTAGTGGAAAGTTAGAAAAAAAATTTAAGGTTGCAATATCTAAAGCCATTTAAAACTATACAAATTCAAGATAGAGTTCTATGGAGTACCATCACATATGATGAGTCAGTATTTGGTATGACTTGCAACTTTTGCCCTAAAACCACGTATCAATGAGCTTTATGCCTTGGGTCTAGCCTACTTTCCTTTGAGAAGGCCTTGAAGGAATAGTATTTTCTAGAAGATCTTGGGATAGATACAAGAAAAGTTTCTTTGAGTGGATACATAATCCAAATAAGGGTTTAGTGGCAAGGTAGAGTTATTACCAAAGTTTGAGTCTAGGTTTAATGAGATGGATGTTCTAGGAGGGAAAGTGGTCTTAGAGCTTAAGAAGGTGCAATTATTCTTACAATCTATAGACCCAATGCTTCAAATGCAATTAGAAGAGCTCTGGGAAGATAGAATGTGGCCTAAGGGTCTTAAAATTGATTGGTAGTAGATGTGTCACATGGAAAATGTGAGAACCATTGTCTTTTAAAGAATTTCAAAATAAGCCACAAGAACCTTAGTTGAAAGAGAGAGTTTTGAAATATGAAAAACAAACTTGACAATAGCATATACAATGAAGCTGGGAATAGAAAAAAAGTTATTGTACTATGGTGGAGAGGCCCCTTCAAATTTTGTGTTATAAACCTCTAATATTTTCACAATAGCCCAAAATATGCACTTTCCCATGTCCAAAAATTGCTTATAACTTCATGACCTCTTCCAATGATTAGGTTGAGGTACTTTGCTGCCAAGTCCACAAGCATTTTCTTCTCTCTCCATCTCTTTAATTTTTGTGCTGCCTCTTGGATGGAATTTTAAATCAATGCTCACATTTATTTCCTCTTTTCCAATGATAAAAGGGCACTTGCCCCTTCCAATCACACACACACACACACACACACACACACTCTCTCTCTCTCTCTCTCTCTCTCTCTCTCTCTCTCTCTCTCTCTCTCTCTCTCTCTCTCTCTCTCTCTCTCTCTCTCTCTCTCTCTCTCTCTCTCTCTCTCTCTCTCTCTCTCTCTCTCTCTCTTTGTGTGTGTGTGTGTGTGTGTGTGCGCGCGCGTGCGCGGCGTGTGTGTGCGTGCGCGCACGTGTGCGTGTCTGCGTGCGTGCGTGCGTGCGTGCGTGCGTGCGTGCGTGCGTGTGTGTGTGTGTGTGTGTGTGTGTGTGTGTGTGTGTGTGTGTCCCCCTTCTTTTGTCTACTACTAGCCCATCCTTTTATATTGCAATGGGCCCTTCTTGGAAACATGACCCACTTGACTTGTATCAAGCATAATTGTGAGACCTTTGGCACTTGAGTTAACTTTTAAGTTGAAATAGAAGTCTCTTGTACATTTGTGACCATGCTTCTTCTTATTGTTTCTGAACACACACCTTAGTTTTTTTGTGAACCTTCTTTTGAAGACTACAAGGTTTTTAATGTATACATAGCTTTTTGTCCTAAATCTCAAAATAAGGGGATTTTTCCAAATGGAGAAGCATATATGATGCATGGAAATTCCTTCTTACTTCATAAGAACAAGTTCACATGAACTTGCAAGCTTGGATACCTACATAGTTTTGTCATCCTTTGATGCCATGCAAGCATGAGTTCCAATGTATTTTAATCGTGCATGTAAGGCATGCAAATGATCTTCAATTGTTCTGCCAGTAAGAAACTCCTTGAGCTTCTTTAGGTCTTCTAAAATTTTTGCCAAAATAGTTAGATTGGAGATGCAAGGCACTTCGAAAAAATAATGCTTTTGAAAATATTTAGGCTCAAACACTCATGCTTTATTGATCAATGCAATTGGAAAGTGATGCTATGCATGACAAACAATCTATGTAAGAAGAAGGGTATGCATGCTTTGAGAAATGTGCCTAGCCTATCAACATGTGTAAGTACTATAGAATATGAAAATTTATTTTCTTCTTTAGCATCATTAGACTCTCCCCTCATTTCTCATGAAATAGTTTGAAAGATCTTCTCTCTCCCCACCTAGAATTCTCACAAGTGCTCAAAAGAACTGGGGCAATTGATGTGGGCCAAGGGAAACACCCATGTCACAAACTGATAGAGACCTACATAACCCTCAAGCTCTCATTGCAACCTTTCCCTCTCTCCCATGGTTCATAACTTGTGATAGAATATTAGAGAATATTTTTGAAGAACATTGTGTGCATAATTGAAGGTTCTCTCTCTTTTTCATGCATGTGCAAGTAATGGTGCTATGCATAGATACAATGGACCTCATGCCATGTAGTGCATAATTGAAGGTGCTAATGTGCATTACTCCTCCCATTTGGCATAAAAATTATGAAGGAGAGATGAGAGATAGCCCCCGATGGAAATTAAGAAAAATGAATGTGAATTTGGGTGCACATGAGCTCTTCCCTATGGATGTTCCATTCCAAAGTGTGATGTCCTTGGTCCCTCTAGCGATAATACAACCCAATATACTTGGACTTTCAAGTGGCTTAATAAAGCAAGATAAGAGCTTTATTGATGATGTCTTGGGGAGATAATTCAAGGGCTAGAAGAAGAAGCCATCTTCTTATTGTTGTTGTATTTCTACATCTTTCCAGAGTTCTTTGCCTTTATTGGGCAATAGAAAAAGAGTACAATCTAACTCATTGACCTAATACTTTAGGTCATCATTGAATTCATTAATTATGACCTCAAGAGCATATTTATGCAATGGTAGAGACTTCTCTTTATAATCATCAATAGAAAAATCATTGTTTTCTTTCTCATACCATCAAAATCTATGGAACTCTATCTTTTCTTCATACAGTAATGAGAATAACAATATGCCTTCTTAGCCTATGTGTAAACCTCCTAGGCCCACTCTAGTCCTATTTTTAATGTAGGATTTCCATCATGAAATTGTACTATTTCAATCTTAGCATTTCATTCTTCTAAAAATTTCCATAGTTCAAAGAAATCCTTAAGATCTTCAATCGAATCCTCCAAATCATCGCCAATCTTCTCTTTGCCATTGAATTCATTAATATTTACTTTCTTTAAGACCTCCTTGATGGTAGATTCTCTTGCATCTTCTTCAATAATTCTTTTGTTCCCTCTTTTTTTGGTATGTACTTAGTTATTGTAGCACTAATGCTTATTTTTTTCTCTTCATTGTCCAAATTTGCAATAGTATGTAATGTCCTATGCTTATTGTTGGGAAAGCTCATGATGAGCTGGATGCCTTGAAAACTTAGCTCAATAAGAGCTTTGAGATAAAGGACATGGGACAAGTATCGATATTCTTGGGATGCGCATCAAGCACGATCGCTCTAAGGGTCTTTTTTATCTATCACAGAAGAGGAGTATATTTTGAAAGTCCTTGAGTGATTTCATATGCAGGATGATAAGCCTATTGGCTTGTCCTCTACCTTCTAAAGAAAAATGGTACTTGGGATTTGGTGTATTTGCCTAAGGGACACAAAATCCTACCATACAAATGGGTTTATAATATGAAGTTCACCTCTGGTTCCTTGCCAAAGCACAAAGCATGACTTGTTGCCAAAGGGTACAAGTAGGAACATGGGATTGACTTCGATGAGATCTTTTATCCTATAGTAAACGCTCAACTTTCTTTCTAGCTTGTTCTCTTTTCAAATCAATGAGAAGTGTTTAGATAAGTTCTTCATATTCTTTAATTTCTTGTTCCAAAGATGCTCTTATATCAAACTAAAACTACTCTAATACCACTTGAAACACGAGTAGTCATAATCTTATAAAAATCAACATGCTATCTCATTGAAGTCAGAGAATCAGAGAGTAGAGAGAGAAGAGAAGAGGGGATAAGTATAATATATGAAGAGGGGATAAGTATTTGCAAGTGGTTTCAAATGACACATTTCCAAGAAAAGAATGGATGCAACCTTCCAAGATTGGCACACATATGAGAAACTTGATAAAATAATGAAAAGAAAGACAAAATTATCACGTTTAATGCATTTTCTCCTTTTTTTATTTTCACAAGCTCATATCTTCAAAATGGTGAGAAATTTGACTGAGCCTATGAGAGAACAAAATAATCTGTTCAATACCCTATTCAAACTTTGTGAGACAACCTTCAACCAAGTTCATTTTATTTAAACCACAATTTAAGCTCAAAGACAAGACACGTTTCTATGTTGAAAAACTTTTGATAAAAAATGTGCCATTACCAAAATTAACTATATTCTGAAAATAACCAAAGAATCACTTGTAACTACTACTTACATATATGCTATAGCACAGCTAAGTATGAATTTATTAGAGAATATCATAAAGGATAAAGAGAAGAGAAGAACGCATATCATGGACACAATTGTCGTGCGACTAATTTTGTTGTTACATCATACTTGGGTTATTTTATATTTTCTTGTTTATTTTCAAATAATTTAGATGTTATTTTGATATATTATTGTGTAGAAAATTTGTTTTTTGTTTAACAAGTGCTCCAAAACTAACTTTTCACAATGTAGCTTTGACCACTCTAACTTGTAATCCAAAAAGTGAGGCTTTTCAAAAAGTGGAATTTGGCAAAGTAGATTGTTTTGAAACGACTTCTCATTTATTGCATTGAAATTCAAAGCAAAAAGCTATGTTAGATTTGATGCATGCTAGTTTTTGCACATTCTTTGTTTTCAAAAATCTTTTTGACTTTTCTAAAAGTATCAACTTGTTCATGAATCAATGGAGTGTCTTTCTTTTTGGGTCCTTTCTAATGACCCAAAAAGTATTGACTTGGATCATGCATTGATGAAGTGCATTTCCTGTTGGGTCCTTTCTAGTGACCTTCGAGACATCTATGCTAATTATCATATCATCTATCTTTTTCAACACACGTTTTATTTTGGACCATGCATTTTGTTCAATGTGTTATGCATGTGCAGTGTAGTCTCATTTTTCCAAAATCTAGAGGGATGGTATTGACTATCCAAATTTTCATGTGTTTTTCATTGTTGTTAAAAGTTGCACTTTCTTTTTTAAAACACCATGATAGAGCAAATTTGGTGATTGTGAATGGCTTTCTCTCTAGTCAACATTCTCTTCCCTTTTTTCAAGGCCAAGGTTTTCTTAGAGGGAAGGCAAAGATGCTACTCATTCTTGAAGGTAATGGACGATCTAAT
Source organism: Lygodium microphyllum (assembly GCF_053477565.2). Lineage (NCBI taxonomy): Eukaryota > Viridiplantae > Streptophyta > Polypodiopsida > Schizaeales > Lygodiaceae > Lygodium > Lygodium microphyllum. The sequence continues at coordinate 120,800,190 of NC_141147.1, forward strand.
ATTGTTCTCGATTTCTTTGTCCATCTCAACCTATTGATATGCACCGCAACTTCATTGATAGAAATTGTGCTTTTGAGAAATGGAAACTCAATCATGTAAACTAGGTTCATCATGATAAAGTAGCTCTCCCATATATTTTATTGGTTCTTCATCATTCTCTTTACCAAGTTTATGTGTTATATGTGATTATCTTCTTGTGACATTTCGAAAGAAGTATAACATCAAAATTCTATTATATTGGATGTATTCTCTTTACCAAGTTTATGTGCTATATCTGATTATCTTCTTATCACATTGGAAAGAAGTCTAACATCAAAATTCTATATCTTTGTACTCTTTTCAACAAGGGACTCCTATGTCCACTCATATTGAGTCCTTCAAAGACATTAAATATCATTAGTAAACCCTTCATATGTTCTAGAAAAGAACTTATTTGTGTTCTCAACTACTTTATAATGTTGCTTAACAACCCTTGCAAGGTGTTTCTTTAACTTTTTATATCATGAGAGACATAAAAAATTTATAGTGTAGAAGCGGCTGTAGGACCATTGGCAATACTGCAAAGACTAAAGCTAATTCTAGGTTTGAAATCACAACCTTCCAAATAAAAAACAACCATCAAAGTTTTCATTGTGATGTAACATCCATCATTGACTCCTATTGTGGCACTACCCACTAGGGTGGAAGGGAACTAGCCTGCTTTAGCACAACCGAGGCCTTGTCCTCTTGTAGCAAAGGTTTTGTCCTCTTCACAAGTAGTTCCAACCAAACTAGATACACGGATTATGTGGGGCCTAATATCCATTACTATCCCCTTAGGAGAGTTACTAAATCTAGTCTAAGCATTCAAGGATCACTTGCTATAGATGATTTACAACCAAATTGACCTATACTACTAGAACCCAAAATGGCGAGCTTGACTACATTCGCACTAGAAGAGGTAGTTTGGAAGGTGCATTTGGAGCTTGTTCAATTAGATACATTGTCTGATCCTTCTATTTTGGTCATCTCTCTACGGTTTCAAAATGAGGTCATCAACAATGTTCTACTAGAGAGTGGGTCCAGAGTTAATATCATCATTGTGACCACTTGCTGAGATTTTGGGCTAAGGAATTGGGAGCTGGCCCCCTTCTTGTTGATCTGAAAAGCTAATCAACAAAGAGTGTGGCCACTTGGCATCATCAGATCAATTCTCATAGAGGTATCTAGTGTGCCATTCCTAATTTCTGTAGTAGTACTCAACATGGAGCATGCCGGTGAAGAATACCACCTATTGCCCAAATGGCCTTGGTTGTAGTAACCACAAGTCAGTCACAATTGGGATTATGATCAACTAACAATTTGTCAAGGTCATAATAAAATCCATATTTTATAAAATAAAATTATGCCTCTATCAGTAGCCTGGAGATCGATAGTCACAAAAATAGTCAACATGGTGGATGGCCTAGATGATGATGAGGAAGGTGCATTATTGGCAATCAATGCCCATTTAGAACCATTTTTCCTAGTGGATTTTCTATAGATTAGTTAGTATTACTTAAATTTGCATTCATCACTTCACCCTACCCAAGAGCCTAGACCCAAATCCTGATGATACATAAATCTAGAATTCAGACTCCAAAGAAGAAGCAAGTGAGAGAGAGTTTCACACACAAATGCAAAAGGTCATAAGGGTCATAGAAGATGCCCTTGTGATTCTACCTAGGTTTGGATGAAATAAAGCCAATGAATATCAATGTCCTTCCTTTGTGCAATTGGATACTAATGGTTGGTTTTGACTTATTTTCTATGCTAGCAAATAGCTCTCCACCATTGTTGAGAAAAATTATCTATAACATAAAGGGAATTCCTCTAAATGATCTATTCCATAAAGAAATTTTGCCATTACCTACTTGGCCATTCCTTTGTATTTCATGTGGATCATTCTACATTGTGTACTTGGTCAAACAACAATATGTCATAGGAAGAGTGGCTCAATGGATCCTATTGCTCTAAGCATTTGATTTCAAGGTAGTGCATAGACCTAGAGTACAACATGTGATTGCAAACTCCCTTTCTGGGCTTGATTCTAGAGAAGCTCCACTTGGAGTAGATGATGACTTTCCAGATGCCCAATTGTTTCATGTAGCAACTGATAATCTAGAATGGGACCCACCCAATCCTCCTTGGACATTGTATGAGAGGAATTGCTAGTCTTCTTGGACTCAAGACAAGTTCTCGACCATATTCTAATGGACTAGCACATGCTATTGGCTCTTTGGTGTTGGTGCCTTGAATCCTTCCTGGGCTAGCTTTACCACACAAAACATTTTTAAGAGTGTTGCAATGCATACATTGCTAGAATATATGAGCATTCCTATTTCTTAATTAGGTGTTGTCTCAGTTAGTGCATATGGAAGTCTCTTCTTTCATTATGGTGCATGGTTGAGCCCACGATGCCAACATAGTCATGTGTTGGGTTTGAGTATGTTAAGGCTCTGTTGTCCTACAAAGCTGGTGTAATGAGCTTGCACTTGGCAATCACAACTAGAACTTGGACCACTCAATGGTTTATTTTTTTAAAGGAAAAATTGATTCACTAGTTTCTATTTGTTTTATTAGGATTTCATAAGTTTTTTAAACATTTTCTTACCATCCCTTCCAAAGTTTGTGGTAGATTTTGAGGAAATCTTCTTTTTCTTTTTTGGATTATGAGCTAGATACCATTTGTTAAAATGATTCACTATTTTGAAATTATATGTCTTGAATTTGTCATGGAAAGCAATTGTGGGTCTCTCAAACATTGCCTATTTTTTTGCCATCCATGCAACAACTTAGTGGTGGACTTTCTCCTATTTAGCCTAGGAAATTCATGTGGGCTTCTCTATTTTTCCTTTTAGTTTTTAACCTTATCCAACAACCACATTGACCTCTATCATAGGTAGCTCTTTGATTTCCACCATACAAATGGATGGAAACAAAGCCTACTAATCCTGACTCTACCGCTTCTTCTAAGCATCATATTGGTGGGCTTCAAGACACTCTGTCTCTAGTGGCCTTCTTGCATTCAAAATAAACATTGTTGTAAAGAAGCTAATTCCCACAGGAAGCCATTAAACTGAAAATACAAGGAATAGACATAAAATGCTAAGAAACCATAGCCAAGGTGGCTAGGCATGAAATGATATTGCCAATGTTGGTTGAGAATCAAATGATGAGTGGCTACAACACCCCATGCTATGGTGGCCAAGCGTATTCACCCTCTTAGATGGTGGGAGGTTGAGACCTCAAACATGTAATGCTTATAAAATGGAAAAAAGATCTTTCACATGTTACATCTCCACCTTTTATACTTAACCCTAGCCTACCCTAGACTAAGGCATTTATGCTTTATTACAAGCCATCCCGGCCTAAAAGAGCTTTGTCCTCAAAGCTGGAATTGGGACAATTTACAAGGAAAGATTACAAGGATAGCTTTGTAAGTGATGAATCCATGCTGTAATGAAACTCCAAGCTAAAGAAGATCTCATATGTCAATGAAGTACAAGTATGGAATTTGAATATACTGTTGGAAACTATCTAAAATAGGGTGCTACACAAGAATGGCCATAACTTGAAGAAGAAATGTCCAATCACCATGTATGAGCCATAAAAATGTAGAGGACAATCCCTAGTATCTAGCCATGCCATAAAAATCCAATTTTGATGATCATAGAGCAATTATTTTTATGACTGAAATTTAATACATCAAGTTGTCATGTTCAGATATTACTCTGTTTCTTGCAATAGCCATGGAAAAGAATCAAGGTATGATAATGGTTTCCAAGTAGACTTCTCCATGGGCAAACCTCGCCATTTAATAAGGTACTCTAGCAGTGAACGGTTCCTTAAAACCTTTTCTCTTTTGCCAAGAATCTTTTCAGGCTCATAAATGATGAGACCATCTTCATCTATGGGAGGTAACTCCTCTAAAACCTTTATGGCTGGACCCACATACATCTTAAGTTGGGAAACATGGAAGATAGAATGAATCCTTGTTGAAGAAGGCAAATCAAGCTTGTATGCAAGCTCACCAACTCGTTTGAGGATTTGATAAGGCCCATAGTAACGATGAGCCAACTTATTATGACCACCTTTAAGAGAAGCATACCTAGATTTAGGCACTTTGAGAAATACCCAATCTCCTTCTTCAAACTCCAAAGGTCTCCTCTTTTCATCAGCATAAGCCTTCATAACATCTTGTGCCTTCCTAATGTTTTCCTTACATTGATGCAAAATAGCTTCCATTTTCTCAACTTTAGCCTTGGCTTGTGGATTCATGTCTTCATGAAAAAGGGTTGAAGGTATTTGCACTTTGTATGCGCTTCAAATGGCAACATGCCAATGCTCATATGATGAGTGTTATTATAATAGAATTCAGCAAGATGTAACCAATGATCCCATAAAGCTTGAGTATCATGGCAAAAATGACAAAGATAGACTTCCAACCATTTATTGACACACTCCATTCGGCCATCAATTTGGGGATGATATGCCGTGCTATGAGTCAAAATTGTTCCCATAGAAGTGAACAAACTCCTCCAAAAACTTTCCATGAATTTAGTGTCAGATTGGATACTATTTTCAATAGCATACCACGAATCTTAAAAATACATTCCATGAACTGTTCAGCTACTTGCTTTGTTGTAAATTGAGCCTTGGTAGGAATGAAATGAGCTGATTTTGTCAACCGGTCCACCACCGCATAAATCCTATTTCACCCATGCTTTATTGTAGGTAATCCCACAATAAAATCCATTGTAATATTAGTCCACTTGCCTTGAGGAATAGGAAGTGGATGAAGTAAACCACCGGGTAGAAGAGAGGAACCATTATTTACTTAGACAATAAATGTCACACTTGAAATAGAAGATGATGAAGAGGAAATGTTCTTATAAGCTTATCTTACTATTGTACCCATTTTTTAGGTGGATCTTTTAAAAAAAAAATTGTCAAAATATAATTCAATTGTAGCAACACCATTGGAGAAAAGAACTTTACCACCACAGGCAGAAGGTTCATGACTACAAGCAGCAACAAGGTTACCGCTGCAAGATGCAAACAATGACCTCGTAGAACAAAATAGCAAATTGAATGAATTAAAACATTGATTTCCCTAGGAGAGGTAAATAAATTGATGTGATGACTCAAAAAGAGCAAGGTAAGGCTTTGTTGGAAATAGAGGAGGCTTTGAATAAGGCTAGTTAGTAAGCTATCATTGATGTGGAGTTAAAATATGAACATACCAGCTTGAAGATGATGCTCAACAAGTGTATTTGGATGTTGAGCAAAGTTCTAAACCGATTAAGATGAGTATTTTTGTTGAAAATGATTTCAAGAGTTGATTCAATTATGCAAGAAATTTCAAGATATTTTTGATTGGGAGTACACTGACATGAAGGGGTTTGATCCAAGGGTGTGTTAACATAGAATTAATTTTAAGGCAGATGCTAAAAAAATTAGCCCAATGTGGGGCCCATTGGTATATTTAAAAATCTAAATCCATGTATATAAAGATGATACATAACCATGTTTTCAACTTGCTTTAGTCAAATAACATGTTTGATTAATTATAAAACATTTTGAGAACCAAGCATTGGATGGTCAAGCATTTTGTCTATAGAGTAGATCAACTCAAATACAATTTTCTATAGAATAGATCAACTCAATTACAATTTACAATGTCTTCTACAAAGCTAAAGCATTATTCAAGCACACAATGATAGTAAAAACTTTTTAACCTTGAAGTTATGCTTCAAGATTGTGATAACTTGAGTGAAGTATCTAATCACTAACTTCATTAGGTATATTTAGTATGTGAATGTGACATACACCCTCCTTAAGAGAATAGGTATTCAGTGGTGATGAATGTAGCATTATCATATGTTGAGGATCACTATCAACAAACCCATTTTCATCAACATCTAGATTTTCATATCCTAAACTATTCATGTAGCAACATTCCCTTAGAATTTGGTAACAAGCAAGGAAAAATAGAAATTTGACATGATGATAATCCCAATTAGGAGAAGAGAGAGATAAATAAAAAGACAGAAGAATGCTAAAGACAATAGTGAATATATGTTGAATGCAAAAGACTATTGTGAATGTATATTCATTCAATAGATGACCAAATCTTTAACAAATAAGACAAATTGTAGCCTTAAAGGCAAAATTGTAGCATGCATTTAATGTTATATATCGTTGCTTGTCACATGATTATTACAAAAAGCTTCATTAAAATATCATGTTTCTAAAGAGTATCTATGTCGCATAAGCCAAACCCTAAGTTAGGAGGATCCACTCAAGTTGTTCACCACTTAATCAGAAACGTGTCCATTTGTTATCTTCAGGACACGTCTTAGCAATCCATAGGAAGTGATGTCTATAAAGCTCCGCCCGGCACTCCCATGGAATGTTACGGGGTTTGCGATCTAGGACTTTCCGCGTCTGCCACATAGCGGAAGTATTCTGGCCGTTCCCACTTAGGACCAACCTGAATTAGTATTTTCCCTATTGGTCATTTCCTAACGGCAACTAGCGTCGAACCCGAGAGAACTACTTTACGCAGAAACGCCAGGTCCGAAGCGGATTCACCCTGCACTTGGTTCAAGGAGAATGGGAAATGAGAGGGATACGAAGCCTAACCTTTCTGTCATAAGGCATACTACCATTCCGTTCCCCTAAAACAGCGTAAATCGAGATCAATTATAACTCTAGGTCAACACTCTTGTTGTTCGTGTTCTTTGAATAATCTTCATGTTGTCCATCTTGGTTGAGAAAAGTTCCCGACCAACCGGAACCACCCATCCGTAGGACGGACCTATGGCCACATCCACCGCACTTTCCTCAAGTTGTTTTAGTTATTTAATTACCTAACACATTTAGTTGGACATGTATCAATCAGCTTCCTTAATTAGCCCATTAGGCACTCGTTCCTTCACGAAATCATAGCACATGACATAGAAAAGCAATGTCAAACAAGTTCCTTTTTAACAGGTTATCATATTTATCTTTGAAAGACATAAAGTCCAACCCGTAGGCTTATCCACAATCCACCCGAAGACTATCCAGCAATCCACAGGGATCACTAATCTAAGGTCCAATCTCGAGTCACGTTAGCCTCTTGTACATGGCCCAGAAGGCGAGGGATTTACGGCCAGAGCCCCCCCTTGGCACCCAAGCGTCCTCCTGCTCCAAGTAGCGCTTAACAGAGTGACCTCTCGCGGCAGGTTTGGTCCAGCTTCTCGGCGCGGTTAACAACCCCCTTGATTAGGGTCACGCAAGCAATCGGGGGTAACTGAAGTTGCCTCTCCCTGCAGGCCTTCATCCTGAAGCATTAGATATCCATTTATCCTTTAATTCTTTGATCAAACAAAGCAAAACGGTGCTCTTAAATCTATAACAAGCACAATCATTTCCACTGGTCATTATTGTTGGCCAAGCGCTAAGGAGCAAATCCTTCTTTCCGAATGCATCCAGCACTTGATCCGGGATCAATTGCGGTTTGGCAAGATCCCCTATATCCTGGGTTAGGGCGTACCCTATTAACCCGACTTGATAAATACCTTAAGTTCATATGTTACTCCAATTTCTTGGTTGGTCTTTTGCTTCCAAGCAATTATCTTCACCCCAGAAAAATACTATACTAGGACGATTATTCATCCTCTTCCAAGATAACTTGCGTAAGAATCTGCCAAACTCATTTCGAGGAATTGGCCATTCCCTTGTGATCAAATCACAAGATCATGCGACTCTACAACTTGTTGCACAAGTGTCACATCAATTATGGGACTATTTACCCATCAAATGAAGTCACGAAATAATCTGTTCCTGATGGCATTAGGCCGACTTGTCAGTCCTAGGGTTTCGAGTTTCATCTTTTTAGCGAGAGATTTCTTAGGAAAACCCTAGATCACTTCTCGCAAGTATGTCATACTGTCCCTACATTCCGTGAATGTGGGCAAGTATTTAGGGTATAGGAGTTTCAGTTTTTGGCAATACGTGTGACTAGGTACATGTCTTCACCGTGCTAACCCTAGTCAGTTCCTTGGGATACGTTGCATTGAATTAACCCTTTTTTAAACGAGTACTCCGCGGGTTTAGGTGTTTAGGATTATGCCAATTTAACCTATCTATTTTTTAACATAATTACGCTATCATTTCCATAACCACATGACTTATTATCTAAGCGTAAGTTGATTTTCAAACCCTAACTCTTCGGTTTAAGATCAAGCATAGGTTGGGTTATAGCCTAATTCTAATTAATCATTCTATAACATGCGAACAAGATTCATGCTAAAACATGCAAGCTTTTACTAATAATTATGCAGTTGAAAAACGATATTTATACCAATTGACTAGAGTTATGCAACTTAAGAATCATTTCATGCCTTGCAATTTCCTATGGATTTTTTTTAGCACTTCCCATAATGACTCATTGCGAAGAAGATATGTCCTAATAATGCAACGTGTAATTTATACTCCCATGCCTAAACAGAGTGCACTATCTTAATTCCGTTTTGTAAATATGGACATTAATCTAAGTTCAATTCATTGAAATGCACAAAAGCTACTTGATGGAAATGCATATCAATCTTCTGCTCACTTTAAAATACTAATGGCCGAACTCTTTCGTCGTGAACTAAATCTTTCAAAATTAACCAAAATATTTAAGGCGAAAAATAATTCATCCTATCTCCAAAAATCATCCACGCACGATTGAATTATAACAACGTAAAATAAAAATTAGGAAGGAAAACCTGGACTTGTGGTGAGATGTCCACGTGGATGCTAGGAGACGATCCTCCTGCGGTTGCGCCTTGGGCTTTCTTAGGAGCCATCGCGAATGTGGCCTTTCTGTCTTGGATACGGCTTTGCGAAACTCCCTTTGTAATTCACACGTCCCTTATGAATGTTTTTTCCTTCCTTTCGTAAAAGCTCCAGTGTGAATTGAATACACGGACAGTGGTTTAGCCCTCGGGCGAATTGGGAGATTGAAGGAAATCCAAAGGGACAAGCTTCATGAGCCTTTTTAAAGGCCTCGGATAGGACCCACAAAAATGGGGTATTAAACTAGACTTTTAACATATTGGAAAAAAGGGGGCAAAAGGGTATAAAAATTCCTTAAAAGGGATATCTCCGTGGAGGGGAAAAGAAACCCACGGAAAAAGGTTTAAATCCCGGGAAGGGGGGGTAGAAAAACCTTTTTAGTGCAAGGCTTATCAAGCCACGGGAAGGGGGCTTTTCTTGAATCCCCAGGGGTAGTTTTTAGGATGCTCTAGGTGGGTAAAAAGGGGGAAAAGGGGGAAAAAAGAAGGGGTGTAGAAGACCCTTAAGAGTGGATTTTGTATGGGGCACAAAGGGTATGAAAGAGGCACATGAAGGGGCTTTGGATTCCTGGGGCAGGGGGTGTTTTAGCAAGCCCATATGAACCAGGGCTAGGGGGGAAAAGAAAAGGGTATGAAAGGGGGCTTAGGAAGCCCCCTTGGAAGCTTCCAATAGCTCCAGAGAGCTTTTGCACGTGGAAAGCTTACGTGGAGGAGAGGAAAAAGAAAATGATTTTTGGGCAACAACGGCGCGATTCCCACGGTGGCATCAGCAGTCTCTCCCTCCTTCACGACTGCCTAGCATCTCCACTCATCCTCTCCCTCTCACGGTAGCAGTAGCATCTTCTCTTGCTCCACGGCCAACCTATCTCTAGCTATATCCCATGGCATTTATATAGGTGAGGGGAGGGGGATTCTCCCTCCACTCTCGTGGCATCACGCATGCCTTCGGCCCCCTCCATGAGCTCCAATGTGGTGCTCTGTCATCACGCCTCCCCTAGCTCTCGACAAGTCATCGTGCCTCCCCTAGCTCTCGACAAGTCATCGCGCCTCCCCTTTCAAGCTCCAGCAAGGAGCTTAGTGGTTCTTGCTAAACCCTTCTCCTCCGTGAGGAGAGAGGGATTATTTTAAAAAAAATTGCTATTATCTAGCTTAAGAGGAGATTCATATGCGGGAATATTACATTCTCTCCCCCTTGGAGGAATCGAGATGTCCTCATCTCGAGACAAACTGGGGATATTGACGGTTGAGAGTGCTTTCATCTATCCAAGTAGCATTCTCTTCGGGATAATCTTTCCACTGGACGAGGCATTCTCTCAAGGTTCTGGATCTTAGTTGTCTCTCCCTAACATCTAAGATCCTGTCAGGCCTTAGTTCAAGGACTCCTTGACTAGGCATTACAACTTATTGGTCATCAAGTACATGGTTAGGATTAGGTACATACTTCTTCAATAGGCTGATATGAAATCCATTATGAACCTTTAGGTTCTCAGGGAGTTGCAGTCTATAAGCATTAGGTCCGAGGCACTTAAGGATCTTGTATGGTCCACAATACCTTGGACTTAGCTTTTTGCAATCTCCTAAGGATAGAGAACTCTTCTTTAGACGTACGCAAATGAAGACCATATCTCCTTCCTCGAAGATTCTATCTTGACGCTTCAAATCCGCGTATGCCTTTTGTCTATCCTTGGCGGCTTGGATGTCCTGTCTTATTGACTTTATTTGATCATCCATCTCTTCCAACATCTGCCTTGAAGCTTCAACCCTCAAGGTTGGATTTGAGAAGTTTAGTGGACTTCGACAGTCATGACCATACAGTGCTTGGAAAGGGGTCATTTGAATGCTTTGTTGATAAGAAGCATTGTAGGCAAATTCCACCAAAGGTAAGTATTGAATCCACCTTTTTGGTTCACGACTACAGTATGCCCTAAGCATATCCTCGATGACTTGATTGACTCGCTCTGTTTGGCCATCCGTTTGGGGATGGTAAGCTGTGCTAAAATAGAGTTGAGTCTCAATGGCTTCAAAGATGGCTCTCCACAAGTGTGATGTGAAGAGAGAATCACAATCACTAACGATTCTTCTTGGTAGCCCATGTAGCTTGAATATCTCCTTGATAAATAATCTTGCAATGTCTGAGGCTTTATAGTTTGTCTTTACTGGAATAAGGTGTGCAACTTTAGTAAGCATGTCAACCACAACCATGATGGAGTTGTATCCCCCCTGAACTTGGGGTAGGCCAACAACAAAATCCATACTGATGAATTCCCATTTCATTTGGGGAATGTCAAGCGGTTGCAATTTTCCTGGCATCTTGACATGTTCGGCTTTGATACGTTGACAAGACAAATACTCGGTGATATATTTGAGAAGGTCACTTTTAAGCCTCTCCCAATGGTAGCTTTTCCTAACTTCATTGAGAGTCTTGGCATAGCCAGAATGTCCTGAGAAAGGGGAATCATGAGCTTCCCACAATATCTTCTACTTAATTGACTAGCTTGTCGGTATACACAGCCTCATTCTATAGTAGTCAAGTCCACTATTGATAGAGAATTCATGATACTTAGCCTGCATTTTTGGTCCTGATCCTTGATAGAGATCTCCCTTAGCATTGTTTGGTAGGCTGGATCATGGCATGCTTCCTCTCTAGCTAACTCAAGTATTGGGTTGTTTGGCATAGATACCTTTGTAGCTAGAGATCTAGCTGTTGATGGATTTTGCAAGATTAGAGAATTAAGGAATGCCTTGCAACTGAGTGCATCGGCAACTACATTTTCTTTTCCTGGTCGATACTTGATTTCAAAGTCATACTCCTCCAACACTTCAATCCATCGACATTGTCTCATGTTGAGCTCGTTCTGGGTAAATATCCACTTGAGACTCTTATGATTAGTCACTAAAGTAAACTTGTTACCCAACAAGTAGTGTCTCCAAAGCTTAAGAGCATGGATGACAGCTAACAATTCTAGATCATGGGTAGCATAATTCTTCTCATGACTCTTTAGCTTTCTTGAAGAGTATGCTACAGGATTACCTTCCTGCATGAGCACACATCCCAAGGCAAGTGCGCTAGCATCAGTTACTACCTCAAACTCCTTATTGAGGTCTGGAAGTTTTAGGATAGGTGCTAATACCAAACTTTCCTTCAGTCTATCAAAGCTGGTTTGTTCGGAAGTTGACCATGCAATGGATGTTTGCTTCTTCAGTAAGTCCGTCAGAGGTGCTGCAATCAAAGTATAGTTTTTGATGAAGACCCTGTACCATCCTATCAATCCAAGAAAGCTGTGTATTTCTTTGACAGTTGCTGGTATTGGCCATTCTAGCACATCCCTGACTTTGGCTGGGTCTACTGAGATTCCTTCCACTAATACGATGAATCCCAGATATTCAATCTAACGCTTAAAGAATGCACACTCCTTCATTTTAGCATACAGCTTATGTGACCTCATTGTCTCAAGGACAATCCGAAGTTGGGGTTCATGATCTTCTTCCTATTTAGAATAGACTAGAGTGTCATCGAAGAAGACGAGCACGAAATCATCAAGATATGACCTAAAGATATCCTACATTAACCTATTGAAGGTGGCAGGTGCATTCGTAAGCCCGAATGACATAACTAGTAACTCAAAGTGTCCATATCTTGTATTGAAGGCCGTCTTTGGGATATCTTCTTCATTGATCCTTATCTGACAGTAACCAGACCTGAGATCAATCTTGGAGAAGATCTTCGCACCCTGAAGACGATCAAGAAGCTCATCTATTCTAGGAATAGGGTACTTGTTCTTGACAGTTGATTGATTCAACCCTCTGTAATCAATACATAGTCGAAGTGTTCCATCTTTCTTTTTCTGGAATAGTACTGGAGCTCCCCATGGTGAACTGCTAGGATGGATGTAGCCCTGATCTAGCAGTTGCTTGAGTTGTTCCTTCAGCTCAATTGCTTCCGGTATAGACATCCTATAAGATCTCTTTGCAATTGGCGCAGCTCCTGGTACTAGCTTGATCTCATGATCCATTTCTCTTTGAGGCGGGAGTTCTGTCAACTCTTCAGGAAATATGTTTGCGTATTCCTTTAGCCAAAAAGGTCCTTCACTAGACTCTTGCTTCTGATCTAACTTGTTGAGCTTAATTAAGTAGACATGTAGTCCTTTTCTGACTCCCTTTATAATTCGAGATGCCTTGGCCAATTGAATTTTTGGACTTCCAGCCTCTCCTTGAGTTGTGACTAATTCCCTTTCAGAGTTTCGAAAGGAAACTTGGCCCTTTCCACAATGAATGTGGACAGCATTAGGCTTAAGCCAATCCATTCCGAGTAGACACTCATGGATACCTAAATTCATGACTCTAAATTTGACCGAAGTCGTCTTTCCTCCTAGAAAGAATTCCACCTTAGCAGTTTGCCTGGTACAAGTAACCTCACGACCATTTGCCAATTCCACAAGCAAGATAGGTGCTTCTACTGTGGCTATTCCTAGTCTTTTTGCACAAGCTGGTGAGATAAAGGAATGTGTACTGCCACAATCAATCAAGGTCTTGAAACTTTTACCTTGATAGTCCGACGGTGTCTAAATCATCCAGAACTGGCAATTCGGCCCTTTCTTGTGAAGAGCAGCATGGACTGTTGCCCTTTCAAACTCTGCTTCCATGGTCGGATCTTCTTCTTCTTCACACATTTGCCTATTGGCAACGCAGGCAGTTCTTCCTCTGCCTCGGGTAGCGCCTCCCTGGCCATGGCCAGTTCCTTGGAAAGGTGCTTGGCGATGTCCCCCTCCATTCTTGGGACATTGCCTCTTGAAATGACCGGGCTCGTTGCAGTGGAAACAGCAGAGATTTCGGCCATTGCTTTGAGTAGGAACAAAGTTGTTGACATTATTAGTTCTTGCTTTCTTTCTTTGTCCTTGATTCTGACCTTGAACTCTCTTCATCTGAGGCCTGAATGCTCCTCTTTTCGGGTCATTATAAGACCAAGTTTTGTTACCTCTTGGTCTAGCCTGCACCTCCTGAATTATAGGGGCAGCTCGAATGAGTGCGTCCTAGAGATCTGATGGGCGCATCGATTTGAGACGATATTCACTGGTGGGTTTAAACCAGCACAAAATTTTGACACTTGCTGTGTCATGTCCATCTGTGGTGCATACTTTAGAAGTGAGACAAATTTAGAGTAGTATGCGTCAAGAGTGGGCCCCAGCTATTTTAGCTCGTAGAACTCATTCATTTTCTGCGTGCGATATGCAGGTGGTAAGTATCTTCCTTGCACGGCTTTCTTCAGCTTCTCCCAGGTAACGGATCCTTCCGCGATACCTTGATCCCTACAGCATTGCTTCCACCAAAGCTTGGCTTCGCCGGTGAGCTTTAGCTTGGCAAGCATAGCCTAATTGGTGGGTGCAGTACCGGCTACTTCGAAGTAATCCTCCATGGATTCAATCCAAATTTCAGCATCTGTTTGAATGAACCTACCTCTCCCATCAAATTCGGGTGGCTTAATCTGCTTGAAAAGAAACTTCTTCTCCTGGATTACAGCAGTATTTGATGTAGGAGGCGAATTGGGATTCTGTACCTGGGGTTGTGCCTAGATAAAGGTTTCTTAACATTATTAATCAATAATCGTTACGATTTATATTTCATTTCGATTTCAACTATCATTCAAGCAATCTAACCACTTAGCTTTTATCAATTATCATGCACAAACAGACATTGATAAAAGGAAGTCTTATTGTATTTATATGGGCATAGCGCTTTCGGAATATAACATTTCTTGCGATGATAAGCCAACTGTTTACATTTAGTTTGGGGAGAATAATGTTGTATTACATTTATCTACAGGAACTGTATAATAGTATGGTTTCGGGTCATGGATTTTCACGAATCGGTAAATCATTGGAAGTTCAGGGTATCCTTTCCTTTGGAACCCATTCTTCTCATGGCGCCCCAACACTTTAATCCTGTCGGCGGGGATTACACGAGTCACTTCCTCATATACATATGAGTTCAATTCAACCCTCCGACCTCAAATATCTAAAGTTGAATTTACGTGAGCCTCCACAAAAATGAACAGCTTCACGACTTTCAGGTCTTCCAACTACTTGATCCTCTTTAGGTTGGTTTGTAGGTATGCAAACCGGTGGGCAGCTATATAGTAGATTCCTGAGGCACCCGTCCATCTTTGTTCCATGTACAAAGGCGATGGATTATAGATTCGCTCTAGGATGTTCATCATCTCAACCCTTTGTTGATAATTCAGGGAATGCATTGCAGTCATAAACATAACTCGGAACACTAAGAACTTGTTCCATGCTTCATAATTCTACAAGACAGCATTGAAAGTAAGGAAATGTTCGGAACATCAACATTTGCTTTACTTCATCTTATTAAGATTTCATAAAAACAAATCCTTTGTTGGTTGGCTCTGATACCAACTGTAACGTGTCCATTTGTTATCTTCAGGACACGTCTTAGCAGTCCATCGGAAGTGATGTCTAGAATGCTCCGCCCGGCGCTCCCATGGAATGTTACGGGGTTTGCGATCTAGGACTTTCCGCGCCTGCCACATAGCAGAAGTATTCCGGTCGTTCCCACTTAGGACCGACCTGAATTAGTGTTTTCCCTATTGGTCATTTCCTAACGGCAACTAGCGTCAAACCTGAGCAAACCACTTTACGCAGAAATGCCAAGTCCAAAGCGGATTCACGCTGCACTTGGTTCAAGGAGAATGGGAAACGAGAGAAATGCGAAGCTCAACCGTTCTGCCATAAGGCATAGTCCCATTCAATTCCCCTAAAAAAGCGTAAATCGGGATCATTTATAACTCTAGGTCAATGCTCTTATTGTTCGTGTTCTTTGAACGATCTTCCTGCTGTCCATCTTGATTGAGAAAAGTTCCCGGCCAACCGGGACCACCCATCCGTAGGACGGACCTATGGCCACATCCACTGCACTTTCCTCAAGTTGTTTTAGTTATTTAATTACCTAACACATTTAGTTGGACATGTATCAATCAGCTTCCTTAATTAGCCCATTAGGCACCGGTTCCTTCACGTAATCATAGCACATGACATAGAAAAGCAATGTCAAACAAGTTCTTTTTTAACAGGTTATCATATTTATCTTTGAAAGACATAATGTCCAGCCCGTAGGCTTATCCACAATCCACCCGAAGGCTATCTAGCAATCCACAGGGATCACTAATCCAAGATTCTGCCCGTAGACTAGTATGCGGGCCTCGAGATCCAATCTTTAGTCACGTTAGCCTCTTGTGCAGGGCCCAGAAGGCGAGGGATTTACAGCCAGAGCCCCCCCTGGCACCCAAGCGTCCTCCTGCTCCAAGTAGCGCTCAACGGAGAGACCTCTCGCGGCGGGTTTGGTTCACCTTCCCGGCACAGTTAACAATCCCCTTGATTAGGGTCATGCAAGCAATCAGGGGTAACTGAAGCTGCCTCTCCCTTCAGACCTTCATCCTGAAGCATTAGATATCCATTTATCCTTTAATTCTTTGATCAAACAAAGCAAAACGGTGCTCTTAAATCTATAACAAGCACAATCATTTCCATTGGTCGTTATTGTTGGCCAACCGCTAAGGAGCGAATCCTTCTTTCCAAATGCATCCAGCACTTGATCCGGGATCAATTGCGGTTTGGCAAGATCCTCTATATCCTGGTTTAGGGCGGACCCTATTAACCCGACTTGATAAATACCTTAAGTTCATATGTTATTCCAATTTATTGGTTGGTCTTTTGCTTCTAAGCAATTATCTTCACCCCCAAAAAATACTATATTAGGATTATTATTCATCCTCTTCCAAGATAACTTGCGTAAGAATCTGCCAATCTCATTTCGAGGAATTGGCCATTCCCTTGTGATCAAATCACAAGATCATGCGACTCTACAACTTGTTGCACAAGTGTCACATCAATTATGGGACTATTTACCCATCAAATGAAGTCACGAAATAATCTGTTCCTGATGGCATTAGGCCGACTTGTCAGTCCTAGGGTTTCGAGTTTCATCTTTTTAGCGAGAGATTTCTTAGGAAAACCCTAGATCACTTCTCGCAAGTATGTCCTACTGTCCCTACATTCCGTGAATGTGGGCAAGTATTTAGGGTATAGGAGTTTCAGTTTTTGGCAATACATGCGACTAGGTAAATGTCTTCACCGTGCTAACCCTAGTCAGTTCCTTGGGATACGTTGCATTGAATTAACCCTTTTTTAAACGAGTACTCCGCGGGTTTAGGTGTTTAGGATTATGCCAATTTAACATATCTATTTTTTAACATAATTACGCTATCATTTCCATGACCACATGACTTATTATCTAAGCGTAAGTTGATTTTCAAACCCTAACTCTTCGGTTTAAGATCAAGCATAGGTTGGGTTATAGCCTAATTCCAATTAATCATTCTATAACATGTGAATAAGATTCATGCTAAAACATGCAAGCTTTTACTAATAATTATGCAGTTGAAAAATGATATTTATACCAATTGACTAGAGTTATGCAACTTAAGAATCATTTCATGCCTTGCAATTTCCTATGGATTTTTTTTAGCACTTCCCATAATGACTCATTGCGAAGAAGATATGTCCTAATAATGCAACGTGTAATTTATACTCCCATGCCTAAACGGAGTGCACTATCTTAATTCCGTTTTGTAAATATGGACATTAATCTAAGTTCAATTCATTGAAATGCACAAAAGCTACTTGCTGGAAATGCATATCAATCTTCTGCTCACTTTAAAATACTAATGGCCGAACTCTTTCGTCGTGAGCTAAATCTTTCAAAATTAACCAAAATATTTAAGGCGAAAAATAATTCATCCTATCTCCAAAAATCATCCACGCACGATTGAATTATAACAACGTAAAATAAAAATTAGGAAGGAAAACCTGGACTTGTGGTGAGATGTCCACGTGGATGCTAGGAGACGATCCTCCTGCGGTTGCGCCTTGGGCTTTCTTAGAAGCCATCGCGAATGTGGCCTTTCCGTCTTGGATACGGCTTTGCGAAACTCCCTTTGTAATTCACACGTCCCTTATGAATGTTTTTTCCTTCCTTTCGTAAAAGCTCCAGTGTGAATTGAATACACGGACAGTGGTTTAGCCCTCGGGCGAATTGGGAGATTGAAGGAAATCCAAAGGGACAAGCTTCATGAGCCTTTTTAAAGGCCTCGGATAGGACCCACAAAAATGGGGTATTGAACTAGACTTTTAACATATTGGAAAAAAGGGGGCAAAAGGGTATAAAAATTCCTTAAAAGGGATATCTCCGTGGAGGGGAAAAGAAACCCACGGAAAAAGGTTTAAATCCCGGGAAGGGGGGGTAGAAAAACCTTTTTAGTGCAAGGCTTATCAAGCCACGGGAAGGGGGCTTTTCTTGAATCCCAAGGGGTAGTTTTTAGGATGCTCTAGGTGGGTAAAAAGGGGGAAAAAGGGGGAAAAAAGAAGGGGTGTAGAAGACTCTTAAGAGTGGATTTTGTATGGGGGACAAAGGGTATGAAAGAGGCACATGAAGGGGCTTTGGATTCCTGAGGCAGGGGGTGTTTTAGCAAGCCCATATGAACCAGGGCTAGGGAGGAAAGAAATGGGTATGAAAGGGGGCTTTATAAGCCCCCTTGGAAGCTTCTAGAAGCTCCAGAGAGCTTCTGCACGTGGAAAGCTTACGTGGAGGAGAGGAAAAAGAAAATGATTTCTGGGCGGCAGCGGCGCGATTCCCACGGTGGCGTCAGCAGTCTCTCCCTCCTTCACGACTGCCTAGCGTCTCCACTCCTCCTCTCCCTCTCACGGAAGTGGCAGCGCCTTCTCTTGCTCCACGGCCAGCCTGTCTCTGGCTATATCCCATGGCATTTATATAGGTGAGGGGAGGGGGATTCTCCCTCCACTCTCGTGGCATCATGCATGCCTTCGGCCCCATCCATGAGCTCCAACGTGGTGCTCTGTCATCACGCCTCCCCTAGCTCTCGACAGGTCATCGTGCCTCCCCTAGCTCTCGATAGGTCATCAAGCCTCCCCTTTCAAGCTCCAGCAAAGGAGCTTAGTGGTTCTTGCTAAACCCTTCTCCTCCAGCACGATAGTCGGTTGGAGGAGAGAGGGATTATTTTAAAAAAAATTGCTATTATCTAACTTAAGAGGAGATTCGTATGCGGGAATATTACACAATCCATCCTTGTCTTGTAGGTTTCCAACCATCAACTTGTTCCATCGACTATTTAACCCTTCCAACTACCACCACATCATTACCAACCCCTCACACCCTATCCACTATTGTTGCCATTTGCTTCTTGTCAATAACCATCCTAGTGCTTCCAAATAGTTGTGTTTACTGTATAGTGACCACATCAACATCAACCCACACCTCATTAGCTATCCCCCAGTTTTCCACTACTAGCGGTGATCAAATGCTTCCATTTCTATGTTGTCACACTACCGCATTCACTAAACACAGTCAAAGCTGCTGCATTTTAGTTTCCAACCTACCATCCTTCCATTTTTCAGCATCATCTTAGCTCTAACTAATGGTTACAAATCTTGGAATCCATCTCCAATAGACATCACACTCTGACTCCTTCCATTGCTCTACCTTTGAGCATCTTATACACTCTTTCTTTCATCTAAAATATTAACTCATTTAGAGTCCTCTTTCTTCTCTATTTGTCTTGTAATCAGTTGAGCATTATAGCAAGAATGTCCTCATACAATGAGATGGGATCTAAGAATGTTTGCTTTCTAGTTTTGGTGATTTGTGAATCTTCTATCAATTAACTAATAAAAGATTGGTGACCCACGTTTCCAATATAGTAGTAGATGGGTATTTCATTTCCCTCTCTTTGTGTGTGTGTCATAGGAATGCAAGAGGTATTTGATGTAAATTATTCTCCACACAAGCCCATTTTTAGAGGCTATGTATTGGATAGAGACACGGGTGTTGAGATTTTCAACACATATATTTCTATGATTGGAACACAAATCAAGTAGTATCTCATCTTCCATTAGGATGAAATAGAAGTTGATGGCTAGCAATTGCAAGTGGGTTGTCTAGGGGTGGTGTTTTATGGGTTAGTCAACTTCTTCAAGAATGCACTTGGATTGTTGGCATGCAGGAGGCAACAATTGATCATCCCTCTATGAAGATATGCTATTTACATCTTTCAATTTGTAAACATTGTTATTTATGCTACATGTGCCATCATATATGTGTTAAATTTTCATGGTTTAAGAGACATTATATTGTGTCACATGTGCAATGCTAGTAATGTTGGCCACATAAGCAACACCTGCAAATTTTGGTTCCCATTTTGCAAAATTCCATAATCTCTTGTAGAGAATGGACTAAGTGTTTTTGTCCTTGTGGCCCTTCTTTCTATATTGACAATAAAAAATCCTTAGATTGGGATACTTTCAAATGTTAGGATAAACTTGCAACCACCTTGAGTTGTTCCTTGTTTATGTTTGATGATTTTGTCATTTTTTTCTTTTGTATTTGTTATTTTGATATCTGAGCAACATCTTTGGGATGAGAACATTTTTTCTATCACTCTTGAGTTAATGGTTTGTTAAACACTTATGGCTCCTCTAGTGGATTGGATTAGGCTATTGTATTTTGATAGGTGTAGATCTCAATGTCTCCTTATAGACAAGCATTGCTTTTTGATTTTTGATGATCTAGTTTTAAACCCTCAAATTAATTGGTTTGTGGCTTAGATTTACATTTTAGTCTACATATCTTATTTCTTTACTTTGGATGTAGCTTTAGCCGTAGTCAAATGATACACTTGTGTATGTGTTTTAGGTAATCAAATCCATTGATTCCCTACACAGTAACTGTAAGAATGCAACAAGGCTTTGTAGACTCAACAAGGCCTTCATCTAACTTGTTCTTAATACCTATAGTTTAAATCTCTTGATCTCTTAATATAAGTCAATTACATGTGGGTATATTGATGTCCTTCAATGAGACAAATAGCCTCCTTGATCAATCTCTTTGATCTTTAAGGACAATTGTATCCTAGTTGTGTGCTCCCTTTTGGAATATATGAAGGTTCATCTATTTATATGTTTAGTACCAATCATTTCTATGTTGTTCTCTTGAATAGGCAATTTGATTCTACACTACATGCATTCATTTCTACCTTTTATCAATTCTATGTATTCATCTCTACCTTCTATAGATGCATAGAACCAACAACAAAAAGAAAGAAACTAATATTTTATAGCATACTTTGAAAAAATATTAAATCATTAAAAGATAAAAAAAGCTCAACTGAGAGAGATTGAGAGAGAGAGAGAGAGAGAGAGAGAGAGATAAGCTCTCATGCACTAGCAACACGTGTGTCCCCAATCCTTTCTTCACCACATGAGAAGAAGGAAGAGAGAGTCTGAATGAGGAATTGTATGGAGGGTGATTGAGTGTGTGATTGAGGGAGTGAAGCAAGAATGAAAGACGTTGGAACCCAAACAATTTTTGAACCATAGTGTCTGCTTATGTGATGCAAATAACACAAATATCACTTAAGCGACTCTTTTCCATTTGTAAGTATCACAAAAAATGTCACAAATGATGTGATTTGTGTGTCAAGAAATTTTTATCCTGTACTCCTAGACAATCCATGTAATCTAAATATCGCCTTGATGAGATTCGTAAAATATTAAAGGATTTATAAGTAGTCTTGATCAGAATCAAGTAAGCAACTTTGGTCAATCTTTCTATCTACAACTACCATGATAAAGTTGTATCCACTAGGAACAGTAGGTAACTTGACTATAATGTCTATGCTATTAGGTCACATACTACAATACATCCCCTTTCATTCATGGCTATTATAACGGCTCTTATGAACAATGTTAAGGGTCTTTGCATGATCGAGATGTCCAACTGTTTGGCTATCATGAGCTTCCCACAAAAATTTGACCTTAATATACTTCCTGATTGGAATAGAAAGGTTGTCTTGGTAATAGCGGCACCCATTACTTGTACGATAATCATTTATCTTGGCTTGTTAGTTGTCTAAGCTTCTTCCTTGGAGCAATTTTTCCATGAATATTTTTTACTATTTATTGTGAGCAATGGCTTGGCATACAAGTTATAGGATATGGTTGTCAGATATGGACACAGCCCTTAAATTTTGCACTTTGACAATTCTAGAAAGGAATGCTTTTTTGCCTAGATGAAGATCCATTTAAGGCTCTTGTGGTATGTCACAAGATTGAGCTTCCTTCCTAGTAAATAATGTCTCCACAACTCGATGAATAATTATAGTAGTTCCAAGTCGTGTTTGCGGTTGGATTTATAGCAATTCAGCTTTCAAGAAGTATAAGCCATGTCTTTCTTCTTGTACCAAGAGTTTTCCAATCACAAGCCTATTGGCATTGATGATCACTTCAAATTATTGGTTGAAGTCAATGAGTTTTAGTAATAGGGCTATGATCACACATTCCTTGAGTTTATTGAAGTTCTCAGTGTGCTCAAATATCCATATCATTTGAGTGTTCATATGTAAAAGATTAGTCAGGGTGCTACTATATGGGAATAATGATTGATAAAGATTCAACACCATCTCATTAGGCCTGAAGATCCTTAGATTTACTTGACTTTCTTTTTGTAACTAGCCAACCTAGTGTATCCTTGGGTCAATTGATATTCTTTCTACAAAGACAACATACCTCAAGTATTTGATTCTATCAATGCAAAATGTGTACTTTCTCTTCTTAGCATAGAGCTGGTTTTGGTGAATGGCTTGAAGCACAATCTTCAAGTGAACCTAATGATCTTCCAAAGATATGGAACATACTAGCATATCATCAAAGAATACTAGCACAAAGTCATCAAGATATGGGAAACATATATTTTACATTAATTGATGAAGAATTGTCAAGGCATTAGTCAATCTAAATGGCATCATTGAAAGCTCATAATGTCCATATCTAGTGTTAAAAGCCATCTTTAGAAAAAGGATTAGTACCTCCATAATCAATTCATGATTTTGAAATACTTATCCATATAAGTTTTTGGTGCCTAGGTGAAAGAGCATTGAAATATGGATTCCTTGTTCTCAATGATCACATGACTAGTTCATCGCTTGGCTTCTTCTCCTAGGATATAGTCCTCTTTTTCTAGCTATTCTATCATACAGTTTACTTAGGCTCCAATCACTCTTCCTTGTCTTTGGCCTTTTCATTTTCTCTACCGCTTTTGCTAGCTAATTTGGAATAAGATTCTAAGTACCGTTCGAGTAGTCTACCTTTAGGTGTCTAATCTTTTCACATGGGTAGCACTACTTATTACCTACACCTCTTGGGTCTTGGATAATTGCATTGGCTTGACATCCATTAGTCTTGGCATTGTTCATTTGTCCATACCAGTTTGAATAATTCCTTCCATAATTATTGCTCATGGTACGATTCCTCTAATTATTCTTGGCAATCTCCTAAGCTATAGGTTTGGCTCGTATGAAGGAAGCCCATCGTCCATTAGTCTTGGCATTGTTCATTTAGCCATCTCAATTTGGATAATTCCTTCCATAATTATTGCTCATGGTATGATTCCTCTAACTATTCTTGGCAATCTCCTTAGCGATAGGTTTGGCTCCTATGAAGGCACCTTCAAGAATCTAGATCTGATCACCTCAAGATGGGTGTCTAGAGGAGAATTCAATTCTTAACATAATATTCAAATCTATTGAGTTTCTATCATTGGTGGCACATACTTTTAGAGGCCTATAAATTTTGAGTAGTAGCATTTTAAGGTCAAATTCTTTAATGGACATTGTAAATCATCTTGATGGATTCAAAAGAAAGGGGGCAAGTATCATATCTCGATAGCTTCCTTGATTTGTTCCCAAGTTTGGGAAGCTTTAGTTATCCCACTATCTCAATATCATTGTTCCACCATAGTTTGGTTTCATTGGTAAGATAAAGACATGCAATCATCAATTGATTCACAATAGTGGTCTCAGTAGCATCAAAATAATCATCCATGCATGTGAGCTAAGCTTCCCTATTATGTTCCACCTTGGATCCTTCTTCATTATACTTTGGTAGTGGGATCTACCTCAAAAGGAATTTCTTTTCTTGGAGCTCATTATAAGCATTATCTATTCTCATATATTGGCAATATTGGTTAATACACAAGTCAATGTTTTAGAAACTTGGTCACTTATGAGTTCAAAACATTTCTCTTTGACTAGTATTTGACAGCAAAAAAAAAAGACGTTATTATATCAAAGGAGGATTGATATATCCAAATACAATTGATTTCTAATCATAAACTTCAAGTAATGGCACTAATATAAAAGTAGGAGGTTTTTTCATTATCTCTACAGCCTTATAAGCTTCTAGTGGAGGAGGGTTTTCTCTAATGGCATATCCATTCCAAGAATATCTCTCATGCACCAATTTATGATCAAGGGATAAGACTAAGGTGATTTGATCATAAACTAATGGCATATCCATTCCGAGGATAGTGCAAGATTAAAAGATTCTCAAGCATCAATCTTATACTTTCTCAAAATTCTATATTTAAGGTTTGCAAATAGTCTAGTACATTAACTTGAATCCCACAAATTGAGAATGAGCATGCTTAGCATCCTTCAAGACCATAATACATCCATTAGAAATAAAATTCCAAAGAAATATTTATTCATTTGGAACAACTATAGAGTTCAACAATATATAGCTTCAAGTCCTTTGGTCACAAAAGTAGGGAAACTAATCTGTCTCCAAGAATCTATAATGATTCAAAAGATTGGGATACTTAGAGAGTTCATAGTCCTCGGACTTAGCTCTTCCTACAAGAGAATTTTGATTAGAAGGAATGACAATAGTGTATTGATCGTAGATCCATTTATTCCTTGTTACAATTTTCCCACTTGCATATTTTTCTTTGTCACTTTAAAGATCATTGCACATGTAAAGTCCAATTAGCTTAAGTTTTAAGAGCCATTTTAGTAACTTAAGGTGGATTTTCAAGTCCATGGGGAGGCTCGCATAAGGCTTAGCCCTTCCCCAAGTCACAATCTAGCCATAGGTTTTCCTTGGACTAAGGTAGGTCCAAATGCACCTTTTCTCTAGGATACTCATAGCATTCTCTCAAAATTCTGGTACAAGTGATTGATAAGTTGTTGCATGCACAATTTTCAAGATAAATCATATACAATGGACTTCATCACTTACATGTCAAAATAATCCGATCAATTAGCATAGTCTCATCTCACAAGTTATTCACAAGAATATTACGAATTCTCTTTATTAATGCAATTGTGGCATACAACATTGTCAGCTCAAGAGTCAATGAACAAGTTATTCAAGCATCATTTCAAAAATCTTTTCTCTATAAAAATCTTCAAGATTTATATCCTTATAAGTCGGTGACTTCTTTTAGTGTGGCAAATAACATATTTCTTGTGCACTTCAAGATATCCCTAATATCCAATCCCAAAATAGTGTTCCTCAAAACAATGGCCACCCATTCTTTTGGTGCTATCTAAGCCATTTGTCTCAATAGGCCCATAATGCCTCAAGTACTATTTCATTGTCAATACAAAGTAACTAATCCTTATATAAAGCATATAGAAAAACCATGATGATTATCTCTAATATATATGCCCCAACACACTCTTTATAGCTCATACTAGAGTATGCAATTTTGAT
Source organism: Lygodium microphyllum (assembly GCF_053477565.2). NCBI lineage: Eukaryota > Viridiplantae > Streptophyta > Polypodiopsida > Schizaeales > Lygodiaceae > Lygodium > Lygodium microphyllum. Next base: position 120,825,676 of record NC_141147.1, read on the forward strand.
TTGCATAAATTCCATGTATTTCCAACTATGCGGCCAAAAGTCAAGTATATATCATCCCCCTCAAGCATGTAAAACATCTTAAGGAATAAATATCTTGTCCATAACCTCAATGTATCTTCTTGCTATGAATAGTTATCTGAGCTCTGTAGCACAACTCAATACATTAGAGGGAAAAGTTTTGATGTCCATAGGAAAGTAATATCACAAGTTCAATTCAAACAGATATTATTATCTTGATTAAGTTCCTTTCATATGTTGATTCACCTAACTTTAACCATTGGTCAAGTACCATGTGTGAGATGCCTCCTCTACAATCCAAATAAGTTCTCTAGTAGTCAATCAAAACCTCTAAGTCCATATGCAATACTATTGAGAGTCTCCCCTCAAGAAATGGTAGGCTTGCATGGAAATCTGGTTCTACTTCACAGGAGAAGCATGGGATGATCACCCTTAATAGTAGTCTAATGCCTACCTAAGAGGGGTCACTTCGCAACCAATCAAAGATGAGAGTATGCTAACATTGCACTCAATTTGTATAGAGTGGAGCTATCATTTAAACTTCCACAGCCATTAGGACCAATACATCTCAAATTGCATTTTATTCCCCTAGAGCAGTATTATGTTGGTTCTATCCAACCAAAAATTAGGAGGCTATATTCCAACAACTCAAACTCATGTTAAGAAACTTACCCGACTTAATTGGATACACCCAATCATCATAGATGCTCAGTCATCATTGGGATGAAAATCTCCCACTTTTCTTGATGGGATTGTTTTAGTTATCTAACTAGCAAGGCATTATGTGCACACCAAAAAGTAACTTCCTTTTATTATATTGTTACACAATGTTTATTAATACATCTTTAAACACATGAAAAAACACTCAAAAATAATAATATATTAATCAAAATAGTTTGTACAAAACCATAACTCTACAAGAGTAATCAAAGCCACCTTGCCTAGGATGAGACCTTCCAATCCCATAAGGTTAGGTTGTATATTATCGCACTTCTCCTAGAGTCATGGGAGATTTGTGAGCTTGGAGCCCAACTAATCTCTCTTGCATCTTGAATCCATCTTACATCAAAAGAAAACTTCTCACTTTGAAATTTTTCCTAACATGCATTCTAGTCAAAAACATACAATCACCTATCATTCCTCATAAAAGTATAGGACCCTCATCATGCAAGATGAGCATCTCCATCATCCCACAAGATACTCAAGTCTCACTTGTATGGGGATCCCAACAGTCCTTATCAATATATCGTATTTTATGTCCAATTGTTACAAGCACAATTTAGAGGTAAGCTAATCTCAAGCATAATCAAAATCAAAATTGAGTAATTTAATATCAAGCATAATCAAAACCAAAAGCAACCATACCACAAACAAAAAACATTATCTATTTATTGACAAACCGTGATGTGCATGAATCTACCCTTTGCTTTTTATTCCTATTTTTCAATCCTAAGTAAACAAAGTGACTCTAAAGTTGGTTTTTTTTGTGGTTTTTGACTATTAAGTTTCACTTTTTATCGATTAATGTGCACATCACTATCACTATTTCAAATGGAAATTTTGAGGAATTAAAAATTATAGTTTAACATAATAATAATAATAATCAATTTAACCCAATTTGGTTGTCATGGTTACGCCAATTATCATTAAGTGGAATCACCATAATTGAATTAATGCACAACCACTGCAACTTCGGATTATGGGGATCCCACAACTTCCTCAAGTCACACTTCAACTTCAAGATACACCTCAACTTCAGCCATGGGTTTGTCATTGATGGGTTTACACATAATTTCTCTATGTCGCTTCAAGGCCGTAGGAACTAGACTTTGGGACCCCTCTTATACACGCGCAAGAAAACAACCTCCAAACATCATTTTGTTATTGAACATGGTAGAGCAAGTCTCCAACAATTTTCTTGAATATTCATGGATCAACTCAATATCGTTTGGTGTCCCCATGATCTCCAATAGCTCTCTCATAGAAATATGATAGGTATTTGGCCTTATTCAACGTGTGTGTGTGTGCGTGTGCGCGCGCTCGCGCCTAAAGAGGAGAGTTTAGATAGACAAAGGAGGACAGAGCACAACATGCTTTCTCTATTTTTACATACTTTTCCTTCCAAAAAATGTAAGAATTATTTGATTTTTGCTTTATTAGTCATGCACCTCTAAAAATCAATTATTTTTCACCCTTCCCTTCTCTCTCCAAACAAAAATTAGAGTTTCTTTTTGTTGAGATTCAGCAATCACACTCACTAAACAGCCTCTTTGTATGGAGCTTCAGGGCCAAGGACATGCAGGCTAACCTATCCCATATGCACAGTGGTGCCTACTACAGTTTCCTACTTTCCTATAAAGCATTGTACTTGCTTCCTTTTCTTAATGCAATGATAGTACTCTTTTCTTTTTAGTGAAGTGTCAGTGTCATTGACCACATACACAAGATTGTGTTTATGAGTCCAAGTCTCAATCTTGGAACCTAATTCACTTGTGTAACAAACAGTGTCTTTGTCTTCTCCATCATGAGTCCACACTTCTCCTTCCATCCACCATAACTCACTGCCATGCTCTAGATCCTGCATCTTTCACATGGTATCAAAGTGCAGTTGAGCATGGCTTAGCATGTTTCAGGTCCTCTCTCTGCTCTCTTAGTTTCTCACAATCTCTATCCAGCTCAGCTCAAGTGTTTGACTTCATCTCCAACTCCATTTTCACTCTCTACCCCTTGGTAGCCATAGTCAACCTGCAAACTACCTCTGTTGGAGGAGCTGGATCTCCACTTACAGGGCATATCTTCACTTTCTTCCTTCTGAGAAATTGTCCCTCACTTCAAGGCGCTTCATCCCAACACCTCAATCCATAACATTGGTGACCTGTAACTCCAGCATTGCGAAAATTCATTGTCGTTGTCCAGATTGCGCTGCTGCTGATTCGTACGTCGAATTCCGTCTGCACACGTCGCGATGCTGATGAAGATCATAGGGCTTTGATAGGCCTTGGAAAGAGCTACATTTCCATTAAAAAAGTTTTGGAAATGATCAACCATAGCTCCTGCAATCTGCAAAAAACCAGGCCCCTATTTGAAACCCTAAACTGTCAGCCATAGCCAGTTTCACCAAAGCTCAAAAATCTCATCATTTTTTTCTCTCCTACCACCTGGAGAAACCCACTACCACTCTGATCTACTGTTCCAGCACCAAATCAAGGAGGGGAAGGACCTGAGAAGATTGAAGAACGACCGAACAAGAAGAATCAAGCTCAACATCAACACTGACATAGTGTGTTTTCACACTGTCATTAACTGTGTCTCTTGACACATTGCAATCTGCTCTTCTACTGATAAAATCTAAGAATTCTGGTATTGATTTGCTGCTGATCTTGCAACCTCAACATGGGAAAAGACTCTCCAAATGCTCGATTCAAAGGAGTCGGGTTCCACACTTGGCAAACCTGCATCAAGCTTATCCTGATGAAGAAGGGTCTTTGGGCCATCACAAATGGCAAAGAGAAGAAGCCTCGAGATGCGGACCGTGCAGTTACTTAGCAGAAGAATGATGACAAGGCACAAGCCATCATCAAACTGGAATTGGACGACAGCTACATCCATCATGTGGATGCCTGTGACACGTCCCATGACACTTGGGATAAATTGGATACCCTATTTGGTGCACAGTCAAAGTCGTCTAAGTATGGTCTATTAATTGAATTTTTCCGACTTGATATGAAGCCTCATACATCCCTGGCATCCCATCTGAACTACATGGAAAGCCTGCTTCCTCAACTTGCAAGAATAAAGCTAAAAATGGATGAAGATGTTTGTATTGGTGTCTTGTTAAAAAGTTTGCCTCCTGCTTATGATAATGTATCAACCACTCTAACCAACATGCCTGATCCTCAACTTGTTGATATTAAAGCCTCTCTGCTAGAGGAAGAAAAGAAACTTAAAAGCAAAGAAGAGCCCAGCACTTCAAAGGATGAACAAATGTTATATGTAAACAACAGATACAAAGGTAAAAAGGAACCGCTCTTCTGTGACTTCTGCAAAAGGACTGGACACACTGAGAAGTTCTGTCATGCTAGAAAGAGGTTTCAAAAATCCTATCTTGCAGCTGTGAAAGAAGAAGAAGACCATGGACCAAAAGATGAAGAAGAAGATGAAGATGAAGACCACCAGGATCGAAAGGACAAGACTCATCAGTCCTTCTACTCTCATTACTCTGATAGACTATTTTAAAAGCCTTGTATTTCCTTGCCGTAATGCTTCTTGCCATAAGCTTTGTAAACTCCTCATGTAACTTAGCATTACAGTCCCTGTACACTTTGTGAGGCCCCTGTTACAACCTCTAGATGTCCATCATGTTTTGGTGCCCACACTTAGCCTTTTCTACGACACCCTCTGGTGTCTACCATGTTTGTGGTGTGCCCACACTTTGCAGGTGGTTCTCATTACAGCCTCTACACACTTTGTGCCTTTCTAGTTGTGATTGAGGAGGGGTGTTGAGATTCAGCAATCACACTCACTAAACAGCCTCTTTGTATGGAGCTTCAGGGCCAAGGACATGCAGGCTAACCTATCCCATATGCACATTGGTGCCTACTGCAGTTTCCTACTTTCCTATAAAGCATTGTACTTGCTTCCTTTTCTTAATGCAATGATAGTACTCTTTTCTTTTCAGTGAAGTGTCAGTGTCATTGACCACATACACAAGATTGTGCTTATGAGTCCAAGTCTCAATCTTGGAACCTAATTCACTTGTATAACAAACAGTGTCTTTGTCTTCTCCATCATGAGTCCACACTTCTCCTTCCATCCACCATAACTCACTACCATGCTCTAGATCCCGCATCTTTCACACTTTTGCCCCACTATTTTTCTCTTATTCCACCTAATATTTTATTCTACGAAAAGTGCATTCTCATAAGTTCCTTACAAGGTTAGTCTAATGCACTCTTGGTATCAAATTGATGTACCATAAAATCATGGAGTGAGTAATTTTACAACACACACACACACACACATCTACATAAATGGTTTTACTTCATTTTAATGTTAAACATCTCGTTTAATTTTTTGAATTTTTCCTTACTTTAAATTTGCAATATTGAAACATATCTAATTGTAAGCATCTTTCAAGAACAACATTTGTATGTGGTATACACCAAGTGTTTTGATATTTTAGCTTCCTTATAAACCATGGTTTTAGCTTCTCAATAGACCACTCCCCAATGTGCACAATTGGTTCTCTTTGAACTTGAGAAAATATTCCATCTATAGGTATCACATGCGCATTAAAACCTCAAAATCTCATTTAGATCACTAGCTAATTTATTGTCATACATTAGTTCTCATATAAGTCCAATAGCAACTTGCTAGAAGCACCAATATCATTGTCAACTCTTCACATGGCAAAATCAAGACAATTGGATGCTTTGACAAGGCCAATGCCTCTATTCTTGGTGTCACTAAGTTGCATCAACCCATTCACAAGGATGGTTAGAGCACATTTACATCAAGTTGCTCCTTTTATCTAATACTCACACTTCGTGGCCTCATTTTCTTCCTAAAACAATATCAATATCACTAAGTTGTTACCTCAATTTTGAAGTCATGATAAATCATCTTGGACTAGTGCCTCTATAACTTCTACTTCTACAATTCGCGCCTCCCCATTAAGCTAATACAAATCCTTTGAAATGTTTGCATCAAAAATGCCCTCAATAAGATCCTTTTAACAACTATACATCCTAGATAGTTGTTTAAAAATCCATTTGGATAGGACTTTAATGTTTATTGTGGGCCTTCCATCTAAATGTGCTTGAGCCTAAGCTTGAAGCTTCTGTTATGTGTGCCCGCGTGTGCGTGTGCATGTGCATGTGGAGAGAGAGAGAGAGAGCTTGATCTTGAATCCTATGCTCCAAAGCTTTGTGCATGCTCTCAAGGTAGAATGGGAAAGAGATGGAGATGGAGATGGAGCTAAAACTTGTGCACAATTGAGAGAGAGAGAAAGAGAGAGCAAGAGAGAGAATCTTGCAACCACAACTTTTGCAATGGTCGTCATCAACAAATATCACCTTTCAATTACTTTAAAGGTTTTGAGAGAACTAGTTCTTTCAATATGTTTGAAAATGTTCTTTGTATCCTTTGAATTTCATTATGGCATTGGTTCATACATCTTAATACATGGGCATCCAAAGCGACACTCATGTTTTGACCCAATTCATATATAAACAATATTACATGTGCTACAACAAGTTGATTTTGAGGTGTTGGATGTCATTACTAGATGAAACCATATCCTTATTGTCTCTTGCATCCAAAGTGGCAACTACAATGGCATCGATAGAGCAACAAAAGGTACGCATGCCATGCTTCAGATCCATGAGGTCTCTAGGTGGTAAGTTTGGCGAGGTTTCCAATAGTCTCTGAATAATCTCACAAGCATGCATGTGCACAAAATATCAAGAGCTACCACCAATTTTTTTTAAGTCCTTTCGAGAACCATTAACATTCGAGACAACTTCACCTTCTACATGTTCTCCTTACCCTTACTAGGCCCAACCCTGGTCAAATTTGTGCCTTGTTTGTTCCAATGAACATGTATACCTCTCTACCAAAACTCTTGCCACCCTCTACCATTCTTAGTCATCAATCTCTAAAGCATTCCCTAGATTTCTTATAAATTTAGCAAGAACCGTGGAAAGGAGAGAAGCCCAACTTCATATCCCCAAATACCTCCACAAGCCACTCGCTCATACACTTTTATGTACAGGAGTGTTTCTTCAAGACAAACTTGTAAACCATAGCAAGTCATAAGATTTCTTGTATCCGACCATAATACTTCCATGAATTCAATGCCTCTCAACTAAAACACCCACCAATGTTACTGACCTTTGCCAACAAACCTAAACTAGTGAAGGGAAGCTTTTGCATGGTATGTGCTGTAGAGCTGGCTCTCAAAACTCATCCTCTCTGAAGTAATCAAGCTGGAGTAGCACTATCATTCCTAGGCAACAAAAATGCTTCAAAAGCCTTCACAATTTTTTTGCAACTATCTACAAGACTTGTTCTCTTCCCTTTGGTGTACAGTCTAAGATACATATGGAAAAGACTTCTCCAACATCTCTGTATCTGAATTGTAACCTTGACAACAAAATCCATATCGAGGGTATGTTGCACCTTCTACCCACTATCAAACCTGTGGAACTCACATGTAAGCTTCTCACAGAGGCACTTGCCAACAGAAGAGCCTGCATTATTGCACCATGTAGCAACTACACCAATTATAGAACATTTAATTATCTGACATATCTCTGGTGAGTGCAAAATTGTATACCAATACAGGCAAATGATGAAAACATGAGGAAAAGAGAGAGATATGTTGCCAATGCTAATACCACATGTTGGCACAGGTGTCATGCACACACTCATATGGGTGCCCACACCCACAGAAGGACTTCTAGGTTGAAAACCTTATCTAAGGACATCCTTTCAAGATAAGAGAGCTTTATGCATGTTATACACTGTTGAAACTCGTGTCTAAAGATGTCCTATCACGATGAGTATTCTTAATATATGTTCATACAGTTAAACCTCACAAGACTACAGATTCTCTCTTCGAAAACAGAGACAATTTACCATGAAGAAAGCAGACAGACAAGGAAAGCAGTCACTTGAATGTAACAAAAAAATCAGAACCCACTCCATCATGGATTCTCACACAGCTACCACAGGAATACTCACTTATAAGTTCCTACGCTGATACATCCCTTGTATCTTTGCAAACCATTGAAGAATTCCCTTTGCACTAGTCACATGGCTTTCATCATATCCACAAGGACAAAGTACTGTGACAAATAATGAAAGCACAAAAATAACCTGCTCTTCCTATTGTTAAATGTGGCACCCTGCTCACCATGAAATATCCTGATAATATTTGTGGTATACCTGTCATAACAATGAAGTTGACATGTACACTGCATAGCACGCATTTTTCCAAGAACCATGTGCGCATGCAAGCTCTTTCCAAAGTATGGCCAACAGGCAGGTTGTGAGGGAAATTTGTGCTGAATCACATGCTTGTTTTATTCAATCTCAAAATGAACAACCTAGTATAATGTACACATATGTACAGGGAATTCAAAACAGGTGAAACTCCACTACTAGTGTATTGAAAAGCTCATGTGTAGAGCCTCAGCCTTGATGTTATAGATACCCGACAAATAGGACAAACTGATAAATCGTTTCCACAGTCTTCACATGTCTGCACATGTCAAAATGAACTGCAATAAATAATCAAAGTACTAGAAAGAAACACACTGTTGATGCAGAGTTTTGAAGATTAAGCAGAACCTGATGACCACAATTGAAAGCCATATTCCTTGGATTAACCCAGCAAACTGGGCAACTCTGCCCAAAAGAAAAACACCAAATTAGTCAGCCAGTGTACTACACGCTATGGACAGCTACAGAGTTGACTGTGCTATACAAACCTGAAATTTTATTCAGCATATATTTGATTAATAGCTTATCAAAACAGAAGAATGTGATTACCTGAGAATCACCACCACCAGGCCCTGATGAGCTGGTAGATTGATAATAGTCATTCCGACTGCTTGAGTTTGAATATGTGAATTGTGCATTATCATGCAGTAACACTTCACGCGGTGGTCCTAAAGGTTCCAGCAATCTTACTCTCTCTGTATGACGGCTACAGAAGACCATGAAAAGTAAGCAGGCTTTCAAACAGAAGCTTCTAAGGAGACTTCATTAACTGTTCCATAAGAAACTTTTTACTATTGACTCTTACTTGAGAAGACTTAGATGAAGTGCAGCTTTGAACTGGCTCGGTATCTCCATTAATGCTGCAAGTGCAAATGCAGCTTCTTTCTGAGCTGCAGGGATGTTTCTTGACATGATCTCTGTAAAATTTACAAACTGAAATGCGCACATTCAAAACAAAGCCATGTTTTTGATTCAGCAACTTCACAGAACTGTAGTTGCAAAATGCTTCATCATGGTAAATGTTTCATTCAGATATTACATGTAAAGTACCCAACCTGAAAGTTATCAAATGCACGATCTGGAATGTTGTCATCAAATTCCTTCATCATATCCCACGGGCCATCACCGACTCCCACGAGCACAATGGAGAGCGGATATTCACTGCATTTATGTTGGAAAAATATGCAAAGTCAGCTAACACCAGCTGATAGTGGAAGTGCAAAATTTGCAGCGCAAGGCAAATGCTTTAGCAGTGCACACCTTGCAGTGACAATAGCATCAATTGTATTTTGCTCTTGTGGGCTTAATCTCCCCAAGCCAGTGTCAACACTTCTAGTCACCTGACAGGCCAGCCACAAAGTTGCTTCTGAATTGCTAACTACCAAGACAAGCCACTTACTTCAAAAAGCCAAATTTTCATACCTGTCCATCTGCTATTATCAGTAACACATGGTATTGGCATCCACTTTCAGCAACAATATCAATAGCAGATTCTATGATGGGAGCAAAAGATGTGGGCCCTATGAATTTTAAATGTCAAAAGAATCAATGAACGTCATTAGCAACCAAAAATAATACTATGACTTGACAGTTGCATAAGGTTTAATATGGACACTTAAAACTATGCATTACAAATAGTGAATAGGCAACTGCCATAGAAGGGATAACATCTTAACTCAGACAGAGCATACCAGCCAAGCGCAAATGAGGAACAATCTGTTTGTATCGTGCAAGAGCCTGTTCAAACCCTTGACAAGGTTGCTGGTCTGGGTAAAAGCTGAAAATGTTGCGATCATGTGTTGTCACTGCAAAAAGCCCCACTCCACCATTTATTACCTCAACGAACTTACATTACACAATAAGAGGGTAGCCCTGACTGATGCTAGACGGAAAAGAACTGGTGTACCATCTCCAAAGCCAAAGCAAGGTATTAAATTGTCATCATCAAAAGGTGAGAGTGTTCTGCCAATAATAGATATCGCCTGCTCATAAGGATTCTGAATATTGGGAACCATAGCATGTAGGCTTCTTCCATTGAAAGACTTTTTTCCTATAGGCATCACCAGAGCATGTACAATTCAGAATCATGACTGATGATGACAATTTACATGAACAACAGATAATAGATTACCCGTCCATTCATTGCTCTTGGTAAAGTCAACACCTACAATCAGATTTGATGATTCAAGGCCAGCTGCTCTCAGAGCATGTGTCACCTGTTTGCAAATTGAAGATGCTTGTTACTTTTGAAATGGTCAAGATTATTGCAAAGATATAATAGGTAGCTCTTGGGTTTTAACTAAACCCATGGACAGCAAGAATTTCAAACTCACAAACCTGTTCAAGACTGTTGTACTCGTCATCAATGCGTGAAAACTGCCTATTAAAGCTTTTTGTAACTTGTGGAGAGTCTCGATGAGTCCATTCCTGGGATGAAAATGAAACTGAGCGAGAAATTCTGGAGCCCATCAGAAATCTGTTATCCAATTCTCAGCGTGTTATGTATTGCCAATCGCATCTACATTTTAGACAATGGAAAAGCCAAAAGATCTGTGAGCTTAGGAGATAGCCTCATCTGATGCATCTGTGGGCTGAATTACCTAAGCCACAAAACAGAGGCAACAAAAAGTGTATCATACATGAAATTTGGCAGCACAACTATCAAAGCAAGGCGTTCATTCGTATCTCCACCCAAATGGTCATGTCCCATAAGTAGCCAAGCCAACACCTAATAGAATGTGGGAGCTCTCTCATCACTACAATAGTACCATGTCTCTTTCCCATTAAAAGTATTGGGTCAAAGTCCAACAAAACATTAATCTAGGAGTCCCAGCTGTATTTGGCTACTCACCAACAAGACCAGAAACCAATCCAGCTATAGTTTTATGCTTCTTGCCTACTGATCCTTGTTACCATCTGCATGACTTTTAGACTTACATTCTAAGTATTTGCATGCTATGTGTACCTCTTGTTCACAAACTCAGCATTTTTTTGCATCATACAATGCCTTCCTTTCAACAGCTTTCTTGGCACTAGCAAATGTCCTTTTGCCTTGTCTACACTTTCAAAAGAACAATTTAGACTAATTTTCAACTTGTTGACCCTTTTTTAAGGGTTTACACTTGTTGCCCAAGAATTCATATTGCTGCCCTCGTTTTCAGCATTGTCTCTTGAAGCATTTTTGTTGCCTTTAAAGCCATTGGGAAGAGCAAACTTATTTAAAATGCACCCATGTTGCCAATGCCTTGCATTGCATCAAGAGGGTTGTCCACCACTAAAGTGCATTCCCTTTCAGAAAAGTGGCTACCTTGTGCACTTTCAAATGCTTGGATTTCAAAAAATTTGCCCCAAAATAGGTTACATTAAATTTTTGAATGAAAGTCAAAGCCTTCAATCCATCCTGCACAATATTAAAGGTTTCAAATTTGATTGCTGCCCCACCTCTGAAGTCTTTAACTTTACCAAAGATGTCAAGTTATCATACACTAGCGGTTGCAAAAATGGTGGCCCCTGTCAAAAGATGACGTACCAGAAGGACAGTAGGGTTGGCGAGGAGGAACACGGAGTGAACTCGGCAAACATGGAGAAGAGGAGAAGAGAGAAGAAACTCTGATGAATGGAATAATGAAGTTCCGAATCATGGAGTGAATGTGATACAAGGGAACAAGGGTGCCGTAGCACAAGGAAGATGATGAAGACAACCACGAACCACGAACCGCAGTATCCTCCTCAAGGGGTGTGAGGGTAGTGGGAGAGGCTGGAGAGAAGAGGTGACGGACTGAATGAATCAACCGTGAGGAATGAATGAGAGAGTGGCCTATAAATAGGCGTAGTCAGTCCAGGATGGCGCCTCTTTTTTGGGCTGGAAACCCTAAATGCAAAACACAAAAACGCTAACTGCGGGTGAAGGGTTTCTCAACACCCCCTCTCAAGCCCAAAAAGGGAAACGAGAAAAGTGAGGTGGAGATGCAATGCTACATGTTGAAGAATGCTTATGCAGCAGGTGTCACTTGGACAGTGTCCCTCGTGGGGAAATTGTTCTCTTGCCCAAGCGCCCTAGTACAAAGATGATGAAATCATGCAATGCATAGGAGGTAGAGGATCCCTAAGATCCAAGATTTCCACCTGAAAGGGAACCAGCAGTAAAGGACAATAGACAGAGTGAACTGGAGAACCCGAAACTCAACCTCGGGAGAGAAGCCACTAGCTCCATGCATCCATGCTGGAAGGAATACGAAGGCCTCATCACCAAGTCGCGGTTGAACCTCCGAGGTCCCGATCTAGGTGGTACCTGAAGATCCTGGGTATCAGTAGAAGAGATGACTGGTCGAAGACAGCCACCCCAAGAAAGTAGAGGATGGGTGAAGAAGAACATGTGGAGTAGGTTCCCCCTCTGAGGTGGGAGGTGGAGGGCCCCCCGCAAAAGTCGAAGAAGAAGTAGATGCTCCCTTTGAGGGCAAAGAAATAACATCCCCCTTTGAAGTAGACATGGAATCCAAAAACTCATGGATCACGGACTCCGAAGTGTCTAATGACGAAGGAAGTGCCGTTGGTCGTGCTGAAGAAGGTATCTGGGGTGCCGAAGAGCTCCCAGAGGTAGTCCCTCAAACCTGAGTAATCAAGGGTGGGGAAGGGTGGGGCTCAGAATGAGCAAGAGGTGGGCAACAGTCGCTGTCTCTCAGTGGAGCAGACAAGGTAGCCAAATAAGAGGAAGGTGTCGAGCAACCATTGTCTCTCAAAGGAGCGGACTGACGAGGAGACGGTATTAAACAATCACCGTCTCTCGATGGAGCGGACTGCAGAGCCGTAGGTCGTGAAAGCCAGTACCTGAAAATAAGTGGGAGAAGATTGCCGCTGGCATTACGACGATCTCCATGAGGTCGTAGCGGCAATCGATCCTCCATGTGCTCGAAAAGGACTTAGTGCGCATCGGATGCGTCTTATTGCCTTGAGCATAGTACTCTGATAGCCGATGCAGAACAATCTTTGTGGCCCAAAAAGGAGAGGTGGCACAAGGAGTGCCTGGTGGAAGACGCATATACTCCAGGGAGGTGGGGAGCAAGGTCGAAGTTGACAATCTTCGGTGGGATGCCCATTCGTGCCATAGTAGGAACACCCAGTAGATGGGCAATCTATTGGGGGAGACGCCATGGTACCTGTGTGCCTTGCTGAAGAAGGAAGAGGTCAACCAGCATGAACCACGAACTGCAATGTCCGCCTCAAGGGGTGTAAGGACAGTGTGAAGCACGAACCGCAATGTCCGCCTCAAGGGGTAGGAGGGTAGTGGAAGGGCTGGAAGTGAGCTGCCAATGGGAGGAAGATGCGACCAGTAGTAAGAGGTTGCAATCAGTAGTAAAACCCATGTGAGGAGAGAAAAAGACTAAAAACGGAGGAAAAAACAGCAGCAACAGTCAATATGCTAAAATCAGCTCCGGACAGTGTGTAATAGGCTAGAAACAAGCATCGTACCGTTGTAGACAGCAATGGCCAGCTTGGACCGCGATGTCCTTTATGTTTGGGATGTGGACAGCAAGCTGAAATATTTGAAATCTGCAAAAACGATATTGTTTTTTGAATGGAGAGTGATCAGCAATAGTCGTTCTGCTGTAAATAGCTGCAAACTGCGGGTGGAAGGTTGGAAATAGGCGCCAGACTGTAGACGACAGCAAGGGACAGCTGAGACTGCGATGTCCTTCGCGAAAGGGGTGTGGGCAACAAGCTGAAAACACCTGAAACCTGCCAAAACGAGATTTTGATGCAACGGAAGAAGAAGAGAAGTGGATGCCGAACCCGCCACTGGCCTTTGCCTTCACTTGAGTGGAGGATCTTTGCCACTGTTTGAGCAGAACCAGCTTTGATACCATGTCAAAAGATAACGTACCAGCGAGACGGTATGGTTGGCAGGGAGGAACACAAAGTGAACTCGGCAAACATGGAGAAGAGAAGAAACTCTGATGAATGGAATAATGAAGTTCCGAATCATGGAGTGAATGTGATACAAGGGAACAAGGGTGCCGTAGCACAAGGAAGATGATGAAGACAACCATGAACCACGAACCGCAATGTCCTCCTGAAGGGGTGTGAGGGTAGTGGAGAGGCTAGAGAGGCTAGAGAGAAGAGGTGATGGACTGAATGAATCAGCCGTGAGGAATGAATGAGAGAGTGGCCTATAAATAGGCACAGTCAGTCTAGGATGGCGCCCCTTTTTGGGGGCTGGAAACCCTAAACACAAAACGCAGAAACGCGAAAACTTAAACTGCGGGTGAAGGGTTTCTCAACAGCCCCCATTATGCCATTGTTGTATTTCCTAAAATATTATATGCCCAATAGGGCCTTCCAATTGACCAAACACTCCAATTTGCATTCTAGACTGCATGCCAATGTTACCATACATGCCACAATGCATTTTGGGTTGTAGTGCCCCATGGCAACTCCCTTGAACACCTAGCATAGAAGATGAAAATCAGCTGAATTTTGTTGTTGAGCTAAAAATGCATTTATGAATTGATTAGCTCTTTAAAAAAGTCCCAACACATGTAAATTACCAAACTTTCATTAAAAAGAAACACATTCCTAGAGAGTGTTTGTGTCCCATAAGCCAAACCCTAATTTGGAAGGATCCACTCATGTATAAATAGACATGTTGTCCACCAGTCAACCCACCTTGTCTGACATATTGTTGCCACCCTATCTATTCTGTCCCTGGACATCCGGATGGGTGCTAGTAGCATTGGTCACAATGACATGTATAGAACCAGCCTTCCTACCATGGAGGGGTGCTAAAAACCTGATTATAACTTAATTACACAAGCAATAACTAATGAAATGATGGCACACAAACATTTACCAATCAATCTTGGACATTGGATACCCTATTGACCCCCAAATTAGCACCCCTTTCAATATTTCTTTATCTTTAATTGCAATTTAATTTGAATACAACGGGATTCCTTCAATCCCCTTTGCAATCCAAAGGCCGCTTGCTATCTATAATGACCAGCAAGTCTTCAAATTGATTTGCCCCTTGATTTGCATGGGCAATTGGCCTTCACCAACTCCTTGGGAAATGAAATTTGCCCCAATTTGGAATGTTGTCTAGTCCCTCACTTGAATCTTATGGAGAATTAATTCTCAACCCTAAAAATTCAAGTCTCGAGGCTTCAACCTCTTGGCACCCTTCCTAAGGTTGCCGTAAAACCCTAATTTCTACTCTGAACTAGGGTTTAAAGCAAAGAAAAATACAATTTCTCAACCTCCAGAGATTAGAATGCTAAGATCTTCACATCAAGGCTAGGAAATGGCTACAGAATGAGAGAGAGTGCTGATTAGAGAGAAAATTCAGACTTCCATCACAGGAAAATGGAAGAAATCAGCTGCTGCCTTGTTAGACAGCCACGATAACTGTCACCTACCATTGTAGTCTCTTTAGAGCATGTCACCAGCTTCCAAAGGATCTCTTACTGGCTGGAAATGGCTTGTCAACTATGGTAGTAGCTATGGCATGTCAAGATTGTGGGAGAGAAGGAAGGAGTCTCACTTGTAGCTTTCTTGCTTGCACAATGGGGAAATACACACACAGGTGGAGGCTGAAAACAATTTTCCTCTTCTTAGTTGTGTAAGCCAAAAGAACTCAAGCACAAAAGAAATAGAAGAACCCTATATATGGGTCTCAAACCAAACTCAACTAACTAAGGTGGCATACTAAATGAGCCACTAACTAGAGTAGATAAAGATAGCTGTCATCTAGCTATTATTCATGGGCGGTGTACCAACCGCATCTGCAGCTAACAAGTCGGTGACATAAATGCACAACGGTCACCCTGGCATATCACGAGTGGAGCTCGATATCTCAACACTCTCCCTCGAGCTCAATCCTAATTCCTGCACACCAAGCAGGTCTCTGAACTTGCGCAACTTCTCTGCGCCCAATGCCTTCGTGAATATGTCAACTACCTGATCCTCTGTGCTGACATAAACTAGATTAATAAGACCTAGTAAAACCCTCTCCCGCACATAGTGATAATGCACCTCAATGTGCTTTGTTCTAGCATGATAGACTGGGTTATTTTCCAAGTGTATACTGCTCATATTGTCACAATAAATGACAATTGGCCCATCTGTAGGCTGATGCATATCATAAAGTAGCTTATGCAACCAAGCTATCTCACATGCAGCCATTGCTGCACCCCTGTACTCAGCCTCTGTGCTCAACAAGGCAACTGTAGACTGTTTCTTGCTGCTCCAAGTGATTGTAGCACTCCCAAAAGAAAACACACATCCACTGGTAGATCGTCTATCAGAAATACTACCAACCCAATCAGCATCAGTGTATCCATGCAACTGTATCTGAACCCCAGTCTCATAAAATAGTCCATACTGCAATGTGGACTTCACATACCTGAGTAAGCGTCTAGCCGTATCCAAATGCGGTTTCCTTGGAGCCTGCATAAACTGACTTACCAATCCAACAGCATAGCTCAAATCTCGCCTGGTAATAGTCATATAAATCAAACTTCCTACTATGCGTCTGTACATAGTAGGGTCTTCGAGAAGCTCAGCTGCATCTGCGCTCAGCTTCACATTCTGCTCCAAAGGAACTGAAATAGGCTTAAAGCCTGTCATCCCATATTTGGACAGCATGTCCAATCCATACTGCCTCTGCAAGAGTCGTATCCCACTTGGTGATCTAATCACCTCAATGCCCAAGAAATAACGCAGCTCTCCCAAATCCTTCATCTCAAACTTCTGCTTCAATAGCATTTTCACATGAATGATATCTTCATCACTATCACCTGTGATAATCAAATCATCAACATAAATAACAAGCAGCATAATACATTTCTCTGTTTTTCTCACATAAAGTGAGAAATCTGCCTTGGAAATCTGAAAGCCAATAGTGACAAGATACTGTCATATCTTGTCAGACCATGCTCTAGGTACTTGCTTCAAGCCATACAAGGCTTTCTTCAACCTGCAAACAAACTCAAGATGAACAGCATTCACATAACCTGGTGGCTGCTCCATATAGACCTCTTCTTGCAAATCACCATGCAAGAAGGCATTCTTTACATCCATCTGATGTAAAGACCATCCCTTTGATGCAGCCATAGCAATGACTACTCTTACGGTTGCCATCCTTGCAACCGGACTAAATGTTTCTTCATAATCAATGCCATATGTTTGTGCATACCCCTTGACTACTAATCTTGCCTTGTATCTATTCACAGAACCATCTGCATTGTGCTTCACCTTATAAACCCACTTACAACCAATTGCATTATTATCTTTAGACAAAGGTACAAATTACCATGTAGCATTTGCTTCCAAGGCATCCATTTCTTCATCCATGGCTTTCTCCCATTTTTCTTTTTCCATGGCTTGCTCAAAAGAAGTGGGTTTTAGTTCCTGTATCACTTTGACCATATAGACATAGTGAATGGCTGTAAATCCATCATATTTCAGCCTATCCACAGGATACCTAGCTCTGGTAGACCTGCGCAAAGTAGGTTCACTCCCAGGTGCTCTCAAAACATCCCTGGTCTTCCTTACTCCAAGTGTAACAATAGAAAAAAGTCCCAACTCATCATCAATGCTCTGTTCTGAGCCACTGGATTCACCATCCACATAAGAGTGACCTGCATTCACATCAAACATGGGCCGATCTACCTTCTCTTTTCCTTTTCATGAAACCTGCATACCACTATCTGCATTGTTTTGAGGAGATTCTCCTGATCTCAATCTACCTGTCCACGGCGAAGAATGTGAACCACTGCTAGAGGACACTCCAGATCCACTGATATTTTGTGACTGTTGCTGTGAATTCTCTGCAGCATTACCATTTTGTGCATCTACATCATCAATCACATTTACTGGTTTATACCAGCTACTCATCTCATCAAAAACAACACCTCTGCTCACTGTAAACTTACGAGTAGAAGGGTTATAGCATCTATACCCTTTCTGCTGCAGAGAGTAACCAATAAAGATACACTTCTCAGCTTTTGGATCCAACTTGGATCTCAACTCATCTGGCACATGAACATAGGCAATACAACCAAAAATCTTCAAATGAGAAATATCTGGTTTCCTACCAGTATACCTCTCCTCTGGAGTCATCCCATGTATTGCTGCAGTGGGAGTCCTGTTCATTATGTAGACTGCTGTAGCAACTGCTTCAGCCCAGTAAAAATCTGGCAAGTCTTTTTCGTTGAGCATGGCACAAGATACCTCTCCGATATACCTGTTTTTTCTTTCTGCAATTTCATTTTGTTGTGGGGTATGACTGCATGAATATTACTGCTTTATGCCATGCTCCTGCAGGAACCTTGCAAACTCATTTGAGAGATACTCACCCCCTCCATCTGACCTAAGGCATTTTATTTGCAGACTTGTTTTTTTTTCAACTATAGCTTTAAGAGTTTTGAAATGCCCAAACACTTCACTTTTCTTTTTCATAAAATACACCAAACTTTTCTGCTATAGTCATCAATAAAAGTGACAAAATAATGATAGCCTCCAATAGATACAGCTTTAGTAGTCCACACATCAGAGTGGATTAATTCCAATGGCATCTTACTCTCTTGAACATGTCTAGGAAATGGTTTCCTTGCATATTTTCCAAATTGACAAACTTCACATACCTTATGTATTTTTGCAACCTTGAATTTAGGCAATCCTACAACAATATTTTGGGCTTACATTGATTTAAGTCGCTGTACATTAACATGACCAATGCGTTTATGCCAGATATCAATATCTACAACTACACCGGTCCCATGTGCAAACATTGCTGCACTCAATTCAAGCATGTCTGCTTCCAACGTAAACATTCTGCCTTTCTTCTTTTCTTTTGCTATCAAGCGACCTTTATTTTTCATATCCTCAACAAAGCATCCATGAGAATTAAATCTGACCTGCAAGCCCTGCTCAACCATTTGACCAACAGAAACCAGGTTCTTGGTGATATTAGGGACATGAAATACATCCGACAGGTATTTCTTTTTTCCATCCTGCATAGACAAAGAAATTTTTCCAATCTGCACAATAGGATGTGCAGTATCATCACCAGTCTCCACAAATCCTGGTTTTTCCATTTTCCTTGCATCATGCATCCATTCTACATAACCTGTCATGTGGTTTAATGCACCTGAGTCAACATACCACATATTGTTGCTTTCTTCTGCACTTGTCACAGAATTGGTCATGTGCTGCATCATAAACAAATGCTCATTTCTGTCATCACCCTGACTACTAGAAGATGCTCATTTCTTTTGAAGTTCCTCTTGAAGAAGATGCACCACCATCTCTGCTCCTTAGAAATTAGAAGAGCCATCAACTCCTCAAAATCAGGAAATCTTTCACGGACGGAAATGGATGTTCAGAACTGTGCATAATCCTTTCCTAGACCATTCAAGGTCACACAAACTAAAATCATCTTCCACTGGAGACCCAATGGAAGCAAGTGCATCTGCAATCTTCTTCACCTTCATGTGGTAGTCATTGATGCTCATACTGTCTCTTTGCACATTGTGCAACTCTTACTTGAGCTGCATTTTCATGGCTTGTGTATTTGTGCTATATATTTTTTACAAAGTATCCCATGCCTCCTTTGGCGTACTTGCATCCTGAATATGCACAATCATAGAGTCTAAAATACTGATAGACAACCAGTACATAACTTTTCTGGCTCTCTCATGCCATCCTTTAAATACCTGCATTTGTTGTTGATTGGGAACATCAGGAAGAACTGGTTTTTCTTCGTTTCCTACAACGAATTCCCAATATCCTTTTCCTATAAGGAAATTCCTCATTCTAAACTTCAATGCTTGAAAGTTGTTCTTGTCAAGGTTTTCAGTGACAATCTGTGAAAGTGAATCAGACGCCATTACAGAACACTACAAAGAATTCTGTCACTGCAAAAAACACAGCTTCAACCTCACAAGGGCAAATCTGCAAAACTGACAAAAGTGATATTTGACCACACAGTCACTTCCTAATGACGATTTTGCATCAACAGGCAACAAGGATGATTCTGTAACTCCCAATGTCTCTACACATAAGCATACGATGCAATTTCTACAGTAACTTTTCACCGACATGTAGAACAATGGTCACACAACAAAAAACAGTGCCTTTTCTTGAGTGCGTGCGGAAAATTTTCGCCTCCAAAACAGGCCCCGAAATGGCTTCAAATCAAAAAAACAAGGTAACCGAGGGTTAAAGCCTATTCCCGCAGCATATACTGCCCTCTTGCTTCACCGCGAAGGACGTCTCAATCTGAGACAATGCACTCTTGCACTTTCCGCCTGTGCTACCTACAGAGACTTGCTCCCAAACTCGAAAAATGAAAGCAACACTAGTCCTCTTACCAGAACGCCGCGAACTTGGTTTGCTTTCTTGAGCTCCTTACCACAAACCAAGCTCTGATACCATGTCAAGATTGTGGAAGAGAAGGAAGCAGTCTCACTTGTAACTTTTTTACTTGCACAATGGGAGAATACACACACAGGTGGAGGCTGAAAACAGTTTTCCTCTTCTTAGTTGTGTAAGCCAAAAGATCTCTAGTACAAAGAAATAGAAGAACCCTATATATGGGTCTCAAACCAAACTCAACTAACTAAGGTGGTATACTAACTGAACCACGAACTAGAGTAGATAAGAATAGCTATCATCTAGCTATTATTCATGGGCGGTGTATCAACCACATCTGCAGCTAACAAGTCGGTGACATAAATGCACAACGGCCACCCTGGCATATCACGAGTGGAGCTCGATATCTCAACATGGCAGCCTTCTCTCTATCTCTCTCAGCTTGCACAAGACTGGAATAAATCTCTCTCTTCCCCCCAGCCTCAAAAACGTCTTTTCCACTTGTATGGGCAAGTTTTTCCAAGTGGCAACCTTCCAATCCCATTTTCTAGCACTATCTGCATTATTAAATTAATTTTCAGTCATGAAATTTTGAAAATTATTTTAATAAATATTTTAATGACCAAAAAATCAATTTGACTAACCAACAATTAAATTAGCTAGGCCAATTCATCTCCCAAGTGTTCCCAAGTCTTTAGCTCCTAATTTGACATTAAGTACCATTAAATGCCAAATCCCTAGTATCACCAACTAACATTTATGGCTAATAAAATGTCTTAGGCCAATTTCTGAAACCAGATACCACCTAGTATCTGTGCAGCATTACTTAAGACAACTTTTGCCTTTGACATCCACTAAATTCCTTGAGTCTTTGGCTAGTAAATTTGAAATAATCTCAGTCACACTTCACAAGTGCAACTTATACTCAAACATTTGTTCAAAAACTAATCCAAATGTTAAGTAAAGCAAGTAAAATTTCACATCCTCATGACAACCCTGTTAGAGAGGATCACAGCCAGGCAGGTACAGCCAGGCAGGTGCAGTCCAGTCGGACTGCTGCAGTCGGACCTGCAGCAGTCGGACTGCCACGTGGCAGTCCGACTGCCTACAGCCATTTTATTCCAGGCTGCGCCCTATTTTGGCGCCCCGTTCTAGGTGATTTTTCGCATATTTATTGCTGACGTTTTCAGCAGTCTGGCCATTATTCTCTGTCGCAGATTACAGACCGGTGCCGTACAGATTTCTGTCTCTGTTCACAGATTTCAGACAGCAGACAGTGCAGACTGCAGCAGACTTCGAGGTGGACAGCAGGTCGCATCGTCGAGGTGGAGACACGCAGTCCAGCGCACTGCGCCCGTGTATATCTTTGTATTCAGCTTTCTTTATACAGCAGATCTTCAGTGTACACTGTCTCTTTCTCTCCCTTCTCTCTCTGCGTTCTCTCTCTCTCTCAGTCCTACGCTTCCGCACCGCTGCACTCTGACATGGTATCAGAGCAGTGTTTGAGGGCTGACTGAGCGCAGAATCAACCTGAAGAGGAGTTTCCATCGCGACACAAATTTGCGTTTTTTGCGTTTAAGGGCAGACAGGAGGGCTGCGCCTTGGAACAAGGCTGAAACGAGTGTGGGCGCACAGGAAAGGAGTACAGGTGGTGGATTTGCTGCTGTTTATTGCTGTTTGACGCGGAGAAAGTTTGAGTTTTCAACCTAAAAGTGCAGGTTTTGCTTTTTCATCTCCTCCGGCGGGTGAAGAAGCTTCGGGACGCGGAAGAGCCTTAGCAGGCTGAGTTTACCCAGTCAGAGGGGGCTGCTTTTGCGTTTGAGAAGGCATTGCAGCTGAAGATGTCTACAGAGATGGACTTGGAGTTCCAAGCGATTATGGACCGGAAGGTGCCTGTCCTACCGGCTCTTCCTACAGATCAGAAGCTCGACGGCGACAACTACCGCATTTGGCGCGTTATGATGTTGGCCATTCTGGAGTCCTATGATTTGGCGGAGTTGGTACAGGAAGATATTGACCGGCCTTCGGTAAGAGATGAGTCCAAACTCTCTTCCGATGCTCGTGCGGAGTTGGCCAGGGCCCAGTCTCATTGGGACAAACTGAATGCCAGGATTCGATCCTTTCTCTTTCTATCATGCACTACAGCCGTGATCGCTCACATCGAGCACTTGACGGTGGCTCGTGAGATATGGCTGGAGCTTGATCAAATGTACAATCGGATGACCCTGATGAAGAGGGTTTCTTTGGAGGTACAGATGCGGACCTTGTCCGTCAATAAGTCTTCTTCGCTAAGGGAACACATTAACAAGCTAAGGCAGCTACAGATGCACGTTCAGAATGCGGGGAAGCCGATCTCCTCCGAAGACATGGCGATCACACTGTTGTCCCAGTTGCCGCCAGGATTCGGTACATTTTACTCTTCCCTTATTGCTTCGGGGCGAGAGTCTACTCTTCGGTGGGAGGAGTTGGTTCCTATGGTCTTGGACCAAGAGGAACAGTTAAAGGGACAGAATGCTTCCAAGACGGAGGCGTTGACAGGTCAAGCCTCTCAGAAGAAGGGGAAGGACCAAAAGAAGAAGAAGGGGGATAACAAGTCCAAGAAGGACAAGGACAAGGACAAGGACAAAGACTCCACATGCCATATTTGTGGAAAGACTGGCCATTGGAAGAAGGATTGCCCTGACAAAGACTCGAAGGACACCAAGAAGAAGGAAACCAAGGATTCTGGAGCAGTGGCTGCACCCTCATCAGCTGCATTTCTACATTTAGTTGTCATTGAGGACGCTTCACCGAACCGAATGCTTCTGATGCTGCGATGGCGGCTCCCCAATCTCGAGAGTGGATTATTGATAGTGGTGCCTCACGGCACATGACTCCTTCATCAGATGGTGTTGCCCAGCTGCGACCTTCGCGTGGGCAGGTTCTCATTGGAGACAGCTCTTCAGTTTCTATTGCAGGTCGGGGTAAGATGCAGCTTATTCCGGATGGACGAGGTGGCACCCATACCTCAGAGGTTTTGCATGTACCAGGATTGGGGTACCATCTCCTTTCAGTCCATAAGATTTGCTCCCTTGGTCTTCTGGTGGAGTTTGACAGTTCTACAGTGCGAGTCCTTGATCGTGAATCGAGGAAGGTTCTATCATCTGGATATGAGGAGAACGGCATTTACAAACTGAAGTCTTCCACTGCCCTCTCCACTCTTCTTCTTACCTCACAGTCACAGTCTGAATTATGGCATGCTAGGTTTGGTCACCTGAACTATGACTATCTTCGGAAGGCGTCACAGGGACAGCTTGTTCGAGGGTTGCCGGATATAGTGGTGAGCCAGCAGCCATGTGTCTCCTGCATAAGGGGGAAGCAGCATAGGGATGCCATTCCCCACACCGCTTCGCGGCGGTCTACTTCACCGATGGAGTTAGTATCTACGGATCTATGTGGCCCTATGAGGAATGAGTCCCTGCGTGGGAGCTCGTACTTCATGCTGATCGTGGATGACTATAGCAGGATGACATGGGCCTACTTTTTGGCACTAAAGTCAGAAGCTTTCTCGCACTTCAAGGATTGGCTTCTCTTTGAGGAGAACCGATCAGACCGGAAGTTGAAGACCTTGCGATCCGACAAGGGAGGTGAATTTGTGTCTAATGAATTTGCTCGGTTTTGTGCAGATAGAGGAATTCACCAGGAGTTTGCCAATACCAATACTCCTCAAGAAAATGGTATTCTAGAACGGAAGAACCGCAGTGTGATCGAGATGGCGCGCACCATGATGGAGCACTGACAGACCCCTCAGGTTCTGTGGGCCGAGGCTGTGGCTACTGCAGTCCACATTCTTAATCGATCCCCTACTTCGGCCGTGGAAGGGATGACTCCATTTGAGGCTTATTTTGGGACGAAGCCAGATGTTTCTTACTTTCGGGTCTTTGGGTGTGATGCCTATGTTCACATTCCCAAGGCTCATCGTGACAAATTTGAAGCGGCTTCCCGAAAACATGTATTTGTTGGCTACAGCTCCCAGTCCCAAGGCTACCGACTGTATGATCCCGTCAAGCGGGATGTATATACTAGCCGTGATGTGCGGTTTGTGGAGGTTCCGGCTTCTTCAACGGGTGAGGAGCATCCCGTTCTTGGAGATCCAGGGGAGAGTTTGGCTCCTTCTACAGTTCCACTGGAGCCTGTGCCGTTTGATTATGATTCTGTTTCTGACACAGAGTCTACTGTTCCACCGGATCCTTCTGAGGAGTTACTACCGGTGGACATTCCAGAGTCTTCTACTGCTGGAGAACGACGAGGGGAGGTTCAGCCTCCTCCTCGCTGGGCCCGTGACACACTCCGTGATTCAGGGATCGAGGGGGTTCCTGAGGAGTGGGGACCGCAGGATGGTCCGCGGCGGTCACGGAGGCACCAGGCGCATTCTTCGGAGCTTGTTTGCTCCAATTATTGTTTGATGTCCCGAGTTATGCAAGATCGAGAGCCCACCTCCGTGAAGGAGGCTTTACAGTCCACCCCATGGAAAAAAGCTATGGAAGCTGAGTTGGAGGCTATTGAGAGGAATGGCACTTGGTCACTTGTGCCACGCCCCCCGAAGAAGAAGGTGATTGGAGTCAAGTGGGTCTTTAAGACCAAATATCTCAGTGATGGTACTTTGAATAAGCACAAGGCTCGCCTTGTTGCTAAGGGTTTTGCCCAGCGCCCAAGGATTGACTGCCATGACACCTTTGCCCCTACAGCTCGTATGGCAACCATTAGAGCTGTTCTTGCTTTGGCTGGCCATAGAAGATGGCCTGTTTACCAGCTGGATGTGAAGTCGGCCTTCCTGAATGGTGATTTGAAGGAGGAGATCTACGTTGAGCAGCCTCCTGGCTTTGGTTCTTCGGATGGGAAAGTCTATAGGTTGAAAAAGGCCCTGTATGGTCTCAAGCAAGCCCCGCGAGCTTGGAACGAGAAGATTGATTCGTTCCTCCAGACTCAGTTGGGATATCGGCAGTCCAAGGCCGATCCGCAGCTGTATGTTCACACTTCCGAGGATGGTTGTGTGCTGTTTGTATTATATGTTGATGATTTGATTGTCACAGGTGATGATGCACAGCAGGTCCAGGAGACAAAGTCAGCTTTACATCGGACGTTCGAGATGACGGATTTGGGGCTACTCCATTTCTTTTTAGGACATGAGATTTTTCAGTCTCAGAGGAGGATCTTTCTCTCCCAACAGAGATATGTACAGGAGCTCTTGGTGTCTTTTGAGATGGAAGATTGTCGGGCCCTCTCTACTCCTATGGATCCGCACTGGAAGGCCACTTCCCACTCAGCTTCTCCTTTGGCGGATGCTTCCCGCTATCGACAGTTGATAGGGTCTTTGATTTGGCTTCTCAACACCAGGGTTGATCTATGTTTTGCTGTTGGGCTCTTGGCAGGGTTCATGAGTGAACCTAAGACGGTGCATTGGCAGGCTGCTCAGAGGATACTTCGGTATCTGAGGGGGACGTCTGATTTGGGGATTCATTACCCCGCAGGGACAGATGGGTCAGATCTTGTACTTGCAGGTTGGAGCGACTCGGATTGGGCCGGTGACGTGGACCACAGGCGGTCTACAACAGGTTACTGCTTTACTTTGGGTGCAAGTGTTATTTCATGGAGTAGCAAGAAGCAGCCCACGGTAGCCCTTTCGTCTACTGAGGCGGAGTATCGGGCCGCATCTTCCACCACATGTGAGGTTGTGTGGCTTCGGAGATTGTTGGAGGAGCTTGGGTGCCCCCAAACTCGTCCTACATTGCTGCGATGTGACAATGAGAGTTGCATTGCCTTGGCAAGGAACCCTATTTTTCATGCCCGGACGAAGCACATTGAGATCCAGTACCACTTCATCCGAGAAAAGCTTCTGGATGAGACCATCACTGTGGAGTATTGCAAGACGGAGGACAATCTTGCGGATTTGTTTACGAAGGCGCTTCCTCAGGCTCTACTTCGGCAACATTCCATATCCCTCAGGCTTCTGCCCTGCCCAGGCTCTGAGAGGGGGTGTTAGAGAGGATCACAGCCAGGCAGGTGCAGTCCAGTCGGACTGCTGCAGTCGGACCTGCCGCAGTCGGACTGCCACGTGGCAGTCCAACTGCCTGCAGCCATTTTATTCCAGGCTGCGCCCTATTTTGGCGCCCCGTTCTAGGTGATTTTTCGCCTATTTATTGCTGACGTTTTCAGCAGTCTGGCCATTATTCTCTGTCACAGATTACAGACCGGTGCCGTGCAGATTTCTGTCTCTGTTCACAGATTTCAGACAGCAGACAGTGCAGACTGCAGCAGACTTCGAGGTGGACAGCAGGTCGCATCGTCGAGGTGGAGACACACAGTCCAGCGCACTGCGCCCGTGTATATCTTTGTATTCAGCATTCTTTATACAGCAGATCTTCAGTGTACACTGTCTCTTTCTCTCCCTTCTCTCTCTGCGTTCTCTCTCTCTCAGTCCTACGCTTCCGCACCGCTGCACTCTGACAAACCCTCCCCCTTGAAATCCTTGCCACCGTCCCCAATTGCACTGTCGAATGCATTAAAAGCAAAGTACTACACTAGAATTTCCACAAGGCATAATAGTAAAGACAGCATTGGTCACTGCTGCCAAACCATGCTACTGCCAAATACACACTGAAAATTATCAACGAGCATAACATAGCATAAGGCTCACCAAAAATCTCAATATCATTGCTAGAATATCATGGGATGAATCCATTACTCATGAGCTCAACTTATCTAGCAAGACCAAACCATAATATAGCATAAACCATGGCTGAAACATCAATGGCATCATAACACATGGTGCCGTCCATACAATTAGCTGAATACCATTGAAAACTAATGACTATTTAACAAAATCAATATAAGATAAACATTTTGTAATGATCAAAAACCTATGATCCAATGTTAATCGTAATTGATGCTACACCAAGCATAAAGTGATGGAAATGTATAGTTCCAGAGCTGCAGATAATAAACCATACCATACGCATACGAACATAGTGACTAGTACACTAAATAGTGATCCCTTAACAATATACTATCAGCTATAATACCCTAAATGTATGCTAAACAGATCTGAGATCCACTACATCTAGAGTTGTCGATCACTGAGGAGCAGAGGTGCTAGCTCCCTCATGAGCATCACGTAATCTCCTGGCTCTAGCTAGAAAGCATCAAGGTAAAGCTACAACAGTTGAGGATGGTTTACCAAGTCATCCTCCTCCATCCATTTGGCATCCATTGAAAATAGTTATGAAACTTCACCAAATACCGTCTAGAAACCCTACCCCTGATCTTTTACTGTGTGCCAATATCTACTCAAGTGTTAATATCTCATCCGGCTCCTCAACCTTGGGCTGAATTTCAGCAAATACATCCTCTGACATATCAACATGAAAAGGCCTTAGTAAGCTCACATGAAAGACATTATGCATCCACCAGTGTGAGGTAATTTCAATCTATAATACACATAACTGAATCTCTCCAACACTTGGAACAGCCCATAGTATCTCATACTCAGCTTTGGGTACAATCTCTCTTTGCCCTTCATCTTTTTCAGCCTTGCCTTTTCAAAACACACCAATACATAATCGCCCTCTCCAAACCGCAAAGCACGTCTATGATGATCAGCTACCGTCCTTTACTTGTCCTATGATCTTTGAAGAGCATACTTAACCTCAAGGATTTTATCCTTTGTGTGCAAAATAGGGGGTACTTTCTTACCACCTCAAAAGAAGCCTTACCAGTGAAACTATGCACAGTATTATTGTGATCTAATACATAGCACTTCAAAAGACCCAAACTGTGAAGTTAGCTTCCTTAGACTAACCATCAGTTTGTCGATGGAAGGATGAAGCAAATTTCAATATAGTGCCCATGTTCTCAGAGAGCCCCTTCCAAAACAAACTAATCATCTGTGGGTCTCGATCACTAATGATCAACTCTGGCAAGCCATAGCACTTAAACACGTGCTGCATTTAAAAACATGCCATATGATCAACCTTTATCTTCTTCCTCATTGGAATAAAATGAGCTTGCTTACTGAACCTGCAAATTATAGTCCATATCCCATCATTTCTTGTAAATGTATGAGGAAGCTCAAAAATAAAATTCATAGAAATGCTCTGCCAAGGCCTATCTGAAATAGGCAAGAATTACAATAAACTTGGCATCTTTTGCCTATCATACTTCACTTTATGGTACACAATGCATGTCCTAACAAACTGCTTAACATCATGGTTCAAAGTTGAAAAAATGTTCCACTACCTTAACTGTGGCATCAAATTTCAATACCTCTATGCCCTACATAAGGAGAAGCATGACTCTCAATTATCACCTTGATTCTCACCTACTTTGTGACACACAATCGTCTATGCATCATTAGAAAACGCTCTCTAAGCATAAAGTGCTCAAACCTCTAGCCATTGCAAAGCTGATCATAGACATCCCCAAGGTCTAAATCAGCAACATATTTCTCTCTCATAGCATCCAACTCAGTGTGGTAAACCATGCTGATAGCTCATAATTGAGGCCTCCGTAATAGTGCATCAACCACTACATTCTTTTTACCATCAATGTGTACAATCTGAAAATGAAACATAGAGAGAAAGTTTACCCATCTTATGCTTCTCGAACAACGTCGTCTACGATAGAAAGTACCTCAATGTCTGATGATTTATTTGCATTGTGAAATAAGCCCCTGATAAATAGTGTTTCCACATAAATAATGCAAGAATTACAGAAAAGAGCTCTTTCACATGGACCTACAAAATCCTCTCTGCACAATGGAGAATACGACTTTCATAAGCAACTACATGGCCATCCTGCACTAAAACAATCCCAGTGTTAATTCCACATGCATCACACTGTACAACAAATGACTTCCTAAGATCAAGCAACACAAGCATAGGATTTGAAGTCATTTTGTCTTTCAACGTATCAAATGCTGAAATCTCCACTACTGTCCATCTAAAAGGCACATTCTTCTTCTCTAAAGCATACAATGGAAAAGCAATTTCAACAAAGTTCTATACGTACTTTTTGTAGTATGAACAAAGTCCCATAAAGCTACGAGTCTCATGAATATTCCTGAGATGTGGCTATGAACAAATTGCCTCAACTTTGTAGCTTCCATAGTATATAGGAATGCCATCAATCGATACAATGTGCCCCAAAAAGTGAATCTCATGCAAGAAAATTTCACTTTTCTCGTCATTTATCAACTCATGCTTACACAACTCATTGAATAGTATTGTCAAGTACTTTCAATGGTCAGTCTCTTTCTTTGACAAGACAACCGTGTCTTCGAAGAAAGTACCTACAAGTACCCTATGCCTGTCAAGCCCAAATGGCATGACAAAAAATACATATAAACCAAAAGATATTTGAAACATTGTCTTAGATACATCTTTGGGCCTAATCCAAATCTGACAGTATCCACTTTTCAAATCTATATGGCTGAAAATGGTTACCTCCTACAATCTATCCAAGATGTCATCAATCCTAGGAATCGAAAACTTACTTTATCGTGATCTTATTCAATGCACGATAAGCAATGCACATACACCATAACCCATTATTTTTTTACACTAGAATGTGGCTTGTTAGGAGGGCTACTACCGAAAAATCAAATCTATGCCATGATCCTTGGGCTTTTCATGTAGTGGCTGCCTTGAAAGTGACTGAGAAAAGCAATCAACATACACTTTCAAAAATCACATCCGACCTTTATCCAAGTGAGTCACATTCCCAATGTTCTCATTATCACTTTTATCTTTAGTAAAAACCAAGTAAGTTGAAAGACGATTTTTCATTACTTTGGAAATAGCAGAAGCAAATACAGGAGGGGCAAATTCTCCTTTCAATTTTGCATCCAAAGTATAAACCTTGCTGCTATGATAAAGTATCACAATTTTATCACATGTATCAACAACCGCATGTACACGATGGCACCAAGGCATCCCAAGCAAGACATCACATCCTTCCAAAGGTACAATAAAGAAACTCTCCGCTATCCACATAACTTTAAATACGCAAACGAAGCTTTCCAATGCTAATACCTAGACGGGCAACCGTGTCAATAGAAATAAAGTTTCATCATGTTTTTGGATCCAAAAAAATAAGTACACATTGATCTTTAATTTTTTGCCCTTCTTTGTAAAGCTCAATACTATCATCATTGGGCTGATTTACCACTACATCGGAGATTCCATGGCTGAAATTTACAATATCTATAGCATAGAGTAGAAAAGTGGTTGTCTCCAAAACTTGGGCTGCTCAAATGAGAGAGAAAGAGACTCCAAATAGCCAAGATCAAGTTTCTAAATGAGAAATTAGCTGCTCCTTAGTCAAATCTATTTTTTATTAAGGACTAACAACTAATTAATCTTGATCATTCATCGTAAGTGAGATTCTTATTGGACCAAACTTAAGTACAGCATAGGGCTTGCTTTATAACTAAAGTAGGCCACTTCAATGCTTTTACTAGCGAAACTTTCAATGTAACTCAATTTTAAAATACAAACTTTTAATTTAATGAAAGTTTTACATTACACCTTATTTATTTTGCTCTGCCCTTGTACCACATAACCTATATACTTATCCATTACATTCTTGGTGTCAACTCCTTCACTATCAGAGCAATGCTCACTATGCCAAGAGCTAAGGATACCAAAATCAAAGTTAATTGTAATCACAATGTCCCAAAACAACATTTCAAACCCCTCAATGTCATTTCTAAAGTGTTTCAAAAACTCAAACTCCAAAATGTGTTTAGACACCAATTTATTTTTTTTTTAGGGTTTGTAAAAAAAAGTTTTAATTTATGAGGAAGAGGCCCTGAACTTTAACCATCTGTATTTCTCTTTTTCTATCAACAGCAACATGCGTTAGTTCTCAACTTTCGATTCTAGCCTTCAATAAATACTCTTATTATATGTTTGCATACATATTTCTCTTCATTAGAGTCATTTATAGTAAGAGAAGGGAAACAACCACACAAAGATTTGCATAACTAAGTAGGTAGTACTAACTTTGTAGCTACTAAATAGTGACACGAAGGCTTTAAATCCTCAAGTTGTCACAATTCTTTTGATATAAGAGACGAAGATAAAATGAGGGCAAGTTCATGTGACATGAACTGCTTTGAAGTGAAGATCAAGGCCAAAGTATAAGGATGTAGCCATGTTGGTGGTGATGGTGCAAGTCCATGTGCGGTATACCAAATGGATACTCTACATGAGACTCAAACTCCACGTGTATGATCAACACAAAATATACTCACGCCACTATGACATTTCAACACATGATAGAAACCTCGTTTTAAGACACGTCCCAAAATGGAGGCACAATCACAAAAT
The DNA here is from genome assembly GCF_053477565.2 of Lygodium microphyllum. Lineage (NCBI taxonomy): Eukaryota > Viridiplantae > Streptophyta > Polypodiopsida > Schizaeales > Lygodiaceae > Lygodium > Lygodium microphyllum. The sequence continues at coordinate 120,857,433 of NC_141147.1, forward strand.
GCCCAAATTGGAGGAACAAAAATATCAAATTACCTTCAAACTTAATATTATCTTGAACCAATTGTATGGTGATCTCTTCTTCTATTTCTACCTCTACTTCAAATACTAGTCTCATATAGCATACTTACCACATAGCACCTAGCATTGCTTTTCTCTAATTGAGATTATTTTCACTCAATTTAATTTGCATGTGTGAGTCACTCAATCTAGTTTTAGTAAAATGGGTGCACCCCTCTTCCAGTTTTTGTCTCTATCTCATGCAATCCTTATTCATCATACACGTGCTTGAGGCTCTAAACACAATCACACCCCTAGCATGTGCTAAGTGAGTTAGACTTAATATCAAAGCAAGTTTGTGCCATATTTTTGGAAGCCTATCATGCCCAAGATTGGCAATGTGTGCAAGATGATTATCGAGACGGAGTCATTCGGGAAACGGTTGTCGATTACACCATATGGGTCGCAAAGTAGCAGCAGCATCATCTTTGATTTGTTGTGCCAAACCTTATCATAAGAATATTTGTAGCCACACGTGGTCACAAAATATCCAATGCAGTAATGTGACTAACTTAATGACAATTGAATCGAGATGATTTGAGCAAACATCATTTTGGCCATATCATCTCCAGCCTGGCTTCGCTCCATTGTCCATGAGCTGCTAGATCTGATACCAAAGTTGCATCTAGCAAAAAGTGATGTCTTCACATAAATGATGGGGAGAACAGAAAAGTACTACTAGCTAGAACAGCTTCACAGGTATATATGTTTTTCGTTCAAAATGAAAAGAGATCTGTAAAAACACAGAGACAGGCAGGCGCATTTACCATTACCATTAACAAGGTGCATAAATATGGCAGTCACACATATGCCACACTTCAGGGGGCAATTGTACAATAAGCTTCCGTAGCAAGTCTAGACACGTGCAAAACTTGGACTCGAAAAAGCTCAGTTACTGCGTATGGCTTGCAACCTTTCCACTTTATGGTCTATACAAGAGGGGCGGAATGGTCTGCACCTCTCTGTGATATCGGGGTCAACTATGACAAGCCAAGTTTTGCACAGGCAACAAGAGCTCTGAGACTTAATCAGTTTTAAAAAAAGCTTCTGATAAAACAACTACAGGCAACCAACTTGAGCAACAAACGGCAAACAAGAGGAACAACAAAGCGTTATCAGGTCTCGGAGACATGCATCTGCGTTTGAGTAGGTAACACTGTAACTGAAAGAATCAAACAAGTTCTTTTGCTCTAGAAAAGACGACAGAAAGGAGGAGAGGTGGGAAGCATACCTGAGAGCACCATAAGAGAAGCTTTATGGCAGGAATCTGGAGGTATCCAGATGCAGAAAAGGGGCGTGATGGAGGCGAAAGCGGCCTGGAAGGTTCGCCGAAGACGACTGTGTGTGCAGGAAAAGGAGAGTCTGCAGGGACTCTTGAGATTGATAAAATAATTAACCCCCTCTCTCTCTCGTTCACGTACCTTTCACAATGGATCGACCCGGCTTTACCAAGTCACGGGAAGTAGCCCTTTTTGGGATTCTACATGACTTCTTTATTTATTAAATTATTGTTATTATTTAGTATCAATATTATTATCACCATCATCGCCATCGGTAGTGAGTCCCCTTGTGACTTGACCTTAGTCCCCACCCAACCCAAATGCTTTATCTGAATTAGTCATACTAGTGTGCCTTGACCCACATTGCCACTTCTACAAGGCTCATCTATCTCTATATAATAATCTCTTGACCTTTATTTATGTGATAATTTCCCTTTTTTCTTTCATGTTATCAAACAAGTGGCTACTTCAATGGTAGGCCATTGAGTTCTTAGGGCTAGGACACATGCAAGTCAATTGACCTGCACAGGTCCACATGCTACATACTTCTCAGACACAATACCATTACTTGTTGGCAGCACATTGAATGGGAACTTGGAGAATTTATGTAGCACCCTCAAAACTGAGGGTACTATGTAAACACCAAAGAGTCATCCCACATGGCCTTCCAAACATCACTATAAAACTATCCATGAGCCATCAAAAGCTCCCTCTCTCTCCTCTCTTCATTGGGATCCACCTCACACTTCAACTTGCACATGTTGTGAATTTGCAAATCATCGTTTTCTCCCTTCTAAGTCAATAACCCTTCATGTGGCAAGGCTCTTAACTCGTAGACTCAAGTTCAACTCTTGCTTTTTTATTCCTATTAGATAATTAAACAACTATAGGAATTGAACTCAAGGACTCCTGCTCTCTCTCTCTCTCTCTCTCTCTCTCTCTCTCTCTCTCTCTCTCTCTCTCTCTCTCTCTCTCTCTCTCTCTCTCTCTCTCTCTCTCTCTCTCTCTCTCTCTCTCTCTCTCTCTCTCTCTCTCTCTCTCTCTCGTGTACACATCCTTGTGTACATATATGCCCACACTCCTCATTTGGGTGTACACGAAAATCCACTATTTATATTAGTGTATTCAATTTATCTATACATCCAAATATATGCATTAGAAAAGTTTGATCCTATTCAAATGATTAAATATAGTTGAACTTTGTAAACATAAGTAATGTTTGTGGAAGCCAAGATTGAAATTATGGTTTATATCCATTTTCCCTCCCTCTTAAAGCCTACAATAGATTTGAAGATCCACTTATGTGTCCCAATACTCCAAATACACATTTATCTAAAGTAGAAGACAGTAGATGTTTCAAAAGTTAAACAACAATGATAATGATCATTTAATATGCAAGTTGATTCTAGCTTCATAACCAAAAGAGTTTATGCCCAAAGTGTAAGTGGTAAGCATGATATTAAAGGCACGCGAACTTATTGGCATTTGAGTATGTGTCAAGTTCTTTGTGACAATCTAGTAATTGAAATCGTACGGTTTATCAAATAAGTAAGTTGCATGCATCCATTAGCATCCAATAAGAACTTAGATATGCTTTGAGTAAAGGTAATCATACTTATTAAAATACCTTTTGTGATTTTCCTTTGACATTGTAGGATTAGAATCATGCTTTGACCAATCATTTTTCTAGAGAAGCAGCTTCCAAGTTATGGGAACTTCTTTCAACAATTAATTTATCTCTTGCATAATTTTCCAATAAAACCACCTAAATTTTTTTTGCTATGCTAAGTTATTACTTTGTTTGTTCATTTTATGAAAGGGGCATTCAAAGTATCTTATCTTTTTACATCTATACTGTAAGTTTTGATTTAGTCAAGAAGATATCCTATTCTAAGATGTGTGAAAAGCCCACCACTTGCAAAGCACACTAAAAAGCTTTTACTTTGTTTATACATATACACAAAGAGGATGTAGATGCATGTGAAATTGGTTATGATGCACATGCAACCCACATACACCATTTGACATCGAGGATCTTGCACAAAGATGCTTCAAGGGAATGGGTAACTCTATGGCCAATTTGTTGCTAGCCTAAAAAATGAGTGGAGGTACTCGCTAACCATGCAACTCAAAATGTGATCCATAGTTGCAAGGGGCCAAGTGGAGGTTTTCTCTAATAAGGAGAGAGAACAACATAGAAATTAGAATGGTTGTCGGGGGAAAAGCTCCTCACTTGTGATATCAAGCATGGCAAGGATTGGAGAGGAGCCTCCTAATTAGTTATAGTCAAACATAACAAGGGCCCAAATAGTAAAGATGGCATACTCAAATTAGGGAAAGAGAAAAAGAGGGTTATTTATCCTATTCACGTGTTTGAGCTATCGAAGTTTTAGAAGTGGACAATAAATGTGAGCATTGAGAACTCACAATAGAAAATTTAATATCATATGTACATTCTTATTATAGTGACATATACTAGCTGGGGGGGAAGGGCAAGAAGCGAGCTTTTCGAGTGATCATTTAAGCGAGGTTTTCTGGGCAACCTCCATTTCTTGTTCCACATATTCCACATATTCCTCCTATTCCCTTGTGCACAAATCAAGCACCACTACCGCCCCTACTGCCACCACCATCTCCACCACCACCACCACCTCTATCGCCACCTCCACTGCCGTTGTCATTACCACCTCCACCGTTTTCACCACTACCGTATCCTCCCATGTTTCTCCCCCACGTTAATTAAGCTCTCTCTCTCTCTCTCTCTCTCTCTCTCTCTCTCTCTCTCTCTCTCCTATCTTCCACCAATTATTCTCTCTATTTTCTCTCCTCCCCATCTCCCACACACACACACACACACTCTCTCTCTCTCTCTCTCTCTCTCTCTCTCTCTCTCTCTCTCTCTCTCTCTCTCTCTCTCTCTCTCTCTCTCTCTCAGCAACTTCTCGCTTCTCTCTCTCTTACACTTACCTTCTCTCTCGCTTGCTCTCTCTCTCTCCTTGTGTCGTTCACAAATACATATACACCCACTCTCTCACTCTATCCCTCTTTCCTTTCTCTCTCTCTCTCTCTCTCTCTCTCTCTCTCTCTCTCTCTCTCTCTCTCTCTCTCTCTCTCTCTCTCTCAAACAACAACCTCTCTCTCTCTCTCTCATACACACTCTAAATTAGCAACTTCTCTCTATCTCCCCCTCTTAATTTTGCAAGGGTAATCCATCCATTTTTCACAACCCTCTTATTATTACAAGGGTCAAGGGTTTACACGAGGTAAATTATCTTAAACACTTTTAGCTGTTAATATCAAGACGAAAAGAATATCACATTGTTATCCCACATGCAGATATACATTTACGTACCTCTCACTTTTGTGTGCATGATTTGATATTATATCCTGATATATCACTTCCATTGTGCACACATAGGCAAAACTACATTGCACATGTTTTCGCTACTTTCAATCGAGCATTATTGTGTGGACTTAGCTGAATTGATGTCGATATGGATGATAAGGCCAAGTGGCCAACTATTGAAGAACTCGTGAGTTGCGAGACTAAAGAAACGGCCGTGTTGCAAGTTGAGGTGGAGAAAGCAAGTGGTTGGGTGATGGGGGAGGAGGATGAGAATAAGTGGTTAGTGTGTGATGGACTTGTGAGCCGCGAGAATAAACAAATGGCCGTGTATGATGGTGAGAGGAAACTCATGAGCCGCAAGGATAAAAGAATGGCCTTGAGTACTGAGGATGAGGTGGGTGATGAGAGACTCATGAGCCATGAGGATAAAAGAATGGCCGTAAGTGCTGAGGATGAGGTGGGAGATGAGAGACATGAGTATTGAGGATGAAGTGGGTGTTGAGAGACTCATGAGCCATGAACGGCCGAGTGCGTGGAAGATGAGGTGGATAGACCGTCTCCTCACAAAAACTGTGTGTCGCCATGTGCGAAAAGCTCAATCCCACTTCGTCGAGCCATCCTTTGTCTTCCTTCTCTTTCTTGAAGTGCCCTGTTTGGCATGGATCTTCAAAAAACCACCTACAAAACGCGCAGTTCTTACCTGTGAGGCTGCATGTCGACGCGCTTGTTTGGTGAGGTCCATTGTCCCTGCACGTCTTATCCTTCTTCACTTTGCACCTCTCTATAGGTGTGAAGAAGGGAGGAGCCCTGCTTGGCCAAATCCGACTTGATTGCACAAGCTTGTCGAAGCCTTTTGTGTAGGTCCTCTCTGGCCCGATCCATCTCGGTGATGTGCAAATAAATGCAGAGGCCATTGCTATTAAGTTGCCATACTGCGTCGACTTGCATTAGAAGGCCTTGCTTGGCCAGATTGAGCTGGGTCACCTGCATGTAAGTTAGATGGATTTGATGAACACCATCAAACCGTCTAGCCTGCAACGCGAGGACCATCTCTCTTGCTGTGTCCACCTCGAAGTTGTCCTTGTACGGCCTGATTTTGCAAGTAGGAACAGAACAGCTTGCACAAGTCGATATGCGAGGTTGCTACATATCGTCTTGCCCTCACAGCCAAGTCCATTTCTATGGCTATTAACATTGGCCTTTTAATGCCGAGGTAAACCTTAGGGGCCCATTTTGAGACCAAGCCTTCACACTTGGCCTCGGTAGATGAGTTGGGCTCCTTATTGAGCCGGATCTGTCTTTGAACCTCTGGAGGGTGAAGCCTCTGCGCAACTTGCTAGGCTCGATCATGAAGCCATCTGACCACGATGACGTCACCTAGCAAGTTGCAACCCTTTGGCCCTGAGACCGGAATGGGCTTGAATGCGTAAGTAGACTTCAAACTCCTTGAAAGACACTCTCATCCGAAGTACAAGGTCCCCAGCCTCATGCACCTCGGCGACTTGAGTCCCATTCTAGAAGATCCACTCGCCACTATCTGTCCACACGAGAGGCACCCTAGTACCCCTATCTTCTTTGCTGCATGAGGGCTCATTCCCCTCGCAATCAGCCACTTGAGAGCAATCTCTATCCTCATGAGTTTCGTAAGAGAACACTTGTAGCTCATTGCTGAAGCATACATGCCTTCCCTTGCTAGCTGACTTGATTTGTTGAGGCTCCAGAGTCAACTCCACTGTCTCACCCTTTGCCTTGTGTTTTGAAGTATCATTGGATTTGGCCCACTCCATAGCACGGGCCTCCTTCTCTGTTCTCTTCTCCTGTCCCTTGACCTCCATCGCTTTGTCATCTATCACCTCATCACCACATCACATCTCTTCACCACCCATAGCCATTTTTTTACGTGAGATATCTATTGTTTTTCACTTTGTTTGAATAGTTAATATCAAGACAACAATATTACCTCATTGTTACTCAATCCACTGTGCACACATACATTCACATGCATGCATGTTTCTACACTCCACCCTTCCCTAGATATTTTGCACATGCTTTGTTTACACAGCTTGTAGTATTGCAATTGAGCAAATGCCTATACAGAATCTCCTTCACTTGCACATTCCTCTCTCTTTCTCCTCTTCCCTCTCATTCTCATTCTATTGCACTTGTAAATAAAAAGAATCTAATAATTCTAAAAGTACATATTTATCATGCACATCAAATATCAATCGAGTTCCATTGTTGGGGGGTGGAATTGGTGATCCCTAACAAAGTATACGACTGAACCACGGAAGCACACTAGCTCGGTCAAGTAGGGAAGCATGTGCTCCAGAAGGATTGTATCCATGGCATTTCCCTCAAATGGGGGTGGGCATATAAAGGTGTTGGGTGGGTTCATCTGCATCTTCTCCATGCTATCATCCACCACAAATAGTGTTGTTGTTGGGTTGAAGTGTGGCCAATCAATGTTGCCAAAACATTTCATGAAAAGGGGCTTTGTGTAATTCTTTTTGGCAGAAGTTGTTGTGGGAGTTGCTTTGCACTTTCCTTGTCCATATTGGAATACAAAGGTTGGTTCTTGCTTTGACGGCTTCACACATTCACTTCTAACCAATTGGAGCAGCTCACTTAAGTTGTCTTCCTTCATGGGGCTCCAGATGGCAATGTCAAACAATGTAGATATTTCCTTCAAAACATGGTGAGCCTTGGCCGCAAAATCACCCAATACTTGCCCACTTCTAGGGGCTTCACTGGTAACGATCCCTTTTGCTATGGTCGCCTATGTAGAAGCACCCCATTCATATTGAACACGATTAATTTTTGGGTTATGGGAGGTAGCTGCACATGCACACGTGGAAGGGCGAGCACCCATGTATTGGTATGACGAAAAAGAACACTGCATTACAATCAGATATTGTACAAGTTTATGTAAAAATGTTACCTTTGCTCTTAGATATCTTTCATCTTCAGCAAAGCGATACAGACATGCAATTAGTCTATTGGAATTTAGCGTTACCCGTGCAAAGTCACCATATCTTGCATTGCAATCTAAAATGGTATCCCCTTCTTTTGTGTATGTTTGCAAGAACGAACTCCAAAAAGCCCTACCACATTGCATGCCACCTACAATATTTGGTAGTCATATAACGTTCTAGGAATCTACTAAATGTTTACAAAACATATCAACAATAGTTTAACAACATTGGATCTCATATTGACGTCTCATTGAGGATCCTGATGTATCTCGCACCCACTCATTCGCAGTAATGTCATCTTTTGTGAACTCCGGAGGGATGATTCCATTGTAAGCGATATATGAACGCATGTACATTAGAATATAGAGAGAATGCCTCACTTGGTTGATCATTTTGCAATGCATGTCCGATCTCAAATGGGTCGCAGAGTACAATACACCACTCCACCTTCACCATCATAGTGGCATGGGAGACAGTGACTTGCAAGGGGTCTTCCATAGGGCTTTCAATGTTGTGGACCTCTACACATTGACTCCTCGATTAGTAACATATTATTTTTATTGAATGTTAACGATATATCATTTTCTTCTTACATGTTTGTTTACCTGCATGTGTGGTTGGAACATCTTGCACCATTGTAGCTTCGTGGGAGATGATGTCTTGCAAGTGGAATTCCATGTGACTTTCAGTATGGCCCTCTGTATGATAAATTCATAATTAGCAACATATTTTTAGTTCAAAATGTTATTGTAGATAGTATTATTGAGACACGTTAGTTCACCAGTGTTTGTGGCTGGCACATCCTCCAACATTATAGGTTGAAAATAAAAAATTATATCCCCCTCTACAAAAATACAGACCATTCTTATTTGCATTGTATTGTGGGAAAAAAAAATCACGAGTCATACTTGTTTATCGGTAGTTGCCACGTCCTCTAGCACGGCTAGTCCAAGTTCTTGCATTCTTTCCTTCCCTACACAAGGACACACATCACAATTAACATCATATAATGATAGAATATTTTAAAGCTCCTGACATCATCCAATCATGACATGTGTGGAATTCACGAGCATCGTTTCTTTACCTCTCTACGCACACGCCACGTCCGATGTGACCTCAAATCCAAGACACTCAATTCTTCTACCCTTTGCATGTTAAAAAATATTGTTGATGTTACTTTGGTGATGAACAAGAATTACGTGCCTTCACATCATGAGTTTTGTACAAAAGCAAGCTTACCATCTTGATGGTCTATAATATGTGTATCAGTTCCATGTGATGCCTCACTGCTTCTCGTCATTGTTGTGCATCTCTCTATAGCTGTGTATAAGGTAACGCTCTCCACCACAAGATCTAGAAGAACTTGTTGTATCCTTCTATCCATGCCAATGTCACGGACCTCCTCGGTGATGCCTTCCATTCCAATCTACTCTTCACTGGTATCAATGAAGTGGCCTACATGGTTTGGTGGTTACGATTCATATTCAAGAAAATGTTTTTATTGGAGGGACACAAGAGATGTCTTGGCTATAGTACTTCAAAACATCAAACCTTTTAGGTGTGGAGAAACCAAATTAATTGGTGATGAGAGCGCCTCTCTTCAATGATATTGGATGTGTGCTTACTTTTGTGTTTTCTTTTTATAGTAACCGCACTACTAGTATCAATTTCCTGAACTCGTCATAGTCTCTTCATTAGGAGACAACAAAGTGCAATATACTCCTAAGAATGTAACTCATTTCACTTACCATGCCTCTCGATCGTTGTGTCTCTTGTGTCTTTTTTTCCTTTGAGTATTTTTGGTACAAACTTTTCTCATTGGAGGGGTATTCACCTTCTGGATAGTCAAGGAAAATAGGGCATCTTCGATATACCTCCTCCTCCCACTGTTGCTCTATTTGGTAATCCTCATACATGCATTGATCCTCCTGCACATTTGCCCAATCCTCACACTCTCTTGACAAAGTTTGTATAGCCCTCCTCTCTATCTGCCTATACATGAACCTAACTTGCAAAGTCACCATTACAAATCTTGAATGGATTGGCAAGATAGCACCACAGACATGCTACTAAAGAAGGCTATTGTGAACTACCTGTACAGAAGCCTCCATGCTGCCAACTTCGTTGACTTCTGTGGCTCTATATCTTTGTATGGCTTGAAATCATGGAAGACAGTGCGAAACATTTGCTCTCTATGCTTTTCTTTATCTCTTGGGTGTATTGGAAGAACAAACCTTGTTCCACTCAAATGTTATAGTAGTCATCCCAACTCAAAAGCAATCTCTTTCCGTCGTCTTATAACATGGCCCAAAAGGTCTCTTGTCTTACCCAACTTCGAAATGGTGCATTTCCATCTACTCGAATCAAAGATATGTTGTTTAATACCAATTTTTCAAACTTATGATTCACATAATTTAGATGAACAAGAATAACCTACATTCAAGCATGCCCATCAACGTTCGAATTTTCTTGTCAGAACACTCCATGGCCTTCAATATCCTTATGTGATCTACCTCATTTAGCTTTGAGGATGCCAATGTGTATACTCTCTCCTCGTTCAATACACCCCCTATCTTGGAGCCCCACTCCAAGCATGAGACAGTTTTGCATTAACAAAAACATTGTTACTTTGGACAAATGTAGTATAAGTACATATAGATGGCAAGTACAAAGAGGTAGCAACTTATTGATTCCACTTCTCTTCGAGACGGGGCTTGCAACTCTAAGCAAACGTTGAGTTTTCTTGACGAGCTTTTCATTAACAGTATAGTACGCCTCACCCCACTTGGTTCTAATCTCAGAGTTGGAGCGTTGTGTCTATTTTTGTTTGATCAGTTGCACTGCCATATCATACTTGTCCTGCACTTGGTAATTAGGGACAACATCATTGCATGAGTAAAAAATGCATCAAGAAAAACATTGTTAAGATAGCTTGAAGAACTACCTACCTTCCACATAATGTGGGCTAGTGCAATCAATGGTGCCTTGTACTATGCGGGAATGGGCGCTGGCTTTCTGTGCGCTTGCACCCATGCCTTTGCCTCATCAATTAGCTTGTCAAAAATGGCTGCGTGGTCAGCTCGCCCTAGCATCCTTGCTTCACAAACAAGGTTTGGATATGAGGGTCAAGCTTTTTAATAAAGCTTAAAACTTTAAGCTTCCTAAAGCTTTAAAGTCAAATTTTCTCTCTAGCGGTTATTCACATGGAGTTCCTCAACAAATCAAACTTGAACTCATCTTTAGTCTCCCTGCAAGCCTCTGTTCACACCCGTGCTGTGACAGAGATAATTTCCAACAAATAGATTGCTATACGCAGTCTTCATGGGCAAAGTATTCGTAGAAGAAGGATTTCATCAACTTTCTTATTCGCAAAGAAGAAAGATCACAAAAAGCCATTTAAAAAAAAAGAGAGCAAGCCTTGTAAACCCGACTTTGAGCTACGCTCATTCCGCTAACAAGATTTCGAGTGTGTGAGGTCGTTTGAAATTTTGCAGGATGACCGATCAAAATATGGTAGATTTTATGGTCGAATGTGATTTACCAAAAGTTGTTAGGACTCTACATCCTTGTAGAGAGGATGTAGTCTGATTGCATCTGACGACAACAACCACCTGGACTTGGACTGGATTATACACGGCGACCACGTTGATCTTTCTCACACGTGTAGGTCTACATGCTTGCATTGTGTTTTCTAATCTTAGGCCCTAGGCCTACCAATTGCTCTTGTAATGCCTTTGAAGCTAGCATGCTAGTTGCTTGTATTACCAAAACCAATTATGGTTTAACCCATTTTTCTTTGTGTATCCCAATCCATACTTGGATGGCTGCCTAGGCATGAGTTCCATTTCCTAAGTTTTTTGGCTCATCAGTCGAGGACTTGAATGCTTTTCTTTGATAATTTGAGATGGTGTATATTGTCAATTTCTCCACCTAAGTGGACCTCATTTATAAGGTGGCCGTATTCAAGTCATCAATGTAGAAGAAGGTGACTTGTCTTGTAGCAAAAAATAATTGGGAAAATTTTGATGATTCCAAGACAACATTCTGCTTGCGATTTTAGCCAAACCAAAACTAATGCCCGAAAATTGGAGGGACTTAGCAATCTCAAGCAACAAGGAGATGCTACAATCCAAAGCTATGCAACTCACTTTAAGGTCCTAAGAGGAAGAATGTTGTCAAACACATAACCTATTACTGAAATGTTGCACTCATTAAATGTGCAAGGGCTTAACTAAGATATCTGTAAAGGTTTGGCTTTGAAAGATCTATTTGGTCATAATCTTGAACATTTTTATTAGCTTGTTGTCCATGTTGAAATGCTTTTGGCCACGGAGAAGTTAAAAAAGGGAAGAAATCAGTTAGATCTACTAATAAAAGCTGTCATCAAGGATTTGGTGACTCAAATTTGGATTTTCACCTAGAGAAAGAGAATAGCAATGAGGAAGGGACTTTGAGGATGAGGGGTGCTTGAGGCTTGCAGAGTCCAAACAAGGGCTGCAAACCCTCAAACGAACAAGGTGGAAAATCCAAAAAATCTAAAGAAAAAGACAAGGCTAAGGCAAAAGTGAAATGGAAGATGAAGGCATGCCAAAGAAGAATCCAAAAACACAAGAAGTGTAAAATAGTCCCAAATCAAGGAGAAAGATGCACAAGAAAAAGCACAAGTCAATACTGTAAAAGAGCGCAAGGCACACTAGGATTTATTTTAAGAGTGCCACGAGCTCTCACCCGATGCAAATTGTAAAGGTAGATGGGCGGTGGAAAGGAAGCTAGGAAGATAGGAGAACAATGGGAAAAAGGGCCTAGGCTATGGCCGGCCATGTAAAAAAGGGAATAAGAGGATGACCACCCAAAATGGATTTAGGGTTTTGTATATAAAGTTGAAAAGTGAATGAGAAGCTCATTCTTGTGTGTGGCCAAAAGTGGCTCTCCTCTTCTTCTTCTTCTTCTTCTTCTTCTTCTTCTTCTTCTTCTTCTTCTTCTTACTTGCTTGCTTGAGCTTGTGCTTGAGAGAGGGAGTGTGAGAGTGTGAGGGAGTGAGTGTGTGAGGGTGAGGGACCGTGGAGGAGCTCTCCATCTTCTCCTCTCTTCTTCTCTTCTCTTCTCTTCTCTTGTCTTGCTTGTGGCAATGGAGCTTGGAGCATGGAGCTTGAGGATGGAGCTCACTTGAAGCTTGCACTTGGATCATGGAGCTATCTGAGTGCTTAGGAGAGGAGGTAACTCGACCAGGCATCGAGATAAGCTCACTACACCCGTAGAGATGGATATCACGTCGGCTATGTGAGAGGTAGCCATTAGTGCTCGGCTAGGAATGCTTGAAGCAATAAGCGGTCCGTGGGTCTTCGCGTTGATTGCCTCCATATTTTGGTTCCATTGCCAGGACCAACAGATTCAAGCCTTGAGCGCTTGCACGCTTTGAATCGAGCATTGAAGTAGGGTTTTCCTCTGAACTGATGCTTGAGGTAGATAGGTAGGAAGTGAGAGATTTTGAAGAGGTATTTGATCTCCTTAGCAAGTAGGTTTTTGGTTTTTTGGATTTGGAAAAGCATATTGGAGTAGTGTAGGTAATGTTTTTGTGATTTGGATGCATTAGGGTAGGAAAAAACCGACAAAAACAAAGGAAAATAAGCAATAGGGTTTCTGCTGTCATAACAGGGCATGAGGATTTGATTTGTTTGCCGATTTGCATTGTGGAGTTTATTTGGTATTCCAAGTATATACAACTCTTCCCCTCCACCCATAGCTTTGATTTGGAGGTGCGTGTGACAGGCCGTGATCTAAATCGTGCGATTCAAGAGATTTATTGTTGCATCAGTCAAAATTGTGCCTTGCTCGGCTCGTCTGAGTGATGGAAATTCTGGGCCAAGTCCCATAATTAGCCCTTAGTCCTTGGCCCTCTCGTGTTCGGCCATTCGGCCCACTACCACTAGAATGCCCATCACTCGGCCCGGTCCAAATCGACCATTCGAACCAACTTTGCATTTGGCCCACCACCATTCGGACGCTTAGGACTCGGACCAAACCCACTCGGACAAGTTGAAATTTGGCCCACTTGACTTGGTCCTCGGCGGTTTGGCCATTCGGCCCTCAAACAACCTCATTCGGACTAGTCGAATTTGACATTCAGACCCTCACAAAGGGGGATTTGTCCCTTCCGCACCTCCCCCGAGTGGGCTCGAGAGAATATGCATGCTGCGACAGGTCCTCCAAATTAGATCCTATGTAGTAATGGCTCTGCACAAGCATAGATTCTCACTTGCAAAACAGCAACCAAAAGCCCATACCCAAACAAAGACAAATAGAGACCCTAGAACCTCAATGGGCCAATCTAGCCAACAAGGGCAAAAAGTCCACACCACAAAAACATGCATATGTTGCATTTGGACTGCATCTAGTCAAAGCGGAATGGAACAACATCAAGCTACAACTACAAGGATGACTAGACACGACAATCTTGATGATAGATGCACCTTGAACATCACTGCATAGACAACCCAAGACATTAGTAGAGAATCCACATCTAGTTGTGCAGTTGGAAACTCAAAGGCATGTATCAGAAGGCTTGAATTTACAAGCCAAGTCAAACTCATCGCAAAAAGAGAGCATACTCTCAATGCTCTCATTAATGGAGCTGATTTTAATATCTTGACCTATGAAGCATGGACCATACTAGGCCAACCAGAGCTCACACTGACTAATGCAACTCTTAATCCTTATGGGGGACACACACAAGCCCTTATAGGGAAGTATAAAATCCTTGTAACTATTGAAACGGAAAGCTTGCCTATCCTATTCCATGTTCCTCCAAATAGTGCAAATTGTGGAAAGGAAACCCTCTTAGGAAGACCCTTCAAAAGGATAACGATGTGTGAGGCCGATTATGTAGCACAAAGGATACACTTGACACTACCATGTGTAAGGATAATCAAAACCTTTAGCAAGGGTGACCTCATCGAACCTTGAGGAAAAGAAAAGGAATATTCTGACATACAAGGCAAGCCTAGTAACGAGAGCAATGACTTGTTGGAAGAGTTGATGCAAGCACATCTTGAACAGAGAGAACCAGTGAGCGAGGCCATGCTTAAAACAAGAAGGTTAGGTGACAATGCCAAGGACATGCTTTGGACTTACAAATATCATAGAAGACCACAAAAGAAGCCAAAGCCTTACAAATGAAAGTATCGATGGAGAGCTAGCACAACACCCAAGGAGCCTTTGATTTCCCAAGAGGATAATGAGCATCATAGGTGCAATATTACTCATGGTAAGGTTGATGGCTCAACAAAGCAAATGGCAAAATCATCTAATAGCCATGAGCAAATCTTCCAACCAGTGCCAAGTCCACCTAGGAGTCCCAAATCTCCTACACCCTCTTTCCCTAAACGAACACAGGAAGCCCAACAGCAGTCGCCAAGTGTAGCTACTCAATTCCGATCTCTATCTCCATCTAAGCTTCCAAATGTCCAAGAGGTGGGACATGACACCATCCTTAGCTCTTAGCCTACTATGCAATCCATCGTGACTAGCTCAGGATGCTCGATTTGCACGAGCGAATGCGCAAAGGGCAACAAGAGTTATGACCACTTCCAATCTGCCTAAGGACTTGACACCGTAGTCTACCAACAGTGGCTAATCCATTGAACTAGCCGCTACTACTTCCAATCAGGAATCACAGCAATCACAACCTTTATCCGCAACAATGCCCCTTGCGAAATGCATCCTTAGCAATTCACCTACAAAAGAGATGTCATAACCAACATATTTGACACCTCCGGCAGTTCCAAAGCACCTAAAGCCTAGGCATGAGGAGAAATCTCTCGAAGATTTGGCCAAGGAGATGGCGCATCTGACCAATGAACCAGAGATGAAGTGCCTGATGAAGCTTATTACAAGCTGACAGCCGTCACATGTGTGTATGTGCATGTGGATATTGGAAGGCCAACTCTAAAGCACACAAAGCTCATAGCCGAACCCCTAACATGGAACGAGCAACAACATGTTTGCTCCCACTATGTAGCTATCGCTGAAGAAGTCATGAAGGACACCCCAAAGGCCACAACTAGAGCATTGCACTTGATACCCTCACTCTATACTGCTCAATTTGAGACAAACAAGGAAAAGCTTGAAGCAATCAAACGAAAAGGGAAAGGACAAGGCAACTTTGTGCAGAAATGGCACTCCAACCAAAGTTTGGCAGCCAAAATTGGCCATCTACAAATGGCACTCAATGAGCAAAGGAAAGCCCTTTGGACTTCAATACATGATCCCACGTACAGTGCCCGAACCTCATTAAGAGTGTTGGCAATGGTCCATGAGGTCCAGCTTTCTGCCGTTGTCCAAAAACATCCCTTATATGATAAACTGCTTCTAGAAGAAGATCTACATGTGGCTAGTAGGCTAGGAGTAGGGAGCATGGTACTTGATGTCAGTGTAGTTGGTTTTGTCCAAGCTTACATGACAGGAATCCTAAACTGTCTCCTGGTTCTACACTAGCATTACCCAAACCTCCTGAGCAAGAGAAAAACAGCTCTAAGCACAACATCAGCACTGATAAGAAGCAATAGAGACATGTTCCAATGTGTAAGGACAAGAGTCTAGAGCAAACACCCAACTTGGAGCAACTACCAGTGCAAATGGATGAAGGGCTAAATGAAAGAGAACTAGTTGAAG
Source organism: Lygodium microphyllum (assembly GCF_053477565.2). Classification (NCBI taxonomy): domain Eukaryota; kingdom Viridiplantae; phylum Streptophyta; class Polypodiopsida; order Schizaeales; family Lygodiaceae; genus Lygodium; species Lygodium microphyllum. The sequence goes on from NC_141147.1 coordinate 120,873,758, forward strand.
AGCTAGACTCTCCAAAAAGAGAGGCAATTGTACCCTCATAACGTAGCGAGGCTATTCAGTAGGCTGCAGCTATGTCCCATGAGGATACACAAGGGAAAGAGAATGCTGAGGCCCAACCAAGCACATCAACGGCAGGCCTAATTCAGGGTCCTGAGTCCTTAAAGGATACACCTTGATTGGCCAAGAAAAAGAGGAAAAAACAATGAAAACAACAGCAACTGCAAGTGGATGTAGATGCCAAGAAGATTGAGACCAAGAGTGCTGAAGAACTGAGGAATAAAGCATCGAGTCCACCCACGAATGAACCCATTTCCATCTCTCCTAATAACGATGAAACCTCAGACACATCCGTGTGTTTTGATAAGTCAAAGCAACCATTACCATCAACGGTTGCTTGCAACACTCAATCCATCGACAACAACAGAACTTGCATTGACTAGTCAAGAGTGGAGACATCATTGTCACAATAGGTTGACAAAAGTATACCAGTCACATCCGAGGAGAACCATGACACAATAGCAGCAAAGCCTCAGGAGAAACATGAAAACCCTGAGGACAAAAGAAATCCTAGCATTGACCAATCTTGCTCATCTAGGCCTGAGCCCCTAGCTATACTAAAGCCTAGGAAAACTCCCAGAATCTTGCATGAGATAGCAACCAAGCAAGCCTTTATAGAACATAGAAGTGTCACAAAGTGCTTGACTGAGTGGGAGGCTAGACTCAAATTATTCGCACATATCTACATCCTTGCAGACATGGGCACATTCCCTAAGGAACAGCTTGAGGAATACTTGCCATATCTGCTATCCTGGGAAGAGCAAGAATATCTTAACAAGCACTATGACAGGCTCCTACATGAACGCATACAACTCATCTCTAACGAGGAAGTTGACGAGCTATGCTTAACTATGACATTCAACGAAGTGCTTTGCCAACCAAATCTCTTAGAGATAGAGAAACTAAAGTGACAATCAGAAGGTTGAAGTCAATTTGAAAAACATTGGTTTGAAAACCGTGCTACAATGGCCAAACTTGGAGCCCAGATTATGATAGTCTCAGAGGAGCGACTGGCCAAATGGTGGTCTCAAAGAGACCCAACCTATGTGGCACCAACTTCCTTTCAAGTACTAACTACCATTCAAGGTATGGACTTAGCTGGAGCTAGCCAAGAGAACTCTCTGATTGATAAAATTCTCAATGAGGAGGAGCTACATGTTGCGGGTAGACTTGGGTACCATGCTACTTGATGTTGCAAAATATATGTTGTTATTGAGTAGGCTACCATGAGTATTGGATGCATGTGCCACACTCCAATACAATCGTGAGTTCTATCATTGGTTTTTATCCTCACGAAGTGACATGGATTCATAGCGTGTACATAAATAAACAATGAGTTTTGTGACTGTAACATTTCTTCCCCCCCCCATGACCCCATGCCCTCCCCCATAGGAACTCACCCCCCCTTTTTTGTTTTCTTTTTAAATTTTTTCCCCTCCCTCTCTCTCCCCCTGCCGTGAGCATGGCGGGGAGAGAGAGAGAGAGAGGGAGTGAGCTGGAGGTGGGGGGCATGCAGCCCCCCAGTTGGCGACGATCAGCAGCTTCCTCCCCCCCTCCCACACATTATAAAAGCTCCCCCCATTGCTACAGAAGCCCCTCCCCATTTGTTGTAGGCAGGCCCTTGAGGCCTCTGTCGGATGCTATGGCCCCCCTACTGACATACGAGTCCCCCCCGTCAGAGACAGGCACTCCGTCTACCCGGTGATCGCAGCCTTGGGTGTCTATCAGGAAGAGCCCCCCATTCGTTGTCAGCTGCGCTATCCCCCCTGTGGATAGTGTGAAGGGAGGGAGGAGGGAGAGAGAGAGGAGGAGAAGAGGGAAGAGAGAGAAGAGGGAGAGAAGAGAGAGGAAGAGAAGGAGAAAAGAAGAGGGAGAGGAGAGAAGAGAGAAGGAGAGAGAAGAGAGAAGAGAGAAGGAGAAGAGGGAAGAGAGAGAAGAGAGTAGGAGAAGAAGAAGAGAGAAGGGAAGAGAGAGAAGAGAGAAGGAGAAGAAGAAGAAGAAGAAGGGGAAGAAGAGAGAAGAGAGAGAAGAGGGAGAGAGGAAGGGAAAGAGAAGAAAAGAAGGAGAAGAGAAGAGAGAAGAGTAGGAGAAGAGGGAAGAGAGAGAAGAGGGGAAGAAGAAGAGAAGGAGAGAGAGAGGGGAAGAAGAAGAGAAGGAGAGAGAGTGGGAAGGAGAAGAAGAAGAAGAGCAAGGGAGAAAAAGAAGAGAGAGAGAGAGTAGGAGAATAAGAGGAAATAAGAAGAAGTGGAGGAGAGAGAGAAAGAGTAGGGAGATAGTAGAAAAGAAGAGGAAGAGAGAGGGAAAGAGAAGAAGAAGAAAAATAGGAAGAGAGAGAGTGGGAGTAGAGAAATGAGAGAGAAGGAAAAGAAGAGAAGGAGAGAGAGAGTAGAGGAATAAGAGAAAAGGAGAAGAAGAAGAAGAGAGACAGAGAGAGATAAAGAAGGAGGAGAGGAGAAAAATAAGAAGAAGAGAGTAACCGCCACAAGTCACCCAAACCACTCTCTCGGCAACGAACCCCATCCAGCGGTCTTTCCCAACCGAACGTGTCAAACTGAAACCAGACTGCCCAATCTCTGCGAGGCGAATGGCTCCTAAGAAGAAAGTCGCAGAAAGCGTAGGCGTCCAAGCCACCGTTAATGCTGGAGGGGTGAGAAAAACGACCAACGCAGCACACACGAATCAAGCCCAGGTTCTAAGCGTAAAAAAATTAACTTAGAAAGTATTCCTCGTGGAAGGGATGAAAGCATTGATGTTGTGCATAGGGTTTTGTTTACTCTAAGAGCTAAGTTGCATGCGCGAAATGGTCGAGTTGAAATTCGCACAAGATTTTAGGCACGAAATGATAGCTTTTACACACATAAAATGATAAGGTTATCGCCTTACTTCACATAAAATGATAGCTTTTTAACCAGTTCAGTGCATGAATAGTCATTTAGAATTCACGTTTCACAATCATGGTTAAAAGAAACACATGAAATATTAAAATCTGTTCATGAGATACACTTGCATCGTTAGACAACCTTAGACTTTCATAGATGCAAGTCACATGTGATCCGGTGCATTAGGAATATGTATAATTGCCTGCGAATTGTTTTATCGATCTTACTGTGGACTATCGCAAATGGATACGCTCCTAGCTTAGTTGAAGCTGGTGACCTAACCCTAAATGGATTGTTGACCCAAGTTATGCTTGGCGGTTTGAAAAGGTTGTAAATCCCTTAAGCAATTGTTTTGATACATCCAGTTAAAATTTTGATTGTGCATGCAATGGGATTGCCATGCCTTGAAGCTAGAGGTTGTGCATTCAACTGTTTGTTAATGTGGTTTTGGATGTTAACCCAAGGGGGGGAGTGTTTGATAATTTCATGGTTGAGTCTGAGATGACTGATTGCCATGGAAAGGAAAGGGATGTTTTGTTGAGAGATCGAGCTCCACTCGTGATATGCCAGGGTGACCGTTATGCATTTATGTCACCGACTTGTCAGTTGCAAATGCAGTTGGTACACTGCCCATGAATAATAGATAGATGACAGCTATCCTTATCTACTCTAGTTCTTGGCTCAGTTAGTATGCCACCTTAGTTATTTGAGTTTGGTTTTGAGACCCATATATAGGGTTCTTCTATTTCTTTGTATGAGAGTTCTTTTGGCTTACACATCTAAGAAGAGGAAAACTGTTTTCAGCCTCCACCCTTGTGTGTATTCCCCCATTGTGCAAGCAAGAAAGCTTCAAGTGAGACTCCTTCCTTCTCTCCCACAATCTTGACATGGTATCAGAGCCTTGTTCGTGGTAAGAATCTCAAGAAAGCAAGCCAAGCTCGTGGTGTTCTGGTAAGAGGAGCAGTGTTGCTTTCATTTTCTGTTTTGGGAGCAGATCTCTGCAGGTAGCACAGCCGAAAATTGCAAGAGTGCATTGTCTTAGGTTGAGACGCCCTTTGCGGTGAAGCAAGAGGGCAATATATGCTGCGGGAAAGGGCTTTAGCCTGCGGTGACCCTATTTTTTTGATTTGAGGCCATTTCGGGGCCTGTTTTGGAGGCGGAAGTTTTCTGCACGCACTCAGGAAAAGACCCTATTTTATGCTGTGCGACCACTGTTCTACAGGTCGGTGAAAAGTTACTGTAGAAATTGCATCGTATGCTTGTGCGCAGAGACATTGGGAGTTACAGAATCATCCTTGGTTCCTGTATATGCAAAATCGTCACTAGGAAGTGACTGTGTGGTCAAATACCACTTTCGCCAGTTTTGCAGATTTGCCCTTGTGAGGGTGAAGCTGTGTTTTTTGCAGTGACAGAATTTTTTGCAGTGTTCTGTAATGGCGTCTGATTCTCTCTCACAGATTGTAACTGAAAAGCTTGACAAGAACAACTTCCAAGCATGGAAGTTTAGAATGACGAATTTCCTTATGGGAAAAGGATATTGGGAATTTGTTGCAGGAAATGAAGAAGAACCAGTTCTTCCTGATGTTCCCAATCAACAGCAAATGCAGGCATTCAAATCATGGCATGAGAGAGCCAGGAAAGTTATGTACTGGCTGTCTATCAGTATTTCAGACTCTATGATTGTGCATATTCAGGATGCAAGTACGCCAAAGGAGGCATGGGATACTTTGTCAAAAATGTATAGCACAAATACGCAAGCCAGGAAAATGCAGCTCAAGCAAGAGTTGCATAATGTGCAAAGAGAAAGTATGAGCATCAATGACTACCACATGAAGGTGAAGAAGATTGCAGATGCACTTGCTTCCATTGGGTCACCAGTGGAAGATGATGATTTAGTTTCTGTGACCTTGAATGGTCTAGGAAAGGATTATGCACAGTTTCCGACATCCATTTCAGTTCGTGAAAGATTTCCTGATTTTGAGGAGTTGATTGCTCTTCTAATTTCTGAGGAGCAAAGAAATGGTGGTGCATCTTCTTCAGGAGGAACTTCAAAAGAAACTGTCTTCTACTCAAATGCTGGAAGAGGTAGAGACAGAGGTAGAGGAGGCCGATTTGGAGGCCGTGGTAGAAATCAGAATATGCAGCAAACTCAAGAAAACCAGTCCTATGGAGGAGGATGTGGTAACTCTAGAGGCAGGGGGAGCCAAAGAGGTCGTGGTGGATGGCAAAGAGGCCAAAATGCAAACAGTAATGTTGAATGCTACTACTGTGGTAAAATGGGTCATATGCCTAAAGACTGCTATAAAAAGCAGAATGACATCATGAATGGAAAACTGCAACAAGGGAATTATGCATCTTCTAGTAGACAGGGTGATGACAGAAATGAGCATTTGTTTATGGTGCAGCACATGAACAATTCTGTGACAAGTGCAGAAGAAAGCAATGATGTATGGTATGTTGACTCAGGTGCATCAAACCACATGACAGGTCATGCAGAATGGATGGAGGATGCAAGGAAAATGGAAAAACCAGGATTTGTGGAGACTGGTGATGATACTGCACATCCTATTGTGCAGATTGGAAAAATTCCTTTGTCTATGCAGGATGGGAAAAAGAAATACATGTCCGATATATTTCATGTCCCAAATATCACCAAGAATCTGGTTTCTGTTGGTCAAATGGTTGAGCAGGGCTTGCAGGTCAGATTTAATCCTCATGGATGCTTTGTTGAGGATATAAAAAATAAAGGTCGCTTGATAGCAAAAGGAAAGAAGAAGGGCAGAATATTTACGTTGGATGCAGACATGTCTGAATTGAGTGCAGCAATGTTTGCATATGGAACCGGTGTAGTTGCAGATATTGATATCTGGCATAAACGTATTGGTCATGTTAATGTACATCGACTTAAATCAATGCAGGCCCAAAATATTGTTGCAAGATTGCCTAAATTCAAGGTTGCAGAAATGCATAAGGTATGTGAAGCCTGTCAGTTTGGAAAACAGGCAAGGAAACCATTTTCTAGACATGTTCAAGAGAGTAAGAAGCCATTGGAATTAATCCACTCTGATGTGTGGACTACTAAAGCTGCATCTCTTGGAGGTTATCATTATTTTGTCACTTTTATTGATGACTATAGCAGAAAAGTTTGGGTGTATTTTATGAAAAAGAAAAGTGAAGTTTTTGGGCATTTCAAAACTCTTAAAGCTATGGTTGAAAAAGAAACAGGCCTGCAAATAAAATGCCTAAGGTCAGATGGAGGGGGAGAGTACCTCTCAAATGAGTTTACAAGGTTCCTGCAGGAGCATGGCATAAAATAACAATATTCATGCAGTCATATCCCACAACAAAATGGAATTGCAGAAAGGAAAAACAGGCATATTGGAGAGGTATCTCGCGCCATGCTCAACGAAAAAGACTTGCCAGATTTTTACTGGGCTGAAGCAGTTGCTACAGCAGTCTATATAATGAACAGGACTCCCACTGCAGCAATACATGGGATGACTCCAGAGGAGAGGTATATTGGTAGAAAACCAGATATTTCTCATTTGAAAATTTTTGGTTGCATTGCCTATGTACATGTGCCAGATGAGTTGAGATCCAAGTTGGATCCAAAAGCTGAGAAGTGCATCTTTATTGGTTACTCTCAGCAAAAAGGGTATAGATGCTATAACCCTTCTACTCGTAAGTTTACAGTGAGCAGAGATGTTGTTTTTGATGAGATGAGTAGCTGGTATAAACCAGTAAATGTGATTGATGATGTAGATGCACAAAACGGTAATGCTGCACAGAATTCTCAACAGCAGTCACAAGATATTAGTGGACCTGGAGCATCCTCTAGCAGTGGTTCACATTCTTCGCCATGGACATGCAGATTGAGATCAGGAGAATCTTCTCAAGGTAGTGCAAATAGTGGTATGCAGGTGTCACGAAAAGGAAAAGAGAAGGTAGATCAGCCCATGTTTGATGTGAATGCAGGTCACTCTTATGTGGATGGTGAATCCAATGGCTCAGAACAGAGCATTGATGATGAGTTGGGTATTCCTTCTATTGTTACACCTGGAGTAAGGAAGACCAGGGATGTTTTGAGAGCACCTGGGAGTGAACCTACTTTGCGCAGGTCAACCAGAGTTAGGTATCCTGTGGATAGGTTGAAATATAATGGATTTACAGCCATTCACTATGCATATATGGTCAAAGTGATACAGGAACCAGAACCCACTTCTTTTGAGCAAGCCATGGGAAAGGAAAAATGGGAGAAAGCCATGGATGAAGAAATGGATGCCTTGGAAGAAAATGCTACATGGGAATTGGTACCTTTGCCTAAAGGTAAGAATGTAATTGGCTGTAAGTGGGTTTATAAGGTAAAGCACAATGCACATGGTTCTGTGAATAGATACAAGGCAAGATTAGTAGTCAAGGGGTATGCACAAACATATGGCATTGACTATGAAGAAACATTCAGTCCGGTTGCAAGGATGGCAACTGTAAGAGGAGTCATTGCTATGGCTGCATCAAAGGAATGGTCTTTACATCAAATGGATGTAAAGAATGCCTTCTTGCATGGTGATTTACAAGAAGAGGTATATATGGAGCAGCCACCAGGTTATGTGCATGCTGTTCATCCTGAGTTTGTTTGCAGGTTGAAGAAAGCATTGTATGGCTTGAAGCAAGCACCTAGAGCATGGTCTGACAAGATAGGACAGTATCTTGTCACTATTGGCTTTCAGATTTCCAAGGCAGATTTCTCACTTTATGTGAGAAAAACAGAGAAAGATATTATACTACTTGTCATTTATGTTGATGATTTGATTATAACAGGTGACAGTGATGAAGATATCCTTCATGTGAAAATGCTATTGAAGTAGAAGTTTGAGATGAAGGATTTGGGAGAGCTGCGTTATTTCTTGGACATTGAGGTGATTAGATCACCAAGTGGGATACAGCTCTTGCAGAGACAGTATGGATTGGACATGCTGTCCAAATATGGGATAACAGCCTGTAAGCCTATTTCAGTTCCTTTGGAGCAGAATGTGAAGCTGAGCGCAGATGCAGGTGAGCTTTTGGAAGACCTTACTATATATAGACGCATAGTGGGAAGTTTGATTTATATGACTATTACCAGGCCAGATTTGAGCTATGATGTTGGATTGGTAAGTCAGTTTATGCAGGCTCCAAGGAAACCGCATTTGGATGCGGCTAGACGCATACTCACGTATGTGAAGTCCACATTGCAGTATGGACTATTTTATGAGACTGGGGTTCAGATACAGTTGCATGGATACACTGATGCTGATTGGGCTGGTAGTATTTTTGATAGACGATCTACCAGTGGATATGTGTTCTCTTTTGGGAGTGCTGCAGTCACTTGGAGCAGCAAGAAACAGCCTACAGTTGCCTTATCCAGCACAGAGGCTGAGTACAGGGGCGCAGCAATGGCTGCATGTGAGGTAGCTTGGTTGCATAAGCTACTTTATGATATGCATCAGCCTACAGATGGGCCAATTGTCATTTATTGTGACAACATGAGTGGTATACACTTGGCAAATAACCCAGTCTATCATGCTAGAACAAAGCACATTGAGGTGCACTATCACTATGTGTGGGAGAGGGTTTTACTAGGTCTTATTGATCTAGTTTATGTCAGCACAGAGGATCAGGTAGTTGACATATTCACGAAGGCATTGGACGCAGAGAAGCTGTGCAAGTTCAGAGACCTGCTTGGTGTGCAGGAATTGGGATTGAGCTCGAGGGGGAGCGTTGAGAGATCGAGCTCCACTCGTGATATGCCAGGGTGACCGTTGTGCATTTATGTCACCGACTTGTCAGTTGCAAATGCGGTTGGTACACCGCCCATGAATAATAGATAGATGACAGCTATCCTTATCTACTCTAATTCGTAGCTCAGTTAGTATGCCACCTTAGTTATTTGAGTTTGGTTTTGAGACCCATATATAGGGTTCTTCTATTTCTTTGTATGAGAGTTCTTTTGGCTTACACAACTAAGAAGAGGAAAACTGTTTTCAACCTCCACCCTTGTGTGTATTCCCCCATTGTGCAAGCAAGAAAGCTTCAAGTGAGACTCCTTCCTTCTCTCCCACAATCTTGACAGTTTTCCCTAGCAATTGTTACTTTGTTGTTTGCTTCAGCTATGGTTGATAATTAAGGAAGGATGGCACTAGCTACCCCCCGCGAGCCGCCAAACCCTAACCAAGGGGGTTATGAATCCGCACCAGGAATGTAGACCGAACCCGCTGCGAGAGGCCGTGGAAATCACTTGGTGTAAGAGGACCCTTGGGTGCCAGTGGGGGCTCTGGCCATAAATCCCAATGCCTCGGGCCCTACACAAGTGTTCTACGTGACTCAAGATGGGATCTCGAGGTCTTGATACTAGTTACAAGGCAGAATCTTGGAAGGATAAACCTTCGGGTTTTATTGCTGGAAGACGGAAGGATTTTTCTGTGGAGGCAGAAAGGAGCACTTAATTCTCTTGTATGGGCAGGAGACACACATTAATCCAAAGATAAGTCAAGGAAGTGTTTGATCTTGTTTTATCTTGTCCTCATGTCTGTGGCCTAAATTACGTAAAGGAACCTGTGACTAACGGGGTAATTAAGGAAGCTGCTTTTATGTGTCAAGCATAACGTGGTAGGTAATTAGATAACTAAAACAACCCTCGAGGGAAGCGTGGTGGATGTGACGAATGGGTCTATCCTACAGAAGGGTGGTCTTGGTTAGCCGAGAGCTTTTCTCAAAGGAGATGTTAACATGAAATGCTAGGAAAGAGTCAGTATACGACCTTAGACAATGTTGACTAGGAACCCGGACTTCAAGTCGATCCTAGTGGGAACGGCAGGATAAGTTCCATTGCGGGCAGACTCGAGAGACCGTAGTTGGCAAACCCCGTGTCATTCCTTGGGAGTGCTAGGCGGCGTCTTCTAGATATATCTCTCGATGGACTACTAAGACATGTCTCGGGATTTGAGGACGGGCACGTTACAGTGACTATATATAGATTATATCAAAAAAGCAAAGCTTGCACACACACAAGTAATGGTAATCAAGCGCAGGTGATATGCATCGAAACCAACACTATGGGATTTAGATAAGTGATGTCTTTTTTAGCTACACCTATTCATTATGATTGAAGCATATGACTTGCATGTACTCTCATGAGTTATTGTCAAAGTGGATACAGGACAACACAAGTTTATATACGAAAGTGTTCAATGTCCAAGTCACCACAAGACCACCAACCCCACAAAGAGCCATTACAAAAAAAGCAACAGAAATACCAAGAACAAAGAGCCATGACAGAAGCCCCGCTTCGGGAAGAGAAAATCACCCCTGTAGAAAGCACACATTGTATTTGAGCATGGCCCAAGCATAGTCATTGGCTACTCTCTCTTTCTTGGCCAAACTCTACATCCGGCCCACTACAATTGCTACCTCAATTGTACCGATGTCTCACATGTTATAAAGAGGTTTGCAAAATCTCAAGTGTATCTCTCCAACTCAACAATTGCTCCTCTAGCATCGAGGCTAGTAACACAATCATCTCTGTAATATCCATTTTTCACATCCTTTGGATCTTGACATTTCCCAATCCAAATGAAAGGCTAATAGCCTCCTCAACGTACTGCAATGGTTGCATTCATGTTATTTAAAAAAAAGAGAGAGAGAAAAAAAAGGGAAAAAAATAGAAAGGCATCCATGATCACAATACAACACCTACGTGTCCTCGAATTAGATACGTCAAGTGATCTTGGTTGACTGGCTCCATCCCTAGTTCCCTAGCCCTTTAGACATCCCCCACAACTGTTCAAGGCACATCAAGGGTAGGACATACCTAGGAGCTTGTCTAGACTTGTCACCTTGACCCATTTGCACAATTCTTTTTTCACACTTCATCTCAGTACCATTGCAATCAATAGTGGTAAGCAAGGCATGAAAGACCATGGAAAGTACACCGTACTCTTCGAACAATACAAGTAGCCACCAGTTACCAAAATCTAAGGCGTCAATGAGCTCAATTATGCTACATTGTGTTGTCAGAATCACAAATGATGTCTCAAGAAGCCTTCAAGTGTACTTCTCCTCAACATCGACAATTTTTTCCACCCCATCGAACCCTTGCTTCATCCACCCATTGCTATGAGGAACTAGGCTAACAATCTTCTAACTACGTAATATCTAAGTATGCACGTACACTCACATAATATCTGTACCACAACATGCCAACAACATGTCCCCAACGACCCTCATCCGCACCACCACAAAAACTCCTCCAAGGAAAATGACAGATGTCCCTTCTACCCACGTCTTCGGTGCATGCTAAAGCCTGCTACTTACGATGGTGAGTGCCATGGGACTGGCACTCATCTAGGAGGGGGTAATGTTAACCCTCAAACGAACAAGGTGAAAAATCTAGAAAATCTAAAGAAGAAGACAAGGGTACGGCAAAAGTGATGAAGGCGTGCCAAAGAAGAATCCGAAAACACAAGAAGTGTAAAATAGTCCCAAGTCAAGGAGAAAGACACACAAGAAAAAGCACAAGTTAATACTTTTGTAAAAGAGTACATGGCACACTAGGATTTATTTTAAGAGTGACACGGGCTCCCATCGTGCAAATTATAAAGGTAGATGTGCGGTGGAAAGGAAGCTAGGAAGATATGAGGACAATGGGAAAAAGGGCCTATGCCGACCATGTAAAAAAGGGGATAAGGGAATGACCACCCAAAAGGGATTTAGGGTTTTGTATATTAACTTGAAAAGTGAATGAGAATCTCATTCTTATGTGTGGCCAAAAGTGGCTCTCTTCTTCTTCTTCTTCTTATTCTTATTCTTTCTTGCTTGATCTTGTGCTTGAGAGAGGGAGTGTGAGAGTGTGAGGGAGTGAGTGTGTGAGGGTGAGGGTGAGGGACCGTGGAGGAGAAGCTCTCCAACTTCTCCTCTCTTTTTCTCTTCTCTTCTCTTCTCTTGCTTGTAGCAATGGAGCTTGGAGCATGGAGCTTGAGGATGGAGCTCACTTGAAGCTTGCACTTGGATCGTGGAGCTATCGGAGTGCTCAAGAGAGGAGGTAACTCGACCAGGCATGGAGGTAAACTCACTACACCCATAGAGATCGATAGCGTGTCGGCTATGTGAGAGGTAGCCATTAGTGCTCGGCTTGGAATGCTTGAAGCAATAAGCAATCCATGGTTCTTGACGATTGATTGCCTCCACAAGGGTCAAGTAATTAACAATATTTTACTGGACAATGGCTCAAGAGTCAACATTATCACAATGGCCACTTGTCACGATTACAAGCTGATTAATTGGAAGCCATCCCTCTCTTTGGTTTGCATGGCAAATCAATAGAGTATGGCCTCTTGGAATTATTCGTTCAATATTGATGGAAGTAGTAAATGTTCCATTTTGTATTTCTTTAGTGGTGTTGAATATGGAGCATGTGGGAGAGGATTATTGCATTTTTCTTGGACAACCCCAGCTCCATTTTTTAGTTTCAATATTGATGGAAGTAGTAAATGTTCCATTTTTTATTTCTTTAGTGGTGTTGAATATGGAGCATGTGGGAGAGGATTATTGCATTTCTCTTGGACAACCCCAGTTGTAGTAGTAAGCCCAAGCCAATCATAACTTGGATTGTGATCACGACTAACAATTCTCCAAGATCACAACAAAATAAGGATCTTTTTAAATAGAATCCCACCTCCATCAATAGCTTACATACTAGTGGTAGTTTCGATAGTCAACATGGTGGATGGCTTGGATGTTGATGAGGAAGCTGCTCTCCTAGCAACAAATGCACATTTGGAACCCTTCTGTCTTGTGGATGTCATGCAAATTAGTTTAGCAATACTTGGATCTGCATTTTCCACTTTATCCTATGCTAAAGCCTGTATCTACACAGAATTAGATTTCCAAGGGTACAAAACTCATGATTTCAAGCTCCAAAGAGCAGAAGCGGCTAAAGCTATGGCTATACTAGCTGAATTGAATGTAGTAAAAGTACTAAGATAGAAAAGGGAGTTTGAAGCACAATGCAAAAGGTGACTAATGTCACAAACGATGCACTTTCCATAGTTTATCTTAGTGATATTAAGCTAGTGAAGATCAATGCTGCTCACTTATAGCCCGAGTTCCAAGAGTAGCTCATTGTCGTCCAAATAAAATTTAAGGATGTATTTGCATGTGATTATTCATAAATGAAAGGATTAGATCCTAGGTTCTATCATTACTAGATTCCACTCAAACCAAATGCTATTCTAGTTTGCATGCAGAGGTATCGCATGAATCTACACATGGCCAAATTGGTTAAGGAGGAGCTAGATCGATCCTTCGAGTTAGATTTATTGCTCTAGTAGATCAGGAAAAATGGATTTTCCCAATTGTCATTGTCCCAAAGAAGAACAATAAATTATAGATTTGTATGGATTACATGAAATTAAATGCTACCACTATTCTAGACCCATTTCCCATTCCATACCTTGACAACATCTTAGATGAGGTAGCTGGCCATAAAGTGTATTCTTTTTTGGATGGCTTTAGTGGATACAATTAGTTCCGGTTTGCTGCTAAAGATCAACCCAAGACTACCTTCATCATGGCATGGGGAGTATTTGCTTGTACTATGATGTGGTTTAGCTGCCCTCTTTCCAATAGGACATGCAAGAAATGTTAAGGCTCTACTTAACCAATTTTATGAGAGTATTTCTAGATGACTTTAGCATCTTTGGCACAATACTCATACACATACATTATCTTTGTTATGCTTTACGAGATGCCATGAAGTAAGTCTCAATCTTAATCCCATGAATTATGTTTTTGCTACAAAAGATGGTGTGTTGTTGGGCCATGTCATTTCAAGAGATGGGATTGTTGTGAATCCCCACAAGGTGGTTACTACTACATAAGTCATGGTTCTATATTCCCCATCTATTGTGGTATAATTTCTTAGGCAAGTTTGCTAGCATGGATGGCATCTATGACTCCTAGCATGTGGCCATTCCTTTGAATTAGTTGGCCCACGTTTCTAAATCAACCTTCACCTAGAATGAGGCAATGGATTTTGCATTCTAATGTCTTTGGCTTTTACTTTCAAAGGCCCCAATTCTGATCTCTCTAGATTGGACCAAACCATTCCATGTATTTGTGGATGCATTAGATATTGCAATTGGTAGTGTGATCATGTAGTAGGATTTTAATGGATGGTTCCAACCCATCTTTTATTCCAGTAGACAACCCTCCTTTGCTCAAAAAAGTTATTTTTTCATTGAATGAGAATGCCTTGGAATGGTTTATTCAATTAAGAAGTTTCAACATTATTTACTTGGTCATTCATTTATTTTTCATGTGGATCATTCTGCTCTAGTTACTTGGTCAAGTAGCAAAATGTCACAAGATGCTTGGCTAGATGGATACTATTGCTCTAGGAGTATGACTATAAAGTGGTGCATGGATTGGAAGCTCAACATATCATTGTGCATTTCCTCTCCCAACTAGAGTCCATAGAAGTTCCTTTAGAAGTTGTTGATGATTTTCTAAACACTCAACTCTTTTTTATAGTAGCTGATAGTCTAAAACTTGATCCACCTAATCTTGCTTAGACTTGGTACAAGGAAATACTAATCTTCTTAGACTTAGGACAAGTCTCAAACCACATTTTGATGGACTAGTGTAAATGACTAGCTCTTTGTAGTCAACATTTTGAATCTATCTTGGGCTAGCTTTACTATCATACCCTATCTGGAGTATTGCATTGCATGGTTCTTGCCATGGAGAAAGAAGTTATGTTGGAAGAAGCTCATCAAGGAATTATAGGAGGTCACTTTGCAGCTGACATCACTATTAGGAAAATCGAGCAAGTAGGATTATGGTGGCCTACCATGCATGGTGATGTCCACAAGCTTTTCTGATAGTGTGGTTGTTGCCAACAATGACTCGATCAATCCCTTCCTTAGGATCGATTACCACTTCATCCAATCTTGCCATTGGAACCCTTTCAAAAATGGGGATTGGATTTTGTGGGTCCCATCAAATTGGTGGCATCTTACAACAAAAATAGATATATTTTCATTTCAACAAATTACTATGCTAAGTGAGTAGAAGCTTGGGCACTCTCAAATAATTTAGCTTTCTAAGTGCTTATTCAAGGATATCTTCACCCACTATGGTTGCCCAATGAGATTGGTAAGTGATTGAGGTTTTCACTTTATCAATAAGGTCATTAAGCATAGAACTACTTGGTCATTCATAAGAAATCCTCTCCATACTACTCGCAAGAAAATGGCTTAGTTGAATTGACAAATAAAACCCTATGCAAAATCTTTACCAAGCTAGTAGAGCATCGTAGAAATGATTGGGATATAAAGCTCCCAACAACATTACGAGCTTATCGCACATCCTTCAAGGTTGTAATAGGCCTTACCCCTTACAAGATTACTTTTGGCATCAAGGCAATCATGCCTTTCGAGTTCATTTTTCTTAGTCTCCAAATTGTTGTGGAAGATTGCCTTCTTCCACAAGAGTCCCCCCCATTCTAGATTGAGAGACTAGTAGAGCTAGATGAAGATCAAATTCAGATTTTCGACCTATTGTTAGAAGTCTAGTTTTGGCAGAAATACTGGGTAGATCACCTCTCCAAGAAGCGGCACTTCAAGAAAGGACATACGGTCTTGGTCTTCAAGACTTAGATGGGCAAGCTTCCTAGCAAATTGAAGATGTGATAGAGCAACTTGCTTTGAATTTTTCATGCAACCCCATCTAATTATTTTTCCCTTATTGATTTATAGGGCAATCTTCTTCCATATTCAAACAATGGATCTTGATTGTAGCATTGTTGTGCAAATGGATCGGTGTACCCTTTTTTTATCACTATGGAGTGCCCCCAAGACCTAGAAGTGGCCCCTTCCACATTCAATTTTGATTATTCCTAGTTTGATCCCAAAACTCTGATGGTTGACAGTGTCCAAATTGAATTTAATCTTGAATCCATAACTTATGGTGATGTGACCCCTCTTAAATGTTTTGCATCATATTTCAACTTGATGGCTCTCATAGATTGCAGTATGATGTATTGAGAAGTGTACAACACTCATAATTTCTTGTATTCACAATTATCGATGTGACACATATGCATTGGCCACATTCAAACACCTAAATCTCCATGCATCAAGGCCCCTCAAAAGTGATTTTCTTATTACCTTTTGCCCTATTGTGCCTTCTATTCTTATCAGCGATATTTCCTGCTCTTGATGCACTTTGCTTCTTTTTCCTTCTCCTTCATTGACAGCTTCTCACGACTATCAGTGATGTTTGCCTCCCACCTTTGTCTCCATAGGGTAACACATGTGCTCCTTAAGCGTAGGGAGGGTGTTAGGCCTTGGGTGCACCACCTGTGGCTTGATGCCTCCCTCACTTTTCCCTGGGAGAGCACCCTTATCCACCCCAAGGTTCAACTAATACTCCAATAGCTACATCACAACTCACAAGTTGAAGTGGCAAGGCGTTGCTACAGCCTCACCCCCCAATGCATGTAGAAGCAGCTATACCTTCCCATGGATGCCATGTTAGAGACCCCTTCTCTACTCCCTAGCACTAGCATGGAAGCAGTCTTTAGGCCTACCATGAGTATCTCCTTAGCAGCATAATAGCCAAGCACTAATCAAAACAGAAGGTACTCAAATTTTTCTTGGAAGCATTGTATTTGCATGCTAAGGCCTTTAGCATCTCCTACAAAGTCACCTCTATGTTCTTCCTACTCAACAGTTCAACCATAGCTTGAGTAAGCATATTTCTAGATAGACTATGTGTGGAGTGCAAGCAAGTGGTGGCATGTCCTTTCGACACTAAGTCCTTGAGGATCATGTGTAAACAACATTTCACTTTGCTCTTTTCCCTTACTACCATTGTGGATTCTTCATGCTCTATTCACATCATGTTGATAACCCTCCCCCCTTTTCCTCACATAATACAGTATATACCTAGCCAAGTGAACAACCTAATGTAGTATAGGAGCTTAGAAACGTGGCTCAATTTGCTGGATGTTCCAAAAACAAACCCAATATATGTCCTTGCAAGCAACTCAAGCCACTCATCACCCCACCTCTATTAGTAGAACCCTCCCACAAGCACACACAGAAAACAAAAGTGTCACATATATCGTAACCTAGACACAGACTCAAAAAGTCATGGTGACTGAACCAAAAAATCTGACCGAAAATATAAAGAACACAGATCAGACCAAGGGCAAACTAATAATCCCAAATCCCACATAATGTTCAGCGTCCTACAGTGCGGTGAAGTGGGTGGGTAAAACTAACAACTCTTCTTTTAGATGATCAATTAAGCAAGCACATTTCATTGTTAATATAATCCGTTAATGCATGGTGAGTTGGAAACATAGCCCAGCCCCTCTCAGACTGGACACGATTGAACTTGACTAGGTCTCTAACTAATGTAGTTCATTTTTACAATTATATGATGTCTCGTACTTGAGTGCATGCATGCATGACTTCGAGGGGTTCATTTTAATTACAATTTAAATGTATCTGTAACGCGTATGAGGGTGCACTTGTGAATGGTTTTTAATTTACAAAAATCAAGTGGGTTATAGTGTGCAAATGTGCACGTGCAACAATGGAATTCCTTTTACAATTAACGTCTGGTTTATTTTATTTAAAATTTTATGATGTGCATTCTGTTGATTTGGTGTGTGCAATGGTCGGTCAAGTTTTATTACAATTAAATGTGTATTATGGTGCAACGTGAGAGAGGAAAAAAGATAAAAAACATGGTGATGGGTGGGTTTGTTTGCAAAGTCTCATACCACGTCCTCAAAGATGAAATGTGCAATCCACAAGAAAATCCACAAAAAACTAACAGAAGGTCGACTAACAATAGTCATCCTACCATACATAAAAAATGAAAACCAACTAACACCTTAACCAAACAAAAAAATGATACGCATGACCAAAATAAATAAAGAATGGATATGCAAGAGAAAAAGTTAATCAATTAAGGGGGAGTTTGTTTTTTTTTTCTTGTCAATGATGTGGAATGTGGAGTGTGACAAAAAGATATATGAGCAGCATTTTAGTCTGTTGTGGTTTGGATTTTTCTTTGTGTGTTTTTATTTTTTTGGTTTTGTGGTTTTTTTTTGTTTTTTTCATACCATGGCAGTATAGTATGGAGACGTTTTGTTTTTTTTTTAAAAGATTAAATGGAAAGAATTTGGGAAAGTATGATGGAATGGTTCTTAGTTTTTGTTTGATTTTTTTTTAAAAACCAAGAAATCGATTTTTCCCACCATGAAAGCTGAAAACCATTTTGTTTCAGATTTTGGAAAAATTGTCGATCATGTTGTTGAATTTTCAAAGGATTTCAAATGATAAGTACATTTTTATAAGATTTTCCCATGAAAGAGTTATGGCCCAAAAAATATGTTGATATTTTTCATTCCAAAATTTTTTCCAAAATGTGAAAGAATATAAATTTTATTTTTTTGATTTTTTGAAAAATTTTATTTTTATGTACTTTTCTAGAATTTTTATGAATTTCCATAATTTTATGAATGATTTTGGCCAATTTTATTTTTTAAGAAATTATTTAATGGCATTTATCATAAGAAAAATTTTGCAAAATGTAGAAAAAAATATTCATCAATTTTTGTGTAATTTTTTAATGACTTTTTTCAAAATGTTAAATGTTTTTTATGGATTTAATGATTTTGAAGGGATTTTCGAGATTTAAAAAAATAAATAATCGGGTAAGCGCGTGTGAACAGCAGCGACCTCTCACACCCACGAATGTGTGACATGCGTCGTTGCGCATGAACACCCATGAAACAACCCACGAGCAATGCCCAAACATGAGCAACAACGCCCACACGCACACATAACCTTGCGAACTCCCACAACTGCCTCGTCGAAGATGGGGAATGAGGGTGGGGAAAAAGGGGCTAGGGAAGAGGGGGGTGTCTATGAGGGTGAATGGGGGAAAGGTGGAAAGGTGGAAAGGGGGGGCTCAGGAGGAGGTGGGTTTACAGGAGGGAAGAGGGGCTTAGTGGAGGGGTGTGGAGAGGGCGGGTGTTATGAGGGGAAGGTGGGTTTAGGAGGGGGTGTGGGGAGTGGAGTGGAAAGGGTGTGGGAAAAATGCAAAAATCGAGCCCGAAAATACATACAAAATTAATATCTGAGAACCTATTCGTCAAAACAAAGTGCGGGAAGAAGGAGAAATGTACTGAAAAGGTGCCTGAGAATCCAAGCACTGCAAAACACAAGTCCAATCAAGCCCAAAAATCATACCCGAGAAGGGATTCCAAAATTAATAATTAACGATCCATCCACCAGAATGGAAGGTAGTAGTCAAAACAAGAAATGTTAGAACATAGATGATCGTCACGATTAGCACATTAAAACTCAATTCTGATGAGATTAGGAGGCATTCACATGGGAAAAACAATAAAATAAAGCTCAAAAACACCTATAAAAAGTAATAATGAAAAATCCGTAAGTCGGAATGGGGTGTTGGAAAAAGGAGAAATGGACAAGAAGGGGGGCCAGTCAAGGCTTTCTACTAAGAATTGAATTCTGAGGAGAATAGGGCAAGTTCACATGGAAAAATGACGAAAATACGCACAAAAGAGACACGAAAATCTGCAAAAATGAATAACCGTTAGATTGTTGTTCTGAAGCAAAAAGGATGTATTCACATGAAAACACATCCAATTGACAGAAAATGGTTCAAAAAGTAATAACTCAAGAACCGTCTAGCGAAACAGGGGTTGGTAAAAAGGAAAAATTGTCAGTGCAAAGGGACGAACAGGGCTAAAAGGTTGGATTGGGGTTCCGAGAAATATAGGTTCACATGAAAAAAAATCAAAACAAAAGAGAAAGGGAAAGAGAGAAGGAACAGCCCCAAGAGTGGGGTGAAAGTGAAAGGGTGGGTGGGGAAGGAACCCCATTAGGGTAAAAGAAGGTCATGGCATATATGCATGATCAAATTGAGGCATATGCAGGGGGTATGCATCAGAGAGGCGTAGGGACGCGTCCCCACACTTAAAACCTTAATGAGAAGGGTAAACCAAACATCAGGAACCTAAGACCACACACCAGGCCAATGGCTGACGTCCCCACACTTAAGACCTAATCGTCACTAATAAACAAAAGATGTAGGGTTAAAAAAACTTGGCCTATGTTGGAGAGAATCAAGGTTGATTGTCGATGATGCTAGGAGGCATATTCCACGGTGGATTCCGTGAGGTTTTACGGTGGATTCCGTAAAATTATATTTATTTTCCAGGGCTCGTACACAAGGTAGATTCCTTGTGTGAAAAGTCAATGGGGATGCCTGTCCTTTTCGAGCGTCTCATTAATTTAATGTGCAAGTGGGTGATTCCATAGCAGGTGATTTCGCAAAATACATATTTAAATTAATGGATGTTTATGAGTTAAGAGTGTGCACTCATATTAAATTAAGGTTAGGATAAAGTTCCAACCTATTTATTTATTTTGTAGCTGAAGACTGCTAGTTATTCACTTTTGTCGGTTTAATTTTATTATTTTTTAACAATTGTGAATGCTTCAGTTGATGTGTAGAGCAGGTGGTGGTGGTGCTAGGAAGCACTAGGCGATAGCGTGTATTCAAGTTATTTAGAAAAAATTATCATTTTTTATGGGCGTGCATCTTAGGCGTAGCGCCCATATTTATTTTGACATGCTTATTTATTAAAGTGCTTAACATATATTTATTATTTTGTATGCGCATGGGTGCACGATTTAAATATTCATTATTGGCCATTGTATTTGGGCACAGCCCGACTCTTGGGGTGCCCAACCACTTTATTCTTTATTTGGACAAAAGCAAACACAAAAGCTAAAGCGCGCTAATTGTAAATTTGGGCTATATTTGAGCTTGGAGATGAATAATATATTAAATACATGCTTTGTGGAGTGCTCACACAAGGCGTGGGGGGAGATTGTATCCAATTGGTCTTCTCGCTTCATGTCGTGCAAGTCTTCTCTCTTAGTTTTTGAGCAAAAAGTAGATTTTTTTGTTTTTGGGGACCTTCCGGCGCTCTCTATGTATGCATACGACATCTAATCTGTGCACCAATCGATGTCGCATACTGTGTCATAGTTGGATGCAGGAGAGACCAATGTGTCTTTGTAACACGTACACGTCTAGTGGGGTAGGGACCACGCAGTAGCAATACCCAGGGAGATAGCTTTGTTGAGGGAATCGCGGGAAACTGTCGTAGCGAAGAATATTGTACTTAGCTCAATGTCACTCAAATGGAATGAAAGAACGATCACTCGCCCCATTACTGACATCACATGAGTGAATCGTAATTAAAACCCAAATCTCACACCCGAGTTAGGAATCGATAAGGGGGATGGTGTAGAGGGAGTATGCCAAGGTGCACAGTTGATGGTGCATTAGTGCATCCAAACCCCATCTGACATAGGTGCAAGCAGGAAGGCCAGGGAGCCTTGTTATGTAGTGTATAGAATAGAGTGACATGTCCTATGTGAAAGGGAAGTAGAACCCAAGAGGAAGAAGCTTGGTGGTGAGAGCTATGGCGAATGGAGAGCAAGAGAAAGAGATAGAGAGAGAGAGAGAGAAACTCAAAGTGGAAACTCCAACAACCACAATGTGTGGCCCGACTTTCCTTTATTCAAATTGTCACTAAAAGAATAATAAATAAGTGACTGTGATGGGCGTCCGCCACCTGCAGTGTGCAATGGTGGGTACCGTCAGTGTAGTAAAGTGTAGTAATACACAAGCGACTAGGCAGAGGTGCCTTTACTCCCAACAACCTTCCACTTAAAGGCGAATCTACCCCAATGAGAGAGAAGAGAAAAGAAAAGATAGTACAACATATACACATGAACAACAAGATGAGGAAAAAGGTGTCATCTCATCCAATGCCCATCAATCTCTTGAGGAAGGCAAAGCGCTCTGTAGTGAGGCTCTACATGAGCAAGTCTGCAAGATTCTGCTTAGTCGGAATCTTGACAAGGTCAACAGACCTATCCTCAACGACCTTGCGAATGAAGTGATACCTCACCTCAATATGTTTTGTCTTTGCATGGAAGACCGGATTCTTGGCCAACTAAATGGCACTCATAGAATCCGAATGTAGTGTAGGCATAGCATTTGTCATACCAAGGTCTGTAATCAAACAGCCTAACCAGATAGCCTCTGTGGCTGTAATATACTCGGCCTCTGTGTAGTAGTAGAAAGAGTCATACACTTCTGCGCCCTGGATATCCAAGAAATAGCCCCTCCAATATAAGTGAACATATAGCCAAAAGTGGACTTCGTACTATCTGCATGTGCTGCATAATCAAAGTTAGTGTACCCCACGACTCTTGTATCCTGGCTGCCATAGCAAATACACATATCTGTTGTGTCCTTCAGGTACCTCATGATACTCTTCACGGCATCCCAATGTTTCTTACCAGGTGTAGCCATATAACGTGCCACAACCCCAACTACAAAAGCAATATTTGGACGGGTGGCTATCATGGCATACATAAGACTGCCCACGGCTGATGCATAGGGAATCTTGGCCATCTCAGCCCTCTTCTCATCTATCTGCGGACAATTGGCCTATGAAGCCTTCACATGAGAAGGTAATGGACAGCCAATAGGCTTAACATCTTGTATACGGTAACACTCAAGGACTTTATGAATGTACTCCCTCTGTGACAGATAAAGTAGTCCCTAAGATTTGTCACACATAATGCACATACCAAGTATATGAGAGACCTGTCCCAGATATTTCATGTCAAAGCTACTCCAAATCAGTCCCAAGCATAGACATAGCACCCCATAACATTTGGACATCACCGGGCATCAATAGGCATCAAACGGACAATGCCAAGATGTCAAGTGTTGCCTTGTCTTTGACAATCCTGGGACTATGTATATAGCAATGACTGAAGGTGGAAGCACTTGTCTCGATCGCCGAGAGCCAAGAACCAATGCCGAGGAGTCCAAAGATGATCGGAAATCTTGCAAACAATGTCGGAAAGCCGGAAAATGAGCTGGAATTGCCAGAAGTGGATCAGTCCAGCCCCCTAAAAATGTGCCGCATTTTGCAATGGTCGCTTCTGGGGGCTGGGGAGTCTTCAACGGTGCTACTGAGCACTTGGCAATGATCAAGGAGCTCCAATGTAGCCCTGCAAGGTGCCAAATGAAGGCCGGGAAGATCGGGGAGGAGACAAGACATCAAAACATACCTGCAAATGAAGATGCCATGGTTGTCATTGAAGCTCAAGTTGAAGCTCTTCAAATTTGGGTTGAAGAGAATGTCGGGCAAGCTCCAATGCCTTTGCTCTAATACCAGTTGAAAGGGAAGTAGAACCCACGAGGAAGAAGCTTGGCGGTGAGAGTTATGGTGAATGGAGAGCAAGAGAGAGAGAGAGAGAGAGAGAGAGAGAGAGAGAGAGAGAGAGAGAGAGAGAGAGAGAGAGAGAGAGAGAGAGAGAGAGAGAGAGAGAGAGAGAGAGAGAGAGAGAGAGAGAGAGAGAGAGAGAGAGAGAGAGAGAGAGAGAGAGAGAGAGAGAGAGAGAAACTCAAAGTGGGAACTCCAACAACCACAATGTGTGGATGGGTCTTCCTTTATTCAAACTATCACTAAAAGAATAAAGAATATGTGACTTTGACGGGCGCCCGCCACCTGCAGTGTGCAATGGCAGGTATTGTCAGTGTAGTAAAGTATAGTAATACACGGGCGGCTAGGTGGAGGCACCTTTACCCCCAACACTATGTGGTGATAGCAGAGACCAATCTCATGTGTGCATAGGAAAATGAGAACATACATGACTCCAATTCTCATAACGTCCCTCAATCCTCACCTCTCAATAATTGATTTAGGAAACACCAATCACACTCAACCCCCCTTTGCCTCACACTCTATGGATAGATACAAGAGGGCACCAGCCGTTCCTAAAATCCATTGATGTTATCCTCATAGTTATTTATGCAGAGGTTGTATGCCTTGTGCACAATTGATGGTGTAGCAGTGTATCCTGCACTCCTGTGCTAGCATATAGTGCAAGAAGAAAGGTATGGGAGCCTTATAATGTAGTGCGTAGGAACAAATTGTGCATTGTGCATTGAGAGTCCCAGCTCGCACGTGTAACCCTCCATTCACATAGCTCACCTCTCATTTGAATTGAAGGGAAAGGATTGGTCACTGACTCCACCCTCTATATCACGCTCTATTGATAAATACATAGGGTAGCCCATACTCACAACCCATCCTATTAGGATGAAAGCTTATATCACTCAATTGTTTGTTCATGAAGATCACTTTGTCTGTTGCTAGCATCAGGGAGTTGATGACAAGCATACCCAGGGAGGTAGCCTATATATCTGGTACTGTAGATTTTTCGGAGATCATGTCGTCTATGTTAGGGAATCACATGTTCTACTGGGAGTACAAAGACAGAACACCAAGGGAGGTGGCTTTGGAATTTCTTCCGAAAAAGTGTCTACTGACCATTTGGCTATCCTAGATTGCAGGGCATTACTACCTTTTCCACAACTAGTTTCCCGTCCAAGGGTGTTTCCACCTTTTCTCGGAACGAGGCCTGCTATGATAAGGAATTTCTTCCTTTTCTCCCATAACAATTTTTTTTTTCTCTTTTCTTTTTCTTTCCTACTCCAAAGGGTGTTTCCACCTTTTCTCGAAAAATAGATCAGGATGACAGAGACCTAACAAAACCATAGCATTAGAATCAACAAGAGGGCTATCAAGAACATTAGGTAAAGGCATATCAACCTTCATACAAGGAATGAGGAAGCTATCAATGGTGATTGTTAGGATCCCCAGGGGGGGTAATACTTCTTGAGGCAATAGCCATTAATAAGGAAGGGAGCATCTAAAGCATCGACTGTCTAAGCCATTTGGATTGACAGCAAGTACATTATAAGGACCCATCCAGCGTTGTTGAAGCTTGCCAGGAAACTTGCCAAATCGGGAATCATAAGTGAGAACTAAGTCACCTTCCTTGAACTCCTTCTACTTTATGAAGCTATCATGATAGACCTTTCTACGAGCTTGTGTGGTTTCCATGCATTGTAGGGCCATCCTACGGATCTCATCAAGACACTCCAAGTGCAAGAGACGTCGTTGCAAGGACTCGGCATCTCCCAAGCATTCATTAATGGCCACACGCAAAGAGGGTAGCTCGAGTTCAACAGGAAAGATGGATTATGTACCATACACCAACTGAAAGGGGGTCTGTCCTCTGTAGTTGCCTTATGGGAGGTTATGTACACCTAGAGGGGCCTTTGTAAGTCGATCATCCAAATCACGGTGATTTGCAGCAATTGTCCTTGTCAGGATCGAGGAGAGGATGCGATTGGTAACTTCAACTTAGATGTTGGATCTGGGATAATAGGGGGTGGACTTGCGATGGCGGATCTTATACAGTTCTGTCAATTCTTCCATGATTTTGATAAGGAAGTGGGTACCTCTGTCTCACTGACAAAGCTCTAGGGGACTGCCAAAATGGGTGATGATATTCTCATATAGGAACAAGGCCACACTATTACCATCATCCCGCTTCAGAGCTTTAGCTTCACACCACTTGGTGACATAATCTATACATACCAGGATGTATCTGTTGTGCTTCCGTTTGGTGGGGGGATCGATTGGACCCACAAAGTCGATGCCCCACTTCTCAAACGGCTTCAAGGGAAGGATAGGTTGTAGTGGCATGGCACTAGTCTTGGTGGGTTTTTCCATCCGTTGACAGGCATCACATCGCTTATAGTAGTCATAGGCATCTTTATGGAGGATCGACCACCAATATCTTGCTAACAAAACCTTTTTGGTTGTTGCTTCTCCTTCAAAGTGGCCTCCGCATGGCTCGTCATGGCATGCTTTCAATACTATGCCGATTTCTTCTCCTACAATACATCTTATGAGCACTTCATCCTTGCCTTTCTTGTACAGTGCGCCGCCTAACATGGTGTAGGGGGCTGATTTTAACAGAAGCTTCTTCCTTCCCCAAGTAGAGATGCCAAGAGGATATTATTGGGTTGCCAACAGGTTAGCGATGTCTACATACCAAGGAGTTACAGTGTCGATCGAAAACAATGATACATCTGGGAGGTCCGGATCATCCTACTCCTCTTCCACATCCTGCTCGATACACGATAGATGATCAGCCAGAACATGGGAACGACCAGGTTTGGTGATTACCTCGAAGTCAAACTTCTGGAATAGAAGGAGCCATCTCATCATTCTTCCCTTTACATCTGCTTTGTTCATCAAGAAGGATAGAACCTCATGATCCACATAAAATTTGAAGTGAGTTGACAGCAGATAGTGGCGAAACTTCTCTAGGGCACATACCATTGCCAACCATTCCAGCTCTATCACTGTATAGTTATATTCTCTATTAGTGACTTTTCGGCTTACATAGTAGATGGGCTGATCCAACTTCGATGAGCCTTTTCTAGCATAAGACCGTGCCTAAGCCTTCAATTGATGCATTAGTATGCACATGAAACTCCTTCGTCCAATCAGGAGGTTGCAAGATAGGTGCCTCACCTAGGCACTGTTTCAGAGTGTTGAAGGCCTGATCACAATCCTCTGTCCAAATGAACTCTGCATCCTTCCTTAGAAGATTATGCAAGGGGGTTGCCTTTGTTGCAAAATGGGCTATGAGCCTTCTGTAGTAGCCCACATGGCCTAGAAATCCCCTCAATAGTTTGAGATTGGTTGGTGCTGTCAAGGCTGCAATCTTCTCAATCTTTGGCGGGTCTATTGCTATCCCTTGTGTAGAGACAATGTGGCCCAACAAGACTCCAGAAGAGACTCCAAATATGTATTTGTCGGGGTTGAGGGAGATCCCTTACTCCTGGCATCGATCAAAGCATTCCTTCATATGTCCCCAATGTTTAATGATCAAACTATAAACACAGAAATCATCCAAGTATACCTCAATGAAGTCTTGCAAATGATTTTGAAATGCGGCCGTCATGGCTCACTGCAAGGTAGTAGGGGCATTGTAGAGCCCAAACAGCATCACTTTGTAGGCATAAGTCCCCCACTTGATTATGAAGGTTGTCTTGGATTGATCTTCTTCTGTTATCTGCACTTGGTTATAACCACTAAATCCATCCATGAGGGAGTAAAGCTCATGGCATGCCACTGTGTCCAACAGTTGGTCAGTGAAAGGGATAGGAAAGTGATCATTCTTCGTCTTTGAATTCAACTTGTAGAAATCCACACATATTAGCAATTTGTCATTCTTCTTGAGTACGACCACGATGGGTGAGACCCATTCACTATTGGCCACTGGATATATGAACTCGGCTTCCAGAAGCTTCATCAGCTCTGCTTTTACCAAGGTAGAGTAGTTTGGGTTCATTCGCATCTGTTGTTGCCGTACAGGCTTGGCATCAGGCTCTAGATCAATGTGAAGCTAACATATTGTGGGATCAATCCCCTTCGGATATTTATAAGACCATGCAAACACGTCCAAGTTCTCTTTCAATAAGTTATGCAGAATCGATAGTTCTTCTTCTGGCAGGCTGCTACCCACCTTTAGGTGGCATTCAGAGCCATATGCATCCACAAAAGTCAATTATCTTTCACCTTCTACTTCATGGATGAAGGTCCCATGGATTGCTTCTGGATACAAATCCGACTCCTTCAAGGAAGTGGTGTCCTCATCTGATGTTCCACTAGAACCGACTTCTTCTTTAGGTTGCTCCTTGGGATGTTGAAATGGGATTAGGGTTGTTTCGAGTTTGGTTTCAAAATTAGTTACCTCTTGGCTCGAGGACTCATCTTCTGATGATGCATCCAAGAATATCACATAACAGGGACCCTCTAATGTCTGTTGGGGCCATTGGATTGGTGATTGTTGGCAAGGTGCATCATCATCATCTTTTCTTGGGAAGGATGGGTGAGGGCGGCAAGAGCCACTACTGAAAGATGGCTTATTCTTTTTAATTTTTAATTCATTTTCTTATAAATATTTTTCATATGAGAGGATCCATTTACTAGACCAAATGGTACCATCGTCATTCTGTCCCACAACATGAGATCTTCTTCTAATGCCTCTGGGACGTCCTCCTCATATGTATCCTCTTCAAGTGGGATAGATTCTTCCATTTCGTTTCTATAACCGTCTTCCTCAGTATCATCTTGTCCTTTTCGGACTTTGTCTTTGTCTCTATCTCTATAGGAGCTCTGTAAGAGAAGAACGAGTTCTCTGTTTCATCTTCAGCCCCTATCTTTGGCTCTGCTTCGGTCATGTAGTAGGGAGAGAAGTACATCCAGGCCTCTATCTCACTATCAAAGGTAATGTTAGAAATCATTCCTGGTTCAGGCAGGAAGTATTCACCCATTGACAAGGACTTTGCATCTTGAGGGAGTTGGCTTACAGTGACCACTGTCAGGGATTGTGCCTTTGTTTTCTTGGGAAAGATCTATTTGACAGCCTCTTCGTCTCCTAATGTACCATCTGTTGCTTCATTCGAGGAGTCGGTTACGACTTCAATGGATGTGGATCCATTGCCTTTTTGCGATCCATACAACTTCAATACTACTTTGTTGGGTCTTCTGCTTAGGGTTAGCCTAGGGTCAGGGTTCCTTTGAACCAATCCGTCCTCGCTCTTGCTTGAAAAAGCCATGGTCTCCCCATCAGCAAAGGGTATGAGGTCCCATAAGAATTTGGTTTCACCACCATATACATCAACCAATAGTCTCTTACTGCCACGGTTTCTTCACGTATGGAAGAATGCCCAAAGGCTTGATTCTGCTCTAGTCTGCCAATCTAATAAGCCACAGTGTAGGTTGCAATCATAGATCCTTCATTGTCACATCTGTCATTATGTTCACTAATGAGCCTCCATCAATCAATGCATCTGCAATAAAGCACCCGTCAATCCATATGTCAATCTCTAGGGTTCCAAGATCTAGGAAGGCGTTGGCTACATCCACTTCCTTTACATGCTCTGGAGCCTTATTGGTCTTGGTTGTTGTTAAAGGAGCAATCCTTAATCCACGTCTTTGAGTCAAGATGCTTTTGAACTTCTTTCGATAGCTAGTAGATAGCATCAGCAAATGTCGGAATGTTAAATTCGATTTAAAAGTGTCTAGGTCTTTTACCAAGTCATATCCTTTGATGGGATCCATGGGCTTCTCGAGCCTGCTAGGAAATGGGGCTACACCCATTTTTATCTTTCCTTTTTCTTCCAGCAATGGCAGCATCGGCACTTCTTCTATGTCTGGAGGTATTTCTGTATTGTCTATCTCTTGGACCTTTGGTTCTATTTCTAGAACTGTCTCTGGTACCTTCTGTGGCACTGTAGTGCTTTGCACTACAGAGTTTTGTTTTGTATTGGTCCGCCCTTCTGTTGGCAAGTTGAACTTCACAGTCTTGGCAGGAGGATTGTTCTCTTTTTGGACAAATGGTTCCTTCTTCTTGGCAAGTGTGATAGCGGCAACTTCCAACTCCACCAGATTAGAGGCAGGCTCTTGTGCCTTCTATTGGCTATCAATGGCATTGACCTTGACAGGGGCTGAACTCGGGCAGTTCTTTACAATGTGGCTTTCTCCTTTACATCTGCTACTGAGAGGTTTATAGTCCATTGACCTTCTAGGGTTTTGACAATTTGGCGAAATATGCCCCTTTTCTCCACATCTATAGCATTCAACTTCTGATCTCTCGCCACCGCCAAACTTCCTCTGTAGCTCTGGGACAAGAACCTCCTTGGCCCAAATTTAGATCCGAACTCCCTAGGCTTTGGACCAATATCTTAGGTTGTCATCTTTGACTCCAGCTGATTGAACCTTGCGTCTTCATCTCTCTTCCATCTGTCATGCATCTCTTTTAGAGAGCAGATATCTTTCTTATGGTTCTTCCTCAAGCAGTATGAATAGAAAGCTCCTAGGGGATAGTAGGTTTGTGGCTACATTGAGTGGCTAAATGTCCTCATTGATGTCATTTTCCACACCATGTACTAGATCTGAGGGCATCTCATGCCACTCCTATGGGATTAGACACACTGACAATGTTTACCTTAAGAGTCTGTAGTTGCTCTGCCAACACATCCATGAGTTCCTTCTTGATATTTGCAGCCGAGTTAGATAAGTATTCCTTCAAGCTTTCACCTCCTACCACGTTGATAGCGAAGTTTTGAGGCATCTCTGTTATCACTGCATAGGCTGGTTGAGTTAAAGAAGAGGGTCCTCTGTTTTGGTTCTGATTCAGGGCTCCTGTCTGGACTATTGGCTGTTATTGATTCCAATTGGTAGGCTTCCACTGTTGAGGCTAATTCACCATTTGAGGAATTGTCTGAGGCCATTGGGGTAGTTGTGGAGCCATCATGGGGGGCAATGTCTGTTGCCATTGTGGAGTTGGTGCATTGTACTGAGGCATTGTAGGCATCTATTGGTAGGGGTAGAGAATAGTTCCTAGGGCTGTATTTGGCGGATACACTATTCCTAACATTGTAGGATGTAGACTCCTTTTCCTGGGGTCATTAACAATCTTGCCTCTACTTCATCATACAGTCTAGTACCTTCCACTGCAGCCTGCAGATTGGTTGGTCTTCTTAACTCCACAAACTTACGAACTTCTAGTTGTAGGCCTCTAAGGAACACTCATTTCTGAAAGCCTTCATCCAAATGAGGATTGGTCCATCTCTTCAAGATGGATTCCATTCGCGAGACATAAGCTTCTACTCTTTCTCCAGAGGACTGACTTAGGTTTGGTGACTTAGGTTTATGAACTCCTCTCGCATCCACTCTTCAAAACCTTCACACCTGAATTTAGTGAGGAAGGCCAACTTCATATCATCCCATGTGCCAAATGTTCATGCTGCTTGTCTCTCATACCACTGAAACGACGTGCCCTTGAAAGTGGCGGGAAATATTGCTAACCAATGCTCAGGGGTTATAGCATTGTTAGCCACACATGCTACTATAAACTCTGCTACATGAAGATCAGGGTCTTCATTGTACTCTCCCTTAAAAATTGGCAATGGGACTACATTTGCAAGCATGTCATTAGTATTTCCAGGACGAATATGACTAGGAAGGGGACCTTGAGTCGCCATGGGGACTTCTGTAAAGAGTGCTTTTAAGGCGTCAAAGAAGGCTTTTGTTGCAAGCTCATTCTCGATCTTGATTTTTACCTTCTCTCTTCTCACATGACTCTAGAGCCGTTCTAGTGCTTGCCTCTTGATAGCTTTATTCATTCATTAGGGGGTTGGCTTCAACCAATTGGTCTATACTCAACAAAATAGAATCAAAAGGGGCTTCAATCTCTGGAGGACTCTCTGGCCAACATCTCTTCTACTTCTTTCTTTTCTACGTCTCCAAATTCAACTTTCAAATCACTACAGAGAGGGAGATATTCCGTTCTGAAGGTGTATTAACTCATTCTTCTGAGGATCATTGTGGTGCCATCATCATAATAATGCCAACTTCTAATGGTTTCAATAGTGTATGTTGTGAAGAACAATCTATCTACCAACTTCCAATGAGTTGCTAATTGAACAAACAGGAGGTTGTCAATGCACCAAGCATCCCACGTGTCCTGCTGTTGAGCATCTACGAACAAATTCCAACTCTTTTCTTTCTCGTTTTTGTGAACCTCCACTGACCATGACTCCTGAAGCTTCTTGACTATCTCCCACTTCATGATGTCTGGAAATTCTTCAATAAAGGCCAAATTCTCCATTGATACTTATTTTCTCTGTTCTACTCTTCAGTTTTGTGGGAGGAACTTTGCTACTATGATGCAAGTTTTGGTAGCTTCAGAAGGTAGTAGAAATAGACCATCATAGAGGGACCGTATCAAAATGGCCTTGTGCTTTCTCCATTGGGGAATGAATCTTTTCTAGGATGTGGCCTTGGCAAGGAAAGCTTCCAATTCTTCAATAGTAATAGGAACTTTACTCTCCATTGCTTTTCTTTCTCTTCAATAGTGCCACTTCTTCCATTTTCAACCTCTGTTTGTGCCTGTTGATGGCAATCTTCCCCGACTGCGCACCAAAAACATGGAGCCCCAAGAGAGACACTAAGGAAAAGGGGTTTCTACTACAAGAAAATATATCTTGTAACATAAACAAGCTTTCGTTTCATTCTTTAGAGAACCACAACAAGGAAAAGAACACCATTAGCAAGAAATCTTTACACAGCATCATAGAAATGTTTCTCCCACGGTTTTATCTTCAAAAAAATTCATCATTCTCTTCATTTTCTTCATAGAATTCATCAACCAACAAAGAGAACACAAAAGAAACACCACTTTGAATGGAAATAAGATCACATAGTATTCATCTTCATTGTCTTCATTGTTCTCTCTCTCAGTCTCTCATACATAGATACATTGTTTTTCATAGAATCAGCTATCTCTTGCATATGATCTCTCTCACAATAGTACACTCTCAATAATACATCAAAACCTCACTACCTACTCAATAATCACTCATAATAATCCTTCTTAGGTCGTGGATACACCTCCCAAAAGGTGTGTCAGATGCAAAGAGGCACCAGAGAAATCATAGTGTCCTGTGAGATCTCGCTTCTATCATTGTTCTTCTGTAACCTTCTGTGAATCTTCATCAGCTACTTCTTCACTTCAATTAGCTTGAATAGAGCTTCCATTCATCCTTTTCTAAGACAATAACACTTCCCAAAACATCATACATCCAATATAACACTCAACAAAAACAAACATCACAAACCATAGAACAACATGACAACAGAAGAACAGAACTACAGAAGCTACAGAACCTTATAGAAGATCAACAAAGACCATAAAAACCACAAAAACCAAACTAAAACTAGTTCAATCTTTCATAAACCTTTTAACACAACCTCAACCATCTCTCAAAACATCCATTCAACCATCTCAACTACCAAAACAGAAACAAAACAGAACAAAATCAAACCTTACAGAACCAAATAGAGAGAATCACAAAACCCTTTAAAATAACATATCCTCATCAAAAACCAATATAAACCCTTCAAACATACTCAAACCATTCCAAACACTTCAAAACATCTTCAACTTCAAACAATCAATCACCAAAAACATACATTCATCAACAAAAACAACAAAAAATCAGCCTAGAAAACAAATCATTTCCACACTCAACACTAACACTTACATTGTATACAAGCTTTTCTAAGTACCATCGTGTAAGTGGGTACCTATGATGGTATCTTGGAAATTTCTTGTATACAAGATTGCATAAGTGGATACCTTGGAAACTTCTTTCTAAGTTGAGCAATAAGCTTCTGGTTCTTGTAAAGAGCTCCTTCATATACTCCTCATGGTTTGTGGAATAGGTGTTTGCCACACTAATCAACTCATCACAAAGGGTGGGAGCCACGAGTGCATGTGTGTTTAGACTACAAGAAACACTTTACCGTTATATTAACTATTGAAATACGTTGGAAAAAAGACAAAAAATTTTGCAAAACCTACTAGTTCATTCCCTAGAGGTTGAATAGGAGTGCAATCTCACTAACCCTTGTGGGGTTATTGAGAGTGTAAAGCACCCTACAATGCTTTGATCTTGTAATGACGAAGCTTTCTACAATTGTAGCTAACTAAGCAACAGTTTGATGATTCACCTCCTAGACATGGAATATTCTTCCTGACAAGAAGTGAAAATCCTTCCTAGATCTAGTCTCACCCTCAAACTCATCATTGATATCATGCCAAATGGCATCCCATCTTTCCATTATTTGTTCATCCACCATGGTCATCTTATTGTTACATATGCATCTTGAAACAATGAAAGCACCCATTTTCGGGACATGCCCCTCCTTAGCAAAAGCAGATTTCAAGCTTGAAATTTATCTCCAAGGTGGTCACAAATTTCAAAAATGGGAAAACATTATCATTACCGAATACAAATGTTGATACAAACCTCAAACATCATCTTGGAGCCCTTTGAAACGAGCATATGGGATCAACCTATAGAGCGGTATGTCTTGGCAATGGAAAATAGCTAAACAACCGAATCCTTTTCTTGATGTCCTCTCCTTTATCCACATATAGCTTAGTGTCATATGTCTCATTATCCAATTATTGAACCTTGGCTGAAAATGAAATGTCTCCTGACTTCATCTTGCAAATGTAAATATTAAGGATATAATGCAAAGTATCCTAGGTCTTTCATTTCAAAATCATGGTAGAGTTTGGACTTTACATCCTCCACCAAAGCATCATTGCTTTCCTTCAAAATAAGATCATCCACATAAAGAAAAATTAGTACAATCCCATTCCCTTTAATCTTGTAATAGAGAGTATGGTTAGCATTACTCTTTTGAAATCCTTGACATTTTAGATGGTCATCTATTCTTCTGTTTCAAGCTTCTAGAGCTTGCTTCAATCCAGACAATGTCTTTTTCAACTTGCATACCAAATGCTCTTTACTTGTAGCTGCAACATAGCCTTCTGGTTATTGCATATAGATGTCCTTCTCAAGTTGTCCATTGAGAAAGACATTGTTTACATCCATTTGCCATAGCTTCCATTTATGAAAAGCATATAGGGAGAGCAATAATTGAATGGACCTCACCTTGGCTACAAGGACATAAGTCTCTTCATGATTCATACCATATTCTTGAGCAAATCCCTTTAGCAACTAGCTTAATTTTATGTCTGTCAATGCTAAATTTCAACTTCTAGATCCATTTACATCCTATGGATTTCTTATTAGGTGAGAGTTGACGTGAATCCCAAGTATCATTCATATGCAATGCAAACACTTCTTTATCTATATCATCCTTCCATTCCTTTTACATACAAGAATCCTTACATATTGTAGGTTCATCATGATGTGAGAGAAAGACATGAAGAGAAAATTTACATTGCTCAAAGTTCGAATTATTAGCTATTTGATATGTTCATGTTTAGGGTATCCTTCTATGCCTCGTAGATATCCTTAAGGCTACTTGATGCTCTTTATCTTCTTCCTCCAAATTTGCAATGGTGTCTTCTTGCATGGATGTTGGCACTTACACTTTGACAGGTGTGGGAGAGAGTGTGTCTGAATACCTCCTAGTACTCCAATAGGTTACTGATTTATCAAGTTGCAAGTAATATTGATTGCTCAACCCAATGGCAATCGGCAAGTCGCTTGTCTTTCAGCATGCATCTAGCTTCCTCAAACAGGGTCCTATTCTTCCTCTCTACAAAACCATTCCACTGCAATGTGTAGATGCATGTAAGCTACCTTCCTATCCCATATTTTAGAAGGTGTTAGTTGGATTATTTGTATAGTAACTCTTCCCCACTACCTGACTTGAAACGCTTGATTCTTTTACTTGTCATAGTCACAGCCATAATATCAAAGTGCTTGAAGATGTCAAATACTTCAACCTTGGATTTCATAAAGAATATCCAAGTAAAAGTATATGGGTTGATTCATATAGGTCGGCATGAATGAGATCAAAGACTCCTTTTGACCTAGTACTTCTTGAAAATCTAGTTATTGATTTCTTTCCAATGCAACATGTTTCACAAACTTGGCCAATCTTTTGTAGTGATGGTATGCTCAAAACCATGCCTTGAGACTTCAATATGCACATGCTTTTGAAATCCAAGTGTGTGTATCCTTTATACCAAAGTTCAATAGGAGAAAAAGGAGTTGTTTCTTCATCTTCTATGGCAACAAATGTTGAATGTGATCTATCAAGTTTGAAGAGCCTCCTATGCTTCTTTTCTTTGGCTACTACTTTTTTTATTGATATTTTGTGTCTTTAATGAGACATTGCTAACCTTCAAGCTCCAATTTAGATCCTTTTTCAATCATGAATCCAATTGAGTGTAGGTTCTTGGTCAACAAGGGTACCAAGAGAACATCTCCAAGTGTCTTTTTCAGCCCAATAGATATATCTCAGTTACCTACAATAGCATTAGTACTATCTACAATATAAGTATTACCATTGTGACTAGAATCCAACTTTGTGAAATATTCAACATGAGAACCCATGTGCAAGCTTTTCCCACTATTGATCCACCATGGTTCTTCTTTGATTCCAAGGTCTTTATTGTTAGCTTGTGTAATCTCTTCAATAGAGAGTAGAGAGCTCTCTTGAGAGAAACACTAAGAGCTTTCTTCTCCATCAACAAAGCTAGTTGATTTTCCCTGCCAATCAGCTTACTTCTTTCTATAATATTTCCCAAAATATCCATATTTTGAACAATAATGACATCGAATCGAGTTATAATAGCCTCTACCTCTGAAGGAATGGCCTCCTCTTCCATAAGAAGACTAATTATCTTCTTGATATAGTTAATTAGTGTGGTGGCTAGGCATGTCTTCCTCTTCCTCTTTGAGCATTTGATCTTCCTCTTCCTCTTGCTAAAAAGAGAGCTTTGTCAGTTGTGCTCGTATGTATTGCTAGAACTAGCATTATGAATGGTTTTTGTAGCTACTTGCCTTTTATCTTCATCCTTGAGAATCTATTCCATCTCATTAAGTGAGAGTTTTTCCCTCAAAATGATGAGGCCTTGTACAAGTCCTCCATGTCCTTCCTTCAAACCATGAATAATAATTGTAAAGAGATGATTATGTGTCATTTTATCTCCCATAGCAATGAATTGTTGATACAGATCCTTAACTATTTGAATAAACTCTATGGTAGACTCCTCATTTCTCTTTGCTCCTCTCAAGGCTATTTTTCTTGATGTACTTTTTTTTATTAATATATGTTCTTCAAGGTCTCCCAAGATTTCTTAGAATCCTTCAAATATATTAGATGGTTGGGAATATCATCCTTGATACTCAACTTCATCATATGGACAACAAACATTGCCTTCTTGTCCCAATTGCCTAGTTCTTCTCCAATAATCTAATTTGGTTTTAGTCCATCCATTGATAGTAGCTACTAGCAATCTTAGAAGAAGATTGATTCTATCTTCACTTTCCAAGTTGGCATAGTTGGTGCCATTCACACAAATAAAGCTCATACTAGGCAAGATCTATGATGCTTGCTCTCATACCATGTAAAAAGGGGACATGAAATAGAAGAAGAGATTAGGCTTAATCAATCAACATAACAGTGATAATCAAACGTACTATTTATATAGACAAAATGTGATTTTTGATAGAGACAAAAGTGTTTTTCCAAATACAAAATCACCTCTACAGCTGTAAAAGCACTATTGATACAGTCAACTATTTAGTAAAGAAGGGTAGTCAAATGTGTAAAGAAAACCAAGTGTATTTTTGAACTCAATCAATATAATCAAACTCACAATGAAAGCTTGATAGATATATGATGAAATATCAAATATAATGATAGTGATCTTAGTCAAATTTCCAAGTATAAGAGATGGGCTAACACCCAAACCCAAACCTAGTAGTAAGGAGCTCAATTAGCTTTCATACAATGATAGACACAATGTTGAGAGTGTAGACTATGCTTAACACCACTCTTTCTCTGAATACGGCATCTCTATGGTGTCTATTGTTTGATGTCACTATCACAATCTAGGACAACGTTGGCTAGGTCACAATTTGGTTGCTCAAAATAGTTGATATAACTTTCTACTTTGAGTGAATCTTGAGCAAATCTTTAGTAGCTAGATAATTGATTAAGTGGGAAATAATATTTTTCCTAATCTAGGATGAGATCATGGTTGTATCTTCAAATATTCAACTCCCCAAGCAAGTAGGTAGATGCAATCCATATTTCTATTCATAGAGGTGACCATCCACCTTTCATGGCATATAGAATAACCTACAAATCATATCTAGAAGATTCCAACAATCAAGTTATAGTAACATTTCATCTTTCTAATGGTCCAAAAGTTAACAATTAGATTTAGAGATATCAACTCTGCAAAACTATCTATGATTAAGGATAGTAACCAAAATTCGGTCCTTGATTGAAGAAGAGTTTTCCACCTTTCAATACTATGTGTAATAAATCAAAAGGGGTATTCATAGGTCAATTGTATGACCTCAGGAACATACTTTTACATCATCTCTCCACTATAACATCATCCTTTACCTTTGCCAATCCAAAAGCATTGTTCACACCTTAATGAAGAGATGGCATAAATTTGCATTCTTTAATACTAATAGTCATGAATCTAATAGCCCTTGATGTGCCATTTTGAGCACGAGTATAGGCCTCATCAAAGGGATCCTAAAATATTTGAAAATGGAGTACAATGAGAACATGCTACCACCTACTTAATGATCTAGTAGTTGAGTCTCATTGTTTGAAGCATACTAAATCTTAAATGAAGGCCATTTAATATGCCAAGGAGAAATATTCTCTTGGGATTGGATAAGAAAATAGCATAGCACTTGATATTCTTCTTTAATCAAAATAGTGATCAAAAGGATGTCACCACTTCTTGAGTTTGAGCAATGCTTGGTTGTAAGTGGAATATTTCTACTATGGTTAAGTGAGCTCCTTGCTGTCATAAATCACAAGATGGCCATCAACGAGATTAAAGTTGTCCAAGTTTAGACAAGCTACTGTTCAAAGAGAGCACACACTTCCAAATCACACACGGGAGTATATGCAATGGTCCTTGCAAACTAAGAGAATATTACTCTAAGCAAAGGAAAAGAGCATCTACATATCATGCCTTTTATGAGTTCCTCAATCAACTTTTGAGCTCACCTAGATCTATCTGAGCTATGTGTTAAGGCAATCACCAATAGATGAAATGCCTATCAGCTTTATCTTCTAGTATGTGGCAATTAGAGAGATCACTAATATAACAGACAAAAAAAATATCGACTCCAAAATTGCAAATTTGAGTCGAGGACTAAAGCAATTTGCTTTTAAAATAGTAGTTTTACATTGGATAGACAAAGTGAGACAATTCAAAACAGAGGCATTAGGAGGGAGTAAACCTCATGCATCCTTTGGCCTATCAATTAAAGTATTCATGCTACAAGCACCCCGCAACAATATATATATGGTGCCTAGAAGCAAAAAAAATGTTTTGAAATAAAAGAAAAGCTTGATCCAAGTATTACTAAATGCTCGGGGGCACAATAACTACACCATTCATGACTTTCAAAAACTAAATAGTGTTTGATTACCTATTGCCATGTGCAAAAAAAAATTTAAATTGCTTTTAGCACCTATACTTCATATGGTGGCGATTAAATCACTCGTCCCCTATTGCTATTGGTCCACCTCAGCATTCTTTATTATAAAGTTGATTAGAGCTTAAACTTACAAGGCCCTAACAATACTTACCAACAAAGCCCCCAACTAAAATCATCCCTAGTGATACTTGGCCATACGTCCCTAATTATATTCAGCCATAATTATACTTATCCCAAACATCCCTAACGAAAATAACCCCTTACATACTTATCCAGGAGCTCCCTACATTGTGGCTGAGCTGATCAGAACACCTCATTCTGAAGACACTTGGAACAACACTCTCTGCACTGTGCTTGAGCTGATCAAAACACCTTACGCTGAAGATATGACATTTCTACAAGTCACCAACCAGTACAGAACCTAGACCCTAAATCAACATGGTGAAAGTTGAAACAGGATATGTTTAGCTCTAAGAAACATTTTGATGCATCACTTAAAAGGTTTGGGTACATCACTACCATAAATCGATACTTTTGAAGGGAAAATATCCATGCCCCCTATATATCATTGGTTAAAGTTTTGTGTAGTTCACTACCATAAATCGATACCATTAGATCTCATTAAGACCATACGGCAACCAAACTCCAACCTGTTGTATAAAAGAACTTGTGTGCAGAACAGAGGAATATATAAAACAGACGCCTTGTCATTTACTTGACAAAATGTTTGGAAGGACAAAACCACACAAATCACATGGCAAAAGAATCAGACAAGCCATTTGACCGCACAATAGGCTTCTTTATGCAGAAATGCAAACAATTGAACTCTGGATTAATTTACACACAAGATCATATTTGCCTCGGGCACAATTGGGAGATGTACAAATAAGAGTGTGTTTACAAGCTAAGAGAGAACTTCATAGCACATGCATACAAGAAAAAAATTTCATGGATTTTATGTATTCGTAATGGAAGGTGGCATCACTCTCGTGAGAGAATGATGTATTACAGATGGAGGGTGGCATCACACTCTGGTGAGAGAATGTTATGTCTCCTGCTCTTTGATGGCAAGGTGCATCAAAGAGTCAGAAAGGCTGTCCAACTCTATGGAGAATGCAGCCATGCTGCAGTCAAAAGACTGCCCAGCTGGATATTCCTTAATTGAGTTGTCGATATCACACTCCCCTGCACTCGGTGATGTCAATCTGGTTGATCGTGGCTTAGCAAGCTGCTCTGCTGAGCTTTCCTTCGTAAGGTCATGTGAAGCTCCCACCTGCTTCTGGGCTGGCAGCTCCTCATTGGTAACATTGCTCCCACCTTCATTCATGGTCAACCCATAAACAAACTTTGGTATGAGGGCATTTCTCAACAGATTTTCCAACTGTAGGCCAACATTGCTCATTCTAGGACGCTTTTTAATATCGTTATTTGCACAGTTCAGCCCAATCTTGCTCATTTCTAACATTACTTCTTTATTGTAAGACTGCCTTCGAAGACATGGATCAATAATTTCCTCAAAACAACCTGCCTTAATACTGTCTATTACCTGCATTGCAACCATGCAAAACCTTTTGATTGAGTTTCAAAGTGCTAGTTCAAAAGTTGATTTTATGAGGTAAACTGTTCAATCCAGATAATTGTGCAGACATGGTGCATTGCTTTTCACAGAGAACTTACCCAGTTGGTAATATGATGTTGTGATCGTATCCTAGAATGATCAAGAGCTGGCTTTGCGGTTACTAGTTGCAATAGTATCACTCCAAAACTGTACACATCACTGAGTGTGCTGAGGTGAAAGCTCGAGTAATAATGTGGGTCCAGATATCCAGGAGTGCCCTTGATTTGGGTGCTTACATGGGAGCCACTTCCATCCGGCCCCCTCTTTGACAAACCAAAATCTGACACTTTAGCTCCATAAGCATAGTCAAGAAGAATGTTGCTGGGCTTGATGTCCCTGTGAATGATCACTGGGCTGCATCCCTCATGTAGGTATGATATGCCTGATTACACCAATTAAATAATCAAACACGTTGAATCCACCTGATTGATTCCATTATGAATGCCAAAAGGCTGATAGACGTGTGCTTTTAAGCGCAGAATTTAAACTACAAGGTGGAGCAATCATGTCCATGCTTAAACCTTAACCAAGGATGCAAATAAAACCGTGTAGAAGAAGTGATGCCAAAGTCGCAAGCAATTTGTAGTGTTAAATTCATTCTGAAAACAAAGTGGCACATCAAACATGCTTATAGGCAACTCACGTGGCAACTTTGAACAGTTGATATGTCATGACATCCTGCTGCATTCACAGAAGAGCAAGAGAAAATCTTATTAGCGACAGGCAACAGCCATTTTCTAGCTTCTCGTGCCAGTCACACCCCATCCCCATGTTATTGCCCCCTCTCAGTGTAAATGAGAGGGTCCCTCGTGTATAAGTAGTCCGTGATCTATAACTTGACTACATCTGCCCATCCAAATATATCATGCTAAACATGAGCTCCCATCTATGCCAATATTGTCTAGATGACCCTCAGCTTACCATCTAAATGGCAAAAGCACCCTCATCAAACCTCACAGCTC
This sequence comes from Lygodium microphyllum, assembly GCF_053477565.2. Taxonomy (NCBI): domain Eukaryota; kingdom Viridiplantae; phylum Streptophyta; class Polypodiopsida; order Schizaeales; family Lygodiaceae; genus Lygodium; species Lygodium microphyllum. Next base: position 120,915,355 of record NC_141147.1, read on the forward strand.
ATTGCCTCTAAAAAATGTCCACATAGACCTAGCTTGACAAAACAATGTCTAGGAAGGAGTTGAATAGGTAAATACCCTGCAAAAAAGGTCTAAAAAGGATATCATCTTGACTCTAGGCAAGTGGCCTGCTGAAAGGGAGGCCAAAGAAGAAAATGCCAGGGAAAAGCAACATCAAACAGGTTCTTTACAAAAGGTGCTGCCTGCTAGTTGGCTTTATGTGATTCACATCAACCTGCTTGTATAATAGTTCATACCCTACCTTTCAGTTCCACGCTCTATGATTCGATTATCCAGCTTCTGCTTTAGTGTTTAAATGCAACTCTTGACTTCATTTTCTCTAAAACAGATAGGCAAACCCAAACACTCACGAGCGGTTCATCCCCCCTCCAAAAACATCAGTCAAAGAGCAGGTAAGAGCATGTGTGCCTGATGGGTTAAGTATGGTTGGACCATACTTTTTGATGGATACCTCGATCGGAAGAAATGAGGTATCATCAACATTCTTATTTCTTCACCTCTTGGTACATTCTTATTGCAAGCCATGGATGCGGGGCAAAGAGGACGAAGAACTACAGACGCATTCATATACTCACATATTTACCAAGCTATCAGTAAGGTAATCTTTTTTTAATTTATAACTCAATGATTTGTTACTCATTTTATTCTTCGATACTCATAAATCATAGTTCATTTTACCTCTTCATAAACCTCTACCTCTTTATTCTCCATCGTGATTTATAAATCTCTATCTCCATGATCCATGATTTCATCATAACTCAAATCTATTCCCTCTTTCCCTTATGCCATGTAGGTTGGTGTGACCAATGTGGTACAAGTGGTTACCAACACTACTTCTAATTGTTGAAGGATGGGCCGTCTACTTAAAGCGGAGTGCTCATCCATTGATCTTTTCATGGAAAACATAGGGTCATTGGAATGGGTGAGGAAGATTGTTGGGGATGCTTGTCTGATTTTTGGGTGAAGAGGTGAGAAGTGGGGGCTGCCCTTTATAGTGGGTTGAGGTGAGGGAGAGGAGAGAAAAAGTTAGAAAGAGAAGAAGTTAAGACTTAGAAAGAGCCCATCAGCCAACATTCATGTGCAACCGGTAAAAATTTGAATTCGTGCATGATCTGGACTCTGCATCGGTAGATCCACTGGGCACCTACAGAAACGCATCCATCATTGCCCAGAACCATATGGAACGTTTGTACGGTACAATACCGTACGGAACGTTTGTACAATACAATACCGTACGGAACATTCCGTACACGCACAAAATGCAACCCTGACATGGTAACAGAGCAAGGTTCTCTTCCACCACATCATCATGATACTCCCGAGCCTAGCACATCGAGACACTCAACGGAGTGGGCTTCACAGCTTGCTCCTCCATCCGACATGGCTGGGGAGTCTTCAGACTACGATGGAATCCACAGACCATACGAGATCTCAAGAGCCGATACACTCTCATCCTCATATATCGAGCTCAACAACAAATTAAAGGCAATTTTGACTTTCCCCCTTAGATCGTTTGGTGTTTGTTGGGGGGGGGGGGGGGGTTGTGGGGTCATCACATCCCTTCAAGACCACGTATAGGCAAGAGCAAATCTAGCTTTGTTTGTATGCACATTTCAGCTCTCCCTAAAGTTTGTGTTATATTTTTACCCAGAGCATAATGCAAGTAGCATCGAACTTGAAACAAGTTAGTAAATTTATTTTTGTCTAGCCAAAAGCATTTAGATTATCGAAAAACGCTCCTTTCTACTTTTGAAATTTTCAACAAAGATCTAAATAAAATGTCTATGTCAATATTATAAATCTATGAAACCCAAGTAGAATAACTTTAGGCCAAATCCAAGTTTAAGCACCATTGCTGCTTAGGCTTTTTACCTTGTCATCACCAAAAACCCCAAATTACCGAGGTAGAAAATTTTGGCAACCAACAAAGGAAAATAATTGAGCTTTGATAAATGACTGCAAAAAGATTAATGAGAATTACTCCTCGAAACTCTTATAATATCGGTCCTCTTACAAACTATTTGACAACCTAAAATCTCTATTCACAACATCTTGATATCATGAAGCCATGACCCTCAAGTTAGTTCTAAGAATCCTTCAAGACTTTGTTATTAGTTGGCATTTACTAGACTTCCATCTTCCCAGTGATGATTGACGAACTTTGTTACATGGGACGCTATTTCAAGCCAAAAGTGCAGCATTAATTCAACAATTATGCCATCATGCCTAGGGTACTTTTTGGCTCTTGTACCTCTTTAATGGATCCCTTAAATCTCCTTGAGAACATGCCTTGAGAAGCAATGCATTTTCCTCTATTGCTACTACCTTGTTTATTGGTTTTATAAATTGCTCTATGGCTTGAAGAGCAAGAGGACCCTCTTCTCATAAAGAGATTGGAAATATGGTGCCATCATCTTGCTAAAGAAATACCAAACTCTTAATCTAAAGCTCCCAATGAATTTTAAGGGTATACATTGTATGTCTAGTATTAGCAGTTATCAAGTGTCACTGTCCAAGAACGCATTTGAGCCAGTAGATGCTCCATTGAGCTAAACACGATATGGGGCTCTAAGAGAAAGCTTCTTTGTAGCCACCTTAGGCCTAGCCATCTTTCCTACACAGTAAGGGTTCCGAAAACTCAATGAATAAGCTACAGTGAAACCTCATACATAGTGCTTAAACTTTAAAGCTCATTCACATAGATCACTCTCTCTTTCTCTCTCAAATAATCAAATGTATACACTTGATTAAGCAGCAATTTTTCTTCCAAATTCAACTGCCTCCCTTAAGCTTTCTTTGTCAGCTTCTTGAAGACCTCTTCTGCCTAGATCATTTCCTTCCTCTCAATGCCACATAGCCAAAACCCTTGCAGAGTCATACAACGTTGCAATGAGTGAATCAAGGTACCCTATAATATGCAGCTTGTTCCTTGTGGACAGCAAACAATTCCTCAATCATCTACACATCCAAGCTATTTTGGGGGTGGATTAGTGTTTTAGGCTAAGGATGCCACTACACCAACCAATGTTGGCATGCAAAATGCAACTTGTTTTCAGCCACCTATTCTAGATATCACGAGGACATGAAATTTTGTTACTTTGCTTAGCATTTGATTAAAAGTTAATCAAATGTGCTAAAGTGACTTACAAATGTGAGGTACAAGTTAATTATTTCACACTGTGGGACCCAAGAGCCCAAAATATCAGCTGATGCCAAAGGCAAAAGTTGCAATAAGTTATGTCTCATAGGTATTAGGTGATACCCGATGCCAAATTTTAGCTTGGACAAATTTATCTACCACTAATGTCAATGGTGACACTAGAGACTAGGCATTAATTAATTGATTAATGCCGATCTAAGAGCTAATTATTAATAACTCCTTAGAATACTTAGAAGACAAATTGGCCTAGCCAATTTAATTACTGGCTGGTGGAATTATTTTTCTAAGCACTAGACTAATTATTAAATTAATTTTCAAAATTAATATTCTGAAAATTAATTTCATAAGCTGGATAATGCTGAAAAATGAAATTAAAAGGCTACTACTTTGCAAAACTTGCCTATGAAAGTGAAAAAAACGTTTTTGGGGGCTGGTGAAAGTCTATTCCAGCCATTGTGAGAGAGAAGGAGACTATTAGAGGACAAGGAGATACTACTAATGTGATTTGCAGCCACCAAGGACCAATCCTACAACAGGCAACATTAGTTTAGAGCCTTTTAGGAATAGGTGACAACAGCCCAAGGTCCTTCTGGTACAGATGACAGCACATGGGAGGGGGTATTAGCCTTTATGGTGGTCCTAAGCTGTAGGTTACAACTTCCATGGCTACTTGGGCAAGGCAACTGCAATTTTTCAACCTTTCTTGCAATGAAACTCTGAATTTTCTCTCTCTACAACATTCTCTCTCATCCTATAGCAATCTCTCAAGTTATCTCAACAAAATCCAACCATTTGAGTCATCAGAGGTGAAGATTTTGAAAAATCTCTGCTGTAAACCCTAATTTACAACAAAAATAAGGGTTTGACGATCACCTTGGGATGCATACTCAAAATTTAAGGTCTAGAACTCGAGTTCCAATAGCTAAAATTAAAGAATTTCAAGGAGATTCAAGAGGCCAACCAGCCCATATCAGATTTGGGACTTAATTTGTCTTTCAAGGAGCAAGGTGAAAACCAATCCTTAAGCAAACCAAGGGGCAAATTGATTTGAAAGCTTGTTGGTTAGTTTTGACAACAAGAGACACTTGGATTTATGGAGAAACCCTTCACCCGCAGTTTGTGTTTTTGCGTTTCTACATTTTGCGTTTAGGGTGACTAACTGTGCCTATTTATAGACCACTCTCTCATTCATTCCTTACAACTGATCCTTCAATCCATCACTCCCACTCTCTCTTCGTCAGTCTTCTAACACTCTCTCTCTCCTCTTGTACCACCATCTCCACACACTCCTAGCACCAACCTTCATCTCCAATTGGTTGCATTTATGGTGGCAATGTGCTCCTCTTCAGCTGGCGTCCATCCTCCATTGTTGGCGACAGTATCTTCTGTGTTTCTACACCTTGCGTTTGAAGTCCATACTCTCTTGGCGTTAGCATCCACCCTATCTAGCGTCATTCTCCACCCTTCTGGCAACTCCACCTTCTTGCATTTGGCTGCCATCCAGCGTCTCTCTCTAGAAGACGTCACCTTCATCAGAGGCAGTTGCATCTTGCGTTTGGTTCATGGCTACTTCCCACCCTTCTGGCGTCACTCCAACAGCTGGCGTCACCTCGTCAGGCTTGTGTTTGCAGACAGAGGCTTCATCAGCTATCTCCCTGCTCATAGGTACCACTCTTTATCCTTGCATTTGCAGATTCAGAGGCTCCTCGCCCTTCGACGGCAATCTCCCTGCTCCAGGTGACACCTTCTCATCCTACGTTCGCAAACTCAGAGGCTTCTTCGATAGTCTTCCTGCACTCTAGGACTTCCTTTGTGCTATGGCACCCTTGTATCAGATTCACTTCATCAGCATGATTCATCTTCATCATCTTCTATGTTTCTTTTTTCTCTCAGTGTTTGCCGTACACACACTCTCTATCCCTCACAAACCCTACTATCTCTTTGGTCACTTAGTCATTTTGACATGGTATCAGAGCCGGAGGTGCTCAGAGAGCCACAAAGATATCCTTCTCATCAGAGAAGACAAAGACCGGTGGTGGGTTCGGCATCAACATTTGATTTCTCTATCATTTCCGTTGCACATTGGGAGATAACCTTTTTGTCCCTCCCACCCTCCCTTCTCCAGTTTGCCACACCCGTACCATGGCATCTCCACCGACAGATTGCCCTTCTACTGGGTACTATTATTGCAGCACGAACGGTCATCCCCCCGAAGACTATTGACTTCGACCTTTGCTCCCCACCCCCCGGAGTATACGCATCTCCCACCTGGCACTCCTTGTGCCACCTCTCCGTTCTGGGCCGCAGAGATCGTTCTACATTAGCTATCAAAGTATTATGCTTAAGGCGATAAGCCGCAATCGACGTGTACTAAGTCCTTTCGAGCACACAGAGGCTCTAAGACCTTACGAGGCGATAAGCCCTCTTAGAGACCACCCCACTGCACAAAGGTTTTTCCCACCCACTTCCAGGTACATGGTTTCCACGGCCCACATCTCCTCTACGATCTACTCTCCTGAGAGCCTACGATTGTTCCCCACCCTTGGCTCATCTTGAGCCTCCTTCTCCCCCCCCTCCCCCCCCTCCCTCTTCCACTTAGATTCAAGAGGCTACTTTTGGGTGCTTTCCAACATCTTCTGAGCCCCAAATACCTTCTTCAGCACAACCGGCGGCACTTCCTTCGTCATCAGATGCTTTGCAGTCTGTATGCCATGAGTGGTTGGATTCCCTTTCTCTCTCAGACTAGGATTCAAAGGGGGATTTTCTTACTTCACCCTCAAAGGGGGCTTCCAATTCTTCGGCTTCAGAGGGGGCTCCTACTTCTACTCCTTCTGATTCAGAGAGGGACCCAATGTGCCATGAAGTTCTTCACACAACCCCATCTTTCACTTTCGAGGACTGGCTCTCCTTTGAGCAGTCATTTCCTCTACTCATACCCAAGATCTAGAGGATCTACCTAGATCAGGGCCCTTGGATCTTTAGTAGCGACTTGGTGGCTAGGCCTTCATATCCCTTCCAGCATGGAGTCACGGAGCTGGCGGCTTCTCTCCCGAGGTTGAGTTTCGGGTTCTACAGCTCATCTAGTCTCCTGACTATCTTCAAAGGTCCCCTTTCAAGTGGTATTCTCAAATTACAGGGTGGATCTTCTTCGTCCCTTGGTCAGCATGGAGTCAACTCCCGAGATCGAGTTCGGGTATATCCTTATGGTTCTCGACACCACACAAAGTCCGATATTCCTCCTATGCATCGCATGTTTTCATCATCTTTGTACTAGGGCGCTTGAGCAAGTAAACAATTTTCCCACGAGGAACACTGTCCAAGTGGCACATGCTGCATGAGCATTCTTTAGTATGTAGCATTGCATCTCCACCTCACTCTTCTCTTTCCCTTTTTGGGCTTGAGAGGGGGTGTTGAGAAACCCTTCATCTGCAGTTTGCGTTTTTCGTTTCTACGTTTTGTGTTCAGGGTTTGCAGCCCCAAAAAGGGGCGCCACCCTAGACTAATTGTGCCTATTTATAGGCCACTCATTCATTCCTCACAGCTGATCCTTCAAGTCTGTCACTCTCACTCTCTTCATCAGTCTTCTAACACTCTCTCTCTTCCATCATCTCTCTCTCTCCACTCCTACCACCATCTCCACACTCCTGGCACTAGCCTTCATCTCCAGTTGGCTGCATTTATGGTGGCAGTGTACTCCTCTTCAGGTGGCATCCATCCTCCATTGTTGGTGACAACATCTTCTATGCTTCTACACCTTCCATTTGGAGTCCACACTCTCTTAGCGTTAGCATCCACCCTATCTGGCGTCATTCTCCACCCTTCTAGCAGCTCCACCTTCTTGTGTTTGGTTGCCATGGAGGTTCCTCACCATCTGGCGTCTCTCTCCAGCAAGCTTGCGTTTGCAAACGGAGGCTTCATCGGTTGTCTCCCTGCTCGTAGGTACCACTCTTCATCCATGTGTTTGCAGATTCAGAGGCTCCTCACCCTACAACGGCAATCTCCTTGCTCCAAGCGACACCTCCTCATCCTGCGTTTGCAAACTCAAAGGCTTCTTCCGCAATTTTCCTACACTCCAAGGCTTCCTTTGTGCTATGGCACTCTTATATCAAATTCACTTCAAAAACATGATTCATCTTTCATTATCTTCTGTGTTTCTTTTCTCTCTCAGTGTTTGCCGTACACAATCTATGTTTTCCCTCACAAACCCTATTGTCTCTCTTGTCACTTAGTCATTTTGACACGATGAGCAAAGGAGATGAGAGAATCTAAATTGTACTCCATCCATTTGCAATAAAAGCTAAAGAAATACCGCAAGGGGCGACGCCACTTTTGAGGCCAATAGGTTGTCCATTGTCCAAGATTAAAGTCATAAAGTGTGCATTTTTAATTTACGTGAATTAATTACTTGCTATAATCATGTTAAGTCCAATTATTTACCACCCTATCTACGAAGAAAGACTGGCTTCACTTGGTGTTCAAGGGAGTTATCATGGGGCATTGCAAGCCAAAATGCACACTGAAATGTATGGTAACATTGATATGCAAACAGAAATGCAAATTGGAATGTTTGGTCAATTGGGAGGCCCTACTAAGCATACAGCAATGGCATCATCGAGGCCACCATTTATGCAACCACTAGAGTATGATAACTTGATACCTTTGGGTAAAGTTAAAGACTACAAAGAAGATGGAACAATAGTCCAATTTGAAACCTTAATGATATGCACAATAAATTAAAGGCTTTGACCTTCATTCAACAATTTAATGCAGCCTACTCTGGCGGCAAATTTTTGGAGCATTCGAAAGTGCACAAGACAATCACTTTCTTAAAAGGGAATGCACTTTAGTGGTGGACAACCCTCTTGATGCAAGGCAAGGCACTAACTTGGGTGCATTTTACACAAGTTTTCTCTTCCCAATAGCTCACAAACACTTTTAAAATGGATACGACTCTGAAGAAGATTGTGGAGGCACCGCTTCGATTTGCACTAAGAAAACACAGAGTGTACAACCATGACAAAAACACAACAAGACAAACACAGACACAAAAAGCAAAACTCAAACCCTAAACACAAAACTCAAAACTCAAACACAAACAGAAGAAGGGCGAGAAAGAACACAACTCTGAAGTGAATGAATGTTGTAAATGAATGTAAGAGTATATAATGCGTCCAAGGGTAGAGCAGTGTGTCGAAGAGTGACGTTCATCCGAGACGGATCCCAAGTCTGTGACCATCAATCAAAGTGTCGAAGTAAGAAAGAACACCAAACATTGATCACCAAGAGGTAGGCGATTGCAAAGGATGATGCATGATTATGAAAGTCACAGCAGAAAGCTAAAAACGTAGCAGTAGGAGTGCTACTAAGAGAAGTGATGTCGCCAATTGCCACGAGGTGATGGAGAGACCTGAACGCAACGACGGAAGGTCACCTAATCAGGGAGATGGACTGTCAACTGTCGCCTACACACTGGAGGTATAAACACAAAAGACAAATGATGGTGGAGACGTTGGCGATGAAGAATAGGGTCAAACGCAGTGGAGGAAAGGACACCAGACAGTGGGCGATAGCTAGGAGAAAGACGCCAGGGCACTGCAAGGGCTGATGGAGAGAGAGTAGCAGCAGTCGTGAAGGCTAGATAGCCACGTGATAGAAGATCGATGGCTGAAAGCTCTACTGAAGAGTGAGAACCTACATAGAAGAGATTGAGACTAAATGGGCGCAACCTGTCTATTTATAGATAAGGATGGACCCTCCCAAATTAGGGTTTCACTCAACTCTCTCGAACCACTCCCCGTTTTAGGGTTGTCATTAAATTAAGCTTTTTTGGGGCTGTTTAAGTAGCTAATCAACATGGAATGCATTTCTTAATGCAACAGTGACAACAACTTGGCACAAACTAGATGCAATTCATTGCGTTGATTCAAAACAATATACAAACAAATTTTGAGCAGTTTTGTTGTTAGTTAGCTCCTTTCGTTATATCACGATGGCTCAGCAAATAGAGACCTATTGTTGTGGTCTACCCAAAGAAATCCATGACTATCACACCAAGACAAACGTGATCAACATGGCACAATTGACCGAAAATGCAAACATAGCTTATACATTAATGAAAGGCCATGTCACACGATTTAGAGGCAACAAAGATGCTTCAAAGGAAAATGCTGAAAATAAGAGCAGCAAGACTGAATTTTTGAAAAGCAAGTTTAAATCCTCAAAAAAGGATCAACAAGCTAAAAATCAATCTGAGTCATTCTTTCAAAAAGGCAAATGAGACAAAAGGTCATTCGCTAGAGCTAAGAAAGTTGTTCAAGGAAGGCATTATATGATGCAAGCAAATACTATGTTTGTGAACGAGAGGGTCATATAGCACATGAATGCCAAGAAGGAAAGTCTAAAAACCATGCATATGACAATAACAATCAAAAAGGCAAGAAGCATAAAACTACAATTGGATTGGAATCTGATCCTGTTGGGTTGTCATCGACAAGATACCGAAGAGAAATTAAAAGTCTTAGCCGAGCAGTCAGATTGACTAGAAAGCCAAGACAACTAAGACTTTTTCATTCAAGTAGTCACATTGATTAAAATCCCACATAATGAGTGGTTTCAAAGAGCAAAATCAAATGCCCATGATCAAATAAACAAACCATGAACTAGTGAACCTATACAATTAAGCTCTCCAAAATCAAAATTTGCAACTTCTCAAATTTAATAGGTTATGATTTTTGGAAGTTACTCAAATGGAAATTCCATTCATGTCAAAGGCTCCAAAACTTTCCAATGAACAATTTTGTCTTCAACAACCATCTCAAATTATTAACCATTTGAGAGAATTTTAGAGTAGAATGTTTAGAAGCTTCTTTCTCTAGAAAATTAACATGTAGCATCTAGAATAAGATGTGTCATTTTGAAAGAAACAAATGTTCCCACACTTGTCATTTTGGTCAACACTTATCATTGTCAACAAATACTTGTCATTTATAGCCGCTACTTTCCACTTTTAAGCACCCAAAACCCACATCTATATGTTAGAGGTCTTTATTTTCATTTCCAAAAAGCTCTAACGCTGAAATTTCAGCCACATGCTTTGTATTTGCTTATCTAGCACTAATTCAAGAAGCTCTTTCTACTCAGCTTGAACACATCAATGGACAAGAGAAGGAAATCAACTTAATGTTTGATGTGTATGGAACTTACGGTATAAAAATCCCAGTTCTCAGATTTGCAACAAATCAGCCCCATTGTATATGGTGCAAAAAAGTACTCTATATCATTCTCAAAGCTTACCAATAGCAAATATGCTCCACAACCTTCACTATATGCTTGTTGTAATGCACTCAACTGATCACAATTTCAACAAGAATGCAAATTATCTGGCTTGCATATAAGAAACTTGAGCCACCAACCTACTCAAGGGAGTTGATGTATCTTGGCAATGGAACCATGAAACCAACCTTTCTTCTTGGCAAGGCTGCTAGATGACCTGATTTACCAATAGGACACATAAAATTGAAAATACACTTACCACACTAATCCTCGACAATCAACACTTGATTGGCCCTTACAATTGGCATCGCTTGCAGTATTTCTTTATCTTGTATTGCCTTAGGTTGAAGTATACTAAAATATGGGCCAATATCCTTCAATCTTCAATATGAATGGCTATCACAAATGAACAGTAGCACTAAGAATCAATTTGCCCCTTGATTAGATCACAATTGGAACACAAATTAGTCTTCAAGCTTTTGCATGTGGGCTAAATCAAATGGGAATAGGGTCAACCCTCAAATCATCTATTCATGGGCAAGTTTGTCAAATAGGAGCCTTTCCAAAGCAATTTCTCAACATTAATTATATAAGTGAATTTAATGTTTTTTTACTTATTAATTTTCACATTCTTAATTCTAAAAATTAATTATTATCCATTTAACCCTATCCAAGAACTAGGTAGTGTCTCGTCTCGTTTAATGTGCTAAACTACATGGAGCATTTAATTGTTCCAACATTAATCAATCTAAAACTAGCATTAGTTAATTAATCAATGCCTAGTCCCAATGCCACCACCTGAAATTTTAATTGCCCAATTAATGGCATAGACCCAAACTGACACCAAGCACCCACAAGTACCTATCCAACATAAGTTTACACAACTTTTGCCAATGTCCCCCACTACCCACTTGGATTACTTAGACTATCAACATGACTCAACTAACTTGCACTTCACATGTGCACTTGAAAATGTCAAAACTAAGCACTATAACTACACGTCCCCGTCACACCACCCTATAGAGTGAGTGGTGCCCAACAACCAAAAATAATGAGTTAGGTTAATGAGCTATTGAAAAAAAGATTCATTCAGCCCGGTTCATCACCCTTTTGCTTAGCTATACTCCTCATACAAAAAAAGGTGATGGTTCATAGCGACTATGTATTCATTACTGCATCTTGAACAAGAATACCATCAAAAATAGATACCCTATACCAAGGATTGATGATATCCTTGATCTATTAGAGAAAAGTGTAATCTTGAGGGGGATAGATCTTAAAAGTGAGTATCATCAGATACGTACTTGGCAAGAAATGTTTATTGCCTCGTACTCGTGTTCGAGATAGCGTTGGGGGATGCTTTTGCACAAATTTCTCTAGTGGTGTTAATGATTGGGGCTTAGGGAGCTACTACTCAAAGGCTGTGGCAACCATCATGGGCAATCAAGAAGATTATGCACTCAAATAAGCACCACCAGCTGCTCTCTTTTTGAACTTTGATGTTAACATTTAATATTAATGCAAAATTTTGTGTCGTCCTTAATATTTAATATTAGTATTGCTATTGACATTTAATATTAATATTAACTTTTAACATACACTTGTTAGCATTAATCTTAATATTGACATTTGAGTTTAATGTGTAGCCATGGAGGGCAAGGGGAACGGGAGAGACTGTGATAGAGAGAGAGAGAGAGAGAGAGAGAGAGAGAGAAAGAGAGTGCGTGTGTGTGTGTGTGTGTGTGTGTGCAAAAAGTTGTTAGTAAAGGTAGTGTTGAGACGACATTTGACACTTCACATGTCATCCATGGCAATGTTGGGGTGGCTTTGACACATGATGTATCATCCATGGTGTCAATCAACACTTCACAAACTATGGCATTGCGGTGGACTGCAGGCACCAACAGGGATTGTCAGTTGCCATCATGCGAAGGGGCAATCATTTTGCCATGGTGGTGATCAATTGTGTGGCTGCCCCCCTAGTGATTACACACACACACACACACACACACACACACACACACACACAGAGTGTGTGTGTGTGTGTGTGTGTGTGTGTGTGTTTACGCACGGGGGGCAGGGGTGCAACTAAGAAACAATACTTTTTTTGAAGGGCTAAAAGGCATTAATCATTAATAACTTGTTCTAAGGTAAAGGGCCCCAAAACAGGTCTCTCCCAATCTCCACAAATTGCCTGCCAAGGCATAATGTAAACAAGATCCAAACCCCAAAATAAATGCCCTGTGCCAAGACTTTTTGTGTTGCTTCCCAGCAATCAAAAACAACTTCCAAAAACCCCTTCCCACCATAGTATATTTGATCAACCATCCCCTCATTCTTAAGGATGGTGTTGAATCATGTAGCTGCATCCATAGCCTTGGGTGGCTTTCCACTGAAGAATCCCAGAACAACTTTTGGATCACATCAAAGAACTTTGTCGCATACCTTGTTTGCATCAAGTGCCACCCTTCCTGACCAATCCCTCTAGCAGCCTACTTTCTTTCCAGCTTTTGAACAAGAATTTTTCATCATCCATGCTGTCCCCCTCCATAGCCTCAGCCCTCATCCTCCTGAGAAGCTTTGCTGAGAATAGACTAAGCTAGGCTCCACGCAGTCAACTGCATGCAAGAGGATGAGCTCTATGTTTTCGTATGAAGACATTTGAAAAGTGAATCAGAATAGTTGATAATAATGTGAATTAAGAGCATTAACTGCCACAACCTCCACTCTCTCCTTTGCCCTGGTAAAATTATACTTGCTTTCGTGATCTTTTCTCCTAAATAAGATGCTGATGTAATTTGTCTTCCATGGTGCATGTGTTTCTTTGATACAAATCCCGAACTTAGAACCTCGGTCTTTTGTTTTCCAAAGCACAATATGCAGAAGAGGCATTCAATGCTTGAAGCACTGCATCTAGTCCGCAACTAGCTCTTGTTTTTCTGCATAGAAGACTTCATGGACTTATCCTCCTTTTCTCAGTCCCTACTATCCCTTCTCCTTATACAATTCAGACAGCCGTCAAGAATGAATCTCACTTTTTTTCCTATTCATACAAACATACACTACCACACACATCTACCACCTGCACTAAGAGCCCCATCAAGAGCAAAAACCCTCCATGAAAATGTTGCTGAAATCACACAATCTAGAGAATGCACATAAAAGTCTACCTGGGTCCTGGATTCATTTGTGTTGCAACATAAAGGTTTGAGATCTCTTAACCTTTCCATTTACAGAGGTTAGCAATGAGAGCAAAGTCCAGATTCATTTGTTTGAAGCAGGGGATGACCAAATCAAAACTAGCATGAAGTACCTTTGGCACTGTCTATGGCAATCTGGATACGTTGCCTCCATGTTAAAGGCATGCCCTTTTCCCCTGCATAATTACTTATATGTTGTAAGCCTCAAAATAGAAAATGTCATTGTGTTAAAGATTTTGAGAAAACCAAAGAACCCCAAATTGCTCACCAATCATATGCTCCAAAAGTGAGCCATTTGGAACATACTCATACACCAGCATTTGCTCCCCTACAAAGCAAAATCAGGAAACATGGTTCTCTCTGAGATTAAAGCAGCATGCAAATTGTACATTTCATCAGGCCCACTTTGTGGTTCACACGGTGCATTCTCAAGTGCACCAGAGTTCCTTAATAAGAAAAAAATGCTAATGCGGCTTGTTTCTCATATCCATAGGCTTAGCAACTCACCAGCCTCCTCACAGAAGCCCACCAGATTGGCAAGATGCTTGTGATGAATTTTTGAAAGTAAGCTCACCTCTGGAAGTCATCATAAGATTGTTATAAAGTTAGACTCTCTAAAAACTATCAGGGATAAATCTTAGGCTACATAACAAAGCTAGACAACGTAAATAACAGGACAAGCGCATTTCCAGTACTAACTGCAGAGACCAACCTCTAAGAGTCCTGAATCATAAAATGCTACTAGTTTACATCCTCCACATGTTTTCACAGAGACTACATATAGGCTACCTATAAAACATTAGACCAGTCAAGCTGAACTTTTGGTTCTTGACAGGTCAAAGACAGACTCAGCAGTCACTTTTCACCTCAGTAAATGGACCAAGTTTAATCACTACCTGAATGACCAAATGGCAAATCCATATGGAAAAGGAGCACATCAGTACCTGCACCATTCACATACATGATATATGTATGGCTAAATATGAGACCACCAAGCAGTGTAGTTGGCTGGCTCTTAACAGGTGAAGGGCCTTCAAAATGACCATTATATATTCAAAGTGCACATCAGTGATGCACATAGGTATGAATCTAGCTAGATAACCTGGCTGATTTTCTCTGTGTATTGACAAGTGAAAGGAAGACTGTAACCCTTTCACCTCAGCAACAAGTATGAATTTACATGCAATACATCTGGAAAATGAAGAGAATCACTAACTCCACCCTGGCAAAGGTCACAAGCACATCTATAGATCATTGTTGAGAGTACTAGACTCAATCTGCATGACCTGGAGATTCAAACCTTTGGTGCACTTGCAAAGCATAAATCAACTCAAAGCTTCAAATCTAATGTGACAAGCCAACTCAATGAGCAAGATCAGACTGGGAAATAAATCATGCAAATCATCTCTTCCATGGTAGCTGTGCAATATCTATACGCTGCAGTCATGGCAGGTGCAAAGATCAGTTTCACCACCATTATGAAACTCCTCAGTTGTTTGATGCGACTCTTCTCTGGACCGTTTGATTGCCAGTATCTCATGAGTATCAAGAATCGCCTTGTAGACTGTCGCCATCCCTCCTGATCCAATTATAGAGTCTGGACTGAAATTCTTTGTGCCCTTCTTTAGCTCATCGATACTAAACTTCCGTGTATAAACAGTCCAGGTAGGTTTCTGATCCTTCTCTGGTACACATACTGAGCACCTTTGACCATTCTCTGGAATATATACCAAGCACCTTTGATCAGGTTTAACCAGCACTACGACTTTCTTCAATACAGTGATAAAACAGATCTTACCTGGCATCTCTATGATATGTTTTCTGGGCTTGATATCCCAGCAATAATAAAGAAACAATCCCAGCAATAATAGAAAGACTGCAGCAGTCAGAAACCCAACCGAACCAGCAAGGATAGAAGATCGAATTCCTGTCTTCCCTGGTGCAGTTCTACTATGTTCTGATAGGCTACAGTTCTTACAAGTAGTCAATCGTTTATTGTTTGCAAACCTATATAAAAGATTTAGTATGAGAAATGAAGATTTATAACAATGCACATAGGTTTCATACCCAGCTTATTCCACATAAAAGATCTGACATTTTAAGCTTGTTAGGACATTGTACCTGAAATCTAGTCCTGGTCTCCTCACTGGCACCACACCAACAAAGTCATTGTCGCTTATGTCACTGTAAACAAAGTGCACAACCTCTTTGGCTTTGATAAATTATGATTTAAAAGAACCGCATCTGGATAACCAGATTTTTAAGCCAATGCAAATATGTGTTCTCACCATCATAAATCAGGTTCACAGACTTGAGTGAAGATAATAATACAACACAAGTAACAGCCAACAGAAATAACAGCCACAGATACTGACACTCCAGACAACAGCAACCAAGAAGCTCCTTCCACAAACTATGTACTTGAGTCTTGTTTACTTGTCTTGCTTCCTTGTAACCTCATGTCTAACCTATCTGTACATATCTTTCCCAATTTTCCCTTTCAAAGCATGTCATATTCCCACCCTTTTGCCTGTAAACTCACCCTAATCTGCCCTTCCTATCCCTCATCCCTTGTCACAGTGCAGCGACTGTGGAAGTGTATGACCTGATTGAATGAAGTGAATACGGAGAGAAGAGAGAGAGCAAGACAGACAGACAGAAGAATGCTGAAGATTGCAGTGAATGTATGCTGAATACAGAAGGCAGTATGTACAAAGGCCATAAGAATATGAACAGCTGGGGCACTCTCTCAATCTGCATAACAAAAGATGATCATCACAATGGCAGGCCTGCCCTAAATAGGGCAAAATAATAAACTAATCAGGACCAGGTCAGTCAGTAAAAACCTGGCCAACTGCTGCATAAACTGACAGACAGCACAAAAAAATAAAAGAATGCTGTGAAAAATGTTGCCTGCCCAACCTGATCTGCATACCCAGAAACCTGCCCAAACTGCTGGCGACTGCAAAACTGCTACCCAACCTGCTCTTGTACATGGTACGACTAGATAAACTGCCCTAAACTAACCTGAACCTAGCTATGCCTGTCCTCGAGATAACCAAATTTCTAATGGCCCCTTTTAGATCCTTGGCACGGCATAAGGCTTAGGGATCTGGAATGCTGATGAACAGCAGCCTGAGGAATTGCCTTGGTGTAAGCGCAAGGAAGAACGCGAGAATGACAATACTTGAACTTAACCAACTCCATCAATTATCACCATGAAAATTAGGGGGGAGAGAGAGAGAGGAGTCGACACCGCGTTGAGAGGGTAGCCGGCCCCTCCCCCTTTGCAGGAATTAATTGAAACAAAACCAATGGCACTTGTGAGAGTGCGCAACGGAAGAAGAAAACACGAACACAGAGGAGAGAGAGAGAAAGCAGAAAATGAAGGAAGAAAATCTGCACTGACTGAAATGAATGTTGAATACACTGAAATGGACTGATCAGTCCCTGCACACAGCCCGAAGCGTCAGTGAGACACCAAATCAGGCTGATGATGACGGCAGCACTGAAGATAGAGAAAGATGATGGAGTCGGAGTGTGCACCTGCCAAAGAAGGAGGGAATATGATAATACAACCGACTGCCAAGTGGGAAATGGCTATAAATAGCCAAAAAACCCAAAAACTGGCCGACCTGAAATTTGAGGCCATAAATATGTCCGACCAGCATTTAATGCTGATCCGACCAACATTTAATGCTGGTAAAAATGCCAAGAATGCTCAGAAAAATCCCGGAAAGGGTGGACAATGTCCAATAGGTGAGGCAGGCTGAAGAATGCAGAAACTGCCCCAGGAAATGCACATAAAATCCCGACTGGCGGAGAAAATGCACTGAAATGCAATAAACTAAGTGCTCTAGAATGAGCTACCTCCTCCGTCAAAACAAGTGATAGACAAATCACAGCTCCTAAAGTCCTCGTCTGACTCCGACTGAGGCTCACAAGCAGGAGATGACAAGGCATGACAAACATGACTGCTAACAGCACCAATGCTTGAACCATATACAAAAGGCTGATTTGCTGCAAATCATAAAATTGGGGTTTTAAAACCCTAATTTCTACAAACTCAGGCAGCAAGCTAATTTTCTTCTTTAATGCTTGGTTAGATCAAACTAAGTAGAAAATGCTTCTTGGATGAGAGGTAGATAGGAGAATACAAAGTATGTGGCTGAAATTTCAGCATGAGAGCTTATTCCAAAAGACCCATATTTGTCATCTCAAACTTTGCATGAAGTGCTTTTTTAATCTTTACCATCTAGACATCATCACCTATCAGAATGAGATCATCCACATAAAGTACAAACACTACATGCCCTCCAACTAAAGTGTGGACATAGAACTTTGGGTCAAAGGTAGATCTTTGATACCCCAACCTCTCTTGAAGAAATGATTCTATCTTCTCCTTCCATGCATGCGAAGCCTGTTTGAGGCCATACAGGCCTTCTTGAGTCTATAAACCGTACCATGTAAGGAAGAAAAGCCAGGAGGCTTCTCAACATAGATTCCCTCCTTTAAGTCACCATTTAGAAAGGCAAACTTGACATCCAATTGGTAAACCCGCCATCTTCTATGGTTGGCAAGACCAAGTACTATCTGAATAGTGGCCACCTGAGCTATGGGAACAAAAGTATCGTGAAAGCCAATACCATGCCATTGCACAAAGCCTTTGGCAGCCTACTGTGCCTTGTGTTTGTGGCGTGTGCCATCATTGAGATACTTGGTCATAAAAACCCACTTGACTTCAATAACCTTTTGATGAAGGGGCCAAGCCACAAGGTACCAAGTGTCATTCCGCTCAATGGACCCAACTCTTGATCCATGGCCTTCCACCAATGATTGAATTGTAATGCCTCCTTTACTAATGTCGACTCCCTATCCTACATGGCACCCGTCATTGAACCATAGTTAGTACAAACAAGCTCGATGAAATATGCCCTCGATCATCATAGTCCAAACCATCTCGATCACACTCTTGTTCTTCCTCCTAAGGAGTGTTGATGTTGGCAAATTCTTGATAAATCCATCAATCCACACAAAACCAAGCTAATTCATTGGAGACAAACTCTCCATCCTTGTCAAATCTCACTGTCTTAAGCTTGTGCCCTGAATCGTTCTCCTCCGAGATAAGCCAATCCTTAAAGTGAGAGAGAGCTTATGATTTTAATGCCCAAAAATAAGTCCATGTCATCCTGTTGTAATTATCCATAATCAACATAAAGTAAAGACTCTCCTTAAGGGACTTCGTCTGCATAGGTCCACTGTGTTGAGAAACCACTTCTTCAGTTCACACACTTCATCTAGGGTTTTGCATTGACAACCCCAAAGTCCACATTTTCGCCACTTTTTCAATGGGCACCCACATAGTGATGCACCGCCCTAGACAACTCATGCCTATAAATAGACAACCACTTCATTAATTCTTCACCACCACCACTTCCCTTCTCTCTACAGCCCCTTACACTACCCTCATACCCCTTCAGGAGGACATTGCATTTCATTGTGCCTATCTACCTTCACCTTTCCTCTTCTGCTTCAAGCACTCTGTTCCACTATCAAGCCTTGCGTTTGGAGCATCTTCCACCTGGCATCACCATCATCTACTTGGCGTCAACACCCTTCTCCTACTGCAAGCTCCACCTTCTCCTTTGAGCTCCACCTTCACCTGCATTTTTCATCTCCAGCTTGGCATCATCATCCTAGCCTCTAGCGACAGTCTCCATCACCGAGCATCAATGATTTCATCACTCGTCTATCACAAGGGCTATTAGACCTGCGTTTTTGCATCTTGACTTCTCCTGCATCACCTAGCATCACTCGTCTGTCACAGGGGCTGCTAGGACCTGTGTTTTTGCAGCTTGGCTTCTCCTCCATCACCTAGTGTCACTCGTCTGTCATAAAGTCTATTGGGACTTGCGTTTTTGCAACCGGCTAATCTTTCATCATCTAGCATCAGCATCTAGGCTACTCTCCTTGCGTTAGACAGCTCCAACACTATGTTGCCTAGGTCACTCCCTAGTATGAAAGGACTGCAGTTCGCTCCCTCGACAATTGGTGATCATCTTTCGCATCTTCGACAGCATCAGAGAACCACAGTTCGCTCCCTCAACAACTATCCTTCACCCTCTAGTGATTACTTCGATAGCCCACTACTCGAAGGATTGCGTTTCACTCCCTTCCCCTTCCCTATGCAGATTCTCACGCATACTACCGCCTGATTCAAACAAGACAGTGCAATTATCTTTTGAGCTTCGGCTCCGCTGTATTAGCTTTTCTTCTCATAGCATGATTCAATGCACCATCACCGTGTTGTTCTTGTGTTTCTGAGTTTCTCTTCTCTCTCGGTGTTTGTCGTACACACTCTATGTTACTCCCTACAAACCCTACTATCTCTCTACACTCGCTTATTTTGACATGGTATCAAAGCATACCTATTATTTTTGACATGGTATCAAAGCGCAGGAGCTCAAAGAGCTAAAGACCCTCTTCATCAGGAAAGTCAAAGACAAGTTGCGGCTGCAGTGTTATCTACTAATTTTTCCCTTCATTTCTGTGGCATCACCAAGAGACAAAGATACCTTTCTCTTCCTCTCCCACCCACCTACCCTTTTACATGTTGACACTCCAATGCTATAACTTCTCCACAGCAAATGAACAAATCACTAGATTCTCCTCTTCCAACATCATTGAAACCCCCACCAATGCTTGCCGCCATAGACCTTTGCTCCCTACCTCCCCCCCCCCGGGAGTATATGCGTCTACCCCCAGGAACTCATTGTGCCACCTCTCCCTTTTGGGCCACTGAGTTTATTCTGCACCGACTTTCAAATTTTAATGCTCAATGCAATAAGACGCATCAAATGTGCACTAAGCCCTTTCAAGCCATAGAAGAATTGACTGGTACCACGGCCTCCTCACGACCACCGCAATGCGCTACGGAGGTTGCCTCTACTTCTTCTAAGGTCTCAGAAATGCCACCTCGATAACCCGCAATTCTCCAGTTCACTCCCCCAAGAGACAGTGATTGTTAGATACCATCCCCTCGACAGTTCGCTTCTTCGAGAGAGTGATTGTTTGACCACTTCTATTACTTCAGCTCTGCAGTTCACTCCACTGAGAGAGAGAGAGAGATTGATGCCCACCATTCGCTCAGCCTGAGCCTCCCTTTTCCCTATCCTCGACTACTCAAGTTCAAGAGACCACCTCTAGGAGTCCTTCAATATCTTCAATACCCTAGATACCTTCTTTGGCACGAGCGATAGTACTCTCTTCGACATCAAATGATTCAAAGTCTATCATGAGGACGTGTATTTTTGAAATCTCACTTAACATGTGGATTAATTTTTAATCACATGATTAAGTAAATGTTGCACATGTGAGGTGCAACTAGGGTTAGAGTAAATTTACTAGCCCAGCACTCGAGAAAATCACAAGACGTCAAAGGCAAAAGTTGTTATAAGTTAAATTGCACAGGTTCTTGGTGGTATCTAGTGTCAATTGTTAGCCTAGGTCATTCATTTGGCCATAAGTGTCAGTTGGTAACACTAGAGATGTGGCGTTTAATGGTACCTAACATTGATCTAATAGTCAAAGATGGCACAAAGAGACTCGGGAGTGAAAGATGCCCAGCCAATTTAATTATTGGCTAATCAAATTATTTTTCTAGGCACCGAAATAATTATTAGATTAATTTTCAGTAATTAAAGATTGAAATTTAATATTTAATGATGGATAATGTTGGAAAAACCATTTGGGAAGGCTCCCACTTGGCAAACTTGCCCATACAGTTTGGTAAAAGGCTGAAGAAGAGAAAAAACGAGATCATTCTTATTGTGTGCAAATGTGGGAGAGCTATGAGCAGCCATGGCTAGCCTATTTTCAGCCATTGTAGCCAACCACAAGTGAGTTTTGAGAAGGCGAATCTGCTTTGAGGAGGTGATTGCAGATTCGGACCCTCCACAACTAGGCGATTGCATCTAAGTACAAGATGACAATTGATTTGGATGTCTCAACTATAGGCGACAACATTTAATGCTGTTGTGGCAAGGCAGCAACTACAATTGACTGATTTTCAGTGATTCTTCGCAACAAAACTTTGAATTTTCTCTCTCTACAAATTTCTCTCTCATCTCTCAACCATTTCATAGCCTTGCTTTGAAGATCTCAGCATTTGGACCCTTGGAGGCTGAGAAATTGAAAACTTCTCTGCTGTAAACCCTAATTTACAGCAGAAATTGGGATTTAACAGCAAACTCGAGAAGCATGTCAAAAATTCGAAGCTCCAAGACTTGGATTTTTCGAGGCTAAAGGTGAATTTCAGCTAAATTCAGGTGGAGGACTAGCCAACCATTGAATTTGGGGCATTTTCATCGTCTATGAAGTGGGTGAAGGCCAATTAAGTGCCCGAATCAAGGGGCAAATGAGATTGAAAACTTGCTGGTCACTTTGGACAGCAAGGAGAGTTTGGATTGCGAAGGGGATCAAGAGAATCCCATCGTCAATCAACTTCTTCTTCAATAAAGCTAAAGAAATACCAAAAGGGGCGCCAATTTTGGGGCCAATCGGGTGTGCATTGTCCAAGATCAACAGGTAAATTTGTATTTTCAGATTTGCATTTATTGTTTGCTGCTGTAATTAAGTCGTAATCATAGATTTACCATCCATCCACGGAAGGAAGGCTGGTTTCAAAGTTTGTGATCCATGAATTTTTAGATTCCCTCTCTCATAGAGGGGGGTTCAGAGGGGGCTATACTCTCTTTGCCCTCAAAGAGAGCTTCGACTTGTTCGGCTTCAAAGGGGACCCTTGCACCTCCACCCTTAGGGGGGGACGCCTCCTCATCATGAAGTTCATCATCTACCCTTTCCTCTTTGGGGATGGCTATGCTCAAGCAATCACTTTTCCTATTGACACCTAGGATCTTCAAAGACCGCCTAAATCAAGGCCTTGGAGGTTCAACCGCAACTTGGTGACGAGGCCTTCGAATTCCCTTCAGCATGGAGTTATGGAGCTAGTGACTTCTCTCCCAAGGTGGGCCCAAGTTCTACAGTTCATCCCATCTACTGTTCCATACTACGGGTTACCTTTTAGGTGAAAATCTTGAATCTCTGAGATCCTCTTCTTATTCATCGTATCTCTCTTCCCCCTTTCTTCATCTCTTTTTGGGCCTAAGAGAGGGTGTTGAGAAACCACTTCTTCAGTTCACACACTTCATCTAGGGTTTTGCACTGGCAACCCCAAAAAGGGCGTAAAAACCAACTAACAACACAAAAACAATAGAATAATGCTTTGAAAAATGTTGCCTACCACGTGGAACACCTACCTAGCCTACCCAACCTACCCGACTTGATCTACCTACCAAGAAACCTGCCCAAACTACTGGCAACTACAAAACTATTCCCTTTCCTACTCCCGTACATGGTACAACTAGATAAACTACCTTGATCATAACTGTGCATGTCCTAGAGGTGACCAAGTCTCTAACAGCCCCCCCAAAAGGAAAAAAAAAAAACTTCACCATGACATTTCCTACTCCCAATTTGCCAACTTTTTCCCTCCCTCATGCTCTCCTACCCCCAATCAACCCCTTTCTTGTACTAATGAAGGCATGGTTATCATGGCCCAATGGCATCCAATTAGTTTTGTCTAATGTTAGTACAATACTAATCGTACCAAACAGCAAGATACAGCAAATGGGACTCCATGGAGGTGAAAGGGGACACACACACACACACACACACACACACACACACATACACACACACACAAAATATAAAAGAACCCTTGCAAGTATACAAGATGAAGTAGAATGAAAATGATAGATTGATTGATGTGAAAGTGCAACTACTAGGGCCTCAATATATAGGCTAAGTTGTGCATCTAAAGGTTTGACTCTTATTTGATGCTAAGTGATGTAAAAGTTGTTCACACCTAGACACGCACTTTTACAGACTAATAAGGATGAGTAATTACTAACAAACCCCCCTTTGGGTCATAGGTGGCTAAACCCGTGATACAAAACATAGAAAAAAGGAAATGGGAAGGTCTTACCTCGTAGAGACAATGATTCTAGAGAAAACATACATAAGTGAAAGAGATGCAATGTATGGTCACGACATGGTCTATCAACAACCTCAGGGACTTATAGTAAGACATGGTTCAAAGGTGCATGTGCATGGCTCAAAGGCTAAACAAAAGCCAACATGGCTCAAAGGCACTAGGCACATGACCAAAGGCTCCATACCCAAGTATATATAGCTTTCAGGGTCAACTCAAAGGTCATGGAGAGAGTGGTTACAAACCCTCCTGAAACATGACTTCTTTGAGAATCAAAAGGAAATAAAATAAAACGTGCATCTAGTTTTGGATTAAAATCTAGGTAGAGAACCCACAAAATTCTTTAAATAAGTGACAAAAAGGACTTAGCACATACATGTGCATGGTCAATGTATAGATAATGAGCACTTTTTTCTATTTTGCTTTTAATACTTTTTTGTTTTTTAAAATTAAATGGAATAAAAATCCCCCCTCAATGTCACTGTTGAGGACAATGCGATTAATGTTAGCCGCCTACAAGGATGTGACAAAGAAATGGCTTGGTCCAAATTCTTGTGCTGCCTGAGCAGCTGGTTGAGGCCCACCCCACTCTCCCCTATGGCCATTTGGTTCGATCGATTGTCAATAGTGATGCTTCTCACCATATGACCCCCATCTATGACATTTTCATCTCACAAAAACCCTCAATGGATCTATACGGTGTGTTAAAAGCTCTAAAGCCAAAATTCAAAGTATCTATTCAATTCTTTTTGATAATGGCCAAGGCCCAAATCAGCCCATGATCAACAAGGTTTACTTTGCCTTGCAGCTTCAGGTTAGTCTACTCTCGATTAGTTTGGCTTTGCCAACTAAGACAAGCCATCTTTTTCACTAAAGACACAATTGACATCATTGAAAAGTTTGTGAGATTGATTGTGGCTCGTGGCAACACTCATCCAGATGGTCTCTATTACATGACTGAGTTCTATGTCCACACCTGGCTCTGAGAACTCTTACCTCCATCAAATGCACACACTCGTGACTCAATGCCCCTCTAATTTGGAGTTTATGGCACTATTGTCTCATACACATCTCATATGATACTCTTTGAGGTATCATGAGATAAGATTGTTAATGGTGTTTCTCACCTGAAGTTAGCTAAGGCTGTTTATAGCCCGTATCACTTGGGCAAGCAACATTAGACCCCATCCCCACGAAGTGGCTGCTTACAAACCATTTGGCTAAAGGAGCATGCAACAAGATCAAGGTGCTACATCCTCAACTGCTAATTAATCTAGCAATCAATTCATCTAGCCTTGAGGCATAAGTACAACATAATGGTGTTTCTGCAAACTATATGGCACACATGATCTGACAACTAAAGATAGATTTCTAAAAAGATCGGACATGTCACATGGAAAAACAAAAGAACGTAAAGACAAGGTTATCTCAAAGTCCTCGAATCACAATTTCCATAGAATTTGCAGTGAAATATGAATTACCATCACTAGCTAATTATCTTGCTAAGTAGACTTTACATGGCTATATTGCAACAATTGCAATAAATTTCGGTTAAAGTTGAAGTCTACATGTTATGAGAAATGAAAAGGTAGAACTACTTACATAGTGGCAATTTTAGGAAGGCCAGTAATTTTGGCAGGAAAATCACCACTAAAGTCGTTCCCATGAATATCACTGATAGAGTACAATATACACAATTAAAGTTCACATAGAGAAGCACATTCACACCCGAAAAGTAGTGGCTATTGTCATAGGCCTTACAATATTTGAAGAGTTTGAAGGGTTCCAATCTCTTGTGGAATACTGCCCATCAATTTGTTGTCATGCAGACACCTTTTGAAAAACAAAAATGCTTTCATTAGAAAGATATGGAGTGCAAACATTTACAGAAGAAGCCTTAAACACAATCTACATGTTAAGCACTTACAGATAAGAAATGTTTCGTAGATTCTTGACAGCCAATGATAAACTTCCTGAAATGTTGGTGCCAGAAATCTCCCTGCAGTAGGGAAACAAAAGTAATCTCAAGCGTTGAGCTATAGCTCTTATTACTGAAAATGAACTCTGAATGTTCTGAGAAACAAAGTGACTGAGTAAGGAGAGCCAAATAGATCTCTGCCTTAGTTAGGAATATCCATATTCCTCATACATGAAAGAGACAGCTCGCATTGACCAAAAATCATCTGGAATACTTCCTGAAAGCGGATTCAGGCCTAGCCTTCTAGAAACAATCAAAATGTACACAAGTTCAGTCAGCCAACCATTACGAATATATTCACTGCATTTCGTGACCTGTTCATCCACAAATTTTGACTGACAAACAAATAATGAAATATAGACTGGTTAATCGACTTACAACTCCAACAAATCAGTCATAGTGCCCAATTCAGCAGGTATTTGTCCAGTGAAAGAGTTATTCTGCAAATTTCTGCAGTGGCAAAAGTTATGTTCATGAACTTGAGCTACAAGAATATTGTTGCTCAAAATCATATCTGATTGTGAAAAAACTTGGCGAGACTCACAAGTATTTTAGCTTTTTCAAACCCGCAATGTCCGGAGCAATTGGTCCCATCAGATGATTATTTTGTAAATTCCTGAGATAGAGAGGTATTAAGTTCTGAAAGTGAGAGATTCTAACCATAGCAAAGCAAAGAAACGTGTACTTAAGAAAGAGGATAGTAAAACTCACAACTCTGTCACATAATCATAGCTATTACAAACAACACCTCTCCAACTGCAAAGAGGATTGGCTGATGTCCAGTTTATCAGTGCTTGAAAGGGATCATTACGAATGTTTCCTTTGAACTTTACCAGACAAAACTCTGCACAAAATTTTGATGCAGTTAATTCAAAATAAACAAGACCTGATAAACCTTACAACATGCGCTACTCGTGTGAGTAAAAGCTAGCTGGATGGCATCAGCACCTTCTGAAGCTGCGGAGCATTTGGTTGTGCTGCAAAGAAGCACCATAATGAAGAGAACATCTATTGCTACAAAATGGTGTGCCATTCCAGTCTTCTCTGTGGCACTGTATAATTGTATGCCCACGGTCAATTTCAAATTTGAGTTATCGGTGCATGTAATTGTTATTATTACTCAAGACTGACAAATACTCCACTTGCAAAGCAGCAGTGCTCTTCAGGCGATCAACGTCTATCTGAAAGCTGTGGATGACTAGTTTTGTATCCAAACGCATACAAAGCACGGAGATGAACCTAACACCGAGCATCGATACCCCGAGTTTTGGCAAATGGCATCGCAAAGAAGCCGGGGTTGCGTAACCCTGTCACATAAACATGGAACACCAATGCACGTGTCCAGTGGTCGGTGCTTGACACACTAGCAGATGTCAATCCAAAGGAGACATACATTGAAGGTTTAGTTTGGCCTTAACAAGCCGCAGCAAGAGGTACTTTACAAGCCGGGTAAAACAAAGAAGGATCAGGCCGCGGCAAGTCCTGTTGTTGCTGCAAGGATTTGCTGGTAAGAGAAAAGGCGGCAAAAAAAAGGCAGGCATAGATGCGGCCTGTTGCGTTATCCGCCTCTTCCTCTTCCTGCTCCGCTTCCTTTCTGCCATAGTCTTCTTCGTGTTCATCTGTAGCCAGTCCTCGATCATTCCTCTCGCCGGCCTTACTGATTTGATCGAAGTACAAACAAAAACGAGCCAGCCAAGGGGGTTGTAGCTCAAGTGTTTTGAGTCTTAGGGTGTGAACACGAGTGTGTGAGTTCTAACCTTTTGTCCACCTTTGAGGTATCGTTCAAATTTCAAGCTTTTCTCGCCCAACAAACAAAAAAACTCGGCATTCAAGTAATAAGGACCATTGCATATCGTCCCAATGGCATAGTCCACTAATTCCTAGTCTAGGAAGGTGAGAGAAAGAAATGATGGAACTATTGTGGCATGAAGACTAGTTAATGGCCTTTATTTCCATAAAGACTCGTTACTTCTGCATAATCATATATAGACATGTGGGAGATGCTCATGTTGTTTGGATCCATGGGCAAATGTCTACAAGGTGGTGAGGATGGAGATCTTGTGTCATTGCACACAACATAACACAAATAAGTGAGATACTTACCAAATACTCTCTTGCTCTCATAGTCAATTCAAAAAGAACCAAAAAGTGCGAAAGTTATACGTTTAGGGTTGTAGGAATGCAAGTGCACACCTCAGAGAAGAAGAAGCTTGAGGGAGCACAACTCATAGTGTATTGAGAAGTATCAATAAAGAAGCCTTATAAGACAAAGAATGCCCTAAAAGTAAATAGTCATATATACAAGGTCAAGAAATAAGGCCTCCTAAAAAAGGGGAAAAAAGTACATCGGTGATCCTAAGTGTGTTCGCACATATCACTTCCAAAATATGGTAGCAAATGTCCCTTGGGATTCATAAGGTGGACAAGAGCTAACACTTATGTATAGGTAAGTGCCATGACTGGGTAGACTAGATCGTTCTCAAAGGAGAGCAAGCCCAAAGCTTTATGGAAAGCTTCGAGCTTCTCACAAGGCAAAGCCTTTATGAAAAGATCTACAATGTTGTCTTATGTTCGCACATAGACCAAGTTGATCTCTTCTATAAAGAATATTTACTTAAGATAATGATAGTGCATCTCAATATGCTTAGTACATGTATGAAACTCTAGATTTGATGCAACTACCAATGCACTCTCTAACTATCAATGGAGATGGTGGTGGCAAATGGCTATCCAATGCCCAAATCAGCCAAGAGATGTTTGAACCAAACATACTCATTCGAAGTTGTGAAAGTTGCCATGTACTCAACTTCACAACTAAAAGTGGCCACAATGAGCTGCTTCTTATTCAACTATCATGTGCATGAACTACCAAGCATGAAGTAAAAACCACTTGTGAATGCACGAATGTCATAATAATAAACAACCCGATAAGAATTCAAAAGAGCATGTAAATATGGCGATAATGATCCCCCCTTGGGATAAAATAGCTAAAGGTGCCAAGTACCACTCAAGTAGCAAAAGATTTAGAATATTTTTCAGTGGCATGGTCTTTTGTCGTACAATATCTGCAAAACATTTGACTCTCTTTTTTCTTCTCATCCTTATTAGCTTTCATTGTCTAAGCAACATTTGCATATTTCTGCTTACTAGTAGAAGAGGAAGCTTTCTCTTTACCTTTTACACTAGTTTCAAAAGCTTGGTTTGCAACACACATAATGGATCTATTTTGCTTGGATTGTTCTTTTTATAGTAAAGCATAAATTAACCCATCAAATGACAAAGCATTTGGATTACCTTATGTGATGTACCTACCCCTAGCCTAGCTAGGGTAGAGGACATTTGGTAGATGCTTGGATGCCTCTCTTAAGAAGTGCTATTTAGACCCCTTAGGATTGATGAACTTAGCTAGTTAAGAAACTTTTGAGTCCACCTCACAACAAAACATATGACATTGACCCACCAGGATCAAGTTAAGGGACCTAGAATCTAACAACCTCTATCAACATTTTAGCACCAAGCCATGAAGATCACTGTGTAATCAGCCAAGGCCGAGAGTAAACTAATCATTACACTTGGTTCAAAGAGAGTGAGAGAATAAGGTGAGCCATGCTTAATCACTTTGCCCATAAGGCATAATCTTGGCTTTGATCCCCAAAAATGGTGCTTAGTCAAATCTAAGATACGAACCCCAATCAATTAGTGTTCGACTCTATTTCTATTCCATCCTTTTGGAAAGCACCTAACTAATTGAGCCCACCCATCCATTGATCAGAGTTGTCATGATGACCATCCACCCACTTTCCGCACATACATTTGAGCATACTTAGTTTCTAATCAAGTCCTATCACGTTGTGAAACATATAAAAGTAGCTTCCTTAATTAGCTCATCACATAGGGTTCATTGAATGCCTTTAGATCATGTGTATGAAATGATCAAAACGATATTTTTCAAGGTAGTTTCCTTTCATTAGAGCCCCACTAGTTCTCATGTTGCCATAAGGGCAAACCTTTCTCTCGCGTTTGACCTCCCATCTAGGTGGCAAACTACATTGTAGATAGTAATAACCAGTTGAGTAGAAGCCATGATGGCAAGACTCTAGAGCGAGTACATGCCACCAATGATCACATCACAATAGCCATGATACATCTTTCAATTACATCTAAAACCAGCCATATCTAGGCATAAGTATTTCAACTAGCAATAATCCATAACTAGCCCTAACCGATTAAACATCAATTCCTATTTAGCAACCACATTCTAGTGACAGCACCTTTACCAATGAATTATTCACAACCAATCACATCTAGCCATAAGCATGTCTTCTAAGTCAAGATTCCACTTTAAACAACCAACTTTAATCATAACATCCCTTACAACCATTTAACAACACTTTATGCTTACACATTCAAACCATTGCAAAATCTCTATCTTTCATGACAATGCTTTTATGCACACGGGAGGTTGAGATCCATTACCTAATCCCAAACTTTACAATGCATTTAAAGAATTATCTATTTGAGTACTCTAGTACAACTTATATAAGTACAAGGTATGAAAGAATGTGATGTTTTTATTCCCTAGAATACAAAAACTAAACCTGATACATAAATTACTAGATTTAGAAGTACCTATTCATTATTCGAAGCATTTGTATATGTGTTTGTGTGATTTTGATAGTCAATGAAAGCCCCATTGCATTCGAGGGTCCTACCACATTAATTTCCTTATGTAGAGCATGGCAAAAGAGAATGAAGGGTTAGATAAGAGAGAGAAGGGTCTCTCCACAATGAATCATGATAGCCTCTTGGCTTTGAATTGTGTAGGGGAAACAGTGTCTCTCGGGAAGGGTGGGGAATAATGGTATGTTGACTTGTGGGATTCTTTTAATTGGGGAGGGGGTCTTAATAAAAAAGAGAATCATCTTCACATGAGTAAATAGGAGGGAATATTCTATCTTTTTTTATATTTTAAAAAGGAGGTGTGTTAAATGTTGAGTTGATGGAAAATTATTGAGGAGGGCGGTGGGAAGTCACTTTATGGGTAATTAGTTGAGAGGAGTTGGGAGATCATTTTATGGGAGAGGATTAATTGAGGAGGGATGTGACTTTATGAGGGAGAATTACTAAGAGGTGACTTTATGAGAAAATCTAATATTTTATTTTATTCTATTCTATTTTTAAAAAATCTAAATAAACTAATTCATAGACTTTGCTTGATGAGTCGCTTACTCAGTGGTTCATGTGCCGTGAAATTGTGTCACTCTTGGTATTCTTCAAGGAGGGTGTTCACATGCATCCAATCATCGTGACTAGGTATATTAAATCTTTCATCATTAAGCAAAGAGTAGATGCAAAACTTTGATAAGAATCAAGAAGACCGTTGAAAACAATTTGCATAAGTGAACCGTCTGGCAAAATCTCATTTGATGTAATCAATTGCTCCTTAAGGTCTTTGATGTTTGTCATAAAAAAGTCCATGGAGTCACCTTCATCCATGTGTTCACTTTGTAACTACTTATGCAAGCAAGAAATAAGGACCTCATTCCTTCCTTGATACAAACATGGAAGAGTATCCCAAGAATCCTTAGTTGTATTACATGAGTGAATATGTGGGATCATGGTACATTTAATGGACAATGCAATCAAAGCACAAGCCTTTTCATCTCCGCTATCCCAATGAATTGACTTAGGAGTAGGTGATTGTTGTACTCTAGCATTAATTGGAGCATAACTAGAACTTGTAGCATACAACACCTGTTTTTGTTGCTTTTGTTGCACTTGCAGCTTCTAAAACACCACTAGGACATCATTCAATTCTATGTATAATGTTCCAAAGCCCCTTTGCAACCAATACATGACACATCATATAAGCCCAATGTGAATAGTTGGTTCCATCCAACTTATCCCCAACAAGCAACATACGAAATATATCATTGTTTCTAGCCATGGCCATTGATTGTACTTGATGCAAAAGTCCATGTATAAAGGAAAATATGCACAAATCCAACATGTCCTATGTAGCATAGTATAAAGAATATTGCAAGGATTCTTATCTAGAGAATCTATTGATATTAAAAATTCTACATAAAAGGACAAAATAGCTTGCGTAGTACTGGTAGTAGTGCACATGAAGGCCAAAATTTATGTTGACCTATGGATGCTCCTTAAATCTCATCCCAATTTGAGGAAATTAAGCATTGTGTATTGATGATTCCACCCAAAGAGATCGAAGAATGCAAGTATATAGCTTGGAGATGAAGTCGCTTAATAGAGCACAACTCAAAGTGTATTGAGAAGTATCAATAGAGAAGATTTACAAGCTAAAGCATGCCCTAAATTTGAATAGGCATATATACAAAGTCATGGTAAAAAATCGTCTAAAGAAGGAAAAAGTGCCCCAACAATGCTAAGTGTGTTCACAAACATCACTAGCAAAATATGGTAACAAATAAGGGAAAGAGAGCACGACATAGAATTGGGTTTATTCATGTTGTCTAGGCTAATTTGCTCTAGTTTCCCAAATCGAACCTTATCTCTAGCTATTGCTCAGGCATTGTCAAACCTTGGTACTTGTTCCCAAGCAACTTGGGTTAATTTTGAGCATCATTTGAAGAGTTGAGCTTAGCCAATTATTCATATTTCAAGGCAAACTAATGTTCACTATTTTGGGTAGCAATTATTTGATCATTTACTACTTCATTGATGCTTATAGGGAAAGTTTTTTATATCTAGACAATGTATTGATGTTGAAGAAAACTTATTGGATTGATTAGAGCTTGTTTAGCTCAACATTTGGAAGATTTATTGATGTTATACCTTGTGGGCAGTAATCATACACAATGAAAGCTTATGTATTTGATGCCTGCAAGCTCTCTAGGGAAGTCTATTGGTCATATGGATTACTTGCCATTGATGTATATGCACGGTTATTCTCTCATTGAGCATTGAGCTTTGATCTTGATCCACTTTGTAGTGGCTATTTGGTTCTTTGGTTGCTTCAGTGATTTCCCACTTATGAGCTTGGTTACCTATTAGATGTATATGCTTTCTAATTGATGTAACTTGTAGCTTCTATATTGGTTCTCATCCTTTTCATATACATTTGGTTAGGGGCTCACCTGGGCATCCAACCCACTCTAATGGCCTTGGGTCCACCCCATCTTGCATGCACTTATGTGTTCTTATGGATACACTTGGGTTTTTGTCAAATAGATAGTTGTGTGCAATTTGCATAGGAGCAAGCCAGCTCTCATTTCCAAAATCAACATCTTTGACAAAAGAATTTGTATATCACGTAATCCCTAAAATTTTGTAGCTCATGTTGCATGCTAGAGAGGGTTAACAACAATTCTCGGTCCAGACATGTACCCATAACCTTAGTTAGATCCCACACAATGATATTGATCCATGAGGAGTACATCTCACCCTAGGCACACCATTCCCACCTCATAGGCCCTTCATCCATCTAGGCACACCATCACACCTAGACACTCCATTAGTGAACCTTCATCTTAGGTATACTCCATATTCACACAAACCCTTAAGACCATTTAGGCACAACCCAATTACTATTCATCATCCTAACTACACACCCATACCCTAGGCCACTCCCATTGATACTTAGACTAGGGATTCATTTTCTCTAGGCATAGCCTCATGTACAATCACACCAAGGGTAGATTTTCTCGTATCAACTCTCTAATACATGAGTGAGCATATCCACAATTAGCTAGGGAACTTCAACTTTAACTTACCCACATTTTGGTGTAGGTAGGATAGATAACTAGAGAGGAGGTGGGGAATGCTTGAATGCCTTCACATGTGCGTGGGGAGAGAGAGAGAGAGAGAGAGAGAGAGAGAGAGAGAGAGAGAGAGAGAAGGGGATTTAGTTATTATCTATATGCTTACTTTATTTTAAATAAAAAGGATTTAGAGTAGAGAAAAAAAGGGGATTTAGTTTATGTTGATTTATATTTAAAAGTTGTTTTTTAAAAAAGAGCTAAGGTATAAAGTAGAGAGAGGGAGTGACTTATTCATTTATATTTATATTTATTTTATTAAGGAGAGAGCTTTAAATGTAGAGTGAAAAGGAAAGGGGGATTTTAGCATGTTTATAATTAAATATATATTTTTAACAAAAGAAAACAAATGTCAAACATGCTATTGTATAGAGGGAAGGCCTTACGGTTTAATCCCCCACTGCCCCCCTCCCCCTTTTTTTGTGCATTGTGCCATCTAGTCCACAATTCTCCCACACCACCTTGCTTGTTGCCTCACCTCCATAGTCACCCCCATGTCATATCACCACCCCATGACCTCACCCTCATCCATTGCTACTCTTCTTGTAGTTGCCACTCTTGTGCTACCTGGCTTTGGTGCTGTCCTTACTTGTGGAGCCCCACTTGGCTCATCTCCACCCTCCCTACCTCCTTTGCCATTGCCACCTGAAAATAGACAAGAGGGAAGAGAGGTGAAGAACCCAAGAGCACACACACAAAAGTAATGGAGACTTGAGCACATAGAGAGATAGGGTTGAAATCTTATTCTTCTTCCACACAAAAGAAATAAGTCTATAACATGATAAAAGACTAATATGAAAGTACCACAACGTATGTACATGCGGTCACTAAGTGTGAATCTGCTATAAGGAAAGAAGAGGTGGCACAATGAATGTGCCATAACCAAGGACGGACTACATAGGTGTTTTCCAATTATAGAATCATTGGCATATTCTCATGTTAGTCACCTAATACACCAGTGAATGATATTTAGTCACATGACCAAGGCACGTAATGGATGCCAACTCATGGAGAGCTCGACATCTCAACACTCCCCCTCAAGCTCCATATGAGCTCATGAAATCTAAGCTTAGTCCTAAAGTGTTGAAGCTTCTCACCTTCTAAGGCATTGGTGAAAGTGTCAGCAGCCTGATCCTCTATAGTACTGACATAAATCAATATCACCTGCCAAAACCTGCTCCCGAATGAAATGGCAATGGATCTCTATGTATTTGGTCAGTGCATGATACACTAGGTTCCTAGCCAATTGAATGCTACTAAGGTTACAGTAGATGGTAACCC
This sequence comes from Lygodium microphyllum, assembly GCF_053477565.2. Lineage (NCBI taxonomy): Eukaryota > Viridiplantae > Streptophyta > Polypodiopsida > Schizaeales > Lygodiaceae > Lygodium > Lygodium microphyllum. The sequence goes on from NC_141147.1 coordinate 120,950,114, forward strand.
TCTTGTCCAAATGTATTCCCAAATCATCAAGTAGTGTGTGTAACCAAGCTACCTTACATGTTGCAATTGCAACACCTCTATACTCTACCTTTGTACTAAACAAGGGAACTATCAATTATTTCTTGTTGCTCCAAGTAATAGTAGCATTGCCAAAGGAAAACATTAAACCACTAGTAGATCCCCCGTTTGAAATACTGCCAGCCCAATTTGCATCTGTGTAACCATGCAATTCCAATGGTACATTTGCACCATAGAATAAGGCATAGTCCAATGTGGACTTGACATAGCATAATGTGCATTGCACTGCATCTAAATGTGGTTTCTGTGGAAGCTACATAAGCCAAGTCTCTAAACCAATTGTGTAGTTTCCATGGAAGCCACTAGACCAGAAGTCTCCTCATAATCAATACATGAGTCTGTGCATACCCTTTGGCAACCATGTGTGCCTTATAGCACTCAATGGATCCATTTGTAGTCATATGTCATTATACATAAGTGTAGCCATTTCTTCATCCATAGCATGATCCAAATGCTCATTACCAAACTAATGCATCCTCAAAACAAGTGGGTTCCACATCTTGCACAACCTTAGCCATGTATACATAGTGATGAGCTACATAGCTATCATATGCTAATCATTGCATTGTCTTTCTTACTCTATTTGACATGCATGGACCTAGATCACTACTAGGTACTTTAGCATCCTCTTATGCCTTTCGCACACCAGATGTTTTAATAAATGGAATTCCAAACTCCTCATCCAAGCTTTGTTCAAAGCCATCTAAATCAACATCAACATGAGAGAAACTTGATGATACAGCTGTCATCATAGATGAGTCCCCAACTTTCTCTTTATCTTTTATTGATATTTGTGATATACTTGGTGGAGTAACCTATGACCTCAATTTGCCACTCTAAGGTTTATCAACAAAACCATGATTAGGAGACTCTTATGGTTCACTCAATGTCTATGATTGCTTATCTCTATTTTTTGCATATCCACACTCTCGTGCTCATCAATTCCAATTGCATTTTGCACATTACTATAGCATCTACTCATTTCATAAAAAACAACATCCATGCTAACTCTCAACTCACGTGTAACATGGTTATAACATCTATATTCCTTCTACTGAAGAGAATATCCAACAAATCAACATTTTTCTACTTTTGGATCTAATTCATTGTACAACTCATTAGGAATATGTACATAAGCAATATATCCAAATATATTCAAACGGGATAGATGTGGCTTTGTACCTATAAACTTCTCTTTGGATATCATAGCATGTACAACAATAGTGGGTGTCTTGTTTATAATGTATACATCAGTAGCAATTGCTTTAGCCCAATAGTAAATGAGGCAAGTTTATTTTTAATATAAATGTATAAGCCACCTTTGCAATATGCATATTTTTCCTATTAGCAACTCCATTTTGTTGTGTGAAGTATATGTACATGTATCTTACCTATGTATACCATTTTTCTACAAAAAATTGAAAAACTCATCGAATAGATATTCTCCCCCTCCATCCAACCTTATGCATTTAATATGCAGCCTTGTCTCCTTCTCAGTCAAAGCCTTAAAACTTTTAAAGTGGGTGAAACCTCACTTTTCTCACGCATAAAGTAAACCCATACTTTGTGAGTATGATCATCAATGAAGGAAACAAAATACTTGCAACCACTCAAAGTTGTTGTCTTTGTAGGATCCCATACATAAGAATGTATCAATTTAAGTGGCTTCTTGCATACATGCTTTTCATGTGGAAATACATGCCTTACTTGCTTTCCAAATTGACATGCTTCACATATTTTATGCACCCCATCAACTTTAAACTTGGGCAAACCATCCACAACAACTTGTTTTTGACCTCATGTCTTTTAGTTGATGCACATTCACATGACCAATTCTCCTATACTAAATTTTAATATTAGCCATAACACCTAAATCTTATGCAAAGATGGTAGCATTCATTTCAGGTAGAATTGTGTCAAGAGTAAACAATCAGCAACACGTTTCTCTTTTGCAATCAACATGTAATAATTTTTGAGATCTTCTGTATAACATCCATCAAATGTCAACCGAACCTACAATCCCTATTCTACCATCTGACCAACAAAAACCAAGTCTTTTATAATATTTGGTATATGCATCACATCAACCAAGTACTTAGTTTACCATCTTGCATACTCAAATGAATATTTCCAATATGATGAGAAGTCATGTGGTTAGAGGCACTCAAGTCTACATGCCATACATCATTCTTTGATGAACCATCAACAATGATAGTATTCATAAAGTGCTATATAATAAACAATCGTTCACTTTTGTCATCATTGTTTCTACTGTTCGATGCATAATTGCCTTTCTACTTTTCTCCATTTATAATTTCAACCTTATTTTTAAAGTATTTTTTAAAAATATGGCCTTTTTGACCATAATGCCAATACTCCCTGCTATCACCAAAATTATGTTGCTTATTAGAATCTACAACTTTCCCTCTTTGACTCCCCCTTTATTGGGAATGTCCTCCTCTATTTTGCTATGTAGCATCATCATCTTAAACCCACCTTCACCACCTTGGCCTTTGCCATGACATCTATCTTTGCTAGTACAGTAAAACATATGTTTAGATGTGCTCTTGCTCTAAGAAGAAGAGGAATCCAAGTTGAGGTTCTTCTCCTCAAGTATCATCATAGAAATCAAGTCTACAAAATCAAGGATATCATCCCTTGTGTTCATAGATGACTTGAAGCTCTTATATTCATCTCCAAGTCCATTTAAGCATGCACGCACAACATCATCATCATTACTACTACACTAATAGATCTAAGAGCTTCCACAATACTCTTAATATTCAAGGCATAATTATTAATGGACAAGTTCTCTCTTTTCACTCTTTTAGCTCTAGCTTGAGCTGTAGCTTTCTGGCCTTTATGTTTACTTCAAATAACCTTGCCAGATTCTTCCATGCAATAGTAGGGGTTTTAGATATCTATAAATAGCCCATCATGCTATCTATGACACTAACAAATACCCAATACATGACTTTACTATTTGCTTGCTCCTAATCTTTCTTAGTCTTTACCTATATTGCAGTAGGATTTCATGTAGGAACTTCAGTTGCTATTGCCATTTCTCCTTCAGTGTAATTCCAAACACCTTTGTCCTTTAAGAAATTTGCCATTCTAAACTTCCATGTTGGATTTCTAGTTGAGGTTATCAAACATTTTGACAAAACAAAAAACCTTTTAAAAACTATAATCTACAAGCAAGTTGATACTAGGTTTATCGAAATTAAAAATGCAGTCTTTTTCATTGATTATATAACAATAACAGTAATCTGCAATTATATGCAGATGCCTTTTATGTCTACAACCCAAAAAAACTTTTCTTACAAATTCAAAATCTATAACCTGTGCACCTGTAAATGGCAGACACAACCAAAACTACAATATACCCAAAAACTGCTCTTAGGATCACTTGGTCAAAATGATCTCAAATACCAAAAATCATAGGGAATAAGTCCTTTAGCTTTTCTTACAAATTCAAAATCTATAACATGTGCACCTGTAAATGGCCGACACAACCAAAACTACAATATACCCAAAAACTGCTCTCAGGATCACTTGGTCAAAATGATCTCAAATACCAAAAATCATAGGGAATAAGTCCTTTAGCTTTTCTACAGTATATATATGCACCATTCTTCTTGCCCGCCAAGTTTCATTGTAATCAAAGACTGCAGTTTTGTTAACCTTAGGAGCCTCTTGTGGCTATAACCTAAGGCAAATTGAGCGAGATGGAAGATCTTCTTACTTGTTGCCTGTTTGCTTACTTTCTTGCTCCAATGCCTTCCCCTTAGCCTTCAAGCGAGTTTCGTGCAACAATGGGATGACTCTGATACCATGAAAATAGACAAGAGGGAAGAGAGATGAAGAACCCAAGAGTACACACTCAAAAGAACTAAGTCTATAACATGATAAGAAACTAACATGAAAGTACCACAACATATGTATATGCAGTCACTTAGTGTGAACTCACTAAGAAAATAAGAGGTGGCACAATGAATATGCCATAACCAAGGATGGGGACTATATAGGTATAGTCTAGTTGTAGTATCATTGGCGTATCCTCATGTTGATCACCTAACACATTAGTGAATAATATATGTCGTATCACCAAGGCATAGTGGATGCCAGCTCATGTATAGGCCGATATCTAAACACCACCCAGTTGTTTGGCCTATCGTGGTCGTCACTATCTTTCTCATTGACCCGTTTGCCTCATCAACTATCACTGCCCACACTTTTCACCTCCCCCACTCTCCCACCTCCACCTACATTTATGGCTTCCATATGCCAATACCTACCCCATTTGTCACCTGCAATTGCACCTTTTCACCTCCTTTATTAATGCAACATCTAATCTATCATCATGTGTGACCACTTTGCCTTCATCTTATAGCTTGTGGCACATATAATCCCACCATGCCATGCAAACTACCACAACCACACAAATGTTGGGTGTAAAGGTTGCTTAGTCACCTGTGTATTAGTTACACTGATAGTACTTGCATACCCGCCGCATACTTGTACATTGCACGTGATAGGCACCCATCACTACCACTTCATTCTTTATTCTTTTAGTGACATTTGAATAAAGGGAAGGCCGATCACACATTGTGACTGTTGGAGTTCCCACATCCTCTCTCTCTCTCTCTCTCTCTCTCTATCTCTCTCTCTCCTCCCACCATAGCTCTTACTTCTTCACTGTGCTTTCACTTCAGTGCTCACTAGAGCTGGTGTCATAGCCAATGGATCGGCATTGTGGAGCTCAACCCGACATTAATTCAACTTGTGAAGAAAAACTTCAATTCACAATTTCAATGGTAGCCATGGTTCAGCCTTGGAGAGGTATGATTTGGTGCACTTCTTCTTCCTGGTGATATGAGACTTGTTGAGACTTGCTCTAAGCCTTCCCTTGGCCCCAACAATCATTGCCTTGGGCTCCATCGGGGGCAATAGTAGCTACAACAAGAGAGGTTGTAGGTAGTGTGTTTGAGACTATTATCCTTGGCCCTCTTCCTGTCTCATCTAGTACTTCTTCTACCTCTCGTTTGGTCCCTACTCCTTGGAAAACTCTTGGGTATTCATCCATTGGCACCCCGACATTGGTCATTGCTACTTGAGCACTCCATTGGAGTATTATCCTTCAGTTATTGACTATGCATTATAGTTTACAGGCTGTAATAACATGGCAACCCCTATCTTTAATATCCATGTAAATGTTAGTTAGCCTAATTGTCTGTAGTTTGATGAGCAGAAGGCCAAGATGGCCAAGATTCCTTATGCATATGTAGTGGGTAGTTTGATGTATACCATGATAGACACTCGTCCTCCTAACATAGCATTTGCAGTGAGAGTTGTAGCACACAATATGGCTACACCTAGCAAACGACATTGGGATGCCATCAAGGGTATCATGAGATACTTGAAAGAAGGGCACATCAACTATGTGCATCTGTTATAGTGGCTAGGATGTAGGAGTCGTGGGATACATTGGCTCTAATTATGTAGGACATGCAAGCAATAGGAAGTCCACCTATGGCTATGTCTTCACCTTTGCTAGAGGTGCTATTTCTTGGATGTCTAGGATGCAAAAATGCACGGCTCTATATACTACAGAGATAGAGAATGTTGTAGCCATTGAGGCTTGCAAGGAGGCTCTCTGGTTAGGCTATCTGGTGCCAGTAGACCTTGGCATTACTGATGTGGTCCCTACACTGCATTTGGATTTTATGAGTGCCATTCAATAGGCCAAGAATCTGGTCTTCCATGTGAAGACAAAACACATTGAGGTGCGTTACCACTTCATTAGAGTGGTCATTGAGGAGAAGTCTACTAGGCTTGTCAATATCTCAAAATTGACCAAATTCTTGTAGATCTACTCACCAAAAGTCTCTTAGTGGAGCATTTTGCCTTCCTTAGGAAGTTGATGGACGTTGGATGAGATCGCACCTTTTCTCATCTTGTTATACTTATGTACATTTATACTTTGTCACATTTTTCTTGTTCTCTCCTTAGTAAGGGCACATTTACCTTTAAGTGGGAGGTTGTTGGGGGTAAAGGCACATGTGCCTAGTCACTCGTGTATTAGTTACACTGATAGTACTCGCATACCCACACATCTGTACATTGCAGGTGACGAGCACCCATCATTGTCACTTCATTCTCTATTCTTTCAGTGATATTTGGATAAATGGAAGGCCGGTCACACATTGTGACCATTGGAGTTCCCACATCTCTCTCTCTCTCTCTCTCTCTCTCTCTCTCTCTCTCTCTCTCTCTCTCTCTCTCTCATCACACATACACGCACCCCCCTCGGACCGGTACCATGCCACAGAACAGGTGGTATGATGATGAGTGCAGAGATCTATGTCGACAGCTACGCGATTTGGAGGCCAGAGGAGAGATCACACACAGACATGCGCAGAGACGCATGCACCGCTTGACTCGCCGTAAAAAGCGGGAATGGGAGGAGGAGAGATATTGGGATATATACCACCTTCTTATGAGCAGAGATTGCGCAGAGGCATGGAGGCAGATCAGATAACCACGCTCACCCACACCGATACATGACCCTGCAGTATGGCATGGATACACACAGAGTTTATATCATGTACCTGCACAGCCGCTGATACCCACACCATGTACATCGAGACCAGGTATTTCATCCTTTTTCACCACTAGTATGGTGAAACATGCTATCTCACGGTTACAGCATGGCCGCACTCGAGACCAGTTTGATCTTCAGGCAGAGCATATTATATATGGCAGAGACACATTGGCTCCACTCATTGCTCACCTCTTCAACCGTGCATTGTCTGAGGGGTTCCCTGACTCGTGGACAGAGCACACCATTGTACCTATCCACAAGTCAGGGGATCCTATGGATCCTAACACATATAGGACCATCATGATTGGGCCAGTTTTGTCCAAACTTTATGGCACAGTGATGGAGAAGGAGCTCAGCACGCTGGCAGAGAGAGAGTGCATGCGTACACCCGAACAGGCAGGGTTCAGACGGGCATTCTCTACCATAGACTACATCTTCACTCTCCGTTGTCTGATCGACCAGACACGAGTAAAGAAATAGAGATTGTACTGTTGCTTTGTGGATTTCCGCAAAGCCTTTGACACGGTTCTGAGAGAGAGGCTTTTCAGACGCCTACTTGATCTGGGGGTGGATGATGACATGATGTGGGGTATTTATGCACTATATGAGCGGGTTACTGGCAGAGTCAGATGTCCGGGAGGTATATCAGATCCCCTTGTGAGCACCGTTGGTGTGAAGCAAGGATGCCCACTCTCACCGATTCTATTTGGGCTATACATTGATGAGATAGCAGAGTTTATTCAACAGCGAGCCGGTGGAGGTATAGATCTCAGTGGAGCCACAGTTCATATCTTACTATATGCAGATGACATTGTGTTGGTCTCAGACTCAGCTTAGGGATTACAGCAGCATTTATTAGCATTGGATGATTTTTGCATACAGAGAGGCATGACAGTGAACCTTGGTAAAACCAAGGTTCTTATATTCCATACATAAGCTCAGATACGCAGACAGAGTATTTTCATGGCAGTAGGAGGGAGTATTGAGGTCACTGGATCATATGTATATTTGGGAGTCACCTTTACAGCAGCTTCAGGGACTTTCTCGATGACACAGGCAGCTCGTGACCGCCTCACTAGAGGATACTCAGCATTGGCTCTTATGGAGCGACAGTGTCATCATGCACATTTCCAGGAGCCCCGCACCAAGGGGTGGCTCTTTGATACTCTAGTCACTCCAGCCCTGATGTATGGAGCAGCTATATGGGGGCCAGGCCTTGCCGATTACGTATGGACATTGATGGAGAGACCTCATGTGATCATGATATCTAGATTGATTCGCAGCAAGGCCTCAGTCCCACATGACATTATGCGAGCAGAGCTTGCCACACCGCCCATGCTAGTCGAGGCATTATTTTAGACAGTCTGCTTCCTACACAGATTTCAGGATATGGACAGAGTTCGCATTGCATATAGAGCATATATGGCATCTCAGGAGATGGCTCGAGCGGGGGATACCACATCATGGTATGCACAGACTAGAGCTTGGTTTGACAGACATGGGCTGGACATTGATAGACTCCCACCTCTTCTATATGATCCTCAGGCTCCCACTTACACCCTCTCTCTCTCTGAGAGGAACAGAGTCATCAGACAGGAGATATGGCATATTTATATACAGAGGACATGGGTCAGCCCTGCACAGCCACTGCCATCGAAGATGGCACATTATTATACACAGTTCTTGAGGATATCAGAGCAGGGATTTATAGAGATTCCGAGATATATGCAGATCTATATGCCACATCGATTGAGAGTTCTTATTGGACAGCTCAGGGTATCATCACATCAGCTTATGATTGAGAGTGGCAGAGCTAGTGGCATCCCGCGGGAGGAGAGGATATGCCCCCTTTGCAGATCAGAGGTGGAGAGTGAGGAGCATTTTGTTCTCAGATGCCCGGCATACTCAGAGTTGAGATCTAGATACACATTGAGCAGCTCACTTCAGGGATGTATGACTGATATGGATCAGAGATCATTTGGCTGTTTTCTGGGAGAGGCATGGCACATCAGAGAGCAGAGCACACAGCGGGTCCCAGTCAGAGAGGGGCCCACCCAGACGACTATTACACAATTCTTTCAGACAGACAGAGTGAGAGCTACTATACCAGCCTCTAGCCAGACCTCCAGGCTCACACTACAGCAGGCTGAGGACCAGCGTACCCGACGCCGCACGAGGATCCGTGGATTTCGGACCCCACAGCCACACCGATAGGAGATCCGGAGGATTCTTGATCTACATCGACAGCAGACTGAGATCCAACGACACTCGACACATTGGATCTCAAATCTCCAGTTTGCTCTTTCTCTACGGCCGATGTACCACATCCTGCATCCAGGAGGGATCACCTGCTATTAGCGACTTCGACGACTGCTACTACATCCCAGGATAGTATATCTCCCTGTATCTATTACATATACGCATCACACCACTTTATCACAGCCAACAATTGTTCCCCTATCACAATCGACATTTGTTCCCCTTTTGTAGCCATTATCTGGAGTACCAGAGCTACATACGCACATACACATACACGACACTTATCACACTCACAGCACCATATTTTCAGTTTCCAGTTTTTAGCTTTTCATTCAGCACTTTTATTTTGGATAGCTGGACCTCATCAGTTGTATCACAGTTTGTCTCATAGGCCAGTTTTGGTCTTTAGAAGACGTTAATATAACTTTCTTTCTTTCTTTCTTTCTCTCTCTCTCTTTTACTCTTGCTCCTTTCCCCATAGCTCTTGCTCCCGGTTTGTGCTTCCACTTTAGTGCTCACTCCCTTTTCAACAAGCCCTACCCCACCACACCATGTGAATCACCACAACCACACAACCCCACCATGCCACACAAACTATAACAATCATGTGAACCCCTTCACCATCATACTATGCCACAACCACACAACCCTACAACCTCCCTCTATCATATAGACCCACCACCATACACACCAAATTTGCATCCTCCCTACTTCCATAAATTCCACCATCTTTCACTTCTTCAACCTTTAACACACGACCAAACCAACTATCAACACCATTGGGAATAACCATCATCACTACAAGTCAAAGCCATTAAGAAGGGGAAGCATCGCCAATAGCCCTACCTCCAACTGTAGAAAGAGAAGACAATCATAGGACAAGGTATGACCCTTTTTAAGCAATAATTTTCATCTCATTGTGTTGGAAGAAATGACATAATGATTTTGGAAGAAGCATCCATGAAGTGGGCATGTCATTGAGAGTGGGGGAGAGGAGGCATTGATGCCAATTGGTTACAGCAACTTGTGTGGTAGGGAGGGTGGGAAAGGTGGTGCATTAAGAGAGTTTATTACAACAAGGAGTATGGGGTCACAATTGGTTAACTCAAATGGTCCCTTTTGGATTATTCCTGTTTATTAAAATATTGAAAATATTCCCTCGTGACCACACTCTCAATTGTTAGGCACTTGTCCCATCAAAACTCATCAATGAGTGAGACACTCATTGATAGGTAGAAACTCGTCGATGGGTAGAAACTTGTTGATGAGTGAGAAACTCATAAACGGGCAAGAACTTATTGATTATAATAAACTTGTCAACACATTAGAAACTTGTCAAGAGGGGAGGAGCTTGTCAACAGTTAGAAACTTGTCAATAGGGGAGAAACTCATCAGCGGTTAGAACTTATCAATAGGAAGAAACTTGTCAATGGTGAAAAACTTGTCACCAAAAGCACAAAACTTCTTGATGAGCACAAAACTTGTTAAGAGGAGGTGGAATCAATCAATGTGGGGTAAAAACCATCAACACAAAGTTCATCAAGATCAACTTATCAATGCTAACTCACCAACACCAAGAAACTCATCACATCAAGAGACTCATCAATGTACTGACTCATCAACTAGGAAGAACTTGTCAACCTTGGGAGCTTGTCGACGGTTGGAATGTGTCAACAACAATAAACTTGTTAATGGGCTAGAAAGTTGCCAATGTAGGAAGACTTGTCAATGCCACCAAACTCATAAATGAGAAGGCAAACTCATCAATGCCAACAATAAAACTCATCGATGGAACTAAACCTGTTGACATTGAGAAACCCTTCAACGTGAAGTGAGTCAATGACAAGTGAAATCTACCAACACCAAAAACTCACCAACACTAATAAACTTCTAAATGAGTGTAAAACTTGTCAACAAATGAGAAAATAATCGATATGGGAAAACCTATAAACACCATAAAACTCATCAATAGGGAACCAAACTCATCAACACCAAAATTGATACTCATCAATGCAAATTCATATCAGCGCCAAACTTATCAATTGGTAGAAACTCATCAATAGAGTGCAAACTCCTTAAAGATGAGGAACTCATCAATGTTTCTTGCTGGCGAGTGAGAAACCCATTGATGCAAAACCTATCAACACCAAACCCAATTTGTCAATGAAGGGAAATTCATCAATAGTGAAGGAACCTGGCAATGAAACCAACCTCATGAATCATTAGAAACTTTTCAATTGACACTCATCAACATAAAACTCGTAAACTAACAAGAAACTCATCAATAGGGGGGAAAATTGATGAACATCAACAAATTTGCTACACATTAGAAAATTGTCAACAAGAACAAACTCATCTACATAAGAAACCAGTCACACTAAGGGGCAAAACTTGTCAACACCATACAATTGTCAACATCATTATCAAGGTATCATCATCAACTTGTTGATGAAGGAAAACTCATCAATAGAGGGAAGCTTATCAATACAAAACTCATCAACACAAAATTCATCAACTTTAACACAAAACCAAAACTTGTCAACATTTCTTAAAAAAAGGGACTCATCAACATCAATTGGTCAAACTTGTTAACAATGAGAAACCTATCGATGGCTAAAACCCATTGATTGTGAGAAACTCGTCAATAGTGTAGACTTGTGACAGTGTTAAACCTATTGACAAGTAGAAACTTGTCAAACGGAGAGAAACCCATCAATGATGGAAATCAATCAGTTGCTAGAAACTCATCAACATATAAACTTTTTTGCGGGAGGTTATTGAATAACATGCCAATGACGATTGTCAACACTAAGAGAGTGTTTGCACCATCAACACACTTGGTTGGGAAAAAGTAAAAAGCTTGGTTGAGCACAACTCAAAACTAAGTTAAGCTATCAATTCAAGGAAGGGCTATAATTGTTAGAAGTAATTCTCAAGACCATAGAGTCATAGGGGAAGGCATTAAACAAGGAAACACCAAAACAACAATTGACCAAGATTGAAAGAAACTTGACCTAGAAACTTAAGGCATATCATTTGTTGAAATCAGTACAATGGAAAAGGAAGCATTTCTTGAAGGATGCACATGAGGACTTAAAAATAGTGATCTCAAATTTTCAAGTTGTGGTGGCCAACAAGGATGGTGTAAGATTAGAAGACCATTACAATGCCGTTTGCCATACATATCAGTATCCAAGTAGCCAATACACTTCTTGTTGGAATAGGAGAATCTCCCTACTGTAGGGACCAAGCTAAACTTATGAACCTACACTAGCAAGAGGAGGAAAGGATTGGAGAATATGTCTCAAAGGTTTGGAGGATGTACTAGTGAATCTCTCTTACTGAGAGGCCAAACCCTGAGGTAGTCTCAAAAGCATTTGTCAAGGGAATTCAAGATGAGTGCATCTATGATGCTATGGCAAGAATCTCAATACTTGACATGGAAAACTTGAATGTAGTGTTAGATGAGGCCATGTGAGTGAATGGCCTTCATAAAGAAAGAAATCGAGACAAGGAGGCTAGAGTTGGAAGCAACACTTCATCCTCAAAGGGTAGTGCTAAATTGATAATGGTACAAGATCTATTAATAGCCTTCAAACAACAACAAACTAAGCTAGCAAGGCTCATAGATGCCTTAAAGCAACTATGACCAGATCATCCAAAATATGGTGCATGCATTATGGAGCTGACCATCTACCTTCCAAATGTTCTAGACCCCCATAGGCTTGCACAAATTGTGGGCATACTGGATACAATGCAACTTATTATCGAGCACCTAGGTACATGCCCTATGTGACCTATGCATAGCCTTTCAACAACCCGTACCAACAAAAAAATAGGGCACCATACTATCCTAGGCCCCAACAGTTAGCACTACTAAACGACTAGAAACTAACTGTGCAAAGAGCAAAGATTAACCCCTCTAGAATACCTCAACCTCTAGCCTTCATAGTCACTCATCCTTCGAGCGATGCTTTTGCATACTATACAAGGAGCCAACTGAGGAAGAGGAATGCTTGAATCCTTATGTGGCTTACAATGAAGAGAGTAGCATAGTTTGTATGGGCTATTGACCCATCCTAGTCATGGTCTTAGGGCAAGGAAAAGGTAGAGCACCTACCTAGTACAAGGATCTTATTGAGTGCTAGAATTATAGGTAGCCAAAGCATATATCCTTGGGTTGTCCTAAGAAAATCGACCTCCCAAGGATAACCAATCTAACCTAGTGATGCCCTAAATGTGGGATAACTCACATGTACCCTAATTGTCATGGGAGAAAAGTTAGTACAAGTAAGACCATTGTCCCATCGGTACCTCTCATGCTCCTCTTTGGGGTAGAGCTGATTCACAACAAGGACATTATCCCCATATCCATCAATGCCATTATAAGGGTGCAAAGTAAGAAGAATGGAGTTAGTATCCCTAGACCATCCACTGCTAATGGATTTGTAATTGGCAAGAAAAATTCCAAGAAAAGGAGAAAGAGTGTGGTTGAGAAACTATTATTGAAAAGCAAAGGGGTCACAATAGAGTAGACAAACAAGACTATGTCAAGTGCTAAGAGCGCAACTCTTGCCCCTCATATCGAGAAGGCAGAGATCTCTAAGGTGAAGGAATACCCCAATATTAACTGACATCTAGAAATCAGTGACAAAGTCAAGAAGTGGATGCAAGAAGCTCAACAAGTTGAGCAAACACCCAATCCCAATTTTGATATGAGTGGCTTAGGGGTGTCAAGCACAATGCCATTGTTTGATGTGAGACAATACTTGAAATATGAGAGCTAGCCTTTGACCTACTTAAGACGAGAGTGAGCCAAAGCATTCCAATCCCCAAATAGATTAGCGAACTACCAAATTGATGGTTTCACTGTGTAAAAGCATGGAATCTAGCCTTATAACCACCTTGTCCTCAACCAATGTGACAATATCACTTGGAGTATTGATGTGTAGTATCCCGGATCTCTGGAAAGCCTTCAAAAGTTAAATAGAGGATGGGGAAAAATCACAAGAATACCCAATCCACGAATCTTACAAAAACCATGCATACATAGAAGCAATATAACTAACTATGCAAGCTCTTGAAGGGAAGGAATTGAGTGTCACACCATTCTTTTTGTGGAGGCCTTAGGTGACTCGCCAAGAAGAGGCATCATAAAAATTGGTGCTAGAGTAAGGATAGTCAATCAATTGTGTTAGAGGCTTGGGGAAACCAACCTATCAAAATGTACATTTCAATTTGACAGTGGTTGATGGCTACAAAGTTATACTACTCGTGACACACTGAAACATTGGCCAATTAAAATTGCATGCATTAACTTTGTTGTAATTTTTGTTATCATCATGGTGAAGGGAGTGGACTATGCCTTGCTTCTAGGTTGTTGTTGGATGTGGAACGCCTGACCCATTTGAGGACTTGGGTAATGGACGTCTTCTTGTAAATCAGCAAGATGTAGTGAGGGTGGACATGGAAAGTTGGAGAACAATGCTTGTTGATCTCGATACCGTATTGAATGTACTAAGAGGAAATGCATAATGTGTTGCTATGCTGAAATATCTAAATAAATATACTCAATGCTAAGATGATGAGCAAGACTAAATGCACATCCTAGCCACACTTGACTTGCCCTTTACGAAAGAGGAAGAATATAGGAAAGCAAAAAGATGCTAAGTCAAGTCAGTGAGAATGAGCCTTCTACCCACTTAGCCGAGCCCATTAATGCTAAACTTATAGTATCTATCCTCATGACAAACCTAGCAATTAATTGATATGATATTGTGGGATTCCACATTCCTACCAACCATTGGGAGTTGAGAAAAATTCTCACTCAGTGGCACTCATTTTTAAAGGACAACCTTGACACAAATTTGTTGATATTTGAAGAGTTTCTTTAGAAGCATGAGTGGAAGTGGACAAGGTTACATAAAGTGTGGTTTGATTATCACACCAAGTTGGTCACATCCTTAATGAAGAAAGAAGAATTGGAAGAACTAGATGATAGGTCTGAAGGAAGTCTCATAGACTATGGAAGCAAAGATGATGATGATGATGAATCTAGAGAATATGACTCAAATGGCAAGACTATTGAGCAAATCTTGGTAGATCCCAAACCCAAAAAAAAAAGGCAGATTTCTTGTACGCCAGAATCATGAGAGTTAGGTTGGAGCTTGAGTGCCTGGAATACTCGAAAGTGCTTGATCATGGGCAAATAGGAATTAAGCTATTAAACATCACCCTAACTCTCAATATTCTCAAAATCAGAATGCATGTAGACAATGCAAGTTCAAAGTCAGACAAGAGTACAAACTACGCTATGAAATTCCACATTCTAGTCCATTCAAATGGTCAAGTATTAAACTACTAGTGCATTGAGGTGGAAGAGGCTAAAGGAAGCTTAAGAAACCAAACCAAGGACTTTGATAGTGACAACCCAAAAAAACTGCAAGATCGCTCAAAGAGATTTACCTTCTTCAAAAAGGGAGATCACATGGTGGTCTTGTTTGGAGTAAAATGCAAAGGAAAGTCAAGTGAACTTATCAAGGGACTTGCGAAGTTTAAAGAGGTAAATCTTACATAGGAAGGAAGACCTCCTAAACTAACTTATATTGTCGATGACCTTGCATAAGATGAAGCAAAACTAATATCACTTATTAAAGAGTTCCAAGATGTGTTTTACACACATAATCTCGATAGATCCAAACATAAGACCAATGAACCATAGATCATATCCAATGAATCTGAGATATGCTCATCTCATGCGAGAAGAATTGCACAAGCTTTTCAATGCAGGGTTCATTTACGAAATTGAGCACACAAATTGGGTATCTCCCATTGTGGTAGTGTTAAGAAGAATGGCAAATTTTGAGTATGTGTCAACTATAAGAAAGTAAATGCATCCACAAAAAAGGATCACTACCTGCTACCTTGCATCGAGCACATGATTGAATGTGTGGCGAGCAAGGAGCCATATAGCTTTCTTGATGGATTTTCAAGATATAATCATGTGCAGGTGTACCTTGATGATAGGCATAAGATCGTGCTTGCCACTGAATGGGGAGGTGTTCATGTACATCGTCATGTCATTTGGTTTGGCGAATGCATCGTTAACCTTCCAACATATGATGTGTACTATTTTTAAAGACATACTTTGCAAGGATCTCGAAGAATTTATCGATGACCTTCTATCCACTCCTCATTGGACAAACACTTAGAGAAACCTTGAGCCATCTTCAAATGGTGTAAACAATATCAATTATCATTAAATCCACTAAGGTATTAGTTTTAGGCAAAACACAACATCATACTTGAGGCATTGTGTCCAAAAATGTGAAAGGAGTGTGGCGCTTTCTTAGACACATTGGTTACTCTAAAAGCTTATGTTAAATTAGGCATCCATCGCTAAACCCTTGTACTAGCTCTTAGTGAATTGGGAGTAGATTGAGGAATGCCAAATAGCTTGTGAACCCTTGAAGAAGGTTCTAATAAGTGCACCTATCTTATGGGCCCCTCAGTGCAAACTAACATTCCATGTACACATTGATGCATCCAAGATTGCTATCAGAATAATCCTCTGCTAGCCAAGAGAGCATAACATGGATCTTCCAGTGAGCTTTACAAGTCGACATCTCATGAAAACTAAGATGAATTACTCAACCACAAAATGAGATGGACTTGGTATGATATACACACTAAAGAAATTCCACCATTATCTCCTTGCCACCCCTTTCATATTTCTTGTAGATCATTAGGCCTCACTATATTTGTGGTGAAGAATGTAGTGAAAACCAGGAACTTGAAGATAAGAGGATAATGTGCACAATAAGAGATAGAGATAGAGACAATATAGAAAAGGTAGTGAATTGTAGTTAAGCATTTCATTGCTAGTGGTTGTATATATATAAGGTACATTAAATGAGGTAGGTGAGCCTTATCTATAAATATCTAAGATATTTACAAAGTGGGTATCTATGAGATCCTTTTGTCCACATATTGACTTGTCCTTATCTTATCCAACTTTTATCCTTATCCACAACTTTAACTTAACATCCCCCCTCAAAAGGATTCCATAGGTATCTGTAGAGAAATAAAAAAAAAAAAGATTACATTCAATACATCAATTCAACTAAATGTTTTACCCTCCTGATCAGATCATGCAAAGGATTTGCATGGCAATTTTGTGCTTCAAGTGAGGAACTGATTTGGTGAGGAAATCAATAGCATTGTCACATGATGGTACATATTGAAGGATGATATGGGAACTTTCAACTAATTCACAGACAAAATGATATCTCATATCAATATGGCAAAGTTTAATGCTTAATTTTGGCCCTTGAATGACAGAGATTGATGCTTTATTGTTGGTGAAGATTGGAATTTGCTGAGGCTGATACCCAAAACTGATGTCTTCCAAGAGTTTCTTTAGATAAATTATTTCCTGGGTAGCCATGCTGCATGCCACATATTCGGCTTCAGTAGTAGAAAATGCAACGGAGTGTTGCTATTTGGTACTCCAAGAGATGGGACCTCCTGCTAAAGTAATGATAAACCCAGTGCGAGATTTTTGAGTAGAAAGATCACCACCCCAATCTGCATCGGAATAGGCTCATAAGAGAAAATCATTGCTATCTTTTGTAAAAAAATTCCCACATTTGATGTTGCTTTTAGATATTGCAAGTCCCGTTTTAACTGCTTCTAATGTTCATAAGTGGGTTGATGCATGGCCTTGGAGAGAATGTGTCCTGGATAAGATAAGTCTGGATGGGTACAAGTAATTAGATATCGGAGATATCCAAGCGCTTCCATGTAAGGAATGGTCTCCATTTCACGAGCCCATAAAGAGGACAAAGAAAGCACAGCAGAGAATGCACTTTTGAAATGGAGCCATTTGGTTTGAGCTTTGTACTTGTCAATGGAGCCATTTGGTTTGAGCTTTTTGCAAAGTACCCATTTGCAGCTTATTGCAAACTCTCTAGGAGGAAGGGGTACCTATTTCCAAGTGTTATTGTGAAGTAGAGCTTTGTATTCTTCAAGCATTGTAGCTTGCCATTGAGATGCTTCACTAATTTGAAGTGCTTGAGTAACAATAGGACAAATTGGAGCTTCAAGAATAGTGATTGGAGGTGAGTTTCAAGCTAGGCCAAGAGCAATGTTGGCTTGAAGATGAAGATCATGTAAGTTCTTGAAGCATGGAATTGATTGTGATTGTACCTCTTCACTGTCGGAGTCAGATGTATTGAATAGAGTAATCGGCATTGATGGAGAAGTTGGAGATGGAGGCCATAGAGTCGTAACAATGAGAACTGTAGGAGAAGTATTACTTGATGTCGACGACATTGTGGCTATGCGAGCAGACCTTCAGGATTTTTGTCCATTGGTGGATGGAGCTAAGTTGTGAGTAGAGGCATGGAGAAGAGGCAAGTGTCCATGAGGGAATGAGAATTGCTGAATGGAAGCTTGACCTTTATATAGATGGTATTGGGAATTTTCAAATTGTTGATGATTAAGAGTATCAGATTTGGATCCGATTTTGGTAATGATACCTAGTTGTTTGCATTGGAATAATGGCACCTGCTGTCTTTCATTTAGTTGATGTGGATCCTTCAGCTCTTGCGGTTGTGTGGCACTGTTTGCAGGTTCATCATTGGCCAGCTGTGTGTGGTGGAGTATTTGCTGATGTTTGTTGTTTATAGGGGGAAGCATTGGCCAGCTCTGTGGCAGGAAATATCAGATGCTGGTTGTTGTTTGCAGCAGCCATCAAATGCGCTAAGTGACGATTGTTGCAGTCGTCTGTGTGGCATCGATTACAGGTGCATTACTGGCATGGTGAGCTGGCGAAAAATGCACTGACTGATATCCTGCAACTTTTGGTGATTGATATATTGTAATCTTTAAAGGTTTAAGGTTTGAATGCCTTGTAGATAAGGGGTGTTCACACGTGTTGAGAAATTTGCATTTTGTATGAGAAGTATAAGCTGATGAAGGAGGTGAAGAGTGATTGTGACTAGAACTGGACGGGGAGGAGTTTGTAGAAGTAAAGTTTGGATCTACATGGGGCATATCTAATGTCGGGGATTTTGAGACTAGAATAAGTGTGAGAGATGGAGATGTTGTGGTGTAATACGGAACAAGATTATCTTCATAAAAGATGGCACTACGGCCATAAATAAAGACTTTATCAGTTGGATCATAGAAGCAATAGGCCTTATTAACATGTGGCTCTCCATATCATGTAAAGATCAGTTGTGTGGCTCTAGAAGGAAACTTGGATTTGTGATCTTGATTGACTAGAAATGCATTGCATCCAAAGACTTTAAGATGTGATAAGTCAGGAGAGTGACCAAACCACAACCCATAAGGAGTGTTATTTTGTAGGGAGTTGGAGTGCAACCTGTTTTGAAGATATGTTGCAGTAGCAATTGCTTCCTCCCAGTAGTCTTTTCCCAAACGATCTAGTGATAGCATAGCTCTCGCAGCATTGAGTAGTGTACGATTCTTTCTTTCAGCCACTCCATTTTACTGTGGGTGATGTGGTATGGTAACCTCATGTTGAATGCCAAAGGCCTTGCACTAATCTTCAAATTCATTTGAAGTATATTCTCCTCTGTTGTCGGTACGAAGAGCTTCGAGTCATAACTCGGGCTTATTTTCAACTACTTCCTTAGATTCTTGAAACTTGGAGAAGACTTGTGACTTCCTTGTGAGAAAATATACAACAGTATATCTTGAATAATCATCAATAAGTACCATAAAGTATTTTGCTCTAGTGAGAGATACATGATTTATTGGACCACAAATGTCTGAGTGTACTAATTGAAGTGGTTGAGTCGTAATGGAGTAAGATTTGGGATAAGGAAGATTTGTGCCTTTATTGAGAGCACAAACTTGACAAAATGGAAGTTGAGAGAGAGAAGGTGGAATGCCGCAGACAAGCTTTTTGTGAATAAGTTGTTGGAGAACATTCTGAGAGGCATGACCAAGCCTAGAGTGCCATAGGAGAGCGTTCTGTGGTAGACTTGTGAGTGAAGTGGAGCTAGCTGAAGCATTTGAAGAAGGTTCTAGTAGTGAATACCCAAGTGTATAAAGCCGACCTTCTTTGGGACATGTAAGTTTGAGAGAAGGTGAGAGTAGCTGTAAGATGCAATGGTCTTTATAGAAGTGAGCAGTGAGAGAGGATTGAGAAGTGAGCTCATTGATACTTAAGAGATTTTTCTTGAGATTGGGAACGTAATAGACTCTATGTACCTTGATGATGTGATTGGAGGGAAGCTCCACTTGAATTGTGCCGTAGCCTTGAGCTTGTTGAATGCTGTTGTCCCCCATGGCAACAGGGAGTGGAGCAGAGATCTCTTTGAAGTCAACTAGCCATTCCTTATGAAATGTCATATGATGACTAGCTTCAGAATCTAGAAACCATGTATTTTCTTCTTTGGAGTTTGATGAAGGTGCCCAAACACTGGTGGCTAGGCTGATGATTGTTTTTGGTTCCTCTTCGATGTCATAATTGCCGATGCTAACAAAGTGAGCTTGACCTTTTGATTGATATTTGTTGAATCTATTTTTTTGACGACAATCCTTTTCAATATGACCTTGTCTTTTGCAAACATTACATATGAGATGATAATGAGGGTTTCTTATTAAGGATAGGGATTGAGAAGACTGATAAGAGTTGCGCTTATGTTGTGGATTACCAAGAATCCCTTTGAAGTTAGACTAAGAAGAAAACTTAGGCTTTTGTTGAAGGTGTTGACCTCTTTTGTGAATATGTTTTGGGTTGTAAGCAGTTAGAGCTAGAGCCTTGGAATCTTGATTTGAAGAAGTAGAAAGGGTATCTCTCATGACTTGCTCTTGTTTGATTCTATTAATCAGTGGGGGTGAAGCTTGAGTTTATCAGTGGAAGTTGGAGT
Organism: Lygodium microphyllum; assembly: GCF_053477565.2. Lineage (NCBI taxonomy): Eukaryota > Viridiplantae > Streptophyta > Polypodiopsida > Schizaeales > Lygodiaceae > Lygodium > Lygodium microphyllum. The sequence goes on from NC_141147.1 coordinate 120,970,958, forward strand.
AGTAATAAAGGCTCTCCAAGATAGAGGCAAAGAAGAGAGTAGAAACATGGCTTGTAATTCTAATACATTTGACAAACTATTTGTTTAGCCATCATACAAGGACAAGGGAACCTTCTCAATGTGTGAAATTGGGCGGCATAAATAATCACTTGTCTACACATAACCTGGATTTTGTAAATCCTACATCTCTCCAAACCATTTAGCATGATTGATCATATGATTAGATGCACTTGAATCAACATACAATACATCATTATGTGTCCCCTTTCCTGTAACATCATTCATCATATGTTGCATAATAAACATATGCTCATTTTTGTTTTCATTCTATCATTGACACATTTACAAACAAATGTGCAAAAGTAATGGATGCACCAAATGATGAAATAATAGTCATGCAATGACTCTTTAATCCCTTTTCCTACTATCCTAGGAGATTATTGTCCACACTCAAGTAATTGTAATGTCAAATCTTTCTAGCAAATAACATACTCATGATCGAACAATTGAGCACTATGAGTAATGCTAGCCACAATATGCAACAGAGACTACAAATTAGTATTTTACACTAGGTCAAGTAATGTTAATCATAATATATCCATCGAGTGAATTACTTTGTTGCTAATAAAAACTAGAGAGTTACCACTACCACAACACCTAAGTAATGCTAATTGCAACATTACTTACTCAATTTACTCAAGAAGTTACTCTATGGGGAAATGAGCTAAAGTGATCTGGGTTTCTGAGAGAAGCCCAAGGTTAAACCTTAAACACCCCCCCTCCCTACGGCAAAAAAAATTCACTCAATAGTTAATTTTTTGTAGCATTACCTAAGGGTGAGCAAGCAATTGTACTCAATTGCAAGAGTGATAATAGTAAGAGATGAGATCAAAATGAGATTGAAGAGCAAATTTAAGAAACCATTGAGCACTTTCAATAGCACAATTCGTATATTCATCTAAATATTGATGATAAGGTTTGCCAAGGCAATTTGTTGTTTGGTTGTGATCAATAACTCCCAGATGTAAAATCACAATGGTGTCCTCTAATAAGGGTGGAGAATCATATATTGGATGTGCATGTAGTAATTGGCCTCTTAACGGATGAAGTATACTAATATGAAAGGTTTTATGGATGCTCCAATATTAGCCTGAATGTAGTATTATTGATCTTCAAAGTAATATTAAATGAACCAGAAAAGCAAGGTGCTAATTGGATAATGTGACTTTTCTCAATGCTCTTAAGTCGATGCTTCCTAATTCTTAACTAAACCTAGTCGCCTATATTAAATCTTTGTGCTCTCCTATGTTTATTAGTTTGGGTGGTATATCATTCTTATACCTTTTGTTTCTATAATTGTAAAAGCAACCTATGTAACATTTTGTTGGACCTAATTAAGAATTATTTGATGGTTTCTAACAAAATTTCCAATAAGTTTTATTGGGCAAGGTGGTGATAATAATAAGAAGTCTAAGACCACACAAGACTTCAAAAGATGCTTTCTTATGGATGTTTATGGAGTATTGTTATAAGAAACCATAATAAATGAAAGTGTCAACCTTAGTTTGATGGATTTGAAATATTGTAGGATCAAATATAAGATAGTTACATTAGTAGCTTCAATTTGAACATGATGTAAAGCAAGGCTAGAGTCTAGCTTAGAACCCAAATTTTGAGATAAATATATTCAATTGTTATTAGAAACACAAGTATCACAATTGGGAATAATAACTTTAGTCATTCCATGATTAACAATGACAGTTTTGATAAACAAATGAGAAACAAATGTACAATCCAATATGCAATTAGTGTATTTTTTCTAGCAAACAACAACTAGGCTCTTTTAGTAATCCATATCATATAATAATGTGCAAAATTAGCAAAAATCATTAGTGAAATTCATAGACATGTGTTCCCATTGATGGTTATTAGGAATTCTCAATGGCATTAACAATCCATATAATCTTCCACGGCGATGTTTTACAAATTGAGGGACAATGCCTAATGAAACAATATCAATAACATCCCTTTTGAGAATGGGCCAAAAGAAATCCTCTTAAATAATTTTCAATGAAGTGAGAATTGCATGATGACCCATGAATGGAGGTTGATGCATCTTTTCTAGTACCATGTATCTAAATTTCCATGTGCAACACAAAAGTGCTTCTTGAAACATTAAAATCCATCACACATGGAATAACCACAAGAAGGTAGACCATTACTACATTCTCAAGTTTTCCATTCATTAAAAAAAAAAGGACTTGAAGCATAAGTATCCCTTACAACATCAAAATTTTTAACATTAATAGTTGAAAGATTTAATATTAGATGATCTACTTAATGCATATGCTATTAGATTTACTTATCAAGTTAATACTCAATGAGGGGCAAAAAAAACTAAATAAAATGTGCCTACTTGATATGTTTGTTGGCATTAAGGTTGTGAGATCAAAAGTCTAATGCTCTATTGATTGGTTTTAATCAAGAATTAAAATCCCATGAGATAATGTTTCTAAAATTTCAATGCAAAAATAATAGTAAATAATTATTTATCATGTGTATAATTAAGTTCAAATTCTTTTATTTTGTGACTTTCAAAGGCAATGGGATGATTATCTTGCATAAGTATAATCCCTATGCCTATACCACTAGCATCAATTACCATGACACAGAAACATTTAGTAAAATTGGGCACTTACAAAATTGGGGCAAGTAATGTACCCAACTTTCAATAATAATGTCAATACTATTTAACACATGTATAGCCTTGGAAATATGATGCTCAATCCTTGAAGTGAATTTGTGAAGTCAAAAGTTCATCATTAAAAGCCAAGTTCAAGCATTAATGGGAATCTTAATTACTATCGATTAATCACACAAGGGATGAGAGGAATACTAATGTTAATTTTCTATGCTATTTACAAAAAAATGTTACCATTGCTAATCTAGTCAATATATTCATCAGTGTGAATGTCGGTTTAGATATAGATATATGCATTGGTAAATCAAGAAGACAAATAGTGGCACCAATATCAACTTCTCAAGGAAATTTACACCAACACTAGTACTAGGATGATATTAATGCATGTTCTCACACTTATGCCTATGCTATAAAAAAATACTATAGTCAAAATTTTCCCTTTCTTTGCATAGTATCCTACGTATGTTATCGCTAAAGTGTACCAAGAGAGAGAGTTAATGTGTGGATAGTAAAAACATTGAGGTAAGCACATCTTGTCTCCCTCCATTTTGCTTTCGTTGGTTGCTTGTCTCCCACACGTAGTATCTCCTCCAAACTCTCTTGCAAAAGAAAGCATGGCTTCAAGGTAGGGTTTCTTCTTTTTGCATATTAGTCTCCATGCTTGTGAGAGCTATAACTACTGTGTGTATGTGAGCCTGAGAGAACAAGGAAAAATGTCAAGGTAAGTTGTTTTGAGTCATTTCCGACTCAATGTTTATGTAAATTCTATGCAACAAAGAAGAGAAGAGGGAAATTGTAATATTTCCACACGAAATATTAATGACCCCGCACACCACAAGCAAAAAGTAGCTTAAATTAATCTCTCGCAAAGATAAATGTTGGTGGTTAAGTGCTTACCCCGCGCGCGCGTCAATAAACTCCAGCCCTGTTGCGCAAAAAAGGCCGAGTCTAAAAACCCGTAGGCCACACATGAACACCTCTTCAAAGGGAAAAAAGGGGATAATTGTTAAAATTGAGGCAAAATTTTTTATTATTAACCCCCTCCCTTGAGCCGATGCATAGTAGAGAGAGGGAGTGTGAGAGGAGTAGGAGAGCACGGGGGGAGGAGGAAGCATGCAATTAGCCATGTGTATGGCTATCCCTCCCCCTTCCTCCTATAAGAACCCCCCTTAGGCTTGAGGGGGGGAGAGGAGAGAGGGACGTGACATTGTCGCCTGAGGAGGGTGCCGTGAAGAGCCGCCATGCCATGTTGTTGCCGCGCCAGGCTACTGCTGCCACGCCACCTCCACCATCTTTATCGTCATCATCATAATCATTACCCTCCTCATCACCATCTCCATCCCCATCTTCTTCTCTCTCCACGTCATCTCTAGTGTTTCAGAGGCTTGGAAGCTTCTATAAAAGCTTCCCCATAGCCCCTTTTCACCCGTGCCTTTCTCGGGGTTGTAAAATTAGAGCCTCCATAAGCCCTGTTCTCCTGTGCATTGCGGGTTTTTCTTAAAACCTCATTCTGTAAGGGCCGTGTCCTGCATAGAGGGGAAGAACTAGATTGGAGAGGATTCGTAACACGTAAAGGACCCAAGAGGAAGTTGCTGAACCGGGATTTGATTCGTCAATGGCTCCCAAGAAAATGGCGAGAGGCGCACATGCGGAGCTTCCACTCCGAGTTCACGTGTGGACAACACCTCGAACCTCAATGCCTAGGTTCTTAAAAATTGATTTCGTATGAAAAGAATGCACTAGGCATGTCCAATTCTCGTAAGCAAGTCTAATTACACTTGGTTAATTGATCACCGATTTTCAAGATGTATTTGCATGATGTGCATTTGAAATTGCTTGCACTTCCAAGTTGCAATCCTGAATGCATATTGCATAAGTTAAAAGGTGGATTTGTCTAAATGCATCCTTGTGTTGGCCCGCGAAAAAAATCAGTGCATAATGCATTTAGGTAATAATCCCCTAGTTGTGATTCGTATGAGATAATCGTTGACGTCCATTAGATGTCGTCCAAGTAGTTGCATTGCACGAAAGGGATTTACATACCTTGCAAATTGCATGCGGTGAAAATTACATCCTAGGTTGGGGTTAAGTGTTGAAGGACGAATTAAATCAATAATGGTCTCGTCGTATTCGTTCATGCATGGAGTCTTTCCATCACAAATTGTATTTAGGAAGAATGCATTTTTATAATAAAGCTTGAATTCAACGCATTAGACGAAAGGTTTATAGGCATAGTTCTTGATGTAAATCAACGTAGGTTTTTATACGAGTTAGCGCTAATTTGTCAATCATCATTATAGCTTAGGCAAGAAAAAGTAATGATCATTGTATAGCTGCATAGAAGAAAAAGGTCTATGAATCACATATTTGCATGGAATGTTATATCTTGCAATTATTGACAAATTTTAGGAAAAGTATTGTCGCAAGACAATTAGATCAATTAGATAAATCGCTTGTAATGGTATAACTCAAATGATGATTACCTGAATGCGCTAAGTAGAGCCAAGACGTGACAAAATTCTGCCTAGTATCGCATTAGGGAGATCAACTTAATATTTCAAATCCAAAGATCCTACCCACATTCACAGAATGTTAGGGTTAGTTAAAATGTAAGAACGGTCTAGGGTTCTTACCCTAAGGATCATTTGGCCAAAAATAGACTTCCATTTGAATTTAGAAACCCTAGGGCCAAACATTGTCGGCCTAGTATGGTTAGGGTTGGATTGGGTCAAGAGGACTCCCAAACCCTACATCTTGACCAAGGTATTCTTGACCAAGGGATACCGTGTGATGGGAGGAATAATCCCACAAGTTAGGTGCAACACTTGTCTCGTGCAACAAGTTGCAATGTCGCATGGCTTTGTGTTTAAATCACGAGATAGATTTGCCACTCCTTGGAATAAGGTTGGAAAGTTCTAAGTACAAGTATAATTTTCTAGAGGATGAGTAGACATCCTGCTATATCACCCTTCTTTGAGACTAATTTGCCAAGTTAGGGTAATTATGAATTGCCTAGCAAGAATTGACCATTCAAGTTAGGACAACGGGGTTGTGGAGGACTTATTGATCTTAATATAATGAAACCTAAGGTGTTTGCTAATTTGGGTTAACAGGGTATAAACCCTAACCCAAGGAAAGATGATAAACTAGCAACTTAGCTTACAAAACCTTGGGGGATCTTGCCAAGTTGCAATTGATCCCGGATCGAATGCTGGATGCATTCGGAGAGAAGGATCCACACCTTAGCAGTTGGCCAAACAAACGACCACTGGATTGATTGTGTTTGTATAGTTAGGAGCACTGTTTGTACTTCTTGCTCAATGAACTAAAGCTGGAAAAATAATTAATGCTTCAGGTTGAAGGCTTGGAGGGAGAGGCAGCATCAGTTACCCCTGACTGTCTGACGGGCCCTATCTAAGGGGGTTGTTAGCCGCGCCGGGTACGTGGACCGAACCTGCTGCGAGAGGTCTCTCTGTGGGTGCTACTTGGAGTAGGAGGACGCTTGGGTGCTGGGGGGGGACTCTGGCCGTAAATCCCTTGTCTCAGGTCCTGCACAAGAGGCCAACGTGACTCGGGATTGGATCTCGAGGCCCGCATACTAGTCTACGGACGGAAACTTGGAATAGCAATCCTTGAGGATTGCTAGAATTATCTTCGGGCGGATCATGGAATTGCCTTCAGGCGGATTATGGAATTGCCTTCGGGTGGATTATGGAATAGCCTTCGGGCTGGATTATATGATGTATTCCAAAGACTGATAAATAAGATCAATCGTTGAAAAGGAACTTGTTTGACATTGTTTTTCTATGTTAGTGCTTAAGTTACGTGAAGGAACTGGTGATTAATTGTCTAATTAAGGAAGCTATTTTTGCTTGTCAAACTAAATGTGGTAGGTAATTAGACAACTAAAGCAACCCTGAGGAAAAGTGTGGTGGATGAGACCATAGGTCCATCCTACGGAAGGGTGGTCCTGGTTGGCCGGGAACTTTTCTCAAAGAAGTTGATAGCAAGGTAAACGATGACCTAGAGTTTAGGAAGCTAGAGTCCCGATTTATGCTGTTTTAGGGGAACAGAATGGGACTATGCCTTATGGGCAGAGAGGTCGAGCTTCGCATCCCTCTCGTTTCCCATTCTCCTTGAACCAAGTGTAGTATAAATCCGCTTCAACCCTGACGTTTCTACGTAAAGTAGTTCGCATAGGGCTCGACGCTAGCTACTTCCTAGGAACTTGACCATTAGGAAAACCCTGATTCAGATCGGTCCTAAGTGGGAATGGCCGGAATGCTTCCACTACGTGGCAGACTCGGGGAGACCTATATCACAAACCCCGTGACATTCCATAGGAGTGCCGGGCGGCGCTTGGACTCTCTTCCTGATGGGCTGCTACGACGTGTCCTACAAGTAGACAGGTGGACACATTACAGTTGGTATCAGAGCGAACCAACGAGGATCTAATACTTATAAGGAAACTTAATGAGGAGAAGTAGAGTAAATGTTGCTGTTAAGAACATTTCCTTACTTACTTATCGATGCTGGCCTGCAAAGTTGCGAAGCATGGAACAAATTCTTGGTGTTCCAGGTTATGTTTATGACTGCAATGTGTGCTTCGAATTATCGACGAAGGCTAGGTATGATGAATATCCTAGACCACATCTACAATCCTTCACCCTTGTATGTGGAACAGAGATGGAGGGTGATTTTGAAATTTATTACATAGCTGCCCACCGACTTGCGTACCTTCGGACCAACTTGAAGAGAATCAAGTGGATGGAGGACTTAAAGATCGTGAAGCTATTCATCTTTGTTGAGGCTCACGCAAATGCAGCCCTACATGTCGGCGGTCGAAAGGTTAAGCAGAACAAGTATGTGTACGAGGAAGTGACTCGCATAATCCCTGCCGACAGAATCAAGGTGTTGGGACATTATGAGAAGAACGGGTATCAAAGGAAAGGATACCCCAAGCTTCCTATGACCTATTGATTCCTGAAAATCCATGACCCCAATCCATACTATTACTCAGTTCTTGTAGCTGAATGTAACACAATCTTATTCTCACCAAATTGATGTATTAGCTTGTTCCATCTTCCCAAAAATAATTGTACTCAAAAGGGCTATGCCCACATGAATGAAATAGACTTTTTTTATCAATGTCTGTCTTGGCTGTAAGTATTGGTAACGGAGTTAAGTGATTAGGTCACTTGGCTAAAAGCTGAACTGGGCATGTTAATATAATATGAGGAACACTTAGCAAGTTTTTAATGTAAAGAATTTTAAATGCCCAGGCACAACCTCAAGTGCAGATTCCTAGTCCAACCCCTATACCAAGTACAGCTATAATCCAAAAGAAGAAGTTCCTTCTCAAGCAGATCAAGCCACTAGAATTCGATGGTAAGGGAAGGACCGTCCAAACTGATGCCAAGATCTGGATCGAATCCATGGAGGATTATTTCGAAGCGGTAAGTACTGCACTCACTAACCAAGCTATGCTCGCCAAATTGAAGCTTACTGGTGAAGCAAGGCTTTTGTGGAAACAATGGTGCAGAGACTAAGGGATTTTGGAAGGGTCAGTCACCTGGGAGAAGCTTAAAAGAGCTGTGCAAGGGAGATATCTACCACCTACCTATTGCACGCAGAAGATGAACGAGTTCTATGAACTGAAGCAGCTTGGTCTATCTCTGGATGCATCCTATTCAAAGTTCGTCTCTCTTTTGAAGTATGCGCCACAAATGGATATGACACAACATGTGTTAAAGTTTTGTATCGGATTAAACCCACCCATAAACACCCGCCTGGAATCAATGCGCCCAACAGATCTACAAGATGCGCTCATTCGAGCCGCACCCATAATACAGGAGGTGCAGACCAGGCCAATAAATAACAAGACTTGGTCTTACAAGGATCAGAACAAGGGAGTGTATAGGTCCCAGGCTAAGAGAACGCAGGGCCAAAATCTGGGACAAAGGAAGAAAGCTAGGACCAACACTGTCAATAATTTTGTTCCTACCCAAGGTAATGGCCACAATCTCCATTGCTTCCATTGCAATGAGCCCGATCATTTTAAAAGGTAGTGTCCCAAGCTTAACGGAGGACAACGTCAAGGACCATTCCAAGGAACTGTCCGTGGCCAAGGAGCCGCCGTCATGGCCAGAGGGAGAACCTCTAGTGTTGCCAACAAGGAGCTGTGTGATGAAGAAGACCCATCCATGGAAGCAGACATTGAGAGGGCAATGGTTTATACTGCTCTCCACAAGAAAGGCCCGAATCGCCAGTTCTCGGTGATTCAAACTCCATCGGATTATCAAGGTAAAGGCTTCATGACCTTGATTGATTGTGGCAGTATACATTCCTTCATTTCACCAGTTTGTGCAAGAAGATTAGGAATAGCCACAAAAGATGCACCCACCTTACTTGTGGAATTAGCAAATGGTCGTGAGGTCACTTGTACCAGGCAAACTGCTAAGGTGGAATTCCTGCTGGGAGGAAAGTTGACTTCTGTCAAATTCAGGGTTATGAACCTAGGTGTCCACGAGTGTTTGCTCGAAATGGATTGGCTTAAACCTAATGATGCCCACATTCATTGTGGAAAGGGCCAAGTTTCCTTTTGAAATTCTGAAGGGGAATTGGTCACAACTCAAGGAGAGGCTGGGAAGCCAAAAATTCAACTGGCCAAAGCATCTCGGATAATAAAAGGAGTTAGAAAGGGGCTACCTATCTATTTGATTAAGCTAAATAAGCTAGATCAAAATCAGGAGATTAGGGAAGAACCTTCATGGTTAAAGGAATACGCATACGTATTTCCTGAAGAGCTGACAGAACTTCCTCCTCAAAGGGAAGTTGATCATGAAATCAAGCTAGCACCAGGAGCTGCACCAATCACAAAGAGACCATATAGGAGGTAAATCCCAGAAGCAATTGAGCTGAAGGAGCAACTCAAGCAACTATTAGACCAAGGCTACATTCATCCTAGCAGCTCACCACAGGGAGCTCCAGTGTTGTTCTAGAAGAAGAAAGATGGAACGCTCTGGTTATGCATTGACTACAGAGGGTTGAATCAATCAACTATTAAGAACAAATACCCCATTCCAAGAATAGATGAACTTCTTGATCGTCTTCAAGGTGCAAAGATCTTCTCCAAGATTGATCTCAGGTATGGATATTATTAGATAAGGATCAAGGAAGAAGATATCCCAAAGATGGCATTTAGCACAAGATATGGACATTTTGAGTTCCTGGTCATGTCATTCCGGCTAACAAATGCTCCTGCTACCTTCAACAGGCTAATGCAGGATATCTTTAGGCCCTATCTTGATGACTTTGTACTCGTCTTCTTTGACAATACCCTAGTCTACTCCAAGCAGGAAGAAGACCATGAACCCCAGCTTCGCATTGTTCTTGAAACAATGAGGGCACACAAGCTTTATGCCAAGAAGAAGAAGTGTGCATTTTTCAAGCGACAGATTGAATATCTAGGATTTATCGTATTAGCTAAAGGAATTTCAGTAGATCCGGCCAAGGTCAGAGACGTTGTGGAGTGGCCAACACCAACAACTGTCAAAGAAATATGTAGTTTTCTTGGATTGATAGGATGGTACAGGGTCTTTATAAAAAACTATGCTTTGATTGCAGTGCCACTGACCGATCTACTAAAGAAGCAAACATCAATTGTATAGTCACCTGCTGAACAGTCCAGCTTTGATAAATTAAAACAAAGCTTGGTATCAGCACCTATCCTGAAACTTCCGGACCTCAGTAAGGAGTTTGAAGTAATAATTGATGCTAGCACACTTGCCTTAGGGTGTGTGCTTATGCAAGAAGGTCATCCTATAGTATACTCTTCAAGGAAAATGAAGAGCCATGAAAGGAACTATGCTACCCATGATATGGAGCTATTAGCTATCATCCATGCACTCAAGCTTTGGAGACACTACTTGCTGGGTAACAAGTTTACCCTAGTGACGGATCATAAAAGTCTCAAATGGATTTTTACCCAGAATGAGCTCAATATGAGGCAACGTTCATGGATTGAAGTGCTGGAGGAATATGATTTTGAAATCAAATACCAGCATGGAAACGAGAATGTAGTTGCCGATGCACTCAATCTCGCAAGGCATTTCTGAATTCTTTGATTTTGCAAGATCCATCAACAGCAAGATCTTTAGCCACAAAGGTATCCATGCCAAACAACCCAATTCTTGAGCTAGCTAGAGAAGAGGCATGCCATGATCCAACCTATCAGAAGTTGCTAAGGGAGATCCCTATCAAGGATTAGGACCCAATGCTACATGCAAAGTATCAAGAATTCTCTATCAATAGTGGACTTGTCTATTATAGAATGAGATTGTGTATACCGGCAAGCCAATCACTCAAGCAAAAGATACTTTGGAAAGCCAATGACTCCCCTTTTTCAGGACATCCTAGTTATGCCAAGACCCTCAATGCAGTCAGAAAGAGCTATTATTGGGAGAGGCTTAAAGGTGACGTTCTCAAATGTCATTGAATGTTTGTCTTGTCAACGTATTAAGGCCGAACATGTCAAAATGCCAGGAAAATTGCAACCACTTGACATTCCTCAAATGAAATGGAAATTCATTAGTATGGATTTTGTTGTTGGCCTACCTCAAGTTCAGGGAGGATACAACTCCATTATGGTTGTGGTGGATATGCTCACCAAGGTTGCACATCTTATTCCTATTAAGACAAACTATAAAGCCTCGGACATCGCAAGGTTATTCATCAAGGAAATATTCAAACTGCATGGGTTACCCAGAAGAATCATTAGTGATCGTGATTCTCTCTTCACAGCACACTTCTGGAGAGCCATCTTCGAGGCCATTGAGACTCAACTCTGTTTCAGTACAGCTTACCACCCCCAAACCGATGGTCAAACGGAGCGAGTCAACCAAGTCATTGAGGATATGCTAAGGGTGCATTGTTGCCGTGAACCCAAAAAGTGGATTCAATACTTGCCACTGGTTGAGTTTACCTACAATGCTTCCTACCAACAAAGCATTCAAATGACCTCTTTTCAAGCATTGTATGGGCATGACTGTCATAGTCCTTTGAGCTTTTTGGATCCAACCTTAAGGGTTGAAGCTTCAAAACAGATGCTGAAAGATATGGATGATCAAATCAAGCCAATAAGACAGGACATTCAAGCCGCCAAGGACAGACAAAAGGCTTATGTGGACTTGAAAAGGCAAGATAGAGCCTTCGCTGAAGGAGATATGGTCTTCATTCCCGTGCGTCCAAAGAAGAGTTCCCTATCTTTGGGTAAATGCAAAAAGCTAAGTCCAAGGTATTGTGGACCCTACAAGATCCTCAAGTTCCTAGGGCCTAATGCTTACAGATTGCAACTCCCTGAAAACCTAAAAGTTCATCATGTATTCCATATCAGTCTACTGAAAGAGTATGTGCCAAACCCTAGTCACGTGCTTGATGACCAACAAGTTGTAATGCCTAGCCAAGGAGTCCTTGAGCTACATCTTGACAGGATCTTAGATGTTAGGGAGAGGCATTTGAGATCCAGGACCTTGAGAGAATACCTCGTCCAGTGGAAAGATTATCCCGAAGAGGATGCCACTTGGATGGATGAAAGTACTCTCAACCAACAATACCCCCAGCTCTTCTCGAGATGAGGATATCTCGATTCCTCTAAGGGGGAGAGAATGTAATATTTCCATGCGAAATATTAATGACCCCACACACCACGAGCAAAAAGCAGATTAAATTAATCTTTCGCATCGATAAATGTTGCTGGTTAAGTGCTTACCCCACGCGTGCGTCAATAAACTCCAGCCCCGTTGCACAAAAGAGGCCGAGGCTAAAAACCCGTAGGCCGCACAGGAACACCTCTTCAAAGGGGAAAAAGGGGATAATGGTTAACATTGAGGCAAATTTTTTTATTATTAACCCCCTCCCTCGAGCCGATGCATGGTAGGGAGAGGGAGTGTGAGAGGAGTAGGAGAGCATGGGGGGAGGAGGAAGCATGCAATTAGCCATGTGTATGGCTATCCCTCCCCCTTCCTCATATAAGAACCCCTTAGGCTTGAGGGGGGGAGAGGACAGAGGGACGTGACACTGCCGCCTGAGGAGGACGTCGTGAAGAGCCGCCACACCACACTGTTGCCGCGCCAGGCTACTGCTGCCATGCCACCTCCACCATCTTCATCGTCATCATCATAATAATTACCCTCCTCATCATCACCTCCATCCCCATCTTCTTCTCTCTCCACGTCATCTCTAGTGTTCCAGAGGCTTGGAAGCTTCTATAAAAGCTTCCCCATAGCCCCTTTTCACCCGTGCCTTTCTCGGGGTTGTAAAATTAGAGCCTCTATAAGCCCTATTCTCCCGTGCATTGCGGGTTTTTCTTAAAACCTCATTCTGTAAGGGCCGTGTCCTACACAGAGGGGAAGAACTCGGTCCGAGAGGATTCTTTAACGCATAAAGGACCCAAGAGGAAGTTAGCTGAAGCGGGATTTGATTCATCAATGGCTCCCAAGAAAATGGCGAGAGGCGCACATGCGGGAGCTTCCACTCCGAGTTCGCATGTGGACAACACCTCGAACCTCAATGCCCAGGTTCTTAAAAATTGATTCCGTATGAAAAGAATGCACTAGGCATGTCCAATTCTCGTAAGCAAGTGTAATTACACTTGGAAATTTTAATTGATCACCGATTTTCAAGATGTATTTGCATGATGTGCATTTGAAATTGCTTGCACTTCCAAGTTGCAATCCTGAATGCATATTGCATAAGTTAAAAGGTGGATTTGTCTAAATGCATCCTTGTGTTGGCCTGCGAAAAAGATCAGCGCATAATGCATTTAGGTAATAATCCCCTAGTTGTGATTCGTATGAGATAATCGTCGACGTCCATTAGATGTCGTCCAAGTAGTTGCATTGCATGAAAGGGATTTACATACCTTGCAAATTGCATGCGGTGAAAATTACATCCTAGGTTGGGGTTAAGTGTCGAAGGATGAATTAAATCAATAATGGCCTTGTGGTATTTGGTATTCGTTCATGCACAGAGTCTTTCCATCAAAGATTGTATTTAGGAAAGAATGCATTTTTATAATAAAGCTTGAATTCAGCGCCATTAGACGAAGGGTTTATAGGCATAGTTCTTGATGTAAATCAACGTAGGTTTTTATACGAGTTAGCGTTGATTTGTCAATCATCATTATAGCTTAGGCAAGGAAAAGTAACGATCATTGTATAGATGCATAGAAGAAAAAGGTCTATGAATCACATATTTGCATGGAATGTTATATCTTGCAATTATTGATAACTTTTAGGAAAAGTATTGTCGCAAGACAATTAGATCAATTAGGTGAATCGCTTGTAATGGCATAACTCAAATGATGATTACCTCAATGCGCTAAGTAGAGCCAAGTCGCGACAAAATTCTACCCAGTATCGCACTAGGGAGACCGACTTAATATTTCAAATCCCAAAGATCCTACCCACATTCACGGAATGTTAGGGTTAGTTAAAATGCAAGAACGATCTAGGGTTCTTACCCTAAGGATCATTTGACCAATACTAGACTTCCATTTGAATTTAGAAACCCTAGGGCCAAACGTTGTCGACCTAGTATGGTTAGGGTTGGATTGGCTCAAGAGGACTCCCAAACCCTACATCTTGACCAAGGTAGTCTTGAACAAGGCATACCGTGTGATGGGAGGAATAATCCCACAAGTTAGGTGCGACTCTTGTCTCGTGCAACAAGTTGCAACGTCGCATGGCTTTGTGTTTAAATCACGAGATAGATTTGCCACTCCTTGGAATAAGGTTGGCAAGTTCTAAGTACAAGTATAATTTTCTAGAGGATTAGACACCCTACTATATCACCCTTCTTTGAGACTGATTTGCCAAGTTAGGGTAATTATGAATTGCCTAGCAAGAAATTGACCATTCAAGTTAGGACAACGGGGTTGTGTAGGACTTATTGACCTTAATATAAGGAAACCTAAGGTGTTTGCTAATTTGGGTTAACAAGGTATAAACCCTAACCCTAGGAAAGAGGATAAACTAGCAACACAGCTTACAAAACCCTAGGGGACCTTGCCAAGTCGCAATTGATCCCAGATCGAATGCTGGATGCATTCGGAGAGAAGGATCCACACCTTAGCAGTTGGCCAAACAAACGACCACTGGATTGATTGTGTTTGTATAGTTAGGAGCACTGTTTGTACTTCTTTGCTTAATGAACTAAAGCTGGAAAAATAATTAATGCTTCAGGTTGAAGGCCTGGAGGGAGAGGCAGCATCAATTACCCCCGACTGTCTGTCGG